>NC_091401.1:26638700-27238700 GCF_032191515.1 Phaenicophaeus curvirostris | reverse complement strand
TTTTATAGGCAGAGCGGGTGCATTAAGCCTTGGTATTGACTGCGGTGTGGTGTGTGATGCTCGGCTGTCTGCCTTAGCGACCTGCGGTGGCAGCAGTGGCCTCAAGCCTGTCTTTTGCTTAGAAAAGAGCACAGGAGAGAAGAAAGCTCTCCTGTGCTTCTCCCAGCCCACTGGGAACATGGGTCTCAGCCTCAGCTCGCCCCCCAGAATACATTCTAGGCCCCTGAATCAACCCGTCAGCTTTAGCACAAGGATGCTCTGGACCCTTGGTGCTGAGGAGGGCCTGGAATGGTCAGAAATGAGGCACGGATTTGTATGTTCTGCTGGATCACTCGAGCTGCCAGAGCAGAGGCAGTTGGCAGGGAGCAGAATGGCAGATAAATCTATAGATCTTTATTATGTCTCATTGCGTGGCTGATTTACAGGATCGCTGCACTATAGGAATACAGTGTAAAAAAATCCATTTGCTGATCTTTATTTCTCCTCGTCGATGCTTAATTTCACAGTGCTGTCATCCGAGGTGCCAGCTGTTCACCAGCAAAGTTCCTCTGTGTCAGAGGAGAAAATAAGGGTGTGGAGCTGTGGGTGCTGCCCTGGAGCAGAGCCCTTCCCGAGCGCCTTTGGGCACGATTCCTGCCCCGTGCCCTTGGCAGGGGAGGAATGGGCTGGCATTTGGGGAGGCAGTTTTTTGGGCCAGGGAAGAAAGATAGTTTTTCTCCTTTTTTCTTAGCTTGATATAATCTGCTTAAGGTACAAAGAAAGGGATCGGATTAAGGTTCCTGAGACAGGTTGAAGCTTTTGGGGATTACTCACTATTTATTGATCCTTCTCCCCAGCATGTGTGAATCCCCTGGTCCGGTTCTTCCATGGAAATGATCATAGAGTCATAGACTGTCCTGAGTTGGAAGGGACCCGCAGCCCTGGCGGCTGCTCTCTGAGACACGTGCTTATTCTGCTGAAGGGGAAGAGAATTAAAGGGAACGATATGATTATATTTCAAATTTTAGGTTTTGAAAGGCTGTCGTTTTTTTAGGCTTTCATCTGTGGTATCCACGGCAACGGCTTAGCGAGGCTCCTGAGGTGCTCCCTGGGGGTGAGGAAGGGAGCAAGGGAGAGGGCAGCGAGTGCTGGGAGCTGGGCAGGGGGCAGAGCAGGGGCTGCTGCAGCTCCTCCACGCTGCTCCCCTCTCCATCCCACATCATCCTTGTGCTGACGGAGCCGCCTCTGCCCAGCCCCGTCCAGTTATCTGCAGCCACTGGTGTCGCTCCCCGGCGCACACACGAGCAGGGCTCCCCAGGGGGGCTTTTCCCCAAGGTGGATCCTGCTCTGCTCTCTTAACCTCTCCTCACGGGTCAAATCCTCTGTCACTTTTATTGCCCTTTCCCGTCGTGGCAAAGTCCTTTCTCTTCCCTGGAAGTGCAGCACCGAGCCCCGCCGACTCGAGTGATTGATCGCTCTCCTTATTTAATGCAGCCCAGCAGCTGGATGTTGTGGGTTTGGCTGCAGAGCCGTCCCAGCTAACCCCAGAATCCTTCCCCAGCCCTGGCCAGGCCCATGGTTGTCCTTCGATGATGCTCTTTGGCCTGGATTCCTCCTGAATCGCTCCCTGTGGAATCTGGCACTGTTCGGGCAGCACTTGCAATCGGGGCTGCATTCAGTTCGCGTCCTCCAAAGCATTTACGATGGCTCCTGGTGGATTTGATCAATGCAATTTTGATTTCTCATCCAGCATCCAAGCTGCTCACAAACCAGCGAGCAGTGCCAGTGCTCCTCCACGCCGTTAAATACCCGGGCTCCCAACTTACGATATCGAACTGTTAATAACCACTTTCCATTTTTGACTCTCTTTTTGCCTGCTGCTCCTCCGCAGTGCTGGCTAAGTGGCGTTCCTCTTGCTGGGAAAAAGTCAGGTGCTTCTCCACGTGAGCAGTGGAGCTATCTCGGCATCTCCCAATCATTAAAATGGGTCCGTCTTGGCAGGTGGATCCATGTGTGCTCTGCATGGGGGGTTTTTTGGAGACTAAGTGGGCTTATGGCATGGGAGGCCTCATCCCCAACCATGAGCTCCCTCTCTGTGGCCAGCGGTGTGGGTGGTCAGCGTTGCTGATGGGGAGAGCCTAACACTGAATCAAGCAAAGCCACGGAGATCAAATCCCTCCTGAGGCAGGAGGTGATGGGCAGACCAGCAGACAGAGCCCTGGGGTGTCCTTCTCCGTTCTAGAGCCCTTGTGCCATGGTAGGGCTGAGCATAGTGTTTTAGCTAGAATCTATATCAAGCCCTCTCCTTTTCCGCAGGCGTCCCATCCGGCCCCCGCAACGTCATCTCCATCGTCAACGAGACATCCATCATCCTGGAGTGGCACCCGCCGCGAGAGACGGGGGGGCGGGATGATGTCACCTACAACATAGTCTGCAAGAAGTGCCGCTCGGACCGGCGCGCCTGCTCCCGCTGCGACGACAACGTGGACTTTGTCCCCCGGCAGCTGGGTCTGACAGAGACCCGGGTCTTCATCAGCAACCTGTGGGCGCACACGCCCTACACCTTTGAGATCCAGGCTGTCAATGGGGTTTCCAACAAGAGCCCCTTCCCACCACAGCACGTCTCCGTCAACATCACCACCAACCAAGCTGGTGAGTCCTGGTATGGCGCGATGCTGGGGGCTTTAAGCCACACACTATGAGCTGCAAGCTCTGAGTCCAAAGGGAAAAGCTCCTGGGCTGAGGTTAATCTGCACCCAGTGCTGGGCAGCAGCCGGGAAGGCAGCAAGTGGGCAGAAAAGCCAGGGAAAAGGAGGGACAGGTATGGGGAGGTGGAGGGGTGCCTGTGGCCTCGGCAAAGCGAGCACTGGGTTGTGGGATGGGAGGGGCAGAGGACTCGTATCTGCTTTTTATCCTCCCTTAGGTTGCTTGGGGATGAAACGGCGTCTCCATTTCCCCCTTTTTCCAGGTGGGAGCAGGGAGATGAGACTTATACAACTTGGATGCACGGGGGGAGTGGCATCCCAGGACTGAGTTCAGGTTCCTCTCCTCTGCCACATCTCTCTCCCATCATTTTCCTCCTGTCCCCTGTTCCAGGCTCCCCTTGCCCTTTCCCTCCCTCTTCCCATTCAGGAGTCGGGAGCTGAACAGCAGCTCTGGGCCAAATTAGGATGCTGACAGCGTGGGTGCCCAGGCTGCACTTGTGTCCCCTTGCAGGGCTGGGGTGTCTCTGCCCTGATTTCCAATCGTTGTCCTCAGGGTGGACAGGTTTTTGCTCCTACATCCTATTTCTGACAGCACGTGAGGTCAGAGCTGTGGCTCAGGCTCCTGCGGTGCTGGGTGCTGGCTTCCTGAGAGATGCTGTTACAGCAAAAGACAGTGAGCAGAGCTGGAAACCATCATCAAGCCTGCGGAGAGCTTTGCTGTCTTTGCCCCCCGACGTGGGAGACATGCTTGGAATGAGCAATCCCAGGGAGGAGGAACACTGAGGATTTCTAAGCACCTAATTAAAAGGAGTAGTTGGTTTAAATACTGGAATTCCCTTGCGAGCTCGCTGCCTTGGTTCCACCTAAGCTACAGAGATGCTGCTTTTCCCACTGCTGATGTGGGAGCGTGTCCCACTGGGAGAACAGCCACAGGCATGGGAGATTGGGGATGCTCTGTGCGCCCAGGGGATTTTCCCCCTCCCTGGAGCCGTCTGGCCTACCCCTCTCCATTAATTTTCCCTCCCTCTGCACTTCCTTGGCAGCACCTTCCACTGTCCCCATCATGCACCAGGTGAGCGCCACGATGAGGAGCATCACGCTCTCCTGGCCTCAGCCCGAGCAGCCCAACGGCATCATCCTGGATTATGAGATCCGCTACTACGAGAAGGTGAGCCGCATCTGCACACCTGACGTCGGCAGCACCGTGGGCTCCAGGTCGGCAGCGGTAAGCTGGGGTTGGAAGCCTTGTGACTCAGGGTGGGGGCATGTGGAGCTTTGTAGGGTGCTGTCTGGAGGCTGCTCAGGTCCTGAGCTTGCTGGGAGAGGGGGAATGTTGATGGGCTTTGAGTCAGGCTCTTTGTGGGGAGGGGTCCGGGCAGTGGGACAGGCTGTGGGATGGGTGCCTGGTTGCCTGTGCTGGATACAGAGAGTGGGAGTGATGTTATGACTGCAAGTATTAATTCCTTTGCCGTGGCAGTGTTTTCTCCTGAACATCAGTGCCCGTTGCAGCCTCGACTCTGGTGTATGCTAGAGTGAGTGGGGACCCAGATTGTGGGGCAGCGTCAGGAGGAGAGGAGGGGGGCAGTGAGGACCAGCAAAGGTTATCCAGGTTGTCCCTGTGCCGGGTCACTGCCTCCTGCCAGGTCCTTTCACTGGCAGCCGTCTGTCCCCGCAGGGAACACACTCGTGACCCTTGCTGTGAACCGTGCCGAGGCCAAGCTGTTCCATCCTTCCTGCATCTTGCCAGCTTTAATGAATTCCTCTGAATGTGAATAATTAGATGGTCTCACCCGTGGTTCCTTTACAGCAACTCGCTGGGGAACACTGTGAAAAATGAGCTTTGAGATGCATGAGGTTTTCACCAAGGTTTAGTGCGAGGACCCGTGCCAGCAGACCAGGGGCTGTCGGGGTTGGGGCTCCCAGCAGAGTTGAGTTGCCCTTGAACCTGCTTGAGCAGCTCTCGGAGGGTGTGTTGTGGTCTGTCCATAACTGCATGAGGTTTCTGAAACGTGCAGAGACATCAGTGCTTTGAAGAGGAGGAATTTGCTGCTCATGAGCGTTTTAGCTCTGGATGCTCCTCTTGTTCCCACCAGCTGCTCAATCGCTGTGGTGGGACCAGGGGCCGCTGGGAACGCATGTGCTGCAGGGACCTCCCCAGCTCCCCTGAGGCCAGGAAGAGCTTGTGGGTCCTATTTCTGCAGGATCTTCCATGTCAGGGATTGAGGACAACCGGAAGGTTCTGAGCCACCTTGCCCAGGCTCCGGCACTTGTTCTCTTGGAGCAGAAGCAGGGCCACCGCTTTATCCCCCTGCAGACAGCCCTCATCCCTGCCATCAGCAGGGACGGGCGGGCTGCAGGGCGCACCATCCCCTCTGCTGTTGCCGTCGTGGCTGACCGTCTGTCGTGGCTGTGCCTGCAGGATCACAACGAGTACAACTCCTCCATGGCCCGCAGCCAGACCAACACGGCCAGGATCGAGGGGCTGCGGCCCGGCATGGTCTACGTGGTGCAGGTGCGAGCCCGCACCGTGGCCGGCTACGGCAAGTACAGCGGGAAGATGTGCTTCCAGACGCTGACGGATGGTGAGTCCAGGATGGGGGGACAGGGCGGCCAGAGAGTGGTTGACTTTCCAGCGACAGCTTTGGGTTTTAATTGGGTTAAACAAACTTGTCTCTGCAAACCTCGCTCCCAGCGGGCAGCGTGGCGAAAGCCAGGTGATTTACAGCAATGTCTTATTAATCGCCAGCTGGAGGAGTAATCTGCTCTAAATCTCTTAGCTCTGTTTTCTCCCCTGCTGTTTCACTGTGGTTTTGTTTTTCCTGCCGTTGTCCACGGTGGCAGAGACCCCTGCCACCAGCTGAGTCCAGCAGAGCAGCATGGGGAGCAGTGGGGCTCGCAGACCCCTGGAGGAAGGATTCCTGAGGTGCTGCCTAGAGCTGCTCTCCTGGGGTGCTCTGAGCCACTCGGGCAAAGCTGGAAGGGTCGGAGCCATCCCTAAACATTGATTCTCCATTCTGAGGTGGTGTGTCGGAGGGAAAGGGCCAGCTCATGACCTTCACAGCTTCTTCTGGCCCCCACCACAGTCGTGCTGTTGTTCTTCTGGCCCCAGCCCTTCCTCGCACCCACAAACATGGATCGCTTTAGAGGCTAACAACCCTTGGGAGGGTTCTTCATTAATCCCAGCTTTGGGACAAATCTAGAAGTCAGTGAATGCCACAAGGCTCCCTTCGTGGTCTTCCTATGCCTCCAGATACTCGGGGAGCTGAAGTCCCTGCAAGAAGACCCTTCCTTGCCTTTGCTGGCACCATTCCTGCTCCACTTGGGTGATCCCCGTGGATCTCAGCTCCTCTGGCTGTCTTGCTTATTTGCACTTGTGTCGAGTGTCAGCTGGGACAGGAAGAGGAAAGGCATGCAGGATGATGGAAGGGAAGGAGACGGTAATAAACCCCACCAGTGCCTCAAATATTCAGGATTAGAGAAGCGAGAAGAAAATTCCTGCCTCAAATAAGCAATTAATTGAAATTTAATAAGAATGGATAGTGTAAATTATTAAATAATAATTGATTGTTAGATGAGAATTTCTCAGAACTGAAGCGGCCTGTGAGAGATAAATCCAGTTGCCTGTAATTAACCACGGAGTAGGAAAGCACAGATAAAAGTGTGCTAAATGCTTTCTTTCGGAGTGAATTTTATTTTAACCCTTGCTGGTAGCCACTAGTACAGCCCGGCAGCCCTTGCTGGGGATGGTTTGAGAGGGACGTGTTTCAGGAGGAGTGTGGGCTCTGTCAGGCACCACCCACCCCACGGCTGTGGGTTCCCACACTGCTAACGACGCAGGGCAGGAGGAGGGGGAGCACATGGAGGTGGCAAGTGGCTTTCTTGGGATTCCTCCAGGCATGTCCCTGTGCCACCCCAGCGTTCACCCCAGCCTGCTGCTGGAGGATGCGGTGGGTGGCCGAGGGGACACGGTGTGGGTTGAGGGGTGCTCAGTGTAGGGGGTGCTGTGGTTGCTCTGCGAAAGGAGTTGGCTCTTGTCTTCTGTCCCGATGTAAAAGCCCACAAGCCGGCCTGCAGTGAGGGCACTCGGCTTCTCCTGGGCTTCTCTCTCAAGGCTGACTGATGTGTGGTGGACTCTCTGATGTCTAAACGGGTGAACTGGTGGTGCAGCCTCCCCAGCCGGTTTTTTGTGGGTCTTTTCCTCCTTTCCTGGAATGTGTAGGAACATTTTGTCTGTGAGACTTTGTGTTAAATTTGGTTGAAACAACCAACAAGTTTAAATTTATTGATGGAAGAGAAATCCCAGAGACACAGACAAAGCCGCCTTGTGAACCGCATCTCTTCGGGTAACTGGGCCCACGCACTTTGGTTTGACTTCATTCCAAGGACCTTTTCTTCCATATTTTTAACCCAAAGTCTGCGTAAGCCCAGTGTGACAATCCTTCCCTGTGCAACACAGTGCCGATTCCTCAACAAACGCTCCTGCCTGGATCCCCTGTCCCATCACACCAGCGCCCATGGAATCAGAGGGGGCATTACAGGACCTTTTCTTAGGAGGCTGCTCTCACTCCGTGACTGACCAAGGGAGAATTCACCCCATCCCTCTTGTCTTGCAGATGACTACAAGTCGGAGCTGAGAGAGCAGCTGCCTTTGATCGCGGGGTCTGCAGCGGCCGGGGTGGTCTTCATTGTCTCACTGGTGGCCATTTCCATCGTCTGCAGCAGGTGGGAACTGTTTGCCCAGAGCAGGGGTGGCTGCCCCATCTCTGGAGGGGTTCAAGGCCAGGCTGGGTGGGACTTTGAGCCCCTGATCCAGTGGGAGGTGTTCTGCCCATGGTAGGAGGTGGAACTGGATGGGCTTTAAAGTCCTTTCTGACCAAAACCATTCCATGGGTCCAGGAAGGTGGAGGTGGTGAGATGTAGCTGGGAGAGATTTAGGATCGGAGGGGTGGGCGAGGGGATCCTGGCACCTGGAGAGAGCGTGGAGGTGCAACCGCTCTCAAGGTGTTGCTGGCAGGGGAGTGGTCTGGTGTCATCACCAGCCACTGGTTCCTCAAGCCTGGCTGCTTTCTCTCCTCCCAGGAAGCGCGCGTACAGCAAGGAGGCCGTGTACAGCGATAAACTACAGCACTACAGCACTGGGCGAGGTGAGCGGGGCAGCATGCAGGGGCCATGCTCCCACACTGGCACATGCCCCTCTTCTCCATCTTTAGATGCACGTGGTGCGGGCGTGAAAACTCCCAGGGGCAGAGGGAGAGAGGCAAAGCTGCCCTCAGCTCTGTGTCAAGGTGTCTGCGGGGGGACCTGGTGCAGCAGGGTGGGTGGGAAGAGGAACAGGGGGGACTTGGGGGAAGGGGGTGGGTCTGGGTGTACGGGAGGGTGTAGTGGGAAAGGGCATGGGGAGAGGATGCAGTGAAGACTCCCAAGAGATGAAGGGAAGGAGAGAGGCAGCATGAAGAAGGGGGATGAGCTCCTGATCTGCAACAGGCTTTGCCTGGGCCAGGATCGGTGCTGGGCTGCATTTACCGCTCAAGAGACTCTGAATTTTGGGAGCGTAGTCATTGAGGAGGGGCTGGTGACCAGCGTTGCCGTTCTCCTGATGCTTGCCCTGCACCCTGCTCTGGGAAGGATGTGTGGCCAGTGGTTGGGGAAGCTTAACTGGCTTTGGGCAGCCGATGCCCTTGGCAAACAACCAGGAGAGCCTGAGCTTGAAGGGCTTTTTCTGAAGACACCTTTGGAGTTGGTGGAACTGTGCAGCTCCTGGCAAAGCAGTCAGTGGACCATTGTGATCACTGCAAATGATAATAAAGCATCAAACCATCAGCTTCAGTGGGTGAGAAGTTGCTACCCAGTGCCTGCAGGCTTCGTGCCCCAACCCTAGGGATGTAAATCCCATTTACGCTCTCCTGGAGATGCCTCCCTGGTGCATTTTGCTGCTGTGCAGGAAGAAACTGCCCCTGGGTCCTGGGCACCTGCCTGCGGAAAAGGGATGGTGGTGAACAAGGGATGAGTGGAGGATGGGAGCAGGATAGGCCAGAAGGAGAGGGATGGAGGTGGAATGATCAGCATGGCAGGGGAAACAGGAGGGCTTGGAAGGAAGGAAGAGGTTTGGAGGCAGCCAGGAGAGTGAAGCCAAGCTGGCACCAGCACCCTACGTGTCCTTTGACCTCCTCAACTTCATACAAAACCTTGCAGCGTGATGGCAAGGCTGTGAGGGCCCATAAACCCCCCCAGCAAACGATAAACTGTTCTCCAAACATCTCCAGGCGACACTCAAATACAATGGTCCTGTGCTTTTCCTCCTCCGTTTCTTTGCATTTCTGCACCGTGGGTGGCAGGGGAAGATGTAATTGATGCCTGATAGCTAAACCCATGTTGGGCTGCAGGTGGACTTATTTTCCCCATTTTCCCCCCTGTTTGGGAACAATTCCCCACCCTGTGTGCGTCCCTGGCTCACGTGCATCCCACCCTATGTGCATTCCCCCCCCCGCCTCCTGTATCCCAAAGTCACCCCGTGCACCCCAAACCCCAGGGTGTTCAAGCCAGGGAAGAAAGCAGTGAAGCAGGTGTCGGGGTTTAGTTTTTAAAGCTGGGCGATGTGAGGATCATTTCCCAAAAGCCAGGGTGTTAGGGCCCCCGCCCGCACAGCAAAACCCTTGCAAGGTTAGTGAGCCTCTAGGCGCTTGGTTATCGCAGATGCTGGAGCAAAACAGGTGGGAAATTTGTGGCGAGCGACTAATGGAGGAACAAGCGCAGCCACTGGAACAAATCACCGCGTGGTTCCTGGCGTTACAGCCTCCCCACGCAGCTCCACTGTCCCTCCTGGCAGTGCCTGGGGATCACTGCAAGGACTTCCCCAGGCGAGTTTTGGGGTGAGATGGGGTCTTTCAGGTTGTAATTTCTTGTGCTTTGTCTCTGCTGCTGTTTTGCCAGGAGCTTTGAGACAGGGGAGGTGGGGAAAGTGCCCCGTTGAAGCGGCAGCGCTTCAGCAAGGAAGGGTTTTTCTCTGTCCGGCAATATTTATTCCCAAGGAAAAAGGGTGTTGGATGGAATCTAATGCTGGAGTCAGGGTCACAGTGCAGAGCGTTTCAGCTTTTGAAGAATGACAAATGATTCACTATTGTCTGGGGTAAGGAGTGGCCTAATCCAGTTTCTGAGAGGATCAGGGCAATATTAAGAGCATAAAGCTCTCTTTGCATGAGGCTCAGCCTTTGGTGCTGTGTGCCCAGCTTTTGCTAGCACAGTGACGATGAGCTGTGGCTGAGCTTTGCGGAGATGAGTAATCATTTTAGGTGCCCTGATCTCGCAAATTTGTATGGAATGGGAAATGCAGGAGATACGCAGGGAGCTGGGGGTGGGGGTTTCCTGAGCCTGCGGGTAGACCCCAGGGCACTCAGAGGGCGTTTGAAGACTCACCTGTAATTGCGGTGGGCAGGACGCTTTGGCATTATCGTCTCCTTTATTTCTTCCATATTTTGATCAGTGAGTCAGTCCCGGTTACGATCCTGTAAATCCCTTTGTAATCCTGGCTGGAGCATCAGCCGCTCTTGTAAAAAATTTATGGTGCAGTTAAAGTGCATGAGACAGAGCCGTAACGGGATTTATGAAGTGGGAGATGCACAGATGGCTTCATTGCAGCCTTCCCCACCCGCCTCCGAGGCACAGAGCTTTTGCCCTGAATGCCCCTTTTGGGGACGAGGATGCTCCTGCCTGGTCCCTCCTGAGTCCCGGGGGCCCTGCGAGCAGTTCTCCCTCGGTGGCTGTTCTGCACCATCTGAGCTGCCAGGCTCTCACAGCTCCTCCTGAATTGCTTGCCAGCAAACTTGCAAAGCAGCTGGGAGCCGTGTTAGATCCCTGGTGCGGAGCCACAAGGAGGTGATGCTGAGGTCCACGCGTTGGCCTGCACGTTGGCTCTAGAAAGGCTTGGAGAAGCGCCAGTGTGATTGGATCACAGCCCTTGGTGAGATCCTTGATGGCATAGTCAAACACTGCTGATGGCCACAAGGGTGAGGTACCTCGAGGAGGAGGACCAGGCAGCTGTGTCCATCCCGGTCTCCTCTAGAGGTGACCTTAAGGGGCTGCTACGCCATCCTTGGTCCCCTTTTTGGGTAAGAAATGGCCCAGCAGGCTGAACCCCCACAGGGAGCCCCAGCCCATTCAGGGTGCCTTTATGCCAGTGCCCTGCAGCCGTGCCTCCCAGCAGCTCTGCAAACCCCAGGGCATCTGAGCACAACATCTGCAAAGCCCATTTATGGAATTAGGGTCTGTTTTGGATTTTTGCCCTTCACAAAGGGCAATAGCCCACTTGCTGCATCTCCCTGTGGCGTGGCCGGATCCTGCTGCCCCGGATTGCACCTGTGCGAGAGGCTGCACACTCGTGGAGGCTGGCAGAGCTGTGGTTTATGGCTCCGTGCAGGCTGTTGATTATAATTGCTGCACTCTGTCAAGTTAGCGGTAGCCACAAAACTATCAGAGGCCTTTTTGGGTAAATAAATATTTCTTTACTAATGCACATGGCCTTGTAAAGCCCTCACTGTAAAGGCAGGGAAATGTAGCTCAGATCTGGAACTGCTCCCCATTGCTGGAGGGAGGAAGAGGAAGAATAATGATGGAGGAGTCGGAGGGCAGAGAGGGAGAGGACGGAATGAAATGGAGGGTTTGATGGGATGGGTGAACAAAGAGGACAATGATCTCATGAAGCTCCGCAAGGCCAAGCGCAAGGTCCTGCACCTGGGTCGGGGCAATCCCAAGCACAAACCCAGGCTGGGCAGCTAATAGATTGAGAGCAGCCCTGAGGAGAAGAACTTGGGGTGCTGGGGGAGAAGCAGCTCAACATGGGCCAGCAACGTGTGCTCACAGCCCAGAAACCAACCGTGTCCTGGGCTGCATCCAGAGCCGTGGGACCAGCAGGGAGGGAGGGGATCCTGCCCCTCTGCTCTGCTTTGATGAGACCTCACCTGGAGACCTCACCTCATGTACGAGGCCAGGCTGAGAGAGTTGGGGTTGTTCAGCCTGGAAAGGAGAAGGCTCTGGGGAGACCTTAGAGTAGCTTCCAGTGCTGAAAGGGGCTCCAGGAAACCTGGGGAGGGGCTCTTGATCAGGGAGGGCAGGAATAGGACGAAGGGAATGATTTTCAGCTGGAAGGGGAGATTAAGCTGAAATCTTATGGAGAAATGTTTTGCTGTGAGGATGGGGAGGCCCTGGCACAGGCTGCGCGAAGCAGTGGCGGCTGCTCCATCCCTGGAGGGGTTCAAGGCTCTGCCCGTGGCAGGGGGTGGAACTGGATGGGCTTTAAGGTCCCTTCTACCCCAAAACTGTTCTATGGTTCCTTGCTTCTGTGATAAGGGTCTGTGGGGGTGGTGCATGAATCTATCTTAATGGATATATGGAGACTGTGAGGACTCCAGTTTTTGGCTATGACACAACTCGTCTTGCTTTTCTCTCCCTTTTGCCATTGCTCCCAAATTTCCCATCATAAGGGTCTCCAGGGATGAAGATCTACATCGACCCCTTCACTTACGAGGATCCCAACGAGGCAGTCCGAGAGTTTGCTAAGGAGATCGATGTGTCCTTTGTGAAAATTGAAGAGGTCATTGGAGCAGGTGGGTTTCACTGTCCCTGCCACCGTCAGCTGCTCCTGTGTGGCCACACACCTGCCTGGAGCAATTTTCTGGGAGTGCACACACGGTCCTTCACCAGGAACCCTCAAGGAAGCCTCAAGACATCAGGCTTTCCGTGGTTTGTGATGAGTTAGGGTGGGCTCAAGTTTGGTTTCTGCTCTCAAAGTTCCTCTGAGGTGGGAAAGGTTTCATGAACGTATTCGCTGGGTGCCCATGAGGCCTCCTGGGATTCCCTAGTTGCCTTTTCCATGAGATACCCAGGGAAGGTCAGCTCTCGCTTGTGCCTGTGCCATATTCCCATACACATGTGTATGTACACACGCATGCATGGGTCTGTTTGTTAGCTGTGCTGCTTTTATTGCGTTTTTTAAATAACTCTAGTACTTCTGGAAGAGAAAGTGAGAAGCCTGGGGGGGAGGCTGCAAAGAAACAATGAGCTCGTTCAGTCAGGATCAGGCTCAGTGACAGCTGCCCTTTGCTGCTCATCGAGGCAAAGTGGCTGCACACCTGGCTTAAATGTAATCCCTCCACAGGCAAAGTTTGCCTCGGCAAAGGACAAGCTCTCCTGCTGAAAATGAGAGGATGCTTGTTCTGTATTTTAAATCAGAGGATAGCAATGAAAACAGCCCAATTATTTTCCATTCCAAGATAATTCATGTGCAAAACAGCAACTGAACTTATCTATGCCAACACCTTGTGTTTGAGGTAGTCCTTAAATGTTGATTCTCTTGCTCAGCAAATCCTTCTTGTGGGGTTTGCAAAAGCGGCTCCAGCATCTGCTTCTATCTGCACTGAGCTCTGTTACCTCAGAGGAGGTAGCACGCCCAAACAGCAGCAGACATTGCCCCTTTTAAAGAGAGCAGGGGAGTAGATTTATAGAGGAGAGCATCACTGAAGTGTTAACTCACTGGCATTTCTCAGCTGGTTGGATTGGAGACCAAGCAGCTTGAGGTATTGGTACCATTTGCAATGTTTTATGTGGAGGAGGAGGTGGCAGAGGATGCTCTTTCACTTGCAGGGGAGTTTGGTGAAGTGTATAAAGGACGCCTGAAGTTGCCTGGTAAGCGGGAGATCTATGTGGCCATCAAAACGCTCAAAGCTGGCTACTCTGAGAAGCAGCGCCGGGATTTCCTGAGTGAGGCCAGCATCATGGGGCAGTTCGACCACCCCAACATCATTCGATTGGAAGGGGTGGTGACCAAAAGCCGACCGGTCATGATCATCACGGAGTTCATGGAGAACGGGGCCCTGGACTCGTTCCTGAGGGTAGGTTGAAGTCCTCCAGGAACGTGCAGCGTCCTCCCAAGCTTGGGGATGAGCGGCTCTGGTCCCTCAGTGGGGTCTGCATGTTCACCCAGGTGCCTGTTCTTTCCTGTCGCAGCAAAATGATGGGCAGTTCACGGTGATCCAGCTGGTGGGGATGCTCAGAGGAATTGCTGCTGGGATGAAGTACCTTGCAGAAATGAATTATGTGCACCGAGATCTGGCTGCGAGGAACATCCTGGTCAACAGCAATCTGGTGTGCAAGGTGTCGGACTTTGGCCTCTCACGCTACTTGCAGGATGATACATCTGACCCCACCTACACCAGCTCCTTGGTACGTACCTCTCGGCAAGATTTGGTCTTGCTCAGCATCCCCTGTGCCTGCCTTGCACCCAGTGCCAGCTGGACCTGGGAGCACGGTGCTGGATGTATGCCCGGAGCTCCTACCATGGGTGGGAACATCTCAGGAGGTTTCCCACCATGTAGGCTTGTGGCCTGCAGACCCTGGCCGTGGTTCCCACCCATCATCCTCTTTTCTCTCCTTTCCCTTCCTCCCTTTTATGAGTTTCCTGCCTTCCTCCTTCCCCAGGCACCTTTCTGCCCTTGGCAGTTTCCAGATAAGCCTCTTCCTGCTCCTCTGTGGTTCACAAAGTAATTCCTGGAGAGACTGGAAAGCAGAGTCAGAGAGATCACAGGGTCTCCTGATGACACAACAACGGTGTTTTCACTCCCCTTTACCCAGAGCTCCACATCTGGTCTGCATTTCTCTGCTGGAAACCTGTTTCAGGCATTAATCAAAGAGACAAGCCTAACGGGAGGTCCACTGCTTCCCAGCCACCCTCTTACCCTTAATTCACTGCTCTGTAGGTCACGGCAGCCCTTGCTCCCCGTGCCTTGGAGGATGCCCCAGCTCCCCACCACAGCCGTCCTCCTGCCCACG
Source organism: Phaenicophaeus curvirostris (assembly GCF_032191515.1). Taxonomy (NCBI): domain Eukaryota; kingdom Metazoa; phylum Chordata; class Aves; order Cuculiformes; family Cuculidae; genus Phaenicophaeus; species Phaenicophaeus curvirostris. Next base: position 27,224,196 of record NC_091401.1, on the reverse strand, counting down.
GGCTCTCCAATCCCACAGGGGTGTTACGGATGAACAGAGGAGAAGGGGATGAGCAGCCCATTGACCTCATCTGATCGAGTAATTAGAATAGAGCCTTTGAAGGCTGACTTAGCATTTTGGCCTGGCTGCAGCTCCTCACTCTTCTTCCGCTGCCTACAGGACGTTGCCCTGCTCCCTGGAGCTGCCCTGGTCCTGCCCGCACCCGTCCTGCTCGCAGCATGCCTTAAACGCTTATCATTTATTTTATGCTCAATGACCCCAGCAGTAGCCGCTGGGATGAGGCACATAGTAGCTTTTTCCCCACCTTTAGAGATAAAAGAGATTATCTCATCTGTGTTTTTATTTAATTTGGGTCATAATAGATCTCCCCGGCAGCTGGGAAGTGATGCTGCGCTTGTGATTGCATCACTCTGCCTCCCACAGCAGGTTTTTAGCTCTGGGGAGAAGACAGGAAAAACAACCTAGCAGTTAATTTCTCCATTTGTAGTTATTCAAATCAAATTTTTTTTGCCATTCATCCTTTCGGAGCAGCTGATACTTCGTCGGAAGAGGCTACAGAAGACAATTGTGCTGAACGATTTACGATGCAGTTCTGCCTGGAATGAGACCCGTGCGTGTCTGCGGATTCCTCCACCCCTTGGCTCTCTTTGCTGTTGTTCCGCGGTGCTTGTTCAGGAAGCTGCCTCTCGGGCATGCTGCCCCTCTGCAGCATCCCTGCCCCCTTGGCACAGCCTCCAGCCCTCCCTGTCCTGCCAGGAGCTGGGACCTGCCCTGGCTCGATGGGGTGGCTTGAGAAGCAGAGCCTGATCTTGAGCTTTTAGGAGAATGAGGGGCTCTCCGCTAGAGGCACTTCCCCGTTCAGTGCTTTCCAGGCCTCCTTGGGACTTAAAGGTGTTTTGGTTCTTGCCTTCCACTCCTAAGGTGGGTCTGGAAGGGCCTTCCAGCAGCTGTGGGAGCTCAGACGATGCCATAGAGGATGCTCTAGGTTAGACCTTGTTTCTGTTGAAGGCCGAGAGATGGGGATACCTGTGGCTCCTTATCTGAGCGTTAGTGTAGTCTTTGTTACCTGGTGTCTCCTCGAGCAGAGTCCTGGGGACAGGCCAGCGATGAGCTGGGTCCTGCAGGGCAGCTGGAATGAGGAGGTGTCATGCAGGAGTGGCTCCCGAGTGGGATAGACACTTTTGTCTCGCTTGGCTCAGCCCTTTTGTGCAGGTACCAGATAGATTCATAGAGGTGTTTTCGGCTCTTGCCTCCTCGTCCCATTGGGTACCACGTGGCAGATGCTCTGTGGGGTCCCTGGGGACCAGTGGCTGGAGATGTGCAGGATGGCTCCGGCCCTGGCTCAGGGGTGTCTGGGCTCCACTGCCAAGACTGCTGTTTCTCAGCTGCTCTCCCTCTTTCCGCAGGGTGGGAAGATCCCTGTGAGGTGGACAGCACCGGAGGCTATTGCTTACCGCAAGTTCACCTCGGCCAGCGACGTCTGGAGCTACGGCATTGTCATGTGGGAGGTGATGTCGTTCGGGGAGAGGCCCTACTGGGACATGTCCAACCAAGATGTAAGCACTGGGGATGGGTCTGGGGGCATCCACGCAGCTCTGGGGGGCAGGCAGGGGTCTCGTTCCCAGAAGAAAGCCCTGCCTGAACGGCTCTCTGCTCCTTCCCGAAGCCTCACTGAAGCAGTGCTCGGTTTTGGAGATGAAACAGGTCGGTGAGTGAGAGGATGCAAGGAAGGAAATTGGAAAGAAAAGCCAGTGGGCTGGTAATTGGACTTCAGGAAGCTGCAGGGCCTTTGAAAATGTTCAGAGGGTTTACAAGCGGGGAAAGAGCTGTGTTAGTTGCACTGCAGCACTCCGAGGCGATCCGCCGAGATAATGAGTGGCAGCTTTCTGCCGGGAGGAACTGTGGCGTGTGGAGCATCAGAGCAGAGATTAACCTCCGAGAACCCCGGCTCTGAGTGTCTCCTCCTGCTCCCTTTGCTGGTGATCGAGTGGGCTGGCAGCTGCCTTTGCGGTGCATGGCAGTGCTGCCTGTAGCACCTCTGCCCGCCCATGCAGTTCCACTCGGGGATCTGAGCAGCAGGGGTGGCTCAGCCCCAGCCGTGGCTGTGTTTTTCCCTAACAGAGACCTCTGAGCTCCTTGTCCTCACGCGCTGCTCCCTCCCCTGCCGCCCTGCAGGTCATCAACGCCATCGAGCAGGACTACCGGCTCCCGCCACCCATGGACTGTCCCGCTGCCCTTCACCAGCTGATGCTGGACTGCTGGCAGAAGGACCGCAACACCCGCCCGCGCTTCACCGAGATCGTCAACACCCTCGATAAAATGATCCGCAACCCGGCGAGCCTCAAAACTGTGGCTACCATCACCGCTGTGTGAGTCTCCCAGCACAGAGGATGCTCCCATGTCCACGTCCCACACTGTGGCAAAAGGATTCCTGAGCAGCTCGTGCTGCCGGGGGGAAGGACAGGAACTCCTGAGTTGTTTGCCAGGCACATGGGGTTTCTGTCTTTGCTCTGCTTGACAATCAGGCAAAGAACATGCAGTTTTCAGTTGAGCAACAGCAATAATTCTTCGCTATTGATTCACTGTGGCATGTGACCATACAGGCGCGCTGTCTGCTCTGCCAGCGCCTCCTCCCCTGCGGCTCCCGCAGCTGGATTACAACGTGCAGGGCAGCAAAGCGCTGCTTGGCTGTTCCCATAGGCCAGGCCTTCCTCGAGGCTTTCCTTGTCTCAGGCACGTGCTGGGAGCAGGGCAGTTCCGGAGGGAGGGCGCGGAGGGGTGAACTGGGGGCACTGTTGTGCACCAGCCAGGCTGGCGCAGCGCAGTGCCACGGCACTGGCCGGGCTTGTCACCAGCGGTGTGTCCTGTTGCAGGCCTTCTCAGCCCCTCCTTGACCGCTCCATCCCCGACTTCACTGCCTTTACCTCAGTAGATGACTGGCTGAGCGCTGTGAAGATGAGCCAGTACAGGGACAGCTTCCTGACCGCTGGCTTCACCTCCCTGCAGCTCGTTGCCCAGATGACGTCCGAGTGAGTTGGATGCTGCCCGGGACGGGCTGGGGCTGCGGGAGGTGGGCAGGTTGGTGCCAGCTGTCTGCAGAGGGAAGTGGGTGGGCAGAAGCACCCTGAGTCGAGGTGGCCGCGTTCACAATCCGGGGGCCAGCCTGCAGCTCTCTGTCTGCTCTTGGTCCCCCCTCACCCCTGTGATGCTTGTGGACTCTGTGGCTGCTCTTCTGCTGAGTGGCGTGGACCAGCTGAGCTTGTCTCCCTCGCCTCGCTGAGAGACGGCGAAACAGATACACCAGTCCTCAGGTGCCCCTTGAGGCCGTGGCCCGGGCTGGCCAGGGAAGTGGTGGCTGCCCCATCCCTGGAGGTGTTCAAGGCCAGGTTGGATCGACCTGGTCCAGTGGGTGGTGCCCGGCTCATGGCCGGGCGTTGGAACAGGATGGGCTTCCCTTGCAACCCAAATCACTCCATGATTCATTCTATGATATTCCTCCATCCGTCTGTCTGTCTGTCTTCCAGAGACCTCCTGAGAATAGGGGTGACTTTGGCTGGGCACCAGAAGAAGATCCTGAACAGCGTCCAGTCCATGCGAGTACAGATGAGTCAGTCTCCGACCTCGATGGCATGATGTCCCCCGTCCGACGGGGAGGGTCCGGGGAGGGCGCGCAGCGAGGGGCAGAGGTGGGTGGGGAGGAACTGAAGGGCGCTGCGGGGTAGCATTTGGAGAGGAGCCACCGCTGCCTGGGACTGTGACTGCAGACGAAGGATGTTCCTGGGAGTCTTCTCTAACTGGTGACTTCCGTTCCTCACCCACAGAAGCACACTTACCGATGTCATGGGGAACAGCCTATAAATACATATAAATATGTACAAATCATATATTTAAAAAAACAAAACAAAAAAGGACAAAGACAACAAACAATGAAGACAAACCAATGTGTGTTGGGGAAGCAAACCCAAACCTGAGAGACCAGACTCCAATCCCACTGGTGAGCAGTGATCTAAACTGAGAAGGAGAAAGGGGCTGTTGGGGAAGGGAGAGGCATGAGGTGGAGCGTCCCGTCTGGAGAAACTGCCTTCCTTGTCTTCTTTTCTTTCGCCCTCCCTCCCTGCCCCGGCCCTCCCCGCTCCCCTCTCTGCTCACGGACCGGGTGGAAGTGTCCTCAGACATCTCCGCAGCTCCTGCCGTCCTGCCCGGGGGCCACTCTGGCAATGACCAAAGGACTTCGCTGACCACTGCATGGGGGATCCGACCCAATCCAGTTAATGTCTTCATATTGAAGAAGAGATGTACCTTCAATAGAAAACCTTGGGTTTGGTTTTTTTTTTCTTTTTCTCTTTTGCTTGCATTTTTTTTGCAAAAAGGAAAAAAAAAAGGATTAAAAAAAAAATAATAATAATCCATCCTGGAAATGGAAGGAGGTGTTCCCGTGTGTGTGTGCGCTCGTGCGCGTCTGTACCTTGTCAACTCACCGTGGACTCACTGCTTGTCCCTCACTGAAGATCCCTGTTACCCCACAGCAGCAGCCGGCCGGCTCCCATGCAGGGGCCTGGGGTTTGTGCTCGAAGCCCCCGGGACTGGGAGGTCGCAGGGAACCACACGGCGGCGAAGCAAGCGCTCAGCATCCCGCGGGCGGGGAGGAGGATGCGGGGTCTGCCCGGCGGGGATGGACGGGAGTGGAGGAGCTGCCGCACGGTATTGCCTGGGTTGACAACTGCTGGAGAAGGAGAGAGGTGCTCTGGGGAATGGACTGCGGAGGCCTCCCGAGCCCCGGCGAGGCGCAGAAGATGGCTATGGAGGACTTTTTTTCCCCATCTTGTGGACCTAAGGATTTTGATATTGAATTACGGACTTAGGTTTCCTGGCTTCAGAGGTAGGTCCGTTTGTCTCATGTGCCTCTCGTCCATCTGTCCTTCTCTGTAGTTTCCTACTGGCTTCCAAAGCCTCTCCCAGTGACTGTTTCCTTGTATTTAATTTGATTTTTATTCTTTTTCTGTTGCACTGTTGGCCTCCTTTGCAAATCGATCTCGTTAAAATTACCAGACGCGTGTCAGTATTTACACAGATATTGTGGAACTGGGCACTCTAACTTCCCTCTGTGGATCGCGCCGAGAGTTTATAAAATGAATGAATTCTTAATAAGGCTTTTACTTAGAGGGTTGCGTGCGAGCTATAAGAATCTGTCACCGCGCTGTTGCTGGCACCCAGCAGCGCCCATGTGGCAGGGAGAGCGGTGGCGTGGGCGAGCGGCCCAGCCGTGCCTCGAGGGCTGCCGGGCCCGGCCGTGACGTGGTGCTGCGGTGGCTCCTACATGTACAAGAAACCCTCCGTGCCCCTCATGCGTCCATCTCTGCCACGGGGATGCCCCGTGTCCTCCTGTGCCACGGAGATGCCTTGTGTCTCTGCGGCGTGGGGATCCCTCACTTCTGCCTGAGCTGTGGGTTTGTCCCCTGTCCGTCCTCGCCATTGAGTTGCCACACACCCACCTGCACCGTGGGTTCGTTCTGAGTCCATCTGTGTTGTGGTGTGACCCCATGCTCATCCGTGCCATGGAGACCAGGGAATCATAGAATCATAGAATGTGTTGGGTTGAAAGGGAGCATTACAGGTCGTGGAGTCCTACCTCCTTGCAGGAGCAGGGATGTCTTTAACCGGGTCAGGTTGCTCAGAGCCCCATCCAACCTGGCCTGGAATGTTCCCAGGGATGGAGCCTCCACCACCTCCCTGCACAACTTGTGCCAGTGCCTCCCCACCCTCTCCAGATTTTCTTGCTGCCACCATACCCAAGTGGGAAACCCTTCCTCTGTCCGTGTGTCTTTGGCGTGAGCGTTGTCCCCCGTGCTGAGGCCATCGGGATGTTCTCTGACTGGGGGGCCCAGTGCTCGGCTCAGGAGGCTGGCAGCTGACACCACCAGCAGATGAAGGGTCCTGCTGATGGGGATGCTCCTTATGCCTCCGATTTAATTTCTTTAATCATCTAAGGAAGAGGCTCTGCCGAAGAACAGGAGCTAACAAGACACAGGAATTAGCTTGTTTTAAATCACTGAATTCCCCCCAGAGAAAGAGGCAGAGAAAAACACCCCTTGTTTACAACAGCAGGGACTGCTCCGCGTCCTGTCTGATAGATGATCACTAATACCTCTCGGGATACTCGCGGCCCAAATCTGTATTCCAGGATGTTGTCAAAGCGCATCCAACATGCAGATGGAGCGGGCGCCGTGCATGCTAACACACCACCTCGCCACATTGATATTCGCTGCCGGTGAAGGATCCTTTGTGGGTTTCTTTTATGATTTCTCTTTTATTAGAAGGAAGCTAAAGGCATTTAAAGAAATGAATGACAGCAACACGGGCTAAATATCAAAACTCCACCTTTATGACTCCCCTGCTGTGCTTCGCCCCGCCACACAAGCACCTGCGAGGCAGCTGGGCTGGAGGGACGATGCGACAGCACCACAGCCCTTTGCTTTATATTGGAGGCTTTATATTGGAATTGAGTTCTGCCCATCCAAACTCAAAAGACTGGAGGACCCCTGTGTGGATAAACTGGCTGTCCAGGTCCTTGGATGCTTTCAGAGATGCCGAGTCCTGTGACTGAACCACCTTGGTTTGATTTCCAGGAGTGGATGATGCTCATTGCCTTTCCTGCCTCCTAACACCCTGACAATGGCTAACTTGGACCAGCGCTCACCTGCTTTTCTTTATGGCTGGAAATCAAGGAAAATTGAGCCATTCTGCAAGTCGAGGGCTGCCGTGGTGCTCCATGGGCTGCGTGAGGTTGCCGACAGCGTTGTCCCTGGAGGTGATGCCTTCCAGACTAGGAGGGTCCACCTCCTCCACCCCAGTTCTGCACTGAACAGCGATGCCTGGATGCTGCTGCTCACCCAGGTTGCCCTCAAGTGAGCCCACCTCACACTTGCTCCTGATCCCATTCTTTCATGGAAACGTTTTGGAATTCTCAGTTCCTTCGCTACGTTTCTACAGTTCCAAAACCTCAGCCCTTCTGTGTCTTTTTAAGGGTTGTTTCTTGCATCTGGGTTGGCTTTGGTTTTTTTGCGTGTCGCATTACATCAAAAAGGGGACTTTTTGCTGTAAAAACCCTGCTCCAAGCTTGGTGCAAGGTCTTGGTGTGAGAACCAATGGGCAGGATTCATGTCTGGAGCAGGTCTTGCCAACTGGCTTCGAACATCCTCCAGTGCAGCCTTGTGGTGTTGCCCCCTCATCCCCCCAAAACAATCCCTCTTGGCAATCCAGCTGCACCGTTCCCCGGGCTTTGCCACGTCTTTTGTACAGCCTCGTCCCCGTTGGGCTGCGCCGAGTGCGGTGCAGGAGGCAGCCGCTTTCTCAATAGCAGTAATTAAAATGAGATGTCGTGCTGCCAGCCAAGGTAAGCTCAGCCCCTTGCACATCCAGGGCAAGAGCGAGCTTTTGAACGTGGAAGAGGAGCGGGTATTAATAGCATTATTATGTCCTTCTTTCTGGAGAAAAAAGGAGTGTATTTTATGCCATTTAATGACCTTCAAATTAACAGTTCTTTGAAAGCACTTATGTATATTTAATTTTAAATGTTGCTGCGAGTCAGAGCAGGGCTTGCGATGAAAACAGCAGGCAGCCGGTTTTTAAATAAGAACAAGCTCAGACCATTTTTTCTAAGCCTGTCAGCCTTTGGTGTTTGCAATGCTCCTTCCTGAGGAGACAACAGGGCTGTTGTTCCCCTGTCCCTCTTCGCTCCTCCTCCATCTCTGCTCCAGGAGCTCCCCATGCTCAAGCCTGAGCCCCGCGGAATCTCCTCTTCTGCTGTCTGCTCCTCCGTGGGGTGATGGCATCTTCTTGATGAGCCGGCGTGGAGGATGCTGCTCCGAGGTGTTTGGGTCAGAGGGAGGGAAGGGTTGTTTTGTGGTGGTTAGTTGCAGAGGTCCCATCAGTAAAGGTGGCGGCTAAGGACATCCCCGTGGGAGCCAGCGGGGCATCACAGCTGTCCCGTGGCCTAGAAGTCATCAGGCATCGCCTGTGAAGGTTATTCTGCACTGACTCACCACCAACACTGTTGTTCTGTGACGGAGACAGACACATTTGCATTTGTTAGGGTCTGAATTAAAGCTTTTGCTTTGATCCATAAAAGCTGCCGATATATTTGAGTCACTCTATGTTCACTTGGAAATCGTTACTCTTAAGCATTGAATTTCACTTTTAAAAAAAAGAATCAATGGATTTCTAAGACAAGGAATGGATTTACAGACCCTGCGGTGGATTTTCAAGTTCTCAGAAGTGTGCATAGCTCCAAGGTCACCTGTCCTGTTAAACTGCAGGTGGAAAGGCAGGTGCTTTGGGGCCAGGGTTTCTCATCTCATTCAGGAGCCATGGAGGCTGCTGCAGGGACATCACCAGGTCCTAGTGGACCCCAACAAAGGGACGGTGAGGAGAGGAGAAACCAGCTGCATTGCTGGGCGAGGTGACGGTGGATGGGGTGGCCCTGCCGGTGGCAGAGGCAGGATGGTGTTGAGGACTCCTGGTTCATCTCTGGAGGGAAGCGCTGGAGGACGTTAATCTGAACAAACCGGCTGTGTGTGTCTGAAGTGGATTAGCTGAACTCTGCTCATTCCCAAACAGACGGGCCCGTTTGGGGTGAGTGTGGAAGTAGCTTAGGCAAAAAATCTACTTAAGGCTGCGTTAATTCTAGATAAGTGTAGGGGGATTAACGCCTATGCTCTAAAAAAATTAATTGGAGTGAATTTTTCTCTGTGTCCCCAAGTAAAGTAGGCTTGGCAGCTTTCCCCATCCACGGCCCGGGCGGTGGCTTTCCCTTCTCTGCTCTCCCATCCCAGCGCGTTGCCCAGGAGCTGACAGCGCGGTGCGGGTGACCCTGCCTCCCTCTCCGTGGTTATCCTCAGGGGCCTTGTTAGGAAACTGAACCCTTGTGCGAAGGTGGGGAGAGAGGGCAGGAAAATTACGGTTGCCATCAGCACGATTATCAATGATAATTAGCACCAAGCGGGATGGATGGCAGGGGGTGCAGACCGTGCTGAGTGTTCTCCAAGGAGCAAGGTGAGGCTTGCGTTGGAAACGGGGGCTGGAGCCTCGTGGGGGCTCATGCAGGGAGGTGACTGTGAAACAGGCACACGTCAGTCACACCAGTGATCATCAGCGATGCAAGGGCTGCAGCACCTCCCGTATGAGGAGAGAGTGTCGGGGTTGTTCAGCCTGGAGAAGAGAAGGCTGTGGGGAGACCTTAGAGGAGCTTCCAGTGCTGAAAGGGGCTCCAGGAAAGTTGGGGAGGGGCTCTGGATCAGGGAGGGCAGGGATAGGATGAGGGGAATGGTTTTGAGCTGAAAGAGGGGAGATTGAGATGAAATCTTGGGAAGAAATGTGGGGAGACCCTGGCCCAGGTTGCCCAGAGCAGGGGTGGCTGCCCCATCCCTGGAGGGGTTCCAGGGCGAGGTTGGATGGGGCTTGGAGCCCCTGATGCTCCACGGCAGGGAGTGGGACTGGATGGGCTTTGAGGTCCCTTCCAACCCAAACTATTCCGTGATTCTGTGGTCACTTTTAGTTCTTTATTACCCTGTGACTTTGGCTGAGTTCTTTTCCCACTCCCCAGCAGGGTGTCTTGGGGAGGTGTCCGCATCCTGCGGTCTGGGACTCGGGCTCCCATCTCCTGACTGGGGTTGGTGCCCGGGGCACTGGGTGGGGATGGGGCACTGGGAGGCCCCTCGCATGTGACTCCCCTCGCATCGGGGGTTGGCGAGGGCAGCCGCTGGGTTTGTGGTGCCGTGTGCCTGGTGACCAGTCGGGGCGTTGGCTGCCCTGTTCCCGTGAGCACCCCTGCGGCCACGTCGATGCTGATGACACCTTCCCTTACACGATGCTTTCTCATCTCACTGGTGTGGCCTTTTTATTGCCATGTGTGTCATGCTGACACTTACAGGCTGAGATGAGAGCCGTCTACGCTGCTTCACAGGGGCTCCACGCTGGAGCCCTGTGGGGAGGAGGTGCAGTGGGCGAGCAGGTGCCCACCTGGGGATGTTCAACCGCCCTGCTCCTCCCTGTTCTCCCGCAGCTGCTCTTGACCTGCCCCTTGGGATCAATCCTTTGGGATCGGCTCAAATCACCCATAGCTGTGTAGACGTGGCACTTTGGGACGTGGTTTGGCAGGCACGATGGGGTTGGACTCGATGATCTTAGAGGTCTTTTCCAACTTTAATGGTTCAGTGACTCTGTGGGGAAGGGGAGGGATGCAGCTGCCTTTGAGAGCCCAGCCAGCAGCCGCCACCAAAAACCTCCAAACGCTTCCTCAGCTGGGTCGCTGCCGATGGGTTGGGCAGCTGTGGCTGAAGGGGCAGGGAAGGGCCGTGGGGCGAAGGTGGTGGCAGAGCCGGGAGCAGCGCCCGGGGCCAGAGCCGTTGCTCCACTGCAGCTTTAATGTGGCTGAACCTGCAGTCTGTACAAACCACTGGCTCCCCACGGACTTGGGTGCAGCCACCCCGATTTACACCGGTCCCTGGGGACCCACCTGGCTCAGCAGCTTGTTCAACATTGTCTGCTGCATCTGCTGCCTTTTGTAAAACATTATTTTTACTCCCATTGTCGCTTTTTCCTGCTGTTCTGCTCTCATTGGCGTTGATGGGAGCCGTGAGACCGAATCTCCAAGCGTGGCACCAAAAATGGACCCCGATGCATAAGAAATGCATGGCGATGTCTTTTCCCCTAGCAAAGCTTTTTATTTTTGAAGATAATCTCAGTTTCTCGGACCCTTTCTCACAGGCTCATTTTCCTGCCAAACTCTAAATTAGAACTGTGGAAAAGATCTCTAAGATGATCAGGTCCAACTATCGGCCCAACAGCACCACATAGAATCAAATTACTAAACAAAAGTTTTGTTACTCCCTGGTTCTGCTAAAAAAACCTGATTTTCATTCAGGAGAACGATGGTTTTCAATAGGAGTGAAATGTCAGCCACAGCTGGAGCTGGTTTTTGAAAGCCTCGGTGTGTGCGGAGAGGCACAGGGACGCCCGGCGGTAATTACGCCAGCGAGCTTTGGTTATCGGTGGCTCAGCAAAGGGACACAGCGGTCAATTGCTTTGTTATTTAATGTGGTGCCTTTATGTTTCCAAGGTGCAATTGTATATTAAAAGCATCTTTGCCTCTCTGAAGAGGCTAAATAATGGGACTCTGCTGCTGCCTGGCACTTGTGGGTTGCAGGGCGAGAAGGAGGTTCTCCTGGGGCTGCTCCTTTGGTTTGGAGACCTCCTGTTTCCACTGTCAGTGGAGAAAATGAGTGGGTTTTGTTCTTTGGGAACGAGGCATTTCTTGGTGTGTGGTGGTTTGCTCCCACTTTAGACCTGGGGCTGCTCATGTTGCAGTGTGAGGGGGAAAAACCAGCATCTTCACTGCTGGGAAACACAGCAACCCACCCACCCCCCAAATCCAGTCTCAGCCTCTGCTCTCCAAAGCATCTCAGCTTCACAAAGAAATGCATCTTCCATTCCTTTACCCCCCTGCCAAGGAAACACGGAGATCTTTCAATGCAATTGTCACTTTTCTGACAGCGTAGTAATTAATTGCTGCTTTTTATGGGAGTTTTTTTGAGAGGCTGCCTCTGCTATGTGATGTCTTTTGGTTTTGCAGGGTGCAGTCCAACAGCTGCAGGGCGGGGGGCTCAGCGTCGCGAGGGGCTCGGCTGTGAAGGGGCAGTCTGCTTTCTGGGCGACGTGCTGCTTCTCTGAGCACAGGACTTGCTTATTCTCACCTTCTGTTCCTTTCCCTCCCTCTTGCCTTGCAGGGGCGTCAAGTGCAGTGTTGCAGCCGGGCAGCAGCACCAGGGAGGGGATTGAGAGCGCTCCCCCTGCCACCCCGAGGTGACGACTCGGGAGCTGCGGCGCGCCCCGTGCCAGCCGGCCGTCCCCAGTCCTGTACATAACCAGTGAGATGTCTGTAAAAGATTTCACCCCTTGTAATTTTTTTTGCCTTTCTTCCCCCCTCCCCTTCCCCAATTTGTTGATTGTGTTGAAATTGTCGGCGTTTGTAACAGTAACTTTCAGAGAATATTGTACTAAAGAGAACATTGCACTCAATAAAAATGATGAAATAAGCCTGCACCCTCTCATTCCCCTTCCCAGGGGCAGCTTTTCGGCTGCAGGTCTCTCTTCAGCTCAGAGCTGGGTGAGTATTTGCCATGAATATTCATTGAGGGAACTAGCAGTGCTCCATCGCTCCTTGACTTACCTCGAATTTTGATATCCATCAGATCTGGCTCTCTGGTTTGTAAATTAAGTGACTTGATTCTCAGCAGTCCTGGTCGGAGGTTGCTTGCTTCAAGAAAGCCAGGAGAAGGAATTTTCTTGGCACAACTTTTCCTGCAAAGTGTGTTTCAAAGCCCTGATGTGCAATCGCTCCGGGAAGCCACACTGGAAGTGCTGACTGGGATGAAAGTGCCGCCTGCACCAGGGAGCACGTCGGCTCCTCGCTTCCCGAGTCTTGCTGGAGCCTGTCCATTCAAAAGCCGATGCTCTGCCTGAACCTGCTTGCCTTAAGGATTGCTCTAAATGCCTGCAGGGGAGTGGATTCTTCCTTCTGCATTGGCTGTGCTTGGGCATTTCATCCAGCCTGGACCATGCAGTCCGTCCAGGGGATGCTCCCTGGGGAGCTGACCCTGCTGCACGGAGTGACTGCAGCGAACGTCCTCCTGCTGCCAATGTGGCCTAAAAGGGGAGAATTTTGTAAACGGGTGGGTATGGAAATATGCAACCACCCCCCAGGTGTTTTGGATTCGGAAAGAGGAGCTTTGAGGGAGAGGTTTGGAGTTGGGGGTAAGCGGCTTCCCTTGCCCTGTGGTTTCGAGGTGATCTTGCATGGAGGGAGGCGTCTGCCAGCTCAGCTGTAGGTGGGACTGGCACATCCCGAGGTCTTGCTGCTCTGTAATTCTCGTCTCAGTGGTATTGCTGATGTGGGGCTTTCTCACGGCTGCTCTTGAGAGATCACTTATCACTGCAGCTCCCGAAAGGAGGTGGTGGTGAGGTGGGTTTTGGGTTCTTCTCCCAAGTAACAAGGGATAGGATGAGAGGAGATGTCCTCAGGTTGCACCAGGGGGATTTAGATTGGACATCAGGAAAAATTTCCTTACTGACAGAGTGGTGAAGCCCTGGCAGAGGCTGCCCAGGGCAGGGGTGCAGTCTCCATCCCTAGAGGGGTTCAAAGAATGTCTAGAGGTGGCACTTGGGGACATGGTTTAGCAGGCATGGTGGGGCTGGGCTGACGGTTGGACTTAGTGAGCTGAGAAGTCTTTTCCAACCTTAATGATTCTGTGGTCTTTATGAGTTCTTAGTACATGTCTGGGGTCATTAAGAGCAGATGATATTTTTTTGCTACAGGGTCTTTTGAACAAGCGGGCTTCACATCCTCGTGGTGATGGCTCCAGGTCCCTGCGGGCAGGACTCAGCTGTCCTGGGCTCAGTGAGGTTTGTCTCACACTTTGTGTGCAGAGCAGAGCAGTGTGCCCAGAGTAACTGGGTTTTTTTGAGTGTTTTGGGTTGTTTTTTCTTACCAAGCCCATCCTGAGAAATGAAACCAGAGCCATAAAATGCAGCCACCTGTTTGTGCAAGAGGCCAATGGGCAGTAGCTTACACAGGGCAGAGCTGAAGTTGTTTGAGCATCCTTAACTGAGTAGATGATACTTGATTTAACGGGCTACCAGTGTGCTTTGAAGGAATGTTCGTGTTTCTTGGATCCTCTGGGGCCTGGGGTGCAGAGAGGGTGTATCCTTCACGCAGCTAGCCTGGAGGTTTCCCTGTTAAATAATCAGAAGACATTTACAGCCAGTGCTTAACATTCCCAAAGCAGCTTGGCTGGGAACAGCGTTTTTGCGGGGTCTGGCGGAGCGCTGCTGGCAGTTTGATGGGTTAATGGGGCTCAGAAGGGTGGCCGAGAGCGCGGGGGCTCGCCGAGCCCAGAGCCGCTCGGCAGAGCTGGGGCTGCTCTCTCTGTGCCGCTGCCAGTCCCGCGCCAGGCCCTGGCGGAGCCTCCCCTCGCTCATATGGGATCTACAGCGTCAGGCTCTGCCCCGTGGGCTTTCATTCCCATGGGGCCACCACTCCCCAGCTTTGCCACATCCCAGCTGGAATGAGAGCGTATTTACTGAGACTACACGGCATCCACAAAATTTTTCCTGAGCTTTGCCTATAGACGCGGGTGGCTCACAGCCAGAGCGGGGACCTGCTCTGGAGTGAAAAATCTTTCTGTTGTGGCACTCAGGGTGGGGAAAAGGATGCAGCACGTTGGCTCCAGTGACTCTGCAGAAGCTCCCGGAGGTATCGATGTGCCCGGTGCTCCAGCACAGCAGCTTGATGCCAGCCTGCCTCGGTCTCTGTCAGTAGCGTAACTCCTGGTTTGCCTGACCGCAAGCAGAGGATTGAGCCGGGGCTGGTCTCAACACGGGGTGAGGAGGAGCGCTGCCAGGCCAGCTCCAAGCCTGGCACGATGCTCCGTGGGGTGCAGTGGGGGCTGCCCTGCGGAATTCACCCGTGGGGTCTGGTTGTAGATGCTTGACCAGGGGTGAGATGCTGCCTGCAAAGAAGACATGGGGCACAGCTCTGGCCTGAGGACAGCCCTGGCCTGAGGCAAAAGGGGTTTGGGAAGGTATTGGATGCACAAAGAGGCGTGGGAGTTGAGGAGAGGGAGGTCGGAGATGCGCACAGCCCCCAGTCCTATCCCACCTCCCCTCCTTCCCACGCTTGGCAATGAAAGACAAATAAAATACAAGCCCAAGAGGACTATAGGCTAAATTGTAATTGGAGCAATATGGGCCGATTATAAAGTTATGTGCCAACCTGCATTAAATGGCAGCATCTGCTGGAATTATTGGAGGTGCCTCAGTGCCTATTAAAAGTGGGAGGATTTTCCTGGAGGACAAGCTGGGCGGGCTGCAGCCACGCTGGAGAGCCCGTGCTGAGCCTGAAGGGCTCAGATGGAGCCGGGCTGAGGCTGCTCTTGTGTTGAAATCTCCCCCGGGTGCTTTGGGAGAGGTTTTGGGGGATGCTGTCAAGGAAGCCACCTCCCATCCCCAGCCAAACTGCTTGTCTCTGTTCATCAGGTCACACCGCATCCTCCTCCTAAGCAACATGCACATATACGTGTGTGTGCATGCAGAGCCGCACGCATGCACAGCTTGCATCCTCCCTGCACCCCAAGGTGCTCAGAACAGGATAGGATTTACTCCCCTTAATCGCTTTTAGTTGGTTTCCAGTAACTGCCTCGATTAAGCCTGCATGGCCACCCCCAAAGCCATCCCCACCGCCAGGAATCAAAACCCCCACCCGGTTTCTGAGCTGGTTGGGCAACCCCTTGATGCAATTGCTTCTGCTCAGACTCTGGTATGAGGCCATCTGTGCATCTCTGTGAGGGGATTGCCCACAGCATTCTCTGTGCCGGCACCCCGGGTGTGACGAGCAAGGAATGAGCAAATCAATCACAAGAGCTTCAACTTGCAGCTCCTTTCCTCTGCACGGGATGGCTCCGGGCATTTTGCCTGAAGCTCCCAGTAAGATACTCTAACTGGGCAAAGGGTGCACCTCCTCTGATTCAAGCAGAAGAGAAGGCAGCTTTGAGCCTCTCCTCTGCTCTGAGCTGGGCTCCCCTGCCCAGCCAGCAGTGATGCAGGATGCTTCCCCGCAGGACCAGCCCTTTGGCAGCACCTCTCACACCCATCTGGCCCAGAGAGGGCTGGTGATGCTCTCTGCTCCAAGGTGCCGATGTTAACCTGGGTGGAAAACTGTCTCTGCTGTCACCACAGCCTTGGGGACCGTCCCTGGACTTGGGGAGGGGGTCAACTTCAGCCCAACTCCTGTAAGAGCAGCATGCCAAGCCCTTATTTCTGGTTCTGCAGAAGCAGGGCAGAAGGTGGGGGCTGAGCAAGGGGCTGGTTGTGCGGGTGCACCCTCCCTGGCACAGGCTGCTGCCCACTCCCCAGCAGCACCAGCTGGTACCAAAGGAACATGGAAAGCACAAACCTGGGCTCCCCAAACCCTGAAATGTCCCTGCTCCTGGCCCGGCGCTAGGAGGTGGTTATTCATTACCCGAGCCAGGAGGATGTTTTGCCCTCCCTGGACCTCTGCCACCCTCGGCACACAGTGCTGGAGCTGCTCCCAAGCCTTTTATCTCCTGGCACCATGTGCAGCCCATGCATTATTTACCGCGTGCCTTCGCGGCGCAGCGCCGCACGCCGAATTATTCATTTCCCTCATGGGCTTTTTCCAGGGCTCTCTAATCAGAGTTGCTCAGTTCTTTATAAACACTAATGAATTTATTTCCCGATGCCCTTATGAGGGAGATGGGGTATTTTATCTTCTTCATACACCATGAGTTTGAGCATGGGTTTGGGGACTTCAAAGCGAGGCAGGCCCCCCGGGGAGGCCAGGAGCGTGGTTTTGCCATGGGCTGGGTGTGTTTGTGCTCCGCGCAGCGATCGCTCAGCCGGCTCTGGGTGGGTGATAGGCACCGTGGTGCTGGCCCCTGATGCTGGTGGTCCCTCCTCATCCTTCCTCCCAGTGGCACCTTCCTCCCCTCTTCCCCATGTGCCTGGGCTATGAGCCTGGCCAGGGAGGTGGCAGCTGGGTCCTGGTACTGCCAAACAAAACCAGGAGCGTCCAGCAGCAAGTGGAGAAGATCCAGACTGGTGTGTGCCCAGTGCCAAGATGAATGGAGAGTCTGAGCATCCTTCCCTCCAGCCCCCCATAAAATACAAACAAACACTGTTCTCCTTGCTGGAGCCTGGGCTCTGGGGGAGCTGGGGGCCAGCCCGTGGATGTGGTGTCTCCACGTCACAGCTGTTCTGCCAGCGGCTCCCGCGATGCTCCCCGCGATGCTCCGTAGCCGCAGCGCCCACCCTGCCTCTCTCAGCAAAGCCGCCTGCGAGACGCTGCGCTCACTGGAGCAGAGGCGCCCGCACTGATGGCCGTGACAAGCAGCAATTATTGCACTGACAAAATAAAAGTTTTGAGTTGTTTTGCAAATATTTTTGAAGCCCCGATACGGCAGCAGAAGTAGGCGTAATTACACATAAAAATGTACCTCCTTTATAGTCTTTTAATTATCTACTCAGGTGAACCGTAATTTGAGGGGAAAAGCTTTAAATCTGTTCATTTCTAACAATAAAAAAATGAGATGAGAGAGCGTTGTTTTGCTGTAATTAAGAGAAGACACATCTGGATGGATGGGCCAGAGAGCAGGGCTCTGCGCTGCGCTCCAGGGACCCCGGGCCCTGTTCCTCTCTCGGGGCTGGGCCGGGCACGGACACCGCGGCGGCAGCACGGATCGAGCGGCGGTGCCAGCGACTCGAGTTGTCAGCCTCGCCCGGGACCTGCCTGCTGGCACCAACCGCGTGAGGCCACCCCGGCCTCGAGAGTTGTACCCGGGGAAGGACACGGGGAGGGACGAGCCAGCTCACAGGGCAGTGTCCGCGAGGGGAGATCCCGTAGGAGAGCTTGGGAGTGGATGGACCGGGAGGCTGAGAGGGTGTGCTGGTGACGCTGCGGCTCCTTGGTACGTGGCCTTTGTCCATCTTCTTTCTTCCCACTACGTGTTCAGTTTATTCACCGGGTTCATCTTGTCTTTTGACCCGGGACCCCTTGGGGTGCAGGCAGGCTGGGCCGGAGGCAGCGGCCGCTCCGGGCCGAGTCCCACACTAAATCCAGTGCCAGGGCTCGGCCTTGTGCCGGCATTGTCAGACCTGAGGCCTTTACGAGACCCCTACCCGAGGCATTAACTACTGATTGCTCCCTTCTCCCTCTGCCACTCCAATTTCTGAGCTGCTGCCAGGTGAGGCACCTTTTAAAAGCAGTTATTTCCATCCAGCCTGCTGTCACACACCGCTTTCTGAGAGAGCAATGAGTCCCAAACTTTATTTTTCTTACAATGGCTCCTCTGAGCCCCACATCAGATCAAAACCTGGCTCTTTTGGGCTGTGCACCCCAGAAGCGTGCTACATTTAGATTGGATATTAGGAAAGATTTCTTTACTGGAGGAGTGGTGAAGCCCTGGCAGAGGCTGCCCGGGTGGAGTTTTCTGGGAGCGAAGCTCCAGCACAAGGGGACGAGGTGACTTTTCCAGGAGGCTGCAGGCCGTTTGTCCCAGGGATGCTGCACGAACTCGCGTGAGACACGCAGCTCCCTGCGTTGGTACCTCCCCGGGGTGCAGCTCGAGAGCAGGGGCAGCCAGGCTGTTTTAGCCGTGCACATGCTTTCCCAGGCAGACAGAAGGCCTCGCTGCCTGTCTGCGCTGCTCCTGTCAGCGTGAATGTCAAGCGCTTCACAAACAGAGGCATTAAATGTCAGATCCTGTCCCCTACAAGCCCTGCTTGTAATTTCAGTGCTCAAACATGCTCAGTGGTCATCTTGTTCCCAGTTCCTTCCTCTGATAAGCAGTGTCCCTTGTACCACAGCGTCTTGAGGCGAGCCCCAGAGCAGCGCTCTTCATACCTCCCTGGGCCCTCCTCCCATCCCATCCCATCCCATCCCATCCCATCCCATCCCATCCCATCCCATCCCATCCCATCCCATCCCATCCCATCCCATCCCATCATCATCCTCTCTCCCTGATACTGGAAAACGCTTAGGATCAGACCCCCTGGCCCTCTGCTTTGGGACCAGTGATGTGGATTTTCATGGTCCTCGTGACTGCGGTGTCTCCCTGTGCTGGTCCCTTTAACCATCAGCCCGAGCCTCCCCTCAGCTGTGTCCCAGCCGAGCTCCTCAAGATCTCCAGCCTGCAGCTGAACTGCTCTTGCTGCAGGGTCTCTGGGGTGGTTTTGCTCTTCCTCTTCTCAGGTAAGTGAGATTGGGCTGTGTTCCATTTCTTACCACAAACTGACTTGTGGTTTCTCTCCCTTCTTGGTGTTTTTTTTCTATTAATTCTCTGTATTTGCTGTTATTTTGGATAATGCGCTGCTCAGGGTGGCCCAGCAGGGCTCTGGTTTGTGCCCTTAGGGAGAAAACGAGGCTGCCCCATTCCTATATCATTGTTTCCCCCGTGGGGTACACCCAGGTACCGTGCTGGTCCCTTTCCACACCTGGCACTGAGAATAACCCCTATAAGCTGCTGGTTTTCTGATTGCTTGTCCTTGATGTAAAAACTTTCCCCCAGGAACAAAGAATGTACCAGCTCTGAGTGCACGGGTGACATAAAATGCTAAGCTCGATTCCACTTGAGATGGGGTTTCTCATTTGCACTGTGGCATTGACACAGTAAAATAATACATAAAATACACATAATAAATTAAAGCAAATACCACATGCCGGTGCCTGGAAATTTGGAACTTGCTGCATGCTCAGTGCAGGCGAACAAGATGCATTTTAATAATTACAAATAAACCTGTGGCCAAAAGAGCCTTTTCGGAGCACACCTGGAGCGAATGCTGATGCTGCCGCTCCCGCAGAATGCTGATAATCCCATTTGCTGGTGCATTAGAGCTGATTTAAGGGTAAACAATAGCTTCCATCTGAATTTGTTTTACAACCTATTGACGTAGCAGGTACCTTTCTGCTGTTATTGAAATATTTGTAAATATTTTACCCGGCCTTCACACTGCAGTTGTTATTATTTTTTTTTTTAGAGTTTTATTTTTTTATTTCTTGTGAATCGACAGCAACTGTGTTCACCCTCCACATAACCCAAGGAGCTCATGGTTGTTCCCCCCTCTCTGCCCTTTGTTGGAATGATTGTTCTTCCCACTGTGGCTGCCGCGTGGTTTGTAAGCTTATTTTAGGCTCAGCTGTGGGGATTAGCGATAACACTGCCTATTGTGGGAAGGTTCATATTATTTAAAATTGGAACTAGAACAAAGGCAATTCAACTGCGGTTCCTTGCTGTACGGTTAAAATGGCATTTACTGACACTGTCTGGGGAACACAAGGTATGAGCTGAGTTCCTGCCCATCTTGGGGCCAATGGAAGGAGTTAAACAAGATCTGGGGCAGGAGGGGAGAACGGCTTTTCCTTGGGTTGCTCCTTTCGTGATGGCTGTTGACGACTTGCTCAGCGCTGCTGTTGACCTGTGGGTCTCCAAGCAGCTGGTGCAGCAGGAAGGGGACATGGAGATGCTTCAGTTTTAATTTCTCTTTCTGGCTTAGGAAAAGCTTCCAGGATGGTGGGGTCTTGGGAGCATTTCAGCAGGTCCATGCTGTCAGAGAGGAGTGGGGCCAGGGCTGCTCCGATGGCCGCAGCTGCCTTCACGCTCGTGACCATTCTGTAGCTGGACTTCTGCTAAGCTGAAGGAGGCAGCTCAAGCTGGCAGCCCCTTCCCACTCCTGCATGGCCCGTAATGTGAGCCCAGGGCTCCGGCAGGACATGGAGCTGCTGGAAAGAGTGCAGAGGAGGCCACAGAGATGGTCTGAGGGCTGGCTGAGAGAGTTGGGGTTGTTCAGCCTGGAGAAGAGAAGGCTGTGGGGAGACCTAAGAGCAGCTTCCAGTGCTGAAAGGGTCTCCAGGAAAGCTGGGGAGGGACTCTGGATCAGGGAGGGCAGGGACAGGACCCAGGGCAGCATCAAAATCCCACACTCCACATGCCCTGTGCGGTGATGCTGACTCCTTCTTCAGGCTGGGAGATGCCCCAGCTGCTGCTGGTCCATAACCTGCCCATCCTCCTCCTCTCCTACCCCAGCAGGAAAAGGAGCAGAGAGCGTGGGGTGTGCGTGTGTGCGCGGGGGGCGGTGAGAACCTCCAGACACACAAAAGCTGCAGGAACCTCCAGCAGCTGTAACCCTGGCAACTGTGTCTCAGGATTTGAATGTAATTATACCTCGAACGTGATAAACACTCTGAAGGACTCCTTATGTGGAGATCATACTAAACAAGTCTTTGAAATTACCCTCATCAAATATTGATAGAGAGAGAGTTTAAAAAAGAAAAAGGGAAAGAGAGAGAAAAGGCGAATTCCTGCTCTTGCCCACGGGCTGTGGGTTAATGGGGATCTGTTGGTTTATCACCGCAGCGCAAGCCCCACCGAGAGCTCGGTGCACAGTGAAATTAAAAGCCAGGGTTGGGGGCATAAGAGAAATAAAACCATCAGGTGAGGCAGCCGCATCGATTGGCGTTTTTCTTTATGTTTGGCACGCAGGAAAGTGATCCCAATAAACACCATTTATCTTGCCCAGCCAAGGCAGTGGAAGTTTAATTGCTGCAGGGGGAGGTGGGAGGAGGGGAAGGGGCGTTTCTGAGGTTCCATCAGGGTTGTGCTGGTCAGCAGAGCACTGAAGATGGGGATCTCATCTCACCTGTGGGTTTGGAGACAGCAGGCAGAGTATTTTTCATGGGGAGAGCAGGTTGCGGTCCTAGCTTGCTTCCAGTGCCTGTGGAGCAGAAGTGCAGGAGGCATCCCCGGGAGCTGTGGCTCGGTGCTGCAGCCGTGCCATGCAGGGATGCTCCAGTACTCGTTTCTCCTTGCTGGCACTCATCTCCTGCTTTTGAAGGATGTTTGCTGGGGACCCTCCCTGGGTCTGGTAGTGTGCAAGGGGAGCTGTACTGCACTACTCCATCCTCAGCTGCTCCTCAAGCAAGTGCTAGAGGTGTACTTTAACAACACCTCGAGTTGTGTTGGGACTGGCTGGTGTGCTCCACAGATGTCTTGTCAAATGCTTAGAGGAGGTTTGGTGAGCAGAGCAGTTTCTTGCCTCTTGAGTGATTTCCCAGCAATGTGTGGGACTGGAGGGGGGAAAAATGGGCAAAGAAGCACCCTGCACAGAAAAAGGGAGAGGCTAGAACTTCATTGGAACAGAGGCTCTGGAGATGTGGAGGAGGAGAGGAGAAGTAAATAGCTCTTCACTCTGAGTGTCAGGAGAAAGACGGCTGGATAGAGTCAACTTCGTCTGTTGAATTGCTGGTTGTGAGGTAATTTCTGCTTTTAGGAGTTTACATTTAATGCAGAGACGAGGCCAACAGCCAAGCACGTGGGAGCCCTTGCTGCGGTTTGGTTGTTGAATGTTGATTGTTTGACCACAGCTAACCTGGACACTTTGAGACCTGTGAGGTCAAGGCATGTGTACTGTGTGCTGGGGTGGCAGGGCAGTGGTGCCGATGCCCTGTCCTGCTTTCATGTGTTTGTAGGTTTTATCACTTAGTAAGTGTTTACAGAGCAAACATGCACTGCACAAAGAGGCATCGGCTGATATCTCAATGGGATCCATCAGCGGAGCATCGGCCAGGAGTGACTGAAAGTGCAGCCAGACAGCAAATGGGATGCTTTGGCATTTTAGTGTGGATGATGGGAGGCGCGATGGGTTATCACAGAACCACAGAATCATTAAGGTTGGAAAAGACCTCTCAGCTCATCCAATCCAAGTGTCAGCCCAGTCCCACTGTGCCTGCTAAACCATGTCCCCAGGTGCTACAGCCACACATTTTTTGAACCCCTCGAGGGATGGAGATACCCACCCACGCCTCCCCCAGCTGCCCCGGGCAGCCTCTGCCAGGGCTTCACCACTATGTCAGGAAAGGAATTTTTCCTAATGTTCAACCTAAGCCTCCCCTGGCACAGCTTGAGACTATTGGGTTACCAGCTTGATGGAGAGCTCTACCTCCCTGATGGCAAAAAAACCCCACAACCCACACATCCTAGAGAATCATTCTTGTTTTGTGGCAGGCCTGGCTGAACCTTCATGTAAAAACCCTTTCAGCACTCTCGGAAGGGACCTGGCAAGCATCTCCTAAGCAAGAAGAAAAACACTCTTCAGCTCCAGCCACCCAGACCTGCAAAGTCAATCTAATGCCAAGAGATGTGCCAGCATAGATGTAGGTTTTTCAGCCTGTGACCAAACAGGAGTGGTACGTGTTGAGACCCACACTACGCGCCCCTTGGTCTGATGTCCCTAGCTCTGTGCCAGGGCAAACGTGTGACCAGCTCCGTTTGTTGGAAACAGGGGGCAAAACAACGATGCACAAACACTGGAACCTTATCAAGTGCTGTTGGCTGTTTCATGGGCTGCTTATAAACAGCTGGAACTTTTGTAAAGGCAGTGCTGAGTGTTGGTTACTGTTGATGTAGCTGAGAGAGAAAATAAGGGGGAACTGCATCTCTAAAGGATTTTGCGAGGGTTGTTGGGGTTGCTGGTACCACGCTGAGGGTGGTTTATGCAGCACAAGTCAGCTGTGACACAGGTTGGAAAGCAGTGGGTCTGTTAGACTCCTTGGAGCTGAGATGATTGTTGAACAGCATGGAGTGTGGCAGAGGGAAGGAGCTGCAGGTTGTCTTTGGAGAAGTATTTTACAAGTGATTTAAAGAAAACTGTGCTAAACGGACGGCTACGCTGCCTCCTGCAGAGCTGCTGTCTGATGTGCCGGGGGGAAAATGGGTTGTATGTTGGGGAGGGGTCCTTAGCTCAGGGGGTCGTGGAGCACTGGAACAGCTCCCAGGGAAGCAGCCATAGCACCGAGCCTGACAATATTCCAGGAGCATTGGCCAATGCCCTCAGCCTCACAGTGTGAGTGTTGGAGTGTTCTCTGCAGGGACAGGAGCTGGACTTGATGAGCCTTGTGGGTCCCTTCCAGTTCAGGACATTCTGTGATTCTATCCAAGAAGGGGTTGGGGTAGATCTTGTATAGCATGTGATGGTGACCAGTTGCTGTTAGCTGGACCAGCGAGGAGGGGGCTGAATGTTTGTATCTGATGCTTTTAATGGGGGATCCAGATGGTGTTGGCACCTCTTGGTTATTGGGGAGAAATCAAAAAAGTCTGTTTTTCTTTCCCACTGAAAATTATCATGAATTCCCCTTTCAGGAGCCTTTGGAAGTGATGAAGGAAGATCCCTCTTGGTTCCTCTGGAGCCCCCCTGGAAAATGCTCCTGTTATTGGCAGAAAATGTCAGTGGCCGTGTAGTGTAGGCCCTTTTGAAGGGAGAGGTGCTGCATCATGGAGCTGAAAAGTGTGCAGCTGGGAGGGCAGGTGTGGGTGAGCATCACCCCAGGTGTGTGCAAGGAGGAAATATCAGCTGAAAATATCAGGCTGAAAATGATGCTTTGACCTTTTGGAAGAGCTGTCTGTGGGGTGGCTGGGTTGTAGTCACTTGTTTAACACAACAGCTGAATTCCTGGGCTGGGCCAGGCACAGAGTATCCCAGCAGAAGAGCTATGTCTCCCAGGAAGGCTCCCAGAGTTCGTGCCTAGATGGTTTCTTTAAAGGTTAATTCTCACTGGCAGCATCTGGAAGGAAACCTGGAGTGCTCGGAGGGAATTGGTTCTACCCACTACAAAGAGTCTTCTTGTTTGTGGGTTTTTGGTCTTTGTTTTTTTTGTTTGGCTTTTTTTTTTTTAATGTTAAAATTTGCTCTTATTCATTTCTTAAGAGGAAAAAAAACCCTCCAAGCTTGCCTCCCAGTGCCGAGGCACAAAGAGAGAGCCATTCCCGGAGTCAGTAGCAGGGTAGACTGCGCTTCCTCCTGCTCCAAGGTGGTAGAATAAAGAGCTCCTGCAGTCATCTTTTTTTCTAAGAGTTGCATTGTTAAAACCTTCCTTAGGGAAATCCAGGGAGCGTAATTGCTCTGGTCTGACTCTGCCCGCTGAGCTGCTTGAATTAAGTGGGTGTTTTGGCATCCTGAGCAGAGCCTTGTGGGAACTGACCTTCGCCTTCTGCCGCTGCACTCTGCAACCTGCCGCTAATTAGGATGGAGAGAGCCCTCCTTTGTTTTCAAATACTAGTTTACCTCCGTCTTTGCTTTCTGCCGGGAGCTGCCCGGCGTGACTCGGTGCATAATGAACGGGACACAGCAGATGGTAGAGCTCCAGCACCGCCAAACATCACTTTTAACACCCTGAAGCAGAGCGGGAGGGAGAAGCTGGGCTTTGAACCACTTGCCGAGTCTATTCACGGCAAAGCCGCTCATTAGCCAGCGTCGGAATTAACGTCTGAAATGATGCTTTGTTTGGGGGGAAAAGAAGAAAAATTCATTTCCACAGCTGCTTTCATTCGGTATTTGCAAACTTGGGAGCCTGGGATAAGGAGGGGCATCACTGCTGTGTGGAGTTTGGGGCAGGTGTCAGGCTGGTTCACGGTCCCGTGGGAGAGACGGGCTTTGCCTGCAGTTGGACCATTCACCAGGGGCATCGGTCCCCTGTAATGGTCTGAGGATTGCCTCGGCTTTGAGCACTGGGAAAAGGGTTGTGAGGTATTGTAGAATTGTTAAGGTTGGAAAAACCCTCAGAGCTCATCCAGTCCAATCGTCAGCCCAGTCCCACCGTGCCTGCTGAACCATGTCCCCAGGTGCCATCTCTACATGCTTCTTGAACTCCCTGAGGGATGGAGAGTCCCCCCCTGCCCTGGGAAGCCTCTGCCAGGGCTTCACCACTCCTTCAGTAAAGAAATCTATCCTATTATCCAATCTAAACCTCCCCTGGCATAAATTGAGGCCATTTCCTCTCATCCTATCCCTTCCTACTTGGGAGAAAAGACCAGCACTCACCTCACCACAACCTCCTTTTAGGTAGTTGTAGAGAGTGACAATGTCTCCCCCTCAGCCTCCTCCAGGCTAAGCAGCCCCAGGTTCCTCGGCTCCTGCTCATAACCCCTGTGCCCCGAGACCCAGGAATTTGTCTTTTGGAAAGCACCTTCTTTCCAACTTTCTTAAAAAGGGGGGAAGATTATGAAGTCTTCAAAGACAAAACTTGGCACCTCCCTTGTGTGAGAAACTGGAATACGGGGCACTTGGAGGGTTTAAGCCAAATTTGCTCTGAAAGAGGATTAGTTAAACTATGTAAAACTTCTGTGTGAACGACGTTATTCAAATGTAATCCGGTTTATCGTAATTTGCTTTGGAAATGAGTTGGTAAACCCAATAAATGTCACTTCAATTCTGAACGAGAGCACCCCATAGGGATTTACTAACTTTGAAGCAACACACTTTAAATTCATGCTTTCCACTACTACGTCCAAACTTTACCTAGCACTCTTCGAGATAGAGGTTCACCACATCTGGTGACAAGCAGATGTGCCCATAAGGAACCTGATGGTTTTATTTAGATGTGAAAGACCTCTGCCCAAGCTCTAGAAATTGTGATGCCTTACGGAGCAGAATGAAGATGCATTGGATTAAGTTGAGACAGGACATTAAGAAAAGGCTCTTTACCAAGAGGGTGGTTGGTCACTGGAACAGGCTCCCCAGAAAGTGGTCATAGCAGCAAGTCAGTCATAGCTCAGGGAACATCTGGATGACACTCTTAGTCATATGGTTTAGTTTTAGGCACTCCTGTGAGGAGTAGGGAGTGGGATTCAATGATCCTTACAGGTTGTTTCCAACCTGAGATGATCTATGAAAGATGTAGACCCCAATTCTTCTGTGACACTGTGGATCAAGGGCATCCACGACAAAAAGTGTCGGGCACGTGAGTTAGCTGAGCAGCAGGTCGGAGATGTGGGCTCCAGGCAGTTCAGTTCTCAGGAGAACATCTACATTGTGCAAAAATGCATCTTCAGGCAGCAGCTGAGGTTACTGCAAGCCACGTTGCAACCTGCTAGCGCACAACTTGGTGACCTCTTGGAGACCTGTGGGGCAGGAGCTTGGTGGAGTGGGAGTCTGAAGGCAATGCCTGGTGGGCTGAAGAAGCAGGAAGGTGTGTTGCCTTGGGACCAGCCAGGGGCTAAGGCTGCCCTTTGCGCGTGCTGCAGCAGAGATCTGGATCCTCCTGGGCAGGAGGTGTTGGAGCCAGAGGAACATGCCCTGCACCTGCAGCAATGGGGGCAGCAGGGACGCGTCAGGCTGTGGTGCAGGTACTCTGTGCAGTGTGATGTGCTGCAGAAAGTGGTGTGGAGCCTGAGTAATCTGGACGCAAGCCCTGTGGGGACTTCAGGGCCAGCATGCCACGTCAGCTCAGCTCCAGCACCACCCTGCAGCGTGATGTGTGGGCCCTGTGTGACGTTGCTCAAGCTTATGAGGTCGTAGGAAGCTGGCTCTGCCACCGTGCTGGCCACAGGCTGGCTGCCTGTGTGGGGCAGAGCAGATGCTCAGATGGTGTCTGCATGGAACCGGATCAAAGCTAACAACTGCAGGAATGGCTGCGCTGTTCTGGACCAGAGCCGGCTCTGCAGGAGCCAGCTCAGCTGCTTCCGACCTGCTTGGGCAGCCCCAGCCTGGCTAATCTGCCCGCAGCAGATGGAGAGGTGACCATGCTGCAACCTGTGCCGGGTGCTCCCGTTATGTTGTGTTTGCTAAGTTGTGCCTGGGGAACGAGGGCCGATGCAGGTGTCCTCCGCTTGTGCTGCACCAGCGTTATCTGGCATGAGCTTTCTAGGAATTGCCACTCAAGGAGGGCAGCGCTTGGCAGAGTGGGGTGTGGGGCTGCCTACCTGCCACCTCCTCTGCTCATCACTGGTTTTCCTTGCATCCCTGGATACCGCCGAGAGATATTGAAGCCTGGATAGAAACGCCGAGTTGGCAACTTTTAATATTGCCGAAACATAATCAGCTTTTGCTTCTACAGCAATTAGCATGTTATTACCCATAATGTTTTGCATGGCAATTTCGTTGTAAACATTTGTACTAATTCACCATAACCTAATTATTTTTATGACATATAATTATGAAATATTTTTGGAGAAGGAATGGTTTCATTTTCTATTTATACCATTATTTCCTGGAAGCGTCAGATATTTTTAACATCAGGAAAGAGCATCTCTCCCCCTTCCCCAATCAGAGTTCTCTATTTACTGCCTCAGCTTGCCTGGAGAGCGCAGTAGCTGGGATGACGTTCTGGAGATGGGTGATGGATTCCGGGAGAGGCTGATTGAACTGTAATTTGTGGTAGCATGATACTTAAATGGAGAAATACAACAGGTGGTTTTCTTTGCTGCTCAGTGGGTAGATGTGATGAGTCCCAGTTACAGCATCTGCCTTAATGTCCCCTTCCTAAGTACTTAAGTAAAGAGTGATGCGGTGAAGCTGTTGCCTTAGGACCAAGGCTTTCTGGAATGCAGCCACCCTGAACTGGGAGGCAGGACCCCTCGAGGGGGATGCTGGTGCGTTTTGACATCAGTAATGCCTTGCTCAGACCTCACATCTGGCAGGGCTGGCAGCCCTGGGCTGAAACAACCAGGAGACTCAGCCCACCTTGTCTTCTGGCTTGGTGTGGCTGTGGCTAAGAGGATGGGGTGCAGGGCACCAGTAGGTGGGTGGGGATGCTGGTCTGTGGTGCTTAAAGACAGAAGGAGAGAGAGGGGAAAACATCTGTGCTCTGGTTCAGCTTCCAAAGAAAGACCCTGCACCTGTGCTACAGAGGCCAACACAAACCCGGTGCCTGGAGCACAGCAGCGATGAACTCAGTCTTTAGGGAACGCTGCAGGATGGTGGGAGATGTAAGCCAGAGAAGGAAACCGAATTCCTCTTACCCACTCCCGGCACGTGTTCTGCTCTCCTGGCTGCTGTGGTGGGCTGGGGGCTGACCGCCCTGCTCCCAGAGGTCGCGGCAGCAGTCGAGAGGGTGTGTGTTGCACGCACCCAGCCAACATTTAATGGCAAGAGGCCTCCCTTAATCTTATACGTGGAGGCACTGTACAGAAAAGGTTCAGAATTCAGGCTTAATAGTAACAAGTATGAAACTTGGCAGGCTGAAAGGCTTGTATATCTTGCCTGATCTCCAGTCTGGAGAGGTCTCAAAACGGAGCCATGTG
Organism: Phaenicophaeus curvirostris; assembly: GCF_032191515.1. Lineage (NCBI taxonomy): Eukaryota > Metazoa > Chordata > Aves > Cuculiformes > Cuculidae > Phaenicophaeus > Phaenicophaeus curvirostris. Next base: position 27,195,556 of record NC_091401.1, on the reverse strand, counting down.
TAGCACATTGACATCCTAGAAGAATATATTAAAAAAAAGGCGTTTTTAGCTGGCTGTGTGTCATATAAATGAGATTTATTTCGATGCCTGTCATGATAGTTGAAGCAGTAACAAATTCAGTAATTGCTAGCACCACGGTCGCATAAGCTCCAAATGTTTAACTCTAAGCTACATTTATACAGCAACTTTTAGGTAATACCGTCAATCCTTTGCCTGTTTTTATACCTCCTGGTTGGCGTATGTGTGGCTGCACAGCGTGTCGGCCGTGCTGAGCATGACGGGTGTTGCATGCAGGCTGCTGTCTCAGAAGTTGCCTAGAATTACCTGTTAATTGCGTGTTACTGATGAGGACCGTGGAATTGGGGTTAAGAAAGACTCGCTAGCTTTTAAAAACCATCCTCTATGCTGGATATTAGTGCGAAGTCACACTTCCAGAAAGCCTACAAGTAATCAGAGGTGCAGATCTGAAATGATACAGTAATTTTTGTGACTGCGAGACCTGAGAATTGAAGTGGGCTGTTGCGTGAGGAATTTTAGCAGCTCTTTGCCCTCCCTGAATATCAACAGCCTCCCCTAAACTCTCACAGAAGTGACTTGTCCAGCAGCCCTTCTTAAATGCGGTTGCTTTGTTCTTTGGGTCATTCCTTGCCTATGAGAAAAGAAAAGGTGACTTGCAAAGTTCTTTCATCTCCAAACCCCAGTGTTATCCTTGATCTTTCTGCAGAAGTAATGAATTGAGATTGTGTAAAGACTATCATGCGAAATATCTCAAAAAATGAAGTGAATTCTGCACAGAGTTGTGTTCCAGCCAATACAGCTGCTGAGGTTGCCCTTAGAAGTTGAATTTTGTGCTTGCTATCACTGTGGTGTTATTTTTTTAGGGATTATTCATCAACAAGGTTATCCTGTACATCAACAAATGCCTAAAATGTGTCAAAACTTGGTATCACATGTGATGCCTCTCAACTGAACTCCACCATTTAGCATCCTGGCCAGGGATTTTCAGAATGAGTCAAGGATATCTAGAAGGTCCCAAGCAGCTGGCAATCATTTCCCCATCACATTGATAATGTACGGGAATCACTTTTGTACGTGATGAATTTTCTGCACAGGATTTGTAAGTGCTAACCAGGACAAATGCAGTTGTGTTGATGGAAATGAGTCTATCCTGTTATTTTAATGCATATGGTGAAATGTATCTTGGAATCACAGAGTCACTAAGGCTCGAAAGGGCGTCTAAGATCATCCAGTCCAACTGTCAGCCCAACCCCACCGTGCCTGCTAAACCATGCCCTGAAATGCCATGGCCACACATTTTTTGAAACCTCCAGGGATGGAGACTCCACCCTGGCAGCCTCTGCCAGGGCTTCACCACTCCTTCAGTAAAGAAATCTTTCCTAATGTCCAGTCTAAACCTCTCCTGGCACAACTTGAGGCCATTTCCTCTCATCCCATCTCTTTTTACTTGTGAGAAGAGACCGACACTCACCTTGCTACAACCTCCATTCCAGGAGCTAAAGAGTTATGAGGTCTCCCCTCAGCCTTCTCTTGTCCATGATAAATAGCCCCAGGTCCCTCAGCTGCTCCTCACAACACTTGAGCTCCAGCCCCTGGCAACTGGGTGAAATCAAATAGGAGGATTTTTCTATGTTTCCAAGGTATCTGGTAAGGATCAGGCTGTTTGGCCTAATCTAATATTACAGAGGTCAGGAAATTGAAAGAGACGGCTCATTGCGATTGAGAAGTTTCCTAGCTTATGACTGGAAATACAGCCAAAAGGTCTCTGATATACCTTGATACTCTAGCAGATATCTATTAGATTGTGTCACTGCTTTGTTTTTCACAGGAATGGGTAAAGTAAAAGAAAAAAGAGACAAGGGGCACCGCTTCTATATCAAGAGTCTTATGAAAAACCCATCCCTTATCACTGCTGGAGGTCTTATGAAGACAGAGCTAACTGTCTGTAAGACCACATGAGCCAGATCATGTTTGTGAGAGTAGCCAGATTAGTATCATCTGCTCATAAAAACATCCCACAATATCCCCCCTGCTTCAACTTCACTGGCAGAGCACGTTCACCTCTGCCTCCTATGTTATGTGCTGGGCTGCATGCTTTGTATATGGGAAAATAAGGTTTTATTAACTTGTATTGGAATCATAGAATCACAGAATGTTTTGGGTTGGAGGGGACCTCAAAGACCACCCAGTTCCACCCCTGCCATGGGCAGGGACACCTCCCGCTGGATGTGGGTGCTCTGGGCAACCTGGGCCAGGGCCTCCCCACCCTCACAGCAAAATATTTCTCTCTAAGACCTAATCTCAGTCTCCCCCTTTTCAGCTCAAAACCATTCCCCCTTGTCCCACCCCTGCCCTCCCTGATCCAGAGCCCCTCCCCAGCTTTCCTGGAGCCCCTTTCAGCACTGGAAGCTGCTCTGAGGTCTCCCTGCAGCCTTCTCTTCTCCAGGCTGAACAACCCCAATTCTCTCAGCCTGGCCTCGTACAGGAGGTGCTCCAGCTCTTGGATCATCCCTGTGTTCATGTGGTTACGTGACCTGGTGGGGGTTGAGATGGGTGTCCTGCAATGGGCAATCTTCTCGAAGCATCTGCCTTAGACTGCTTGTCAAAAGACATTTTCAAATGACTTTTAAAGGTCATGCAGTTGTCAGAGGGCTACTCTATGGTGAACCCGGCTGTGTCAGCTTGTCAGGGAAGGAAATTATGCGCAAAGTCAACAGGTATCTGAACACCCCAAAGCCACACGTGTGTGAACTCATACCATCCATGAATTTCTTTTACTTGCTGCGATTATGCCTGAAATATGCTTGTGGGTTCTGCAGCACTGGCACGTTGAGGGAGTGTTGTGGGAACCAACAGATGGGCTCGTATGGGAAGGTGGCTGAGGCATAAGGGTTCAAAATTTATGGTGGCCATAAAGACCCGTGGAAATGATTGATTCTGCTCATTGCTTGTGTGGATAATGACAGGGTTTGGACTAAAAGAGTAACTGATAGCCTCTGAGCTGGGAATTAAATTTCTTTTTCCATGATGTCATCATGATGTCAGACTTTATTGCCTATAATTTAAAAATCAATCTGGGCCCATAGCAGCTGTCACCATGCCCGGGTTCATGCATGTGACATCACACGTGGTGTCAGCTCTGGTGTCTGATGACACTGCTCTTCTAATTGTGATTTAAAATGCTTTCCTGTCCTGAGGGGGGAAGTTATGACTTTCTCGGGGTATATCATGTTCTGGGCCAACTGCTGCTGCTGTTGAGGACAGAGTACGATTTGGAAGGGTCTTCAGAGGGTAGTGAGTGTAGTTCTCAGATGCTGTATATTCAGAAAAATCAGTTTTGTGGTCTGGAGAGGTCCCCATCAGGGTAAGAATGATTGTTGGGGTATGAAAGGGTTGACTGATGCGTGTAACCCTGACATTCTTTGCCTTCCCTCTCCCAAAGGAATATTGAACCGATGTTCTTGAAGAATAAATAGGAAGGAGAGGAAGGAAATATGGGCAAAGACTCAGGCCTGGCCAGGTTGGTTGGTGGATCTTCATGGTTCTCATTAGAACATACCTTTTATTCAAATGAGGACTAAAAAAAGATCTCGGGTGCTCCCAAGGGCAGGTGGAACACTAGCAGCAAAGCCAGGTATGGGCGTGGGTTGCTTGGATTTAGTGAGCGATTCAGGTTGATATTTGGTTACCATGGTGATAAGCATGTTTTCAGCCACGATGGATGGAGGGGAGTACAGCAGGTGGGCACAATCCTGCATTCCGAAGGACTGTACTTCCCAGCGGAGCACCCAGACCAGGTGTGGTCTGACCATGGTGAGCTGGTTGAGAGCCCAGAGCCAGGGTTTTGCCCATATACTCCAGCTCTTCGTTTGAGGGAAGGCTCCTGGAATGGGTCTCTTGCTTGATTGCTAGCATCACCGTGCCTTTTGTGTTCCATCAACAAGTGCCTGACAGCATGCAGCAGCCCTCTTCAGCCCTTTGGACTTCTTTCTATCCGTAACCCCTGTGCTGGTTATTTTTAAGTGAAGGATTATTTTGATGCTTGTGCTCTGTCCCAGCCTCCCCTCAGCCTCCTCCCATGCTGGCTGAACTGTAGCTGGATTCCCTTGAACAGAAGGGTAGGCACAGGAGCAAAGTCTGTCGTTTGTTTTTGCAAAGCCTGTGGCAGCAGATTGCAGCGTTTTCTGTCAGTTCATTAATTACAAAGGCATTAACTTCCGAGCCTAGCAAACACTGGAAATGCCGAGGTTGCTTCTCAGCTGTTACACATAATGCTTTGGGTAGTTCTGAGCTGGCAGAGGGAACTTGAAAGCTGCCACGTTTACCTGGTAACACCTGGAGCTCTTCTGGGATGGAGTTCGCAGCAAAGTTAATGGAAAAGTCAGAACTTTGTTGGCCAACTCGAATCGTGCGATATGGAAGCAGCAAAGAGTAAATGTGTGATCTGTGCTCCTGACAGGTAAAGCTTGGTGTAAGCCTGCTGCCAGCATGCAGGAACGAGCCTCCAAGAACAAGGTGATATTTCTGGATTGTGGCAGACCCCTTGTCCCAGAACTGCACCAGGAAACCTTAGGAAGCTGGGAGCAAAATTCTCACTGATGTTGTGAGCTGAGACTCTTCGGTGGGTGTGAAAGGAGAAAACCAAATTAAAGCCATTGTGGCAGCAGCAGTGACACTGGATATTTTTTATATTATTATTATTTTTTGTAACTTTTTTTTCATAAGCCCCCCCGAGACACAGCTGGCTCCTTGCTCAGTGCAAGAGCACCAAGAGGAAATGCCTTCCCAGTGCTCACAGGTGATCAACTTACACATTGAAGCATGAAGTTTGATTACCCTTGTAACTTTTTATTATCTTGCATAGCTGCAAATGTTATTAATGCTCATAAAATTATCCAGTCCCTTAAAATGTCTGTTCCACTGGTGTGTGTCTCCATGACTTCCTGGGGCACTGGATTCCAGGAGGGACTGCACTGGGTCAAGTCATATTTTTCTTTTATTTCTCTCGACTCTTCAGTCTCTCTGTTTCATCGAGTAACCCCTGTTTCGCTTTTAAATTAAGAGGCAGGCTAACGGGAAGTAGGAAACTGGTTTTGATTGCAAACTTTGCTATTTCATGGCTTTTATCTTTTATGTATATCAATATATAGGGGTATGAATATATTTATAAGTAATATCTGGTTGTGTATGGATGGAGATGCATGCATATGCATAGAATCATCCAGCTCCTGTCCCTGCACAGGACATACCAATATTCTCACTGTGGGGTTGAGGGCCACACAGTGCTGGAATATTGTCAGGCTTGGTGCTGTGACTGCATCCCTGGGAGCTGTTCCAGTGTTCCACCACCCTCTGGGGACAGAACCTTCTCCTAATGTCCAACACAGCCCTCCCCTGGCACATCTTTGTGCCCCTCCTTTGGGTCCTGTCATTGGTCAACAGAGAGAAGAGCTCAGCACCTGCTCCTCCTCTTCCCCTGGTGTGGAAGGTGTAGACCCCAATGAGGTCTCCCCTCAGTCTCTTCTTCTCCAAGCTTGACAGTCCAAGTGACTTCAGCTGCTCCTCATACAGTTTCCCCTCTGAATCCTTCCCCAACTCTGCACCCTCCTCTGGATGCTCTCCAGCAGCTTTAGATCCTTTTTATCCCGTGGTGCCCAAAACTGCACCCATTGCTCAAGGTGGGTCAGCATCAGTGCAGAGCAGAGTGGGACAATCCCCTCACCTGGCTGGCAATGCTGTGCTGGCTGTGCCCTGGGACACGGTTGCCCCTCTTGGCTGTCAGGGCACTGCTGGCTCATGTTCAACCTGCCATTGAACAGAACCCCTAAACCCCTTTCCACAGGGCTGTTCACTGTCACCAACATCTCTCTGGGCAGCTTGGGTGCCAGTGGTTTGCTGCAGGGACCACCGTCCCACCCCCCGTGCCTGCGCGGGATGCTCTGGGAAGCAGAGTAATAACAGGGAAGAAAAATGTTGCTCTGAGCTGTGTGTCAGCAGACTTCAGACACAATGGGGCCCATGTTTCCAGACAAGCCTTTTTAGCTAATTAGCTTAGCAAAAAAATCTATTTCTCTTCTTAAATTCCCTGCCATCCATCTACCTAATAGAGTCAAGCAGCTATATCTTGTGTGGGGTATGCAATGCATCATCCATCTCCAGTATTTATCTCATTGCTCCCAGCCTGGTCTTTCCATCTCTCTGTCCATGGGAGCTGCCAGGTTGTCCATTCTGGCTGCTCTTTCTGGCAGTGACTGTGAAGCAAACGTGTTGGGGATCTCCTCCCCTTCTGGGTTTCCCTCTGCTGTCCCACGGTAGCTCGGCTGTGCCCATGTCCTTGCTTGCCCAGTTGTATTCCTGCAACAAACATCCAGAAAGCAGAGACTCCTGCAGCTGTGTGGTTGGGGAGACCTTTTTGCATTGCATTGTGCAGCCCATGTAGGGTCTGAACTGGTCTCCACCATCACCTATGGAGCTACGATGGGCGAGGAACGGGGCTTTAGGGAAATCTGAGAAATTCGCTTTGGCTTCAGCATAACTCAGGTAGGAGGATGTGACCTCTGAATTTTGGTTGTGTGGGCAACCATTTCTAATCAAGTGGGACCATCTCTTCTAGAAGGACATCGAAATCTCACAGACTCATACAACAATTTCTGCCTAACGTCTGGTTTTGGGTGTTTCAAGCTCCAGCCTCTGTGAGTGCAGTTAGTAATATTAAAGAGCCACTAGTATCAGAGATTGTTTTGTGCAGGAACACAGTGACTGGAGTCAAGTTGCTTTCTAACCACCTTGTTAGGAAACTAAATTGCCTGAACTCTCGAAGGGTCTCACCTGAAGGCTGGTCCTTCACACCCTAAATTATTGTTGTAGCTATTATCCAAACACTCCACTGCTGATGCATTGTTTTTGGAAGTGTGAATACAAAACCTGGACACAATGTTCTTGCAGGCACCAGGTAGCATTGTGAAATACAACTCTCGTTGTACTCCACTGGGCAGAGAAAGCGTGCTTAGCCTCAGCTTGATGCTGGAAGCTTGTGTTTAGTCAGATGTCTACCCTGACCTTTGCTTGCTGCCCTCCTCTACTGTGCTTGCTGTACCCTCCTCTACAGCCCAGTGAAGTGCGTTGCACTTGGAGATGCTGTTTGCATGCGTGTGGGTTGTCAAGTACTCCGGGATGACAAACCCTTGTTAAACGGTGAGCTGGTTGCTTCTTTCCTGGGCTCAGTTTTTGTCCGGAGCTCTCGAGATGTTTGAATGGCGTGGAGTCAGCTTCTCTGGCTGGAGGAGAGGTGCTGCCACATTGAGTGGGTGTCTGTCTTGAATCTCTCTCTTTTTTTTTTTTGAATGTGTTTACAACATTTTCTTGCATGAAATTGTTGAACCCCCTCCCATTACTTTACCAAGCAAACTTATTTCCTACTGCTTGGTGACCTGTCCTTGTCTGGAGTTCCCGTGCTATTATCCTGTGTGGTCCCTGCAGATACTCTTGGCCACTTCCCAACGCCTCGCTGAACACCCTTGAAGGGCAGCAGTGAGTTCCCATGGCCAGTCCCTCGCTCCTATAGCATTTCACTATGTTGCTTGTTTTAATAACAGAAATTAGAGTGTTGGGCAACGATTTCTAAAACTGTTTAAAAACAGAACAAAAACCCAAGAAAATTCTGGAACAGAATGCCTTTGTTGGCGAGAGTGAAGGTTTGTAAATATTTATTCTTCACAAGCAACAAATATCAGGCTGTTGTGATAGGAGAACTCAGGCAATTCAAATTTAAAGTGACAGCTCCTGCATAGCTGGCGCGGGCCTGCGGAAATGTCAGTAGGTCAGAACCAAGGGTTGTACCTGTGTCTGAGCTCCTCCTTCTCCGAAATCCACGAGGGTGCTTTCCACTCTGTGCTGTAGTTTGAAAAAGACACCAGTGTGTTTGCTTTTCTGTGCTCCTCCTGGTCTGTCCTCCCGCCTGGGCTGCAGACGGCCCCTGCCCCAAAGCCTCCCTCACAGCCGCAAGTCCTTACATCCAGTCAAAATCTCCCTTCCCTTTGTTTAAAACCATTATTCCTTGTCCTGTCACAACAGGCCTTGCTAAAAAAAAAATAAAAATCTGTCTCCAGCTTTCCTGGAGCCCCTTTCAGCACTGGAAGCTGCTCTAAGTCTCCCTGCAGCCTTCTCTTCTCCAGGCTGAACAATCCCAGCTCTCTCAGCCTGTCCTCGTAGCAGAGGGGCTCCAGCTCTCAAATCATCTCCGTGGCCTCCTCTGCACTCGCTCCAACAGCTCCATGTCCTCCCTGTGCTGAGGACTCCAGAACTGGACCCAGGACTTCAGGTGGGTCTCACAGAAAGGAGCAGAGGGGCAGAATCCCCTCCCTTCCTGCTGGTCCCACGGCTCTGGATGCATCCCAGGATTTGCTTGATTTCTGGGCTGTGAGCACACATTGCCAGCTCATGTCCAGTTCTTCATCTGTCAGTAGCCCTAAGTCCTTCTCCACAGAGTGGATCTTAATCACATCATCCCTCATCCTGCATTGAAACCATGGATTACCTTGACCCAGGCGTAGGACCTTGCATTTGGCTTTGTTGAACCTCATGCAGCCCAAGTCACTGGGTGGCATGTATTTGCCAACTGATTGACCTGTCCTCGTTAGTGGGTTCTTTGCTTGGGCCCCAAAGTGCAGTGGTAGCTCTGCCATGGCTCCTTGTGGTGCACGTGAACCTCTACCAGCAGCTTCTAGGAGAAAATTCTGTACTGCAAGGATGCAAGGGGAAAGACCTTGAAAATGTTTTTCTGAAAGGAAAACAATATCCTATAGCAACGGCTTTTGCCTGGCCTTCGGAGTGCTTTACAAGCAGAGCAAGGCACCGAGGCTGCTGTGCCAAGAAGCGCTTGTATAAATTGCTGTCTGCTAAGATGCGATGTGAAACCTCACCACGTGCCTCTGCTTCCCTCTTGCTCTTGGCTCTGTTTCTCTGGCCACGTTTTGAAGCCGGGTGGAATGGTGATCCCAAAATGTGTTCCCTGTCTCCCACTAAGGGTCAATGGGTTTGCTGAATAACCAGTGCTGGGGGTCTCCAAACCCTGGTGTGACTCCCTGGGTGCAGGTAACCGGTGTTAGGGGTACATTTCCCAGGTGACCCTGCCTGGGTAGACCCTCGGGAAACAGCATGAGGGAAAGCGTGTTGGCTGCCTGGAAAGTCTGCTGGGGACTTGGCTTTCCTGGAGCTCTGCTTTGCTGCAAAGCAGGGAGGTTACTGCAGTGTTCCTGCATTTTGTGAAGTCAGGGTTGAAAGCTGGGAGCTGGGCAGAGGAAGTTTTTCCTAAAATAAATTAAATGTATAAAATATAAGTATAGGAAAGGAACTGAAGACATGACAAGGTAGCCTTTGTTCTGCTTTGTATTCTTGCCTGGGAATACTCTGTTCTGCTCTGCATTAATCTCTGGTTTACTGTGCAGCCGTGGTGCTCAGACACCAAATCCTCAAAGAAGCGGGTGTGAAGATATTCATGGAGGTCACTTCACCCTGGCTCTTTGGGGCACGATTCGCTTTTTGTGAGCAATAATTCATTAGTGTGGTGCTGCCTTGATTTCCCCATCATAGCGGCGAGATGCCTTTGGACAGCAGGGTAGAAAGCTGGGAGCTGAACTGGGCAACGACTCCTGCAACCAGAGCAGCCCTGATGAAATGGCTTCAGCAAGGAGCTGGAGAAATTACAGCCCCGAGGAACCTGGTGTCTCCTTTAGCTGTGACCTTTGTGATTCCTCGCTAAAGGTTATGGTATGTAGCAGATACTTTCAAAAGTAAGATCCTCTCTGAATCTTGCAGCTGAGAGTTAGGTGTGGGGCCGGTGGGAAGCTCCGTGCAGGCTTCAGGCTGCGTATGTGCTGGACTGCATTATTTCCTCTCTGCCATTCTTCAGAGCTGCTGTGTTTGGCAGGAATTAATGGATCTGGAAAAGAATGCTGTGGTTGAAGTGCCTGGGTCAGGTAACAGCAGGCCTGGAGGTGACCGGGTTTGCTCCGCCAGCTGTTTGCCCATCCTGCCTGCTGCCCAGCATCGTGCAATTAGAGTTTTGCAGAGCATATCCCTGTGCTTTCAGCTGTGACACTTCTAATTTTCCGGCCCCGCTATTTGGTCCTGTGGGCATGCTCCACCTTATGAAAATGGGCACCTAATGTGCCCTAGATGATTAAGCTGAAATTACCGTACCGGTGAGGACGTGTTTCACCACAGCCGCTCTGTCTGCCCTGCCCCAGTATCAGGCTTGTGCGGTGGCTTTCTCTGCATCTCTGACTTTTGCAGGATTAGGGAGTGCAGGGAATTTTTATCTTCTCCCATGCAGTTAATTAGGAAGCATTCCAGTTTGTGCCATTTGGTAGGGAACATATCCAGGCTGCTCAGCGATACTAGCAGAAAACAGACCTTGCAGAGAAAAAGTAGAGATTTCTGATACCGCTGCCTAATTTGAGATGAGCTCAAATTCACCAGCCAATGTGCTCTAACCTTTAAATCCCAAGATTGCAGCCCCTGCTGCAATCATCAGCACCAGTGCCTGGAAAAAAGAGTATTCATCTAAGAGCAGAGTGGTTTATCTGTCCTTGGACTGAGACAGCTGGCTGTGTGTTAAGTCAAGGAATCGAGCAGGACTTAGCTGATGGAAGACACTGAGTTCATGGGGAAACAAACAGCTTAGTAACTCCAAGGGGTCTTCACCCAACAGGTCAACAGCAGCTCTTGCTGGTAGATACTGGCTAAACAAACTAGTTTGGAATACCAGAGAGCAAACTGTATTAAATGGCCTTTGGGATTAGGCTCTGCCATGTAGCTCCTGGAGATGCTCCTGCGCTTGGGAAGGGGCTTCCAACTCAAGCATGCAGGAAGGAGAGCAGGTCTAGCACCAAGCATGCTCCTTACCCTGCATTTTCTAACCAGGACTCAGAGAGATCTTCCAATACCAATACTCAAGTCCAAGCTCAAGCAGAGTGATAAGAGACAGTCTGCCAGCGTGCTGTTGTTAATCTGTGTTGACTTGATAGGTAAGCTCTGAGAGGATCACTCTCCTCTGGGGACACACTCGTTCACAGTCATTAACCTTTATTTGGTTTGGCTTATTTACTCAGGTAGTGAATTAGGTCAAATTGAAGTGGCTCGCATTAAACTGAGCAATGGCCACTTGAATCCAGAGTGACCATGTCCACACAGAGGTTAATGCAGTTTAACCCAATCACTTTAAATCTACTCTGGCTGCTAAGAGGATGGATTTCCATCACCATCCCTGCACAGATTTGCCCCTTGGTGGGGCAGAGGAGTGGCAGCCGGCTCCCACGCTTGGCAAGGGGAGTGCAGCCCTGCTGCTCCAGCGTCTCAGCACAGCCTCCCTGCTTGCCCAGCTGGCCCTTGAACGGTCAGCCTGGTTCTTGGCACTATGAATGTCTGTTTGTATGTGGATTTAGGATTCTAGCTGTAATAAAATGAGTAACGCTAAATGCTTTAGTTAGACTGCTTGTAGTCTCTATATGATTTTTACAGCTCTCCCCATGCACAGGGCAGAAGAACAAGGTTCCCAAGAGAGGCAGAGTTAACTTGTGAAGTAATAAATCTCCTGATTATTGGCAGGTGCTGGAGGGTTGTTCTAATCTGTGACTTTGCCAATCTTTGGCTGAGTAATAGCAAATGATCAAAAGAAGGAACCCCAGTACATGCTCCTCTGGGACCTGGAAACTGTCCAGCCATGGCAGCTCTGACCATGGCCCATTTGTTACAGCTGAAGCAGAGTTTTGTCTGGATTATTCTCTTGCTTCAGGGTGGCTGGAGCTGGGTCTGGGTGGCTGGGACAGCTTTTGTCCTTGAAGTTCATCTCTTCTTTCTGAGCACCTCTCCTATGAGCAAAGGTGACTTTAATCCCTGCAGCCTATGAGCAGGAAGAAAGAAAAGCAAAGGGGAAGAAAGTGGTGTTGCTGTGGGGTGGCTGAGCTCAGCAGAAAATCGTAGTTGTCCCCCAAATCCATGAAACATGAACTTCCCTGAAAGTGAGCACTTGATATGGAAGAAAATGAGGAGACTGATAATAGATATTACCCTAATGAATAAACAAATGCTTTAAAGGATGGACTCCTCATGCAATGTGTTATTTTTAACTTAGCAGCAATTTGCATGCTAGTCAATTTGCATACATTAAATACATTTTCCCTTCTGTATCGTGTTCCCCCTCCCCTTCAGTGCAACATCTCATTACGGTGCTGCTGGGACTGAGGAGCCGGTGGCTCTGGAGGGGATATTAATTTGCCCAACACATGCTGCGCAGATTTTTATCACTTGCTGCACATTGGACCCAGTGTCTTTGAAGTCACTGGTGCCTCGCAGGGCCTTCTTCTGGAGGTAGTTGAAATGGAAAAGAAATGAAGGGGGGAGCTGCCTGGAGGGAAAATGCATGGGGAAGAAAGGAGATTGTTTAGCTTGCGCTCATTCGACAAGGGAGAAAATGAGCAATGTGGAAACCTCTGCCCTATGCCAGAGAGGCTGGGCATCTTGGGTGGGTACATGGTGGTTTTGCGGCTCGTTTGAGACGAAACATGCTGTCTTCCTGCAGGCTGTGGAGAAAGATGCTGGTGAGGAGGTATGGGCCAATGAGAGCCTCAAGAGGACATGGTGGGGTGGAGGATCAGTGGGTCTGGCCAGGCTCTACAGTGCACCAAGGCTCTGTGGTAGGGGCTGGCTGGCTAGCACATGCTTAGAGGTGGATGTGGAGGCTTGTGTGTAGCAGGTGGTAGGACACATGGTGTGTGGAGCTCTGCATGGGGTCTTGGGAGGTGGCAGGTTTCTGCTGCTATGGGAGCTTCTGCCACCCTGTGCCTCAGTTTCCCTATACGGCAGGTAGGATGAATGATGCTAACAGCTCCTAGTGAGCTTTGGGCTCTGCTCAATGCTGATGGAGAGGTAGGGGCCAAGGTTCTCCACAACCTGTTGGTCTGAGAGATGTCTTGGTGAAAGTGTAAAGAGGTGTTGTGACATCCTTCTGTCTTTGATAGGCAGAGATGAAATTTTTGAGCTGTAACATCAGCTCCCAGGCTTTCAAAATGCTGCTGACACTGTGAAAAAAAGCTTTTGCTGTTGTACAGTGTAGCCTGGGGCTCGGGGGAGTGGTCACAGTTCTGAGTACTGACCAAAAACCCTGGAAATGTTTTGAGGAAGGAATGAGAAAGAAAATTTCTTTCAATTAGTTCAGCATTTCTCAACCAGTTCTGGTTGCAATCAAGAACATCGTACTGAGCTCAAGTGCTTCTTTGAGAGAGCCTTAAAAAAAAAAAAAAATCATCTGGGGAAATTAATAGAGGAAGTGACCCCTGTCTAATCCAGACTGATAGGCTGTAGAAGAATTGTCTTCAACGAGTAACAAGGTCCCTTCACTCTTCCTATGTAATGGCAGTCCTAGCCAAAACTCTTGCAATGTGGCAATTCAGGAATAAATGTTAGCAGCTCCTTCATGCCAGGAATATTTGGTTGTCAGCAGAAAGAAGAAATGTTTCTGATAAACCAATGCAAATGGGATGCTGGAATCAGGGGTGAGATCAGCACTGGGTAGCTCTGATCTCATGTGATTTCCATGCTTCGAGGGTACCAAACCGCTGCAGAGCAAAGGGTCTCGGGCAGGTAACGGACACATACCCCATCCTCCTCGAGAAATGTTTAATGTGATGGCTTGTTGTGCTCTACAGAAATACAAAAGGGCATGAAGTGCACGGCATGTGGGGTTTTTTAATTAGAGAGGATGTGAAAATCCATAGCTTGACAAAGCAGGCTTTGTGCTGTGTGTGAGCACAAAGGAAGAGAGCTCCTGCTCTTCTGAGTGTGTGGCAGTGTAGCAGGTGGTGGTGGAGGAGAAAAAGGTATGTGAGGGCAAAATACCTACCCCCAGGCAGTGATTGTGGCTGGCCAGGTGTAGAAAAAAGTCAGGATTCTTGCTGGAGGATGGTCAAGCCTATTACAGCTGGAAACCGTGACTCCATGGCAGCTCATTTCTAGGTCCTTTGGATCAGAGGCAGGTGTGGAACTGAAGGAGAGGTGCCTGCAGAAAAGCTGGTATTTGCCCAGGGCTGTGCAAAGCAGCAGCTCCCAACCCTGGCCGTGGACTGGCAGCGTGTGACAGAGAGGGTGGTGCTCTTTGCGCTGGCCTGGATTGGGCACTGGAGAGGAATGGCTGGAGATGCTCTCTCCTGAGTGTTGGGATGGACTCCGGGCCACCTCCCTGGTCCCAGAGGTGTCCCATTGCATGCCTGGCAGAGCCACGGATGCCTTTGCTGGGGGAGCCTGAGCTCGCCCCCTCCAGCGGGAGCCAGTTCACCCTGCCCTCCTCTGAGCACTGCTTCTCAGAGGGAATATTGTGACCTGTGTCCTTGGGGGCTGCGCGGCTGTCCGGGATCACATCAGAGCTGCTGAGTGAAGTATCTGGCCCTGCTCCCTCCTGGCCGGCCCCACAGGCAGGATTGTTTCCACAGCAAGAGAACAATACCTCTCCTTCCATCCAAGAAACATTTATTACATGATACGTTTCAGATGTCTCTTTGGGGAGGAGGGGGAAAGCAAAGGAGAAATAGATCTCTCTTTTTTTACGGCGGCGCAGCATGTTCCATCCCGTAATGGATTAATTATCCCTGCGCCGGCGGGGCGAGGGGGGAACGTTTGGAGCAAGCGCCAAGGTTGCCTTCCAAGTGGAGCAGACGTGGATATTTCTAGACTCTTTTTCACAAAATAAAAGGAGTAATTAATTAATCGTGAAGCTTTCACATTCATTATAATTCCCTCTCTCTCCTGCTTTTCCTTTTCCCCCTCTGACTGCATGAAACGCGGAGAAGGGTAAGGAGTTTAGGAGCCTATTGTGCTACTCTTTCCCAAGCCCTTGTAAACCTCCCTGCTTGCTTTCATACCTCTGCCTTCTTTTCTCTCCTGTTGAAGCCCTCAGAGGTCAGAAGCATTTCCTGGTTTTCTTTTGCGTGTCCTGAAGGAAATGGTCTGGGCCAGATTATCTGCCGGTATAAATCGGCATTGATGTACAGACTTTGCCAGCTGAATACTTCACCGCGCTTCTGGAAACTCCCTTCCATCCATCAGATGTTTCTAGAGAGGAGAACCATCCCTCTGGGCCTCCTCCTCTTCACCTGGGGAGGAAGGCATGGGATTAATACTGACAATTCAAACACTACCCAGGTAGAATATAGAGGCTCCAAAGCCCAGGAGGTAAATGCTGTTACGATGCCATTTCCTCGTTCGTTCTCGTTTTTTATTTCCACCTAGCCAAGCTGCAACTCAAGCAAGGAATATAAATCCTGCTGTCCCTCAGCTCCATCTGCTCCTGGAGCTAAAGAGATATAAAGCATGCAGCTGGAGTGAGCCAGTCCATTAAGGAGTGTTCTGTAGAGTGGGCTGAGCCAGAGATGGAGCCAGGGATTAGAGGACATCCAAGAGCAACTGCAGCCCCTTTGAACAAAGCACAGCTTCTCTGAGGCACCTAGCAAAAACTACCTTTCCCGGGAACAGATAATTGGAAAAATCTCTTCTCGGAGCTATAGTTCCCATTGCTTTTAAATCTGAGAGACTCAGTGATGGGCTAGGGGGTGGCGTTCTCAAATGAACATCACCCTGGAGGTGAGGAGCCTTCAGCTGAAGATCTGCGTGCTTGCTGGAGGCATGGTGCTGGTCCATGCCTGGCTGACAACCCCACGTTCTGTTGGAAAGCCCAGCCTACAAAAAATTCTGTGGTTCCTTTGCTAGGATTTTACCTACCCATGAGGCAAGGAAGGGATTTGGATCTACATCCAAAAGTGAGCCCTGGTCATCGAGCTACAAGTTAAATCCCCAAGCATCACCTCTCTCTCTCCTTACCCAGTCCTGTGAATGTTTGACCCAGTTAGGCTGAAGGTTTTAAAAACAATACAAAATGAAAAAAGTCCCCTGCCAGAGCCACCACCTGCTGCTCCCTGCCTCCCTATCCCCTTGTCTTTTGTTTTTGGATGAAAAAAGTGCTCAGGGGAGGAATCTGCTGTGTCTCAGCCTGTTTTATTCTTTTTGTCTGCTGCCTGCCTGGTGTGCTCATGTGCCATTTGCTGGTCTTGGCAGTGGGTGGGAGTTTGTGGAGTGAGAATGAGATTTCTCCCCCTCCTGTGTTGGTACAGGATGGGTTTGTCCTGGCTGCATCCCTCCGAGTCGTGAAATAAATAATGGGGAGATGAAGAGCTGCTGCCCAACTCAATGTTGCGTTCAAAGGCTCTTGGTTGACTAAAGAGTGGGAAAGGCTGTTTCCAGTAATAGGTTGCCTGTTGTTCTTCTGCACGAAAACAGGTTTAATGAAGCGTTTGTTCTTTTACTGCCCTCTTCCGAACCACTCAGCTTTGCTCCAGAGCTGGGTGACAAAAGCAAAATTGTGTCCTGATGTGTTTGTTTGAATTCGTAAGTGAATTTGCTTGGGCGCTATTCCCAACCTTTCCCTGGTGCCTTTCCAAGAACGCTTGAGCAATGAGATTTTTACTGGCAGGGGGAAAAAAAAAAAAGTCATGAAAAGCAAATTTCAAAGTCACATTTGCACGGTTTTTTTACAACTATTGATACCTGCAGCGCTAAAATATCCTGACATGGTCTTAAAACAGATTGGAGAAGATTTTGATGAATAATGAATTGTGATTTCTTTTTATTTGCCTTCTGGTTCTGGTTGAACTCTTAAGGCTCTTGAGTTTTTCTTTGTAATCACGGGGCCTAGAAATTGATTTTCCCTAGGTCTGAAATGATGCATTTTTGTAGCTGAGCTTGCTGAAATGCAGATGTTGGTCCCTCACCATTTCTTCAAATGTTGGTTTTGGTCCAGTTTGGACCAAAAAACAGATATTACTTTATTTCCCCCCAAATTTTGCTTTGAACAGGCAATTCTATTAACAAATTTTAGGCAAGGTAAAATGTCATAAGCCTCAAAGTCTGCTGCCACTCTGTGCAACCTCTGTTTTGGTTAGCTTCATCCGTACTGGTAAAGGGTTTCCTAGGGTCACAGACTGAACTAATTCAGGTGGGAAGGGACTCGGGAAGTTTTTATTCCAATACATTGCTCAAAGAAGAGTTAGTTTTGAGATCAGACCAGGGTTTGAAATACTCCAAAGCTGAAGACTGCACAGCCCCTCCAGCAACCTGTACCACTGTTTGACTGTCCCTGAGGGGGACCCCAGGGGTTCTGGGAGCAGCTGAGGGACCTGGGGCTGTTCAGCCTGGAGAAGAGGAGGCTGAGGCCAGGCCTTATCCCTCTCTGCAGCTCCTGAAAGGAGATTGTGGTGAAGTGGGTGCTGGGCTCTGCTCCCAAATAACAACTGACAGGATGAGAGGAAATGGCCTCAAGTTGTACCAGGGGAGGTTTAGGTTGGATATTAGGAAACATTTTTTTACTGACAGAATGATGAAGCCCTGGCACAGACTGCTCAGGTCAGTGGTGGAGTCTCCATCCCTGGAAGGGTTCAGAAAAGGTGTAGAGGTGGCTCTTTGGGACCTGGTTTAGTAGTCATGGTGGTGGTGTCCTGATGGTTGGAATGGATGAGCTGAGAGGGCTTTTCCAACCTCAATAATTCTATTATTCTATCTGGATCCCAGATATTCTCCTGACCCATGCCTGTCACAGGACTTACCCAGCTCAAAGAAGGTCACCCAGGATAAAAATTCCCAGCTTTTGGACAGGTGACTGATCCGAAGGCATGACCATCACCTGGAAAAATAACCAGCAGGGTTTTCTGAGAGCTGAAATTGCACAAGCATCCTTGCTTTAGCTGCTGCAAGGCATCGGGCTGTGGGGTGCTTCTGATGAAATGTCTGCTTCAATGGATTATTGCTTTCCAGCAAAATTTGATTGCATCAGAAGACAACTGACCAGCTCCTTTCCTAATAACTGTCAGCAAATTATCTGCTGTTATCAGCAAAAGAATGAGAAGTGGCAAAAATTTAATTTGAAATGCAGAAATAACTAATACTGGGGGGAAAACTAACTTTTCCACTCCACTGGGGCCTGGTGCAGCACCAGGGGATTCACTGAGCAGTGCAGTTCATATTTTAAATATTTGCTAAGTGAATGTAGAGGCAATTGTTTGGGGAAGTATTTGTCAAATAAACTCAAACAACAAATGCATTTGAGGAAATTGGATTTGTCCACCTGATCCTGCAGAAACAAGAGAAGAGGCTAAATTCATCAGATAAACTGTTCATCTGAACTGTTTGTTCTCCTCTATCCACCCTCCAATCATTATTTTAGAGAGAGTACAAATGTAGGCGCTGTGCAGAAAATTTATAGGAAACAGATCTCTGGCTGCTGAAGCCCCCAGTCTGCACGATGGACGTGGCAGATAGGGGAGGATTTAGCACTCAGCAGTTTGGGGAAGGAGGGGGGAGCCTGCCTCAGAGTTATGAATTCCAGCCCTGCCTCCACGTTAGAGACTCGCTAGGTTTGTTCCATTTTAGCTGGCAGCAGCGCGGTGGTGGCAGCTGCCACCTTGGCCATCACAGTGTGGATTGAAGCTGGAGTTGAAAGTAGAAACTGCTGCAGCTAGGAGGGAAGCTTTAGCTCTGTGGAGAAACGTCAGGTCAAGTCCTTTGGGTCTCGAGCACTGCTTCCAGGTGGTTTATACAAACTCAATCTCCTGCCTTCCTCGCAGCACCTGAAATGAGGTGGCGATTGGCCCAGGGTCTCACAGCTGTGGTGATTTAATGCTGATGGCGCTGGGCTGGGGGCAGGTGTTGCCCATCTCCATTCATTATAGATGGGAAGCTGTTGGCCAAGTGCTTAAAGCAAGATGGGTAAATGTGACTCACTTCGTTTTGCAGGTAGGACCTGTAGAAATCAATTTTATAGTGGCCCTGGCTTCTCAAGGTGCCAGACTCAGAGAGCAGAAGGGGGGTCCTCCGGGTTAACTGCTGGCATTTGAGGCTGTTGTGACTGCGGAGAATAAGGGGTAGACACGGACTCTAAAGCAGGCTGCAATTGTTGAGAGAAGATGGAGTTTGATTCTCAGAAGAGCAAATCCAGGGAAATAGCTTGAAGACAGATTCAGGAAAGCAAAGGATGCAGGATTGCTGTTGTTGGAGCACAGACTATTTCCCAAATGGCTTGGAAGACTGAGATCAGGACAGGAGGTTCTGTAATCTGGAGGTGCAAGATGTAGGGTCAGGAGCCAAATCTTTGAGCTGCAGAAGGCAGAAAACTGAAGCTATAATTTAGGCTTGAGAAAAGGAGATGAAGCGATGGAAGAGCACACTACGGCAAGACAGGGAAGAGCTCAGATGTAGTGGATGCAGCAAAGCAGGTAGGGTGAGAGATTTGCTGTGCAGCTTTTGTTGTGTTTACTCTCCAAACTGTACTGGGTTTCTGCAGTTACAGGCTGGGCATTCACGCCGGAGTGGCTTGCGTTAGCTTTGTTGGCCAGAATGATCCCACAGGAGTGGGAAGTTCCTGCATGCAGCAGGGTGCCTACATGACCCTGCCTCCTGCGTGGTTAAGGCTTGGCTGTGGTAGAGGATGGGGATATCAGGAATGACTTTCTTCTCAGTGGGTAGGCAGACTGACTTCTTGTCTGTGGTGGCTAAAGCAGGATGGGCTGTGCTCAGCAATCCTGCAGGATCAGGATACAGCCCAGTTAGGGATGCAGGAGGGATTTTCTTCCCCTACTTTGAAAATTCCTGTTAGTGGGTTTGGTTTCTTTGGTTCAGCTTCAACTGAGAAATTAACTTTACAAGAACCTTAACTCTCAAGAGTAGCAGCTGAGCCTTAGATAAGATTAAAAAAGTCTTGAGAGTAAACTTTGAGCATGGACCTCCTGTCGTCCAAGCTCACGCTCTGTTGTGCTGTGAATGGTATGCAAGAGGTGCACCCATCGTGGCTGCGTGGCCTTGGCTTTCCATGGGGGGGATTAATGGGGAAATCCTCCCCAGGCAGTCACTGAGATCCAAACCAACCCCACCTGCTGGAGCTCTGTGCTGCTCTGATGCAGAGCAGATGTGTATTTGGGCAGGTGTGGTGTGGGACGGCTGCCAGGCTCAACTGCACGCAGTTCCAGGACAAAGAGACCCTCCAAAGATAAGTCTGCTGTTCCGATGACGGGTTATTAAGTTTTTTGCTGCAGGGCAAAAGCTGTCCACTTTGTAACACAGCTGCTGATGAAGTCATGTCCTCGTTCCAGGGAAGTCTGGCAAGAGGCAGATCTGGCCTTTTTCTGTCCAGTAACATACTGGGTTGCCTGTTTTCATTCCGGGGCTTGCAACTTGGACAAGAAACTTGTCTGGGTGATACATCAGTTGCTGGCAAAAATCATCCAAGGATTGGCTGTTGGGGTTGCTCAGCCTGGAGAAGAGAAAGCTGAGGGGAGACTTAGAGCAGCTTCCAGTGCTGAAAGGGGCTCCAGGAGAGCTGGGGAGGGGCTCTGGATCAGGGAGGGCAGGGACAGAATGAGGGGAATGGTTTTGAGCTGAAAGAGGGGAGATGGAGATGAGATCTTAAGGAGAAATGTTTTGCTGTGAGGGCGGGGAGGCCCTGGCCCAGGTTGCCCAGAGCAGTGGTGGCTGCCCCATCCCTGGAGGGGTTCAAGGCCAGGTTGGATGGGGCTTGGAGCCCCTGATCCAGTGGGAGGTGTCCCTGCCCATGGCAGGGGTGGGACTGGATGGTCCCTTCCGACCCAAACCATCCTATGGTTCTATGATTGCCTGTGCAGTACTGGGAGTACTGGTTCTGTTATTTCTCTGTTGGGTAGTTGGTGTGTGCTGCCCCTGAGCATAATGATGGCCTGGGGTCAAAGCCAAGAGAAGAAGGAAGGATGGAGCTTTGCCTCTGTGCTAGCGCTGCCTCCTCTGACACCTGCACTTGAATTCCTGGCCAGATGTCTCGTGCCACTTTAGTCCCCAGCCCAGCTATATTAGGAGCAAGACTAATCAGCCTTTAAACGCTGGAGACATTAGAATTATCTCCATATTTTACACTTCTCTGGTGAATATCACCGCAGATGCCAGGCTCTTTACTGTGGGTCAGATCCAGAAATCTTCCCCCCATTGCTGCACGAGGCTGCCTGGTTCCAGGGTGGGGACACTGAGTGATCTCCAAGCCCAGATTACGGTGCAGAGCCCTTGTACAACACCGTGGACGAGCAGAGGGGCTGCCCATTGTAATAAAAGGGCAGAGGAATTAACTTGACGAGCAGACTGGCAAAGCAGCTTGTTTGCCGTATCCCCGAGGAGACGGAGCCATTCAGTGCCTTTGTGGAACAGGCTCTGTCACTCGATTCGTACACATACTGTACATTGCTCGTTTATTTAGAACTCATTTATACTAAACAAAGCAAGAACAGAAAAGGCTTCTCCAGCACGGCAGAGCCAACCCTCTCTGGAGTCAAAGCTGATACACTGAAGCTTCTGGAAGCCTGTGCTTCATGTTAATCCATTCACTTGCACTGTTGGGTACTTTCCCTGTGTGTTTCCCCCTCTTTTAACTGTTGAAAGAAGTGAGGATTTGCTTTCCCATCTCAGCCCCTTGCAGCAGCGGCTGAGATCTGACCCAACAGCCTCTGCTGCACCACGGAGCAGAGCAGGCAACAAACTGGGGGCTGCAATTTTGTCCTTCTCCCTGGGGGCTGTGCTGGGCCTTTTGTGGAGGTAAATCACATTTTTGGGTTGATGCATTGAGGATGGAAACGTAACCAAACGTCACCCAATGCTGTTCTAACATCCTTGTGTTGGCTCTTCCCAAAGTGCAATGAGCCTGTTAATCATAGAATGGTTTGGGTGGAAGGGACCTTAAGGCTTATACAGCCCCACACTCCTGCCACGGGCAGGGACACCTCCCACTGGATCAGGGGCTCCAAGCCCCATCCAACCTGGCCTTGAACCCCTCCAGGGATGGAGCAGCCACCCCAGCTCTGGGCAGCCTGGGCCAGGGCCTCCCCACCCTCAGAGCAAAACATTTCTCCCCAAGATCTCATCTCAGTCTCCCCTCTTTCAGCTCAAAACTCTCCCTGCCCTCCCTGATCCAGAGCCCCTCCTCAGCTTTCCTGGAGCCCCTTTCAGTCCTGGAAGCTGCTCTAAGTTCTCTCCCCAGCCTTTTCTTCTCCAGGCTGCACAACCCCAACAGCTTTCTCAGCCTGTCCTTGTACAGAAAGTGCTTGATTTAGACTGAGTGCATCTCCTCCTTGCCCCCATCCCAAGGGCAAGCACTTGGTGGGGTGCATAGATATGGGAGAAGTTTCCCCTTGTGTCACTGACTGGGATGGGATTCACTGTGTGCCTCTGTCTTGGGGAGTAGACAGTGAGTAGATTTTTCCTTATTGACCTCAGCTGTGAAGCTGGATGAAAAGCAGTTGCTCTGGGCTCGTATTGCACTTTCTGTTTGACATGCTGAGCAGTCAGCCTGAGGGGTGTGGGCATGGGGAAGGTGCTGCTGGGGAGAGACCTGCCTCCCACTCCTCTCTGGCAGCTTCAGCTTTGCTTGTTTTCTATCACATACTTCTGAAAAATGCTTTACTTGGGAAGAAAGAGGTTGGTGTTTTTCTCATGGTCAAAAAGGAAAGCATCTTCTTTAAAACAAAAAGCAAATAACAGTGTGTTGGAATAATTTTCATAAAGTTTAGGCTTTGTCGAAACCCTGTTTTCCTTTGAGACAAGGGAGAGAGGAAACAAGGGAAAAGCATCTGACTCATGTCAGGTACTTGCATGCAGGAGCATAATTTGTACATAATTTCTCTTTGCTTCCTTCTCCTCTTCCTCTGCTCCCTCTGGCAGGGTCTCTCCTTTCCGAGGCTTTCTGCATCTCATGCTTTACAGTTGGCTTCTCCATAGCACGGGCTATTTGTTTGTCAGACTCCAGGCTCTGTCTCGCTCAACTGTTGGCCTCCAACTTCTAGATAGACTCTTGCCACCCTATTTTCTTTAAATACTCTCCTTACCATAGTAATCTCTGTTCCTTTCTCAAGTTCCTTCTGACCAAGCCAGCAATTCCATCTGTGTTGGCACCTCTTCATCACCTGCCCTGCATTAAATCTCAGCAGCAGTTGCAGCACTGGGGGCTGCTCGTACGGCCGGCGATGCAAACGAGGGGGAGCAGACGCTGCTCCTGCTCCTCCATGTCGCACCTCCACCAGCAGAAATCTTCATTTGCAGGGGGATTTTCTTGGCTTCTCTCTCACGTTTCCTGGCTCCTGTGTTCAAATACAAAGCGGTGGTTTAGCAGAATTTGTTTTGACAAAACCAAAGGATATTCCCAGCCAATTAAAAATATGGTAATGGAAAGATGGGAAAGAAACGCAGCACTTCCTCTGCTTGACGGGCTCGTTGTTCACTGTCACTGTGCTTAGAGGGATTAGAAGTGCATGCTGGAGGCCCATGTCAGGTGGGATGTTAAGCTCCTGTGCTATAACCATGCTCTTGGGAGCAGGGAAATATTAATTAATTACTGGTGGGGATGGAAGGATTCCTTCAGTACTTTTCTCATTGGTGTGTGTGCTTACTCATGTGGGTATGTGCATGCAATTGTGTCTCATGCTGCAGGTGACTGGAATCTAGGATTTTTTAGGTAGTTTGTCTTCTGATCTGGTGTCTGAGATGCTTTGCAGGGACAACGATAGGTCAAGTGAGGAAGGCCAGAGCTCTTGGAAGACCTGGACCCGTGTCCCTCCTCCCACATGAGGCCCTGTGGTCCTGCATGTGTTTCTCTCTGCAGTACAACTGTCAGCGATGGGTGGCAGTGGCCTGAATTATTCATCATCCTCTTCCTCTTAGAGACTGCAATGGGTGCCTGATGTTGTGCGAGCACCCCAAGCAGGCAGCCTGAATACAGCTCTGAGTGTCTGTGCCTCTGTTTACTGCCTGCTCTACATGCAATTCCTCCCATGCTGTTGGGTTAACTGGTGGATGAAGCCATCTAAAAACATGAGAGAGTAAAACTGGACTCCTTAGAAGTATCTTGAAAAGGTTACTTTCTGCTGTGTGCAGGGTGTGCCATGGCTGCTAGAAGTCTGTGTCCTGATTCTCTTAAGTGTGTCAGGAGGCACAGATGACAAGCCATGGATAGTCTTGAGGTGGCGCCTTGGGTTGTTTTCAGAGATGTCACTCTTAGCAGAAATCAAGCATATGGAATCAAAGAGGTGGGAAGGAACTGGAGATACATCCATCCCCTTACTCCGAGAGAGTGGCGTGCTGGAGAGGCAGAAGCCCTTGCCTCCACAGGTAGAATCTCTGATGTCTTCCTTTCTCTCTTTGCCTCCTTATTCACTGCTGTTTGGTCATCCTCTCTCACCACTCCTCCAGGGTTAAAAGTCCCTGGATTAGGCTGGAGTTGCCACTTTCAGGGGAAGTACCCTGCTGTGCTCACTGGAAATGAACACATTAAAAGCATTTCAAAGGTGCCTGGCAGTTGGTGGTCCAACTCCCAGCTTTTCCATAGCTTCAGAGAAGCCTCCGTGCTCCTGTTTCTACTCCTGCTTGTTCATTGAGTTGGTAAAGGTGGAAGGTGAGGAGCGTGTACAGGTTTACATCAGGCAGCAAGAAATGACAGACTCTACAGCACTGCTGGTTCTTAACAGGCAGCCCAGACTTGTAACATCAGCATTTACTGAATTAATTTGCTGCGAAGTGCCAGTAAAGCTCAGCGTTCTTTTGGTGAATTCCAGTTTTGAGAAAAATCAAGAAAGTAATTACTTGGTTTGGTCATTAATTACTCACTTCTGGACATTTTTGAAGGTGTAGTATGAAAGGCCTGAGGCAGCTATTAAGAGCAGCTCTAATGCTATTGATCTATTTGTGTTTATTGTGAAATTTCTCTGCTTTTATGACGTTTTATTGAACTGGAGGGTTCAGGTGTGTGGAGCCAGGGAGCATGAGTTGCTCTCTCCCATGCTTGGCTTCTGCTGTTGCCCTCTTGGTGGGGCAGCGGTGACTTCTCCGAACATCCCTTGGAGGAAAGCCTGGCTGGCTGGGGGGGAACTGGGAACTCTGACCATTGCACATCTGCACAACCGGGGCTGTGCTTGGGCACGATGACAGATCCTCTGCCTTGAGCCGACCTGCCAGTAAGACAAACCCACCGCAGGAGGGGAGGGAAGGGAGGAGTTGGAGCCAAATAAAGTTACTTGCCCATGTTCTATTTCTGCACTCCTTGATAATACCATTGTGGTCACTCACATTGAAACTGGACATTATCTGGGAAAAAGTTAACTATCAGGGAACTGGGGACCAGAAGAGGCAGACAGAGCATGCCTATGTGGTGGTAGATGATGCTTTTGTTCTTCTGTAGCCCCTGGGATAATCCTTTCCTACTCCCTCAAATCAGAACAGTCTAGCTGCCACCCCCGAGTGCTGTAACACAGAGATGAGGCTAATCCTGCTGAAAGAGAAAGGTGGAAGCCAAAAGCAGCACGACTGTCTTCTGGTGAACTTGAAATGTAGCAGGGAGCGGTGGCAGCTTCTGGAAAAGGGCAGGATTGTCATCTGGCTTCCAGGGGGGTTCTCTAGGTGGACCAGGGTCTCACGAGGCTGGTCTTGGTTGAAGCAGGATTTGTTCTGGCTTTTTTCCCAGCAGTGAAAGGCACGGTCTTCCCACATACGAGCTTTGTCAGAAAATGCCACCATGCCATTATTATTAATTTTTTTGCCTTGTACCTCAAAGAACTGGGAAAAGCAACATACATTTAACAGTGCCAAAGGGATGCGGCTGTTCGGCTCGTGCCTGCTGGCCTTTCTCCTTCTCCCATCATACTTGGTATGCAAAATTGAATCACACCCTTCTCACCCGCTTCCCACCGGGGGAAAGGTGGCCTTTAAATCATAATATGATTGCAGACAATGTTGCAGAAGGGGAAAATGAGATGAACTTTAAACTCCCCTTTGCTTTACAAATTTGTTCATGTCTTCCCTCACAGCTGCTTCATCATGCCTATTAGATTTCCCATTTTCTGGGCAGGAAAAGTTGAAGCGAATGTTATTATCTATTCAGCATCTGACTCGGTGCCTTCCTCCCCTCCTTTGTCTGTTTTAATCAGAAATTTGCAGAGGTTTTGATTGGACTGCTTTGATCAGAGCACAGAATCCCCCAGGTATGGGATCGTTAGCTCTCATTAGCAGAAGAAACAGTTTTCTGTGATGGTGCCCATCCCCGTATAGCTAATTGAAGAATCATCACGGTAACTTTATTGCCTCATTACTTTTCATGGATACCTTAGATGCCTCCAACAACTGACCGGGCTGAAAAGGAGCAGGATAGACAACAAAGAGCGGAAGGGACCGGTTGTTGAATTAATTAGCAACTGCTAAAGGAAACGAGTCGCGCCTCTCTGTGCAGCAGTACTGGTGGATGAAATTAAGAAAATGAAATTAAGAACTTGGCAAGTTTTATAAGGAGGCTGGGTCGGTATTTGCATATCAAACGTTGACAGAATTTGGGGAACAGTAGCATGCATTTTGAAAGGGATTTTGTTCTTTGTGTTTGAAGAGTTAAATCAGTTTTGGGCTATTAAAGACTGCAGAAGGAGACCTGATTTGCATATGTGCTGTCAGTAGGAATCTTATACTTCAGGCTGGCATATCCCCAGGTTGGACACTGGACAAGATGGCCATGGGCCTGCTCCTGCCTGTCAGTTCCTATGGTCTTGGATTTGTGAGGATGGGATGGAGGAAATGGAAACGAACGGGCAGGAGGGAGAATATTTATCAGCAGAGAGGAACATCTCTGCAGCGGGCTGAGAGCCAGCGGGTCTGCACCAGCCACGGAGGAGCCTGTACTCAGAGCAGGTCACAGAGCTGGATCTCAGCCCTGGCACTTCTGCAGTCATTTCAATTAATGTCATTGTTCAAGGCAGAGCTCCGGGATGGCAAATCTGCACTACTGTGAAATGTGATAGTGTTGTGCCCTGGGGTGGTTCTTTGGAAAGTGCTGAAATATGCAGTGCCATTTCCTGAAGTGAAGAAGGTGTGTGAGCAGAACCAGATACCTGAGGGCTTCTTACTTGGTGGTGCCAGAATGGGACCCACCCATTTAGGCTGAACATGAAAGACCTATGTGGGAGCAAGACAGTTTTTTCTTCTTCATGTATTTCCTCTTTTGTTTCCTATACTGAAAAAGTATCTAGCTGCTGGAACAGGTTACCAATAGATGCAACCAGTTCTCCCTTGCTGCAAATCATCTAGGTCATGTTGTACACCTGTGTAAAAGATACGCTCCACCAGAAGTCATTTGTTTCCCTGGAGGGTATTTTGCCAGGCATGAGTTAAATGGGTGAGAGCAACATCAGACCCTCCTGACCTTAAGATCTAGAGCTGGCCCCAATAGTGTGATTCCCACTGTGTGTTTTGTCCCATACCCTGTTCCAGTCGACGCTTGTGACTGGATTTTCAAGTTTGTTGTCATCAGATCATTGAGGCTGGAAAACACCTCTAAACTCCTCCAGTCCCACTGCCAGCCCAGCCCCAGGTCCTTCAGCTGCTCCCAGAACCCCTGGGCTTAGGCCCCGTCCCTGGTTCCATTCCCTTCTCTGGACATGCTCCAGCCCCTTGGTGTAGTGAGGGTCCCAAAACTGAGCCCAGGATTCATGATGCAGCCTCACATCTTTCTGTGTGTGTCCAAACAGGTGTCTGAGTGCTTTTCCTGATGGACAAAAGGACCAGAATGGCAGTACAGCCTTGTACCATCGCCTGGCTTGAAGGACACAGCTTTATGAACACCTGCAGAAGTCTTTGAAACAGGTCAGAATAAAGATGGTGGCACCAGTTGGCAGGACAGCAGAGCTGGCCAAACGTGAGCATCGGGGATGAGCTGTGGATGTGGGTAAAGCTGTTGCCATTTCGTGCCTTGCAGGGGAGAAAACCTCACTGGTGGTGCCCTGAGCCCCTGGAGTTGGTTTGGGGACTGTGCAGAGAGCTGTGGGACGCACTGTACTGTGGCAGATTGGAATGGGTCTTTGCTGGGCTGAGAGTTTGCAGAGAGCCTCCAAAGGCCCTGTGGCTGATGGGTGCGCTGTGTTTGAAGGGAGCAGGGCAGGACACCCTTCTGGAACAAGGGCACCCAAAATCCTCTTCCTTCCTTCAGCCCTGAGCTAGCTGTGGTGGACACCTGTGGTTCCTGACTCTAGAGTGCAGCATCATAATGTTTCTCAAACAGAAAAGGGTCTGAATACCTTTGGCTCTGGATTCAGAGAGGGACTAGACCAGCCCATGGAAGGTACCCAGTTAAATATAAGGAGGTGCATGATGCTTCTTCCGTCCTGGCAAATCCCTAAAACACAGCCTGATGGAGGTCATGGGAGGTGCTTGCCTAATTTAATGTGTCTGTTCTCTGTTCATCTGTGAGATAAATGGGGCACAGGGTAGCCCAGCCTGTAGTCTGTTGTGATCCAGCTATTCCTTTCATGGTCCTTGGTCTCTGGTCCAGGGATCATGGAATGGTTTGGGTTGTAAGAGATCTCAAAGATCATCCAGTTCCAATCCCCCTGCCATGTCCTGGAAGGCTGCTATAAGGCCTCCCCAGAGCTTTCTCTTGTGATCTGCCTGCACTGTCAAACACAGGTGGCTTTAGGGAGCAGAAGGGTGCTGAGCAAACAGTCCCTTCTATTTGTCTTCCTATTTTCCATGTCTGAAGGGGGGCAGCAGGAGAAAAGTGTGTGAAGGAGTAAGAGGCATTTCCGATCTGTGGCTGTTTGTCACCATCGCAGAGCTACTCCAGCATGGAGCCAGGCAGGCACACACGCTCCCCCAGCCTCCTGATCATGTTATTATATTACACCTGACATTCCTTTCTTCCACTAATATGTTATTTTTGGTTTGACAGCTTTATGAAGGAGAAAAGAGAAATAGAGAGAGAGAGACAAGCACCTGGACAGACATAGACAGCATTCATTCCTTATCAGCGAGCAACGGGTCTGACTCAGACACGAGAGATCTGCTGATTGAAACATCTTGCTGTCTCCAGCAGCTCACAGTTTGCCATGGCAGGGAGATTCCCAGAGCCCGTGGAGGGGATGGGAAGGGGCAGGATCAGATCTGGATGGATGGTCCTCCAGGGATTTCCTCTTCCTGGCCTGAGATGCTCCATGAACTCTACCAGGATGTCTTGTTAAGGTGAGCAATCAGGCTGCTGTCGATCTTGGGATGTTGCCAACGTGGTGTGAGGGTGGTCATCTGCTTGACTGCATGGTCACCTTTAGTGCCCGGTTCTTGCGTTGGGTAAAGGAGGTTCTACAGACAATTAGAGCTCACAGATAGAAGTCCTACCTGGGAGGGTGAAGGTTGGTGGAAAACTGATGACCTCAGCATGTTAGGAGTCCTGAAGCTGCTCTTATTTTGTAGAGAGGAAGAGGGGAAATGAAAAAGCATGTGTGTGGGAAATGCCTTGTCAGGCCCAGCCACTGGTTATTGTGTTTCATTCAGAGGCCAGTGGGCAGAAGGAAGTGTGTGGGAAGTGGGAGAGGCGGGAACGAGACCTAAAAAGCTGAGTGCTGTGCTCATGAAAGTGGAAAAAGCGAGTGTGAAAAGAGCAGGAGTTCATTTGGGCTGGGTGTTTGCTGGCAAAACATAAAAAGGAAAAGAAAAAGAAATTCAAAAAGCTGGGAATGAAAATGAGGGGGGAAATGTTCCAATACTAAAATAATCACAGAATCATGGAATGGTTTGGGTCAGAAGGGACCTCAAAGCTCATCCAGTCCCACCTCCCACTGGCCCAGGCTGCTCTAAGCCCCATCCAGCCTGGCCTTGAACCCCTCCAGGGATGGGGCAGCCACCACTGCTCTGGGCAACCTGGGCCAGGGCCTCCCCACCCTCACAGCAAAACATTTCTCCCTATGATCTTGTCTCAATCTCTACTCTTTCAGCTCAAAACCGTTCCCCCTCATCCTCTTCCTGCACCCCCTGATCAAGAGCCCCTCCCTAGCTTTCCTGGAGCTCCTTTCAGAACTGGAAGCTGTTCTAAGGTCTCGCTACAAACTTCTCTTCTCCAGGCTGAACATTCCCAGATTTCTCAACCTGTCCTCGTACTGGAGGTGCTCCAGCCCTTGGGTCATCATTGTGGCCTCCTCTGGACTCATTCTAACAGCTCCATGTCCTTCTTGTGGACACCTGAGGACTCCAGAACTGGACACAGGACTTCAGGTGAGATCTCATGAGAGCATAATAGAGGGACAGCATCTGCTCCATCACCCTGCTGGTCTCACTGCTTTGGATGCAGCCCAGTACCTGGTTGGCCTTCTGAGCTCTTGTCTGCTCCGAGTCCCATGATTCATCAGATGACCTGGAAAATCCATGATGTTTGTCCTCTTTGCTGGAGTGGGGGTTACAGGCCACCCCAGGCACCAGCTGGTGGGGGTGTGAGCCTCAGTAGCAGGTTCTTTCTTGGGCACACTGATCCCAGGAGGGCTGGCTGGGCAGCCATCAGCTGGGAAGAGGGGAAGAAAGACCGGCTCGATGTCCTATGCATCCACGTGCTTCTCTACCTCTGGCCCCCATCCTCTCCCCATGTTGCTTGAACTCCATGAACACATCCTTCAGCAGCAACATTTGCATTAGGAACTCTCGTGCTGTCGAACAGCCCCTCTTGCTAACTGCACACTGGGCTGTGTTCATCTGCCAGGGAGCAACAGCCTCAGCCCTCCCCGTTCCCACATTGCAGCAAACCCGTCTCATTCCCAGGCATTATGGGAGTAAGGCTGATCAAACAGAGCAATTAATTCAGCAAACAGTACAATTAAGCCATGATCCCAGTGTAGTTTCCACACAGAAACAGAATAAACAGTCTTCCCAGCATGGATAAATAGATTCACAGGTGGAGGCTTTTGTGAATGGCAAAGTTTTCCCTCTACAACCTTCTTCAGAGCACATAAAAATCATGGAGTACATAAATCTCTGGCTCTCCATCCTATAGTATCGGGGAGGAAGGAACGCTGTGCCTGCTGTGGGGCAGATGTGCGTTGGCTCGAGACTGAGGGAAGGGACCTGGGGACGGCACAGAGGCACGCGTGGCGAGGCTGCAGGCAAACACAAGCTGTGGTAGCTGGCTCCTCCAAACACCCCCTGAGGCCAGCTCTTGTCATGGCCTTGACACAAACCACACAGTGCAAAATTCTGTGAAGGAGGAGAGCGACCTGTTTCACACTTGGCTGGACTCACTGTTACTTCAGAAACTGATGGAAATCCCCTTTTTTCGAATTGGGTTTAAAAACAGTCTGAGCTGGTGGGGGAAAAAGAAGCATCTGCAGAGTCTTAGAATCATGGAATAGTTTGGAATAGAAAGGACCTCAAAGCACATCCAGTTCCACCCCTGCCATGGGCCTCCCTCCTGAACGGCTGGAGTCAGTGAAGTGTTAACTTCCCTTGGGGGCTGGTTGGCAGCAGGATCATCAGGGCAGTGTGGGGAAGTGTGAGCGTATGGGCTGGACCCCTATGGGGTCAGCATCTGCAGTGGAGGGTGGAAAGGATGGAAAGGGCATGCTCAGGTTATATTGCAGCTTGCGTGGTATTTGGGATGATTTCTTTCAGGAGGAGCCAAATCAGAAGCAGGAGGGAATTGTGCAGTTTCAGAGGTGTGAAAAGCCTGCGTGTTGAGACCCCCCGTGCCTGCGGTGAGCGGTTGCAGCAGTCTTGGTGCAGATGGTCTGGACAGAGGAAGGAAAGTCTCCCTGGGAAGAGCCTGCTTAGTGCTTGCTGTGTAACCTCAGTTCTGGTGGGAAGCCTGGCTGGAGACCCGGGAAGGGCTGGACACTGCAGGTGAGCCTCGGCTCAGCTGAAGCCTCTGCTCTGCAGTGTGAGCAGGCGTAGGGGCAGCGGGGAGGCAGGGAAGTTCTCACCCAGATAAACTCTCCCAAAAGCAAGCAGAGTGCTAGAGAAATGTTCCTGCTGTTCTTCTTTCATTCCTCTCCTGCCTCCAGTTTGCTGGATGTGTTCTCAGGACTCGGGAGCCTCGGGTTTAGTGTTCAGGGTTCTCAGGTAGGGACTTGAGGCGGCCCCTGTAGCTGTTTGACAGGCTGCTGTGCTAATGAGGAAATTAGCTAGAGAAACTCTTCTCAGCCCTAACCTGGGCAAGTCTAAGGAGTGGGAAGAGCTGTGCAAAAGCGGCTCAGGTTTAGGGAATGTCCTGTACATGACATGGAGTTGAATGCCTGCAGGTTAGTGCAGAAGCACACCTGAGCCAGCAAGCAGCTTGCAAGTGCCAAGAAAGTTGTACTAATGCTGTGCATCAGCTCCTGTGTTTGCAGCAAGGAGGTCGCTTTGCACTAAGGCCACAGCCTGTCTCCGGGGAGCTGCCCTTCAAATACGAATGATAGACTCACCAAGTAAAAACTTTCAGATGCACCTGTTATGTCCCTGTCACGGGAATTGGGTTTGTGTGCTATTGCCTCGCCGGGGTTCCTCACAGAGACGTTTGCTTGGACCATGGTTATATTTTCAGGGACCTGCCCTGCTGTGTCTTCACATTTGGTGTTGCCTTTGCGATGGAGTTGCCTGTTAAGCAGTGGTTTTGGTGCTAGCAGAGCAGACTTTCTGAGCCCGCGTGTACCCCAGAATGAGTTTTGACTTGGAAGATTAAGAGGGAACACATTCCTTTCGTCCTAACTATGGCTGAGATCAGAGCCCTTCCACTTTCAAATAGGAAACAGCTGCCATTGCGTTCGTTCTCAAGAGCTCCTAGAACTGGCCATCCCCCAGCTTCCTGCAGAAACGCCCTTCTGTGAGCTGGGAGGCTGCAGGTGGGCCAGCTGCTGCGACCCTGCCCCGTCCCCGAGCCCGGCTGCGGGTGCTGACACAGCCAAAGCCTGGGATGGAGGACAAGAAACTCAGGGTTACCGAGCAAGGGTGTAAACCACAGCTGGCGTGAGAGGCTTAGCAAGGGAATCGCCACGTAGGATTTTGAAGGCAGATGTGTGCCTGTGCTCTGAGCTGGCCAGGAAAATGTCATTGCGACTGCAGTTCTGTGGTGCTGAGCTAATGAGTTTCACTGAGAGGCAAAATACTTGGCTTGGGCTTGTCACCGCTCTCGTTTGGCTGCGTGACTTTTGGCCTTGTCAGAGTGAGCTCACATCTGCCAGTAAGGAGTCATGTGTCGGGGCTGTGTCCCACAGGAACGGCCAAGAGCCTTGCTCTTCATCACCATCACTGCTCCTAAACTTTGTCCAACACGACACTTCTCATCAGATAAGTGCCTTTCTCAGTGGGAAGGCACTTCTTTTTCTTGCTGGCTTGTTAGTTTAATAGAATAGACTATTTCTTGCATGCTGGTTCATTTCTTGCATGGTGGCAGGAAGCCTGGGATGCACCTAATGCAACCTCCCAGCCACGGGCAGGGACACCTCCCACTGGATCAGGGGCTCCAAGCCCCATCCAACCTGGCCTTGAACCCCTCCAGGGATGGGGCAGCCACCACCGCTCTGGGCCAGGGCAGAGCCTGGGCCTTCACAGCAAAATATTTCTGCATAACTTCTCATCTCCATCTCCTCTCTTTCAGCTGAAAACCGTTCCCCTTGTCCTGTCCCTGCACTCCCTGATCAAGAGCCCCTCCCCAGCTTTCCTGCAGGCCCCACATTTTGGGGCCCCTTGCAGCAATTACTGTCACCACTTCGTGACAAAGTGCTCTCCCATCACTGGCATCCCCTGTCAGACACCTGTTGGACAGACTGTTTGTACCCAGTGATGCGAAAAAGCTGAGCTAGAATGAAATCATTGGGAAAAGTCACGAGCGGATTTGGGCATTAGTGGTTCGTTTCCTACCACATTCACCACGCTGCAATTAACATGGACCTGAAAATCGCATGGTGGTGCTTGTCCCATCTGTCCTCTTTCATCCTCCTGCTTCCTTTTGTCTTCCTCATTTCCTTCCCTTCTGAACTAGCCATATCCCATGTCTCCATCTTCACATTTGTTTTCTCTTTCTCTGCTCATTTCATTCGCTGTTTCCCTCTCTTCCCTTCTCTTTGTGCTTTCTTTTTTGCCTCTCTCCTTCCCTCATCTCTTGTATTCTTTTTTCCTCTCGCTTTATTCTCCCTCTATATTTAAACCCAGGCAAAAACAAATTATTTAAGAAGTGCTGTAACTTATCATGCGTTCTTAATGTCTGGGAAGACACAGATAATTTATTTAATGAGTAAAGACGTGATAATTCACAGATGATGATTCCAGTCAGAAAATTAGTTTCATTAATTTGCTGTAAATTCTCTGCCTTGATTTAGTGCAGAAGGAGTTCCCGAAACCCAATGCAAATCTTTGCCACGGTATTTTTATGTCATCACCAAACCAGTGTTCAAATGTGCTGGCTACCCCCCACCTCGCCCTCTCTGCTGCATTCCTGCTTTCTGCTGATGTCCTCCTGACACGAAAGCCAGAGAGAGCAGAAGCATTTTCTTTTCAGTGTGTGTGATGGAAAGGCTGGGGGGAAACAGGGATGGAGGTGGTGCTCGCATTGCAGGAGACAATAAAACAGGCAGCATGGTCTCAAAACGTTTGTTTTGCAAAACCACATGCTGTTCCCAAGCTTCTGCCTGGTAAATTCAGCTGTAAGAGAGAATAAAAAAGTCAGTTTCCTTTTTTTTTAATAGAGTATAAAAGGTACTTTTTCAAATAAATTTCAAGGCAGATAATTTTACAGTAGAACCTTGCTGATAACTGCAGTATATATAAATATTATAGGAAACCTATAGAAGTGATTCATGGAATACTATTGATCTAATCAAATTTAACTAAGTGTTTGCTTTGTGCCTTATTAATCACAGATAATAGGGCTCCATCCAAGGACACCTTGCAGAATCAGAGCTTTGCTCTCCACATCCCCATATCTTGCTGCGACCACTGCAATCCATGTAGCTTCCCCAAGGATGAGCTTCCCTACTGTGTTCCACATTTGTTTAAAATTAGTCTATTGATGGTGCTCTAAACTGCCTTACCAGGGACACTGCTCTGCTCTCGAAGAGATGGCAGCATAGGAAAGTTTCCTGCTTTTACTAGAAAAAAGTTGCAATGTGGATCAGTGTTTCTTCTGCACATCGTAGTGTGGGGTGGGGAGATGTGAGCTGCCACGAGGATGGAACTGTGAATGTGCAAAGCGCAGGATCTCCATGAGCTGTGAGCTCATCCTCCTCCTTCTAGGTGCACAGGCAGAGATGAGCTGCTCTGCCTGGAGCAAACGGGCAGACTGAGGAGCATCCAAGAGCCTGAGGTCACCATTGTCTAGTGGACGCTGAAGGTTCAAAGCCCAGGAGATCATAATATTATTGCACTTGATTCTGCTGCTGGCCAGGGCTCATCCTTCTTCACTAGCAGCCATCACAATGTGACTTGATTTCATTGTTGTTCGCGCGGAGCAAGAGCTCAATCTTGGCAACATTTGTCTTCCCTCCTCACACACAGGATGAGGCCTCCCCAGGTGCTGTCTCAAGTGTACGCTTGAGCGTTTGAAACCTCTGTTTGGAGCTTGACAGATGAGGAATGAATATCCCATGCAAAAACATCCCAGCTCCCCCCCCGGCAGTGGTTTAGCATCACGTTGGGACCAGCTGTGCAAACACAGGAGTGCGGCGCAGCCATTAGCACGTTCCTCGGCAGTCCTCCTCCCCGGCGCGTCCCCTCCATCTCTGTCTCTCTTGGTGTCTCTGAGGCGGTGCCAGGTTTGACCCTGGGTCTTCAGACTGGTGATACAGACTGTGCCTCTGGCCAGGGGTGGACAGTCGGTGGGACTGTCCCTCCTAGAAGCAGTCACTGCCCCGTCCTGGCGCAGGAACTGAGGAGCAGCCAGACCTGGTATTCTTGACTTCTGTTCACCCTTGTCCCTCTGCGTAGTGTTAGATGACTTGATGTATGAGTCGGATGCTTCGGGTTTGGTGCTGGGCCAGCTGCTGTTCTCCAGACTGGTCATCAGGGGCACTGGATTTGAGTTTTCTGCAGAAAACAGGATTAAGTATTCTCCTCCCTGCATCCATCTGTAACGTGGCCCGTTTGCCGTGTCCGAGGGCAGCGGGCTTTGTCTAAGGGCTGCTCAACAGCGTGTGCTGCTGCTCTTGCTGGGCAGGGCCTTTCTCCTGGTGCTCCCAGGCTGGCCATATGGAACTGCTGGTGGAGAGAGGAGTCTTTGTCCTTCAGCTTATTTAATGCTGTTGGTCTCCTGCAGGCTCTCAAGTAAATCACCATTTTCCCAATTGCAACACAGAGCGCAGTCCTGCCACTTCCCTCAAGTGTCTTCCCCTAAGCAGCCCTTTGTCCCCCACCCCTCTGTGCCACCGTGATGTCTCAGAAGCTGTGCTTACCGAGCTGTTTGCAGGGCACAGGCTGCCATGAGCTGTCTCTTAAGCATTGCAGGGATTATTCCTTCTTCTCCTTTTTTTCCTTTGTTTTTTTTTTTTTTTTCCTAGCTGTTTCAAGATCTCTTTTTCTCTAGGTGGTGTGATGTAGGCTTTGGTGGTTCTGCCAGTGTCCTCGGCAGCTGCCTGGGGTTCTTCCACCTGGAGGTAGCTCCTCTTCTCCTCATGGATCCTGCTGCACTTGCCTCTCTGCTGTGTCATCCCACCCCACCAGTTAGGTGTGGTGGCCTCCTTTCTTTTGGGTGGCTATTGCTTTTTCAACTGGCATGCAGAAAATGCCAAGGTAGCTCAGAAATTTTTTCTGTGCCTGCAAATAAATCCCCCCTGCCTTGCTACTGCATTCTCTTGGCTGGAAGTGGGGTTGGTGGCTTGTGAGCGGGGTCCATTGCCTCCTGAAGATGTTAGGTTGTACCATGAATTTGACACGCAAAGCCCTGAGGTTATCATGGTCCCAAGTGGAGCAGGTGATCAGACAGGGTCCCTGAGAAAGGTTATGGCTTCCCTGGATCCCAGGTGGAGAGGAAACTGAGAGAGGAAATAGAAGCCTCATAGAGTGGCTTGAGCTGCCTGCTAAATGCAAGTTCACATCCCGAGACCTTTTTCAAACCACACAGAGGAATATCTGCCTAGGGATGACAGTAAGTAGTAAGTCCACAAAGCAATCTGTTTGTGTTAATCTCCTGTGGCACAGAACAATGGTGCTCAGCACCAGCTAAGTGCTGGGCAAATATTAGTGTCGTTTTTTTCTTTACCTTGTTGCAGCAGCTGGATATTATCATGCTCAGTGAGCGACAGTGTCTGCTCCTGTGGGAGAGCTGGTGGGAGCCTGGCTTTCTTCCTGGAGCACCGCTATGGGTCTCCAGACAGGATGCTTCAGAGGGGTAAGTGGGAAAGCCTGTTCTTATTTGCATTTTGCATTTCTTTCTCGCCCTCTCCCACCCCCGCCTGCTTACTTGACTCCAGCACTAAAGGCTGTCCTGGTTAGCGGCTCCCCACACCTCCTGCCCATAAAACTCCCCCTGCAGAGACACGGGGTGGGGTAACCTCATGCCAGGAGTCAGAGCAGGGAGCAGCCCGCTGCGTGTCCATCTGCTCTGGTGTCGGCTGCCCTCCTTCTGCATGTGGCAGGCTCCAGGAAATGCCAGGCTGTTCGTTACCGTTGCGCTGCTCCCTATGTAATGAGGTAAAATGAAAACAACTTCTCTCGCTGCAGCTATGAGATCTGGGAACTCATAAAGGCTAAACCGCTTTTAATTACAAGCTTGTTCTGATTATGCCCAGGCTTTCTGTTTCCTCTCATAGAGCAGGCAAGCCCTCTGAGGTCAAGATGAACTTCAGTTACAGAACTTCTGGCATGTGCACTCGGAAAACTGGAGAGTTTCCCCCTCCTAAAACTAGACACCTGCAATGTGTGATCTATTGTTCCCCAGAGTCCTGTTCTCCTGGCTATAACGTTGCTGAAAGCAGAACAAACACATTTATTTCTGGATACGAAAGAGCTTTTCTCTTTCCTCCGGCTCTCCAGTGCACCAGGAGCCCCATGTTCTCCTCCCAGCTGTGAGATGGCAGGGTCTGATAAAGCAAGGGGCCTTAGCCTTCAGTTAGGTCAAACTTTTCACTCCCAGGATTAAGCTTGACATTTCCTATGCTAGATTCACTCCCTACACCCTGAATTTTCCCTGATGTGAAAATGAACCCTGAGCCCTCTCCTGGGGAGGGAATGGAGGGTCTGCAAGCCTAGGTTTGAGTTCAGAGACTCCTTTTAGTTCATAGACTCATAGAATGTTTTGAGTTGGAAGGGGCTTTTACAGGTCATCCAATACAATCCACCTGCAGAAGCAGGGACATCTTTAACTCAGTCAGGTTGCTCAAAACCCCATCCAACCTGGCCTTGAACACCTCCAGGGATGGGGCAACCAGGGCCAGGGCCTCCCCACCCTCACAGCAAAACATTTCTTCCCAAGGTCTCACCTCAATCTCCCCTCTTTCAGCTCAAAACTGTCCCTGCCCTCTCTAATCAAGAGCCCCTCCCCAGCTTTCATGGAGCCCCTTTCAGTGCTGGAAGCTGCTCTAAGGTCTTCTGAGATTCTTCTCTTCTCTGGGCTGAACATCCCCAGCTCTCTCAGCCTGTCCTCATATGGAAGGTGCTCCAGCCCTCAGATCATCTCCATGGCCTCTGGACTCGCTCCAACAGCTCCTTGTCCTTCCTGTGCTGAGATGCAGGACTCCAGATGAGGTTTCACCCCAGTGGAGCAGAGAGGGAGAATCCCCTCCCTCGCCTGCTGGTCCCACTGCTCTGGATGCAGCCCTCAGTTCCCTACTCCTGATGATTCTCAGTGTAAAAGCCCAGGTTAGGTGCTAACAGCCTCATACGAGGGCGCTCTACCAGCACTGTGAGGGAGAAAAGTTCATTTTATTCTGCCTCAAAGAGGGATTCTTGGGGAAAGTTTCTGTGGTATTGCATCTCTGTCTCAGCGCTGTGACCCTGTGTTTTGCTGGGTGCCAGTACAGCTGTAATGGTTATGGCCAATTAATTAGAACCACTTCCCCTTGTTTTCCCCTTATAAATCACTTCCTCTTTAGTCAGCCCGCAGAGAAAACAAGGGAAGAGTGAAATAAGTCTGAAGTAAAATATGAACCTCCCTTTTATTCCATATTTCAGACAATAGCAGTCTGGGACGCCCAGGGAATAGGCTTTCTGAGCCACTGCTCCGTGAATTCACACTCTCTTTATGAGCCTCTTCAGTGCATAAAGTGAAGTTTTTAGTGTCTGTTGCTGTTCCTTTTGAATGGCTGTGAAGTCTGGGTCAGGGCAGATCAAAGTAAACTCCCCTCCTCTTCACTGCCATCAGAATTAGCTTTTCCAAACTGCAAAGCCTGATGAGGATGGGTCAGCTCAGAGCTTGTCCATGATGAGGATCTTAATCAGGGCTGCAGCCAGCACGCTCACCATGTCTGGGAAGGAAGAGTAGGGTGTTTTTTTGTGTGTTTTGCTTTTTTTAAAGACTTTCAAGAAATTGCCTTTGGCCAGCTCTACAGGTAGAATGCTCAGGGTTGGGTCTCCTCCATTCTTAATGGAAAATGGACCTGGCTCTCTGCTTAAATAGCTGAGCTTTAGTGGGATAAGTCTGGGTCTTTGTCCTGGTCAGGTTTGCATAATCTTGGCTTAGTCTCTTTATTATTCCAGCTGAGGACTCTTGCCCTTGTCACCTCCCTACCAGAGATCACGGGTATGGGTATGAATGCAATGTACCTGTAATGCAGTCAGTGTGAGATGAGTGTTGGTATCCTCGCATGGGCTGTGTGATGGAGGGATGAGGTGCACAGTGCTCTTTGAGTGGGTGAAGCGGAATAAAATAACCCAGCTCCACTTTCCCAATGCCTTTGACAAGGTCCCTCCTCAGAGGGGCATTTAAGGAGACAGGGTGAGGGTGAACAGTGAGCTACTGTTGGCTGCAGATCAAAAACTGTCCTAGAGAAGCATATGGGATTGCTGGATGATTGCAAAGCTCCGACTAAGTTGAACTCTGCCACTGCCCCTTTGTTCCCCGCATCATTCTCTTGTGGATTCACCCTCTACCTGTGTTCAGTACAGGAGGGAATGGTCCAGTACCATGAAGCTCGTTACATCTCTTGGGTCTAGAGGAAGGCTGGAAGCTGCAGAAACATGATAAAGTCTGAAGAACTGATGCCTCTTCTGTGCTGCGCTCACTGGCAAGTCCTGGGTTGTCCTCTATGGAGTCTCCATAGCTTAACAGACAGCAGGCCAGCACACATTAAAAAATCCCTTCTGGCTGACCTGGGCACCCGTGCTAGCAGCAATGATTCCTGCCATCAGTCCCAATAGTTCTGGAGAGGGCCAGGGTAGGACTTTTAAAGGCTATTCTGGTCTAAACTTAAAGTCCCCCAGGAGGTGGAAGATATATCTGTAACTCAGAGAGCAGCCATCTCCAAGATGAGATGGGTCAGAGACCTTGGCCATGGTTGTCACTGCTCTGGTATGTGAAATGATTAGGCAGGTTCCTGACCCCAAGACCAGGCTATCGATGCACCTCTCTTGGTTCCTGTAGGATGCTGTTGAATGGAGCGGCCAGTGCTCTCCCAGCTCTTTAATTCTGCAGCTCTGCTGTCTTCTGTTCCCCATAAGCTATTATTTCCAGTCTTTGTTGACTT
Organism: Phaenicophaeus curvirostris; assembly: GCF_032191515.1. NCBI lineage: Eukaryota > Metazoa > Chordata > Aves > Cuculiformes > Cuculidae > Phaenicophaeus > Phaenicophaeus curvirostris. Next base: position 27,155,057 of record NC_091401.1, on the reverse strand, counting down.
CCCAAAACTCTTTGCAAGCATCCTGCAGCTAATGACGATCCACGTAGCTGTGCACACTTCCTAAAGCATTCATGAAAGGGGACGTCCAGGCACTACGGGAACTACACCGAGTTTCCCTTTCATCCAAAATTCAGAAAGCTTAAACAAAATAGCCCCTTGGAATTGTTCCTAGGAAACCACTCACCAGGCAGTTGGAAATAAACATACAGATAATGTACTTGAACGCTGCCGATATGCATATTTCAGTCTTCTCTTTCTATTTTGAAAGAAATTGGAAGGAGGGACAGTTTTACCATCTTTTGAGAAATAATAAAGGCAGAGGGTTGCACAGGCAGCAATTCTTAAATTACTTTTGTAGCATTAAAGGAAAATTAGAATAAAACCCAAACCAAACCCCAACTTGCAAGTAGAAGTAAGTAAATTCTGGGCTTTTTTTAATATACAACAAAGTTAATTGATATTTTTTTCTTTTGTAAATGTATCCTAAGGCTATTTGGAGTTATAATGAGAGATGTTATTAGGCTCTTGTTTTGAAGAGGGATTAACAAAGAAGTTAGGGAGGGAATCAGATTTTGGCTGACAAGGTATTGTTGCAGTCTTCCCCCCCCTTCCTAAGTTTTCATCTTCCAAAACTACAGATTTTAATTAAAAAATAAAGGGGAAAAAATCTCGGCCTTTCAGCTCGGCAGCACACACAGACAAATAAATTAAAAAATGGGAGAAGTGGAACTAACCCAATAATCCGTGAAAACCTAATTTCCCTCACAAGCGTCGCTGACGCAAGCTGCTCCCCTCTCCCTTCCCCTTCTCCAGTTCAGGGGCAGTGATTGGAGAAATTGGCTAACAAGATCAGAAAATTTAATTACTGTTCTGCCTCCCCTTCCCAAGAAATTGGATGTCACACTTCGTTGTAGCCTGTTCTGAAGATGTACTGTAGCTGGTTTTCACATGGCTTGAACCTGACTCCCTGCCCTCTCCCTCCACCTTCCCCCTGCTGTTCCCCATGGGAATATCCACCCAGTACAGCTGATCCTTGGCCCAGGAGCTGAGCGGTGAGTGCTGAAAGCTGTGGCAAAACTCTGCCTGGCCTAAATGGAACCAGGTTTTGGTTCTGGTGTTGGAGGGAGTGTTGAGGAGAGAGGAGGCCATAGAATGGCTTGGGCTGGAAGGGACCTTAACGCCCATCCAGTTCCAACCCCTGCTCCCCATCTCTCCATTCCATACTGGAACAGGCGAAAAGGAGAGGGCAGGGTTGGGGAGGGCTTTGGATTTGCATTGCTCTTGCTGCTCTGGTTTTGTGCCTGGGCCACAGACAGCACAAATAAGAGTTTTCCTGTCTATTTGAGCTGCAGGTCTCAGACCTAAGCTCCTTCTTTTTCCCTCCTTGCTCCCAGGCTGAGCTTTTGTGGGAGCCCTGTGGATACCAAAGACCAGAGGCTGTTTCTGCTTGGCTGTTGCAAGGGTCCGGGCAGGGCAGAGATGAATGCTGTGCAGAAGAGAGGAAACATGGCTTGCTTTGTACTGTCACTTCTATCATTGGAAAGGATCTCAGACGTGTAATTAACTAAAAGGAGGCTGTTCTGCATAACACAAGCCTGTTGTATCCAGCTCAGCAGGCCCGGTGACCCAGGCTTTGGTCTCCTGGCTGGCGATGTCACTGGAGTCCTCTGGTAGCAGAGCAGCCTCACTGGAGACAGCTGCTCTATTTATTTTCCGATTTATATTCCCAGCATGTCCTGTTCTGTGCTAACTGTAAGCCTGGCTTAGAAATTCAGCGCAAGCACCTTATCAGATAATGAATAATGATTTATTGAACATATGGGTAAACAGCACAGATAAGATATAAATACACTTCGGAAATGCAGTTGCATTTGTAAGAATGTATACCAAATGATCCCGGGGGCTTTCAGCTCCCTTTGCAGCCGCCACAAAGGCATCTTCTGCATGGGCTGCACCTGCGGGTCCCTGTCTCTGTGCACCTGCCCGCAGCGGAAAACTGAGGACCAGAAGTGAGGGCAAAGTCATCTGCCAAGAGTAACTCCCAGGGACGTGGGCATTTATTTGCTCAATCTGGTCTTCTGTGCGATAGAGAAGGGTGAAGTGCATTTGCACCCAGGTAAATGCCTGCTGCTGGGAGCAGCTGGATGCCACAACAAGCGTCTGATTGCACTTAACTTGCTTGTCTTGAAGATACAGGGTTTCTGAGCCGGAGCTGGCTGCTCTTGGGAGCGCCAGGGCTGCGCGAGGCAGGTTTGCAGAGCCTGTGTTGAAGCCTTGGCCTTCACAGTTGCGCACCAACTGAAACCCAGGAGGGTAAAGTTGTACGGAGTATCTGTGTCTAATGTATTTCGGACCAGAGCGTAAACAGGCTGCATTATCAGAGCCAAGGTTTGAGTTTCCATTTGATTTGAACCAGACTGATGATTGTTCATCCAATCTGAACGAAGCAGCATTGCTCACACCAGCTGGGGTCTGGGCTGAGCCAGAATGCAGATGTGGGTTGGGGCTGCTCTGCGCACATGGTGCAGAGACCCCAGGCTTGGGGTAAACGTAAAGGCAGGCTCTGGCCCTCCCATCTGGAGGATGGGTTCATGGCAGTGAACTCTTGCATGTACATAAACCAGCTTGCTGGGGTGCTTTGCCACACTCTGCCCTGCGTGCGGTCGGAAGCTGCACAGCCTGCAAAGAGCAAAGTTTGCTCTTTGAGCATGTGGGTACCTAATTTTTACAGGTAGCACTGTGACTGCAGCCACATGGGTTGGAACTGGATGGCTTTGAGGTCCCTTCTGATTCAGACCATTCTATGATTCTATCTCTCCCTCTGCATCCTGCCTGCTGAGATGCCCACAGCTCCCCTCTGCAGGCAGAGTAGATGATGAGCGGTCAGGTTGTCCTCCTTATTTGTTTTCCCTGCTGCTCCAAGTTCCGGCCAGGGGCGCTGCCATCGATGAGCCAGTATTATTTGCAGCCCCCGCCAAGGTCATGGATAAATGATAGCCATGCTTTTCCCCTCTGCTTTAATCATCACTCACCAAAGGCAGTGATGTTCGAATCCTTTAAACGAGAGGAAAGTCAAACCTCACCAAATGGGTTGTTCGGCATCTAAGTAACAGACGTGGCAGGGTTGCAAAAGACCTGGCTAACTGGGAGATGTTTGAGTTCAGAGCCTGGCGTTTTGATTGCCATGACCCCAGCTTTCAGAGTTGGGGGACATGGATAGAGGTGATGCTGGCTTCTTTCAAGGTAATGGTGATAACGTTTAAGACGCAGAGGGTGTGTGGTTCCAGAGTCCTTCGAAGCCATCTTTTGTGTGGAGGGGGGTGGTGCAATGGATCATGGAGGGAATACAGCTAGTTTGGGTTTTCCAGCTTTGGTCCCACCACCTGTGAGTGGAAAGTGGGGGGTTTTATGCTTTACAACAGTGACTCTGGCATAGCTTTCCCTGAGGATTTTGTGGAGACCCGGAGTATCACTTTTTTTGACCTTAAGTTTTTCCAGTGTCTTGCTGTGTGAATGCCTTCTTCTTGCTTCCCCTCCGTTTGTGCTCATCATCCTCTTGTTTCTTTCCCAGCAGGCCTGGTTCACCATTGTGTGACTTCTAGGCTAAAAGGTAAATTACAAAAGCTCAGGGACTGAGAGCTTGATAAAGCTTTGCGATCCAATCTGTTGGCGAATACAGCTGCAGAGAGAATTTGATTTGCATACATTTCCTACCCTGAATTCCTCTGGTGCTATTAGGAGTCACCATAGCTAACACAGTCTCTCAACTGTGGGGCTCAGATGTGTGCAGAAGTACACCTATTTGCTTTCTGGGAAAGAGATTTACTGAAACGTTTTTCATGTTATTGTCCACCCCCACCCCTCCTTTTCCTCTCCATCAGAGGATTTTGTGCTGCTGTAGAGACTTTGATCTGAGTTAATTCTTTGATGAGGCTTCACAAGACAATAGAAGAACTGAGCAATGCTATGGGGAGAATCCTTCCTGCTCAAAAAAAAAAAAAAAAAAGTGGAAATTGTGCTTGCTTGGCGAGGTAGTGCAGCCCAAAGGTAAAGAGCCTCACTCGCTGCTCTCGTGGTGTCATTTCACTGGTGGACACCAAGCTGTGAGAACTGCTCCAGGCAGGGGGAAGATGTGGGAAAGGCTGGTTGCCCCCAGGCTGTTTGTATCAACGTGGTGGAGAATTAGGGTGACTGGATTTCAAAGTGGCTGTGGGGAGCTGCCTGTGTGGAATGACGTGGGCCATGTGTTCTTTCCTTGCTAAGATGCTCAAGGAAGGGTGTAGAGATCACAACGGTCTGAGTGCTGGGAGGACAACCCCTGGCCCTGTGTAGTTTTGAGTGAGACTCCTTCTACTTCAGCCGGACCCAGGGGCTGCTATTAAAAGGCACGTCTGGAAGATTTTAAACCTGAGCTCTCGTTTTTCAAGGTCTCTTGGCTTTCACATACAAATCAGAATGGATGTAGCCATGGATTCTGGTCCTGCCACGTTCGACTCCTCTAGCTGATCTTCACCTTGGTGAAGCACTCGCCAAACAAAGCTATGTGCCAGTGCCCACCCAGAGTCAGGGGCTCCGCGAGATCAGCTCCCGTGGGAAAGTTAGTGAGCTGCGTCTTGTTGGCCTTGGTCTTCTCTCCTTCCCCTTCCTGCGCCTGGCTGCCCCGTTAATTGATTACTCCACTGTTCCTCTGTTGCTTCTGGAGCTGAATGTGTTGAGTTAAACCGCGAGAACAGAGAAAGGGAGCAGTGATTCTGAGCGCCGGGCTCGCATCTGAAAGATTACGGCACAATCTAATGAGCTCATTAATTTCATTTCATTAACCAAACAGTGCTTGTGGAGAATGGCAAATATTTAAAGAAGCCCAGCAGGGTCAGAAACACATTTAATTAATGTTGTCACATGACACTGAGAACAGGAGGGGGGAATAAATCCTGATGCTATATATTAACATCCACAGTGACTTCTTTTATATTTAATGTGCTTCTCGGGTGAAAGTCCTCTCACGCTTGTGTGTCTGTCTGGCTCCTATTATCCCAGTGTCTGCACAGCTCCAGACTTGAGCATGTTTACCCCTCCTCCCAGGGTCTGTGGGAGTCAGGCAGTGCCGTTACCCCCAGTTTAGAGGGGAACGCTTGAGGTGAGAGGAGAAGACTCCGTCAGAGTTTTGCAAACTGTCCATGGCAGATAATGCTGGTTTCTCTGTTTCATCTCTTCAGTTGGCCTTGCATACTGTGATTATCACAATAAATTAGCAATAGTTTGGGCTTATCAGCTTCCTGTTAATCCAGCTGGGCACCCTAGACACCACAGCGTGAGTGGAATCAGAAACGCATGCAAACGACAGGGAAGAGAAAGGGTCAAACTCTCTTTTGAACCCTTTGAAGTCTGGTGCACTTGGCTTGTCTGTTTGTGGGGACTGGCGTTGAGTCACAGCAGTTACAAAGCAGGTTCTTATCCCGTTCTCCCCATGACCAAGGGAATGGGGACCTGGGGATTCTGGCATGAACCAGCTGTGCACTTATTAATCTGTATTGTCGAGGTGAGCTTTGCTAAAAGCTCGTTTTGATTTGGGGAGGATATCTCATTTGTGGCTCATCAGTACTGTCTGCTGTGAGGCACCCGATGAAACCTACATCTTGTTTTTCCAATTGTCTAGGTACACTCTGCTTCTTCAGGAAAATTGCATTAGGATGGAGACCTGGAATGCATCTGAAGGGATGGATTTCTCGCTGGCAGATTATTTCTGTGGCTTCTGGTTCATGAAGCATCCCAGCTAAAACAATCTCAGAGGGCGTGGAACTGTATTTTTACCCTGAAGTCTGCTGGCAGTCCTGTATTTGTGCATGAACTTCTTTGCAACATATTGGGATGCTCTTAGCTCTGCTAACGGGCTCTGCTTTTAGAAAGGCAGGTGATGGATCTGGTTTGGGGTAAGTCAACTGAGCTTGCCTGGGATCTCGATAAGGCCAAGCCTGCACTAATATGAAAATCAGCTTGGCCAAGGAATCGTGAAACCAAGTCTGCTTTGCTGTTAATGGTTAACCTGACAAGCTCTCAAAGGAAGCTGTGCCCTCATGAACTGCCAATACTGCTTCATTTAAGTTGATGGGTCACCCTCTGCAGGGTGCGAGTGGCCAGGTGTGAATTATTTTTAGCAAACAGTCTCAGTGAGATAGGCTGCAACTGCCTTCCCGAGGCCACGGCTGCCCCGGGACACTTCATCCTGCCAGCAAACCTCCCCTTGGAGCAGAGCTGTGCCGAGGGAGCTGCATCTGCAGAGGCAGGGCCATTTTTAATTTACCATAAAAGCAAATGCATTGTACGTGGCAATATTCCTTAGCGGTGATTATACCAACATTAAAGAAGCGCCTGCTGTTAATGCAGTATTGATAATGTGAGGAGTTCACAGGAGTGGTGCTTTCTGGCTGGGCAGGTAGGGAGCAGGCAGAGGCGGGGTGCACCGGGGCGTTGCCGTCATCAATCGCCGCAGCCGGAGGAAGCACCCAGGCTGAAAGGCCAAGCATAAATTGTGAAGTGTCCATGAATTAGTCCTTCAGTGACAGCTTCGTCCGACAGCTTTCTCGGCATCATCTGGCACTTCCACAGGCAATGGCGAGTGGAGGAAGGCAAAGAGCAGGAGGAAAGAGTCTTCTTTCGCTTTGCTCTGTGGCAGTTTGCCCATTACCCCATCACTCACCCCTTGCCTTGTCATTACTTGATTCTTCTTTATTGCAATAAAATGAAGCCGTGCTTCGGGCTCGTGAGTTCATCCTCCACCACGGAGCTTAACCCATGTGGCTGCGGGCCAGGCGCCGTCTGACGGGCTCAGCCGGAGGCAGCCTCGCTGGGCAAAACCTCCTGCTGCTGGGAAGCAGGGATGGACTGAGCACCTGGCCGGTGCTGAGGGGCCTTGGCACTACTCTGGAAGTGCCGACCACCCCAGCGCGAGGCTATGCTGATGGGATGAGGGATTTGTCCTCCTTTTCTGGGACTTAGCACTGCCTAGGTGAAGTCCCTTGGGGGATTCCAAGGGCCAGTTGCTGTTATTGCTCCCTACGAAAGAGGATGCAGTGCCCATCATTGCATTAAGGCTAGATCATAGCAGAAACATCTGCTGATGTAAATTCCCACTGGTTATTTGCTTGCAACCTTTCTGTTCACCTAGATGGAAAGTTTCTGCAATGAAGCAGTGGAGCCTGTGTCCTTGACTGGCAGATGTTGTCTGCAGAGAGCCTGGGGCTCATACAGGATGAGCGTGCGATCAGTGCCCAGGAGGCAGATTGTAACAATTTCCATGGTGAGTTGGTTGGACTGTCCTTCCCGTTTCTGACATATGGGCCTTGGGCAGGTCCAGCTTGTGCCTCGTGTTTGAGTGGATGTGTCCTGAGCCCAGCCCAGCATGGGAAGAGGCAAAATCCCTCCCTGCTACAACACCTACAGCAAAGACTTCACTTTCCTTTGGGAAAAGCAATAGCACAGCGTGACCTGGGGGAAGGTCCCTCTGGGTCCAGCTGCAGGACGAGAGCGAGGTCCTTGTCTGGGCTGAAGCTGTGGCCCAGAGCAGGGAGTTGGGAACCTGCCAGGGCTCAGCCGGGTGTGGGTGATCCCACCAAGCGCTTGTGATGCTGGGAGGCTGATAGCATTTCTGTCATTCTGGTGACATGTGTTGCCCTTTCTCAGGAGGATCCATTTTTGTCCTCTCTTTGGAGCTGGTGAGCAAGTGTGGGCTTTCTCTCCCACCCCGTGGAGTGGCCGCCCACCACATCCTGCTGAACCGCTCCTTGTGCAAGGGAAAAAGCAAACCCCATCCTCCTGCATGAACTCACAGGGATAAAAATCTCCTGTGGCCGAGGAAGCAGCTCGCTGCTTTGCAGTGATGCTGCCCTGAGGATCGTGGTTTGCTCTGTTGCGGTTTGTAGGTACTAAAGCAGCGCTTCCCCATTGCTTCTTGGCTCCCTACAAAGCCAGGTCACACCAGGGATGTGACAGATTGGCCGGTGACCTGGAAGGACATCAAATGGAAGGATTTAGCTTCTGGAGGGGGCTTGTCTGGGGAACTCATGGGTGGAGAAACAAAGAGCTTTCCAAATGCCAATGCTGCCTGTTCTGCTGCCTCTTGGAGGGAGAAAAAGAGCACCTGACAGCAAATGCTCCCTGAGCTGCAGCTATTGCACATAATTCCCATTCCCAGCCTCTTTGTGTGTTTGCCCATCTTTGAAGGTGTTTTCTAGTTCACTGGTGTCATCCATGAACAGATTTTCTTGCCCTGCTCTCTGAAATTTGGACCGTGACCAGAAGTTTGCTTGCCCCTTTTGTACTCGGGATGCCTGAATCCCTGTCGATCCGCCAGAGCATGAAAGCAGAACAAACTTTTCTTTTAAACCTTTCCAGCCATATTGCAGTATCAGAATATTTATGGGATCGGAAAAAATGAGCTTTGCCAGTAGAACACTGAAAGGTAGAACATAAAACCACAACTGCAGATTTGAACAGAACTTAAAATAATACTGTTATATAATATCTTTTTTTTTTTTATCTTTTCAGGGAGAGAGATTTTCCCTGCACGTGAGCTGAAAGGCAGAGATTTTTTTCCCAGCTCTAGTAGTGGCACCTTCTGCTGTCAGAATTGATGGCTTAGATTCTCAAGACACTTCAGGCTTCAATAGTTATGCTCCCTTAATTGAGGTATTACAGATACTATGGATTTTTCTTAACTCATCCTTTATTTTTTGTTGTTTTCTGTGGTTCTATGATTGCTTCCATAGGTGAACTTGGAGATCTATCCAGAAGGTAAACAGAAATCCTTAAGATAAAAGAAAAAGAAAGCAAGTCTAAATATAAATTTTTCAAAATCAGACTGCAGTGGCATTAAAAGAATCTGATTGATTGCAAGCATTTGTGTCTGAAGAGCTTAGAGTGGGAACCTCGTGACTGTCGACACCGGACATGGGTGCCAGGTGTCCATCATGGGTGTGTAGACAGTTGAACTGCGGAGAGAAACCACACAGGTGAAGTCCTTGCTCTGCTGAAGTTTGGGGCCAAAATCCCACCGGCTTCCATGGATTTCAGCCTTGGGGGATAAAGAAAACAAAGGCATGTTTGTTGTTCAGAGTTTGGCCCAAGCATTTGCCTCCAGCTTAAGTTTTGCTTGTCAACAATTTTGTTTTTCAGAAGATGAATATATCTTCAGGCTGCACCTCAAATCCTGCATTCAGTTTTGAATTCCTCACTCCAAGAAGGACATTGAAGGTCTGGAGTGTGTCCAGAGAAGGGGAACAGAGCTGGGGAAGAGGCTGGAGCCCAGGGGTTCTGAGAGACCTGGAGAAAAGAAGGCTGAGGGAGACCTCATCACTCTCTGCAGCTCCCAGAAAGGAGGTGAGGTGGGTGCTGGGCTCTGCTGCCAAGTAACAACTGGAAGGATGAGAGGAAATGGCCTCAGGTTGCCCCAGGGGAGGTTTAGATTGGATATGAGGAAAGATGTCTTTACCAAAAAGAGAGGTGAAGCTCTGGCAGAGGCTGCCCAGGGCAGCAGTGGAGTCTCTACCCCTGGAGGGGTTCAAAGAATGTGTGGCCATGCACTTCGGGACATGGTTTAGCAGGCATGGTGGGGTTGGCCTGATGATTGGACTGGGTGATCTTAGAGGTCTTTTCCAACCTCAATGACTCCATGATTCTGATTCAGAAAATCCAGCTTCTTTACTCCTAATGACATGGACAGTTTTTTGAACTCTTGACCTTGCAGCAATCTGCAGAAACTGATAAACCCACTGAAGCTTTGCATCATTTTTGGTAGCCTGGCACTCGGTCCCCTGTGCTCCCTGGCTCTAGCTCTTCCATCATAGCTCTCGTTAGGCACCCTGGCAGTCATTTCAATTCATAAGATGCAGGGTTGGGGCTGAACTATTGAGTTTTCACTTTTTTTTTTTTACCAGAGAAGGGGGAAAAAAAATAGTCTTTCTTTTTGTTTCTTATGGAAAAGTTTAGAGGAAAAAAAAGATTTTCATTAGAAATCCCCACGGGGAAGGAATAGGAGACGAATCCTGTTTTCTGACTAACTCTTGTTTCAAACACCGAGGCAGAGTGAATCTTTTATGAGGCCTTTTAGAGGAGGGATTGTAAACAGAATTGTCCATGAAAATGGAAAACATCTTGCACATTCTAAAAAGCACTGGGCGTTGTTGTGGGGTGGCCACTACCGCTCCACCTTTCTGATCAGACACTAATGCTCTGCATTTAAGCAAAGCCTTCAGGCAAGATTTCCATATTCATCAGACAACGGCTTTATCAGGAAAGGAGGCATTTTGGGGAAATGTCAATATGAATATTACACTCTCTTTGCTCCTTGTGTTGTCCCCTAAATTGTCAAAGTGAAGGTGTAGGAGATAATGTGCAATTATGCTGTCACTTAAGTTTGTGGAGCCATTTGCAGGAGCTTTGAGAGAGATACTTCTAGGCATGGAGGGGCTGCACGCTCTCATCTCCCTCTTATCTCTGCCGTGTTTCAAAATGGGCTGAAAACTGCATTTTGCTGCATGTGTGTGGAAGACTGACTGACGTTTGGGAGCGAGGTGCTCCCACTGTCCTCTTCAGTGATGACAGTGTGAGATGTTGTGACTGGGGCTTCCAAGGACCAAGAAAACAAGATCCTGATAACTCTTGTGCCTGCTTTCAGGAGCGTCACCAGGTCTCCTGGGCTTTCTAGCAGTCACAGTATTGAGTGCCATCCTAAGAACACAGCAACAAATCTCCTGCTCCTTCAGCCAGTGCAGGTTGTCTTTGCATGGGTGGGAGCAGGGGATCCCATCTTGCCTGGCTCCTCCTTGCACAGGTACCAGATCTGGGGGCTGCCTTAGTGAAGTGGAGTTTTGAGGCGTGGGAGTGAGGGGTTTGGGTATCTTTGTGGTTCTGGAGAAAAAATCCTTCTCTCATTACCCAGCATTTCTCGTTTTAATTGCTGACAAGTTCTGTGGAGGACGCTGTGGTAACAGAGCAGAGGTGAGGCTGGTACCTTGCTCAATGTGGCATTTTACACCATGAGGCAGGTTCCCTTCACCTCTTTTTTTTTTTAGAGATAAAGAATACTTTTCATTCTATTTATTATTTATGTCCTCCGATGAATCTCTAGAGGTGTTCAGTCCTTAAACCACGCGCTTTGGAACGGCAGGAGCTAAGAAAGCCAGCAAACAAGAGGCAGCCTTGATAGAACACAAGCACAGCCAGAGGATGTAGGAGAGCAAGGTGGGAAGGGGTTTAAGTGCCCTGTCGCTGTTGGGGTGGGTTAACCTTTTCCATGCCACTGGGGTATGCAAAAAGCTGCCCTAGTGTCTGTTCTGGCTGAACGAGGAAGGTGCTGGGGGCCTGGTGCAGCACTCTGGGGTGGCATTTAGTTAGCATCTGTATGGGCTTGACCAAGACATCCCTTGCGGCAGGGAGGACCTGGGACTCTTGATCCAGGAGGTCTCTTCCACCTCTTCATTATCCCCCTTTTGTGAAAATAAAATGCACTTCCACTTGACAGACCCATTTGTAGAAGAGCATGTAGCCAGGCTAATGCATAGTGGGGATCGTCCAGGTCTGGGATAAAGCCTCTTCCCAGCTGTGCGGTGCCAGAGAGTCACAGAGACCTTGCAGTGAAGGGCTCTTCTGCTCTTTACCATGCGTGGAAGCTCCTGGTCGGGCCCCTGGCGCGGTGTTGAACCTTGTCTCCTCTCTTTCTCTCAGAGCAGAAGGGTGATCTGCTCACATACCTGATGCTGGGGCCAGGGGCTGGTCCCTACACACTGGCAGCAAAGATGAAGCTCCTGGGCATGATTTAGAGAAGGTGAAGGAGCCCGGAGGAGCAGTGAGTAAGAAAAGTCTTCTGTTGCCAAGCAGAGTAGTTTTATTGCAAGTCTTAACAGTATTTAATGTGTTTTCCTAGAGCCCCAGGGCCAGATTTCATGTAGTTCAGCTGTCACTAAAAAGCATATGTACTTTTCTAGCCCTCCTGGCCTTGTTGACATCCTGGAAAATGAGATTCCTGAGCATGAAAAAGCCAACAGAAAAATACCCACTCCCCAAAGCACGCTGCCTTCAGATCCTGGAGCAAAACCTCATGGTTTGAGGGGCTGTGCTTGGGTTCATTGGTCCTGAACGTCTGCCCAAATTCTCCGTGGCTTGTCCAGGCTGTCTGCAAGACCCACAAGGCTTGGCCTGAAAATGTATTATTCAATGGCATTGATCTCAGCCTAGTGAGCTGTTTCATTTAATTGTGCTCTCTTTGTTTCCTTGGGCGTTTTCATGCATTCTTTGACACGCAAGCCTTACTGAGAGCATCCCCATCGGTGAGGTCCCCCCTGCCAGCGTGGCTGGAGGCAGCTGGGGAGCCTCCCCGTGAGGGGATGCAGAGGAAAGCATCCCCCAGCAGCCCCATGGCAGCGTTGCATGTGCTGAGCTTTCTGCTGGTGGAGGGAGACCAGCGGCACCGCTGGGATGTGGCTTTTTCCCAGGGGATGGGGAGCGGGGCGATGTCCAGGGCAACAGGCACAATGAGCCAGGAAGCTTGAGGCTGCTGCTCCATGTCAGGAGAAGCCTTTGACTGAGAAAACAGTGCTTGCTCTCCCTCTTTTCCCTCCCTGTTCTCATTAAATTAATTAAATCAGAGGTTATGATTGTGGGTGGGGGAAGAAGCATCAGACAGCCCTCCCTGGGTGGGGTCCTTGTACCTTCCTTCCTCCCACAAATGCCACCTCTGAGCAGGCGTCCGGTCTCGTTCCTTTTTTTGTTTTATTTATGAACAAATAATTGCCGCGACGGAGAATAAATCAAACGGCTCTCACCGCACTGGCGCTTCCAGCCAGCTTGTTACTCTCCCTTTATCCAGCTCTGAGTGAAGCCTGGCAAAGTTTGCAGCCTGTGCAACCCTCTCCCCTCCTGCTTGTCATTGTCCTCCCCAGCGCCCGCCTGCAGACCTGCCCCCCGGTTTAACGCCCTGCTGGGTGACGCTGGCCCAGGCCACACAAGTGAAAGCATTTCTGAGCCTGAACAAGATTTCCCAAGGGAGGGGGGGTGGTGGAAACAGCACAGGGGAGCCATTTATTATTCTATACGGACTCAGGCGCTGGCCCTGTCTGGGGGGAAATTGGCTCTGGGATGTTTTTGTGGTTTTTGTAACCAGTGTGTGAACTGTACGGAAAGATGCTGGGTGCACAGAGTACGTGTGCGTGGGGAAGCTTTGTAATGTATGGAAAGACTTCAGTAAAAGCAGGTGTAGATTTACTGCCCTTCTTCCCTAGACTGAGATGAGATCTTAGGCAGAAATGTTTTGCTGTGAGGGTGGGGAGGCCCTGGCCCAGGCTGCCCAGAGCAGTGGTGGCTGCCCCATCCCTGGAGGGGTTCCAGGCCAGGTTGGATGAGGCTTGGAGCCCCTGATCCAGTGGGAGGTGTCCCTGCCTGTGGCAGGGGTGGAACTGGATGGGCTTTGTGGTCTCTTTCAACCGAAACCATTCCATGATTTGCAGTGAAGGATTTCGTATTTTATACCAGTAAAAAATAAAATTTGAGGCCAGGGCTGTTGTCTTTGGTGCATTCAGGTATGGAGATGCTTTTTTTTTCAATGTAAACGTGTCTTCTGACAGCATTGTTTAAAAGAGCAAGAAGCAAACCTTTTTCCTGACCTGAGTGCACTTACGCAGAGACAAGAAGCTGGATCTGAGGATGTCAGGAAGAGGCCGGGACGCTGGAGACTCAAGCAGGGATTTGTTGCTTTTCTCAGCCCACCATTGATGTTGGTTTTGCTCTGAGCAGAGCTCGTCAGTGTGCAGCATCCCCGGCATGCATCACCCTGAGAAATAGCTGAGCAGGCTGCCAGCAGGGTCAGCACCGGGGTGAGATCCGTCCCTGGCTGGATTCTTCCAAGGCCCGTTGGATGCGGCTGTTCTGAGCAGGTGCCTCTCCTGCAAACATCTGCCTCAAAGCAGCCAGAACAGATGTGGGGTGTCCCTCAGGTAGCAGAGGCTCTTTGCACCCCGTACCCTTTCCCCTGGCCTGTGTGCACTGTGATGCCGGGCAGCACGCTCGGCAACTCCACATCTCGGCTGCCGTGCTGGCTCCCATCTATTCTGCACGAGTTCATGACACTCTGTTGTTTGTTGCTGGTGCTGTAAATGGTTTTGCTGAAGCTGTTGTAAGGGAGCAAGAGTGGGAGAGATGGTTGACCACACCTGCTAGAAAGGCAGCACAGGCAAGTTGGGTATTCATGCAACTGCAGCCTCTGTTTTGGTCCAGGGTGTTACTGCTCACGCTGGGGTAGCAGGTGGTAGTGCTGTAGCACCAAAGGCAGGGAAGGAATCAGTAGGGCTGAAAGATCTGAGAGCTGAAAAGGGGCTGTGTAAGCTGCAAGGCACTGAGCCAGATGTGTGTGCTACTGGATGTCCCTTGTAGCGGCCAGCGAGAGCCCCGTGTAGCATTTAATGGGCCAGTGATTGCTCAGGCACTGTAGGATGTGTGGAGTAAGAGCCACAAAAAGAACGCTAGGACAGAGGATAGGGCACATGGGGACGTTTGTCTCTGCTGATATTGGTACATCCCAGATATTGTGAGAGGAGAGGACACAACAGCAAAAAAATGCAGAGGTCTGCAATTCCCTCTGTTCATGGGAACTCAGTAGCTAAGCGAAACCTGGGCAACCTCTTAAAGCTCCAGCACAGCCACTTGCTGGACTGGACCAGCAGGCTGTTGATTACATGTGGCTTGATTCCACAGTGGGTTTGTGGGTCAAGTCAAATTTGGACCTTAACACACCAGTTTGTTGCACCTTTCCAAGGAGGAGGAGCGAAGTACTTGTGTCTAATCTCTATTCCTGCTCAATAGTTTTAGGTATCATAGAATCACTAAGGTTAGAAAAGACCTTTAATATCACCCAGTCCAACACCACCATGCCTACTAAACCATGTCCCAAAGTGCCAGCTCTATGCAGTTTTTTGAACACCCAGGGATGGGGACTCCACCATTGACTTCGGCAGATTCACCTTAAATTTTTTCTTAATATCCAATCTAAATCTTCCCTGGCACAACTTGAGGCCATTTCCTTTCATCGTATCGCTTGCTGCTTGGGAGGAGAGGCCAACACCCACCTTGCTCCAACCTCCTTTCAGCCTCCAGCTTGTCAACATCCTTCTTGGAGTGAGGGGCCCAAAACTAAACCAAGGATTCAAGGTGCAGCCTCACCGAGGCTGAGTCCAGGGGAACAATCCCTTCCCTGCTCCTGCTGGCCACGCCATGGCTGATCCAAGCCAGGGTGCTAGTGGCCTTCTTGGCCACCCGAGGAGGAATGGCAGAATTTTGCAGTTCTGTATAAACTTCAGCATCGTGAGATGTGGTTCTCTGGGAGATCTGTGGTTCTCTCTAGATCTTTTGGGGGGAGGGTTTGTCTTTTACTGCTCTCCAATCAGTTTTGGGTTAAGTTCTGTGCCGCGTTACCCCCTCAGGTTCAGGGAACAAGAGAAATGCATGATGTCATCAGTTGTGTACTATCACATGCTTTTAAAATGCCGTCAGACTTGCTAAATATTCAGTGTATATTTTCTGTCTCAGCAGACTGTGTTGGCTGAAACTGCTTATGCAAATGAAAAGCTGTACCTCTTCAATAGGTTATTATGAGCTGATCCTGAATAATTGGTGTTGAACTGAGCAGTAGGTGGGAGAAGTCAGCAGAGGCAATAATTAATCAAGTAGCTTCATGTCTAGCCTGGCCGTGGATCCCAGATAGGCCTCTCTGAAGACAGGACAGGCTCCTTGCAGCCCTGTGTTCACACCTAACCATTGCAAACTCCTTGCAGTGACACCTCGCCCATGTGCAACTTGAGCTGTGCGAAAACCTTGTTTGGGTTTTGCCTGGTGACTCCCAAGGGAAGCCTGTTAGAAAGCCTTTCAGCTCTGAGCCTCTTAGCTTGTATTTCTAAACTCCAGCTTATATTAAATCACAGCTGCTTTGTTCTCATTTGTTCTTTGACTGAAATGGCTCTTTTTCACCCTTGTTTCCTCCCTCCCTCTCTTCCCCTCCTGTTCTCCATGTATTTCTAGACTGCAGCCATGTCCCTTCTTAGCTTTTGTTTTGCCAGACTAAGTGAGCCGAGCTCTTTTCATCTCCTCTCAAAAGGCAAAGCTCTCTGTTTCTTATATCACCCCCCTCCTTCCTTCCTCCAGTTCTTTTTGATCTGAAGTGGACCCGGCCTCCTAAATCACAGCTTTGAGAGATGACAGGGCCCTTTCTGTGGCGCCGGGGCCGGGATGGTGGATGTGAGAGCTTTTTGGCCACGATGAACGAGCCCCAGAGGGAGGGAGCAGCGCTGCCAGAAAGAACCAGCGAGGACTCGGTTTTGCACTCAGGCAAGTCCCTGATAAAGGGAGTTTTTTTCCTGTTGTAAACCAGAACATATGCAAGAAAATGTAGAATTGATTTATCTCAGTGGCTTATTAAGGGTTAATCAATAAAATAACAGTTGCCCCCTTATTATGAGAAACTAGCTGATTAGAAACTTGATTAATGGGATGATTTTTCATTACTATAATTAAAGCACTGCATGGCTTCTTGTATAATTGATATTTAATGCTGACATGGAAAGCTGGTTGTCTATAAGTAACGCTTGGGTTTTTTTTAATTATTCACCTGTGGGTTGGGCAGAGGAGAGGCCAAGTGGCTCGTCTTGCCATGGGGAAGGAGGGCGACGAGGACCAGATGTAGCTGGTCAGGATCAGAAAGCAACCTCTTCATTGCTAGAGAAATCGAAGCCCATCAATATTCTGTAGACTTGGATGGGCTAAGACACAGCTGGATTGGGGTCTATAAGCAGGAATGAGTTTTTTTCTCCGAGAGCAGAGGTCTCATCAGTCTAAGCTGCAAAGACCCAACACAGAAATAAGAATCCGACTTCTGTTGAAGGGTGATATGAGAGCAGGGAGTCAACCAGCCAATATCCTCTCTGACACGAGGAAGCCATGCACAGTAGCAGATATTTAGTGAAAAGTTAGAGGAAATGTGGTAAGAGTACAATGGTTCTCCTAGTGTCCCGTTACAGCTCTGGAATTGATGTTGGGGAGGCTTCCTCAGCCAGAGGTGGTACCTTTGTGTTTAATAGTCCTGGAGGAACTTTATTTATGGACTTTGTAAAATTATGGTCTATTTCCAAGAGAGGCAGTAGAGTCTCTGCAATGCTGGATGCTTTTCTGAAAGACCTGATGGGAAAGGTTACCTAAGTCATGTTCCCAGGGCATCAGAGTCCACGATCTCAGTGATCTTCCCTGGCCTTGAGGACAAAACTCTTCAGCTAAAGCTAGTGCATCAGATCTCAGTCCTTTTGCCCAGCAGATCTTTCAGCAGAGCTCATGATGGGCCTCTTAGTACAAGAAAGCCATTAAGCTGCTGGAGCATGTCCAGAGGAGGACAGCACAGCTGGTGAAGGGTCTGGAGAACAAGTCTTAGGAGGAACAGCTGAGGGCCCTGGGGCTGTTTAGCCTGGAGAAGAGGAGGCTGAGGGGAGGCCTCATTGCTCTCTGCAGCTCCCAGAAAGGAGGTTGTGGTGAGGTGGCTGCTAGGCTCTTCTCCCAAGTGACAAGGGACAGGACGAGAGGGAATGGCCTCAAGTTGTGCTACTTATTCTGTACTGAGGGAATGGTGAAGCCCTGGCAGAGGCGGCCCAGGGCAGTGATGGAGTCTCCATCCCTGGAGGGGTTCACAGACCACGTAGAGGTGGCACTTGGGGACATGGTTTAGCAGGCACAGTGGGGCTGGACTGGATCAGCTTAGAGGTCTTTTCCAACCTTAATGATTCCATGATTCTATGAGATTGAGGATGGGCTAGGGGTAACCAACGAGGCTGCAGCCAGCCTTCCAGCCCTGTCTGGCATCATCCTTGCGGGGAGGTCACATTCAACTTGTCCCTCGTCGAGCGCTGTGCTCTTCTCTTCCATGTCAATCTGTCCATCACTGTCAGGATAGTGGCTTTCTAGGGGAGTATATATATGCAGTGAATGTCCCACCACCCCAAGCGAATCTGCAAATCTAATAACAAGCAAACCCTTCACTGATACATTATTAAAATTTTGTCTTGTTTTTCTTTCCTGTGAGCAAGAACACAGAGTATTTGGAGGTGGGTATATGGTGCTAAATTGTGTTTATTGCACGTCTGTTGAATATATAACACGTCTCTGCGACCTCCCTGAAGAGTTAGACAAGCCTTTGTACAACATAATAATTCTCAAACACTTAGAAATGCATACAAATACTCCAGTGCAACGAGAGGAATTTCAGGCCTCGCATGCCAGGTGATGGATGCTGCTGGGGGGACCAGCAGCTGCCCAGATCTGCAGGAGAAGACCTTTCTCTTCTCTTGTCTGGGAGCAAAATGTTAATGTGTTCTTCTGGAATGGTAGAGGAATCTGCGGCAGGTTTTCAAGACAATAGCCCTGATGACTTTTGAGAGAGATGCTCTTGATGGCACAAACCAGTCTGCAGCCTCTTTTAACAGCAAGAAATCTTCAGCACAGAAAAGTTTTCTTGCCATTTTTATTCTGAAGTAACTTTATGGAATGCGTGAGATCTGCCAAACCTGCTGCATTAGGATCCCATGGAAGGCTGGGAGCACATGCAAATATTTTTTTTTTTCCTAGTTTTAAAACATAGATGTTTTCACTCTGACTTCAGGTTAAATTCTTTCTTTAGAAAGGCAACTCTACTAAGCAAATATTTTTATCCTGAAGTATTGTCTTAGAGTGCTGACTTCTTAGTTTGCTGGAAAACATTTTGTTGCCTCACTGCGAGTGAGGAGGTGGCAGGATTTGTCGGGGTTGTGATGTTTGTTCCAGAAAGGATGCTCATTCCAAATGTGTAATTCTGGGAAGGGATGGAGCCAGGGAGAACTTTTTTTTCTCCCAGTAGCTCCTGTGGCTCTTCCACAGGCAAAGTGGAGGAGGGAAGGATGACAGCACTGTGATCACCTACAGCACGTAGTTAACCCTGATGTAAACATGCCTAGGAGACCCCGAGGAGAGTTAGACTCCTTGGACTGAAATCAGGACTGAGGTAAGAGTTTCTGATACACCTTTTGGCAGATTGAGTTTGCACGTACCTTGGGTGATTTTGTTGCATTCACCAGCTCTCTCTGGCTGGCAGCATGACCAGAGCTTGCTTTCACTGGAGTTGGCTGAGTGAGGGACCACTTCCCTAGCACAGAGCTTGCCCCTTGGCTAATCTCGTTTGGGCAGCAGGCAGATAGGCAGGCAGCAGGTTGCTGTTGCATCTTTTTGCTTTGCTGATATCAGAACAGTTTTGGTTTTACTTTGGAATTTATATTTTCACAAGATCAGGCTGCATCTAGGTGTTGAAACCAGTCAGAATCCCACGTTTACCAAAGTTTGGCTTGGGAAGTTGTTTAGCAAAAGAAAAATGTGGCTGAAATAGCCATGAATGTAACCCCAGTTGTATACAAAGGTGTCACCTGTAAAATAGTCTGACAGCACGTGTGCTGTGGGTGCCACTGCCAAGAGTCATGGATAAATGTCTCTCTTGTCCGGCATTGGCTTGTGTCTACCTGCTGGAGCTGTAGGAGCCGAGCCGTGAGCAGAGGAATGCTTGCTGTGGAAAGCTTTACTGGTGCAAGCCTTCTGCTGCCTATCAGTTAATTAATCATGAGAAACAGGTTCACAGGTCTCCCTAAAACGCTTACCATGGGCTTGTGTCTCCCACAAAGACATGGGATGTTGCAGGTGGGCTGTGCCTCACCAGAAGTCAGGTGAGTAGGTTGAACCGGTTGTCTAGGCTCCTGGTAGTCTTATTTATTGATGTGGTTTTCTTAAGAATGTGCTTGCTGATGGGAAAGGGCAGTTGTTAAAGTCTTTTGAAGGACAGCAGGAGAAACCAGATAGCTTACAAAGCTGGACTCAAAATCTGTCTCCAAGGTGTGGTTTGCAATTCATGCAATGAACTCCCCTATGTCTTTTGCTTACTTTGAGCATATTTTTCCCCTCATTATTGTTAGTCCACGGACATGAGCTTTCTGACCCAAAGCTCAGATGTCAAAGAGCAAGTCTGTCAACCTGATGTGACCTAGAGGGTGAATCCAGGTACCGGAGTTACTGCTCTTAATAAATTATGATAGAATCATGGAATGGTTTGGATTGGAAAAGATCTCAAAGCCCATCCAGCTTCAACTCCTGCCATGGGCAGGGACACCTCCCACTGGATCAGGGGCTCCAAGCCCCATCCAACCTGGCCTTGAACACCTCTGCTCTGTGCAACCTGCCCACCCTCACAGCAAAACATTTCTTCCTGTGATCTCATCTCAATCTCCCCTCTTGCAGCTGAAAACCGTTCCCCTCATCCTATCCCTGCACTCCCTGAGCTCCCCAGCATTCCTGGAGCCCCTTTTGGCACTGGAAGCTGCTCTAAGGTCTCCCTGCAGCCTTCTCTTCCCCAGGCTGAACAACCCCAACTCTCTCGGCCTGCCCTCATATGGCAGGTGCTCCAGCCCTCAGATCATCTTTGTGGCCTCCTCTGGACTTGCCATGAGCCTCTCTGCATCCACTCATATTTCCATGCAAGTGGGAGGTTATTCAGTCTTGTTGGCTTTGCCCTTGGTTCTGGCCAGCTCAGAACAAGCTGGGCGTGTGTTTCATTCGTCCTGTGAGGAGCAGGGACGGTCGGAGAAGTGCGCAGTGCAGGCGATCTGCCTGGTTCTGCTCTTCCAGCACAGCCGCACTCGTTCACGCATTGGCAATGGGAAGGAAATTTCTCACTGATCACAAAGAGGCGGGAGAGAAGAATAAATTAATTAAAAGGATTAAAAAAAGTCCAGCTACTTTTCATTTTCCAAAGTGCCCATTTTCTTAACTATTCTTCCAAATTATCATCTCATTAGATTTATTCTGTTTCCTTGATGTTGTTGTTATTCTGTTTATCCCACGTCACTCAGCAAATGCCTCCCGTCTCCTTCCAGCCAACTTGCACAATACATTACAATTACATAATTACTCCATTGTAATCAAATAATTAAGTTGCACATTAAACACGCATTAGAGCTCACAAAGGAAGAAGCTTCAGACATGGGAACGGAATAAGAGGGAGTGAGCCAGTCAGTGTTGGCGCTAATTGCATTTTGCTTTTAATGACTCGAGGACTCCGGGTTTTTGGTCTCAGGTGGCAAAATAGGAGTGGGCTGAGGCTGCTGAGTTTTAAATAAGCAAGCGGGTTTAGTGAGCAGCCTCTCCTGCAGAGAGAAACAAGGCTCGGTGACCAAACACACACAGAAAGGAAAAGGGAATAGTAGTGAAGCCTGTTGGCTTCAAGTCTGTTGAAGTCTGCTTTAATTGAAGCTCAGAATCTGCTCTTCCAGGAGAAGGGGGACTTGTCCCTTACCACCACGGGACTCAGCTGGTCTGGCAGGAGAAGTTTGCGGTGTCTTTGGGATATCATTGTTTCAGCAAGGATAGGGGAGGAGTGATTGAGTCTGTGGGTAACTCAGATTTGTGGGGGGGTTCCCTTTTTTGTTTGTTGATTTGGGTAAAATAATACCAAGCCGATAGCCATCTGTATCTTGGCCTCATCCTGACTCTCCTTTGCTGACCCCTCAGAAACGCACAGAGGGGTGACTGGGATTCTCTGTTCAGGGTAGGTCCAAGAGGAGAAAGCTGTGAGGCTGCTGCTCATAATTCAAACCCCACAGCATGAAGTCTGGGAGAAGAGATGGCCCTGGTGTAGTCATGCCAGGAGCAGAAAGCAGAAATCTGCTTTTTGATGTAATTTGGGATGATTCTTTCAAAGGATCCTGTGTGAGTATTGGACAAAACACCTCTGAATTCTCTGTGTCATAGGTGATGTCTGCCATGGCTGGGCTGGCAGAGGGAGATGATGTGACGTGGCTGCTTTCCACCAGGGTCCAGAGGTGGGTTGGACAACAACCTGAGGACTTCAACATCTCTGCATCAGTGGCTACAACTGAGAGAAACCAGAGATCAAAGTCAAACAGAAATTGCAGGTATGGAGGAAGGACTCTCCTGTGAATGAGAGCAAATGTGTCTCTGGTTTGGTATGCCAGGTTAAAAAGGTCTGTGTAGTAGCTTTTTGACAGTAGGATCACAGTCCCCTCCTAAACCCTTTAGTTTATAAGTCTCTAGGAATTTCTTTTTTTAATGTGTTCTTTAATCTTGCAATTAAAAGCCAAGGTTTGTGCTCAGCAATTGCACAGAGGGGAAAAAGGATGTTCTCTGATGCATGAATAAGCATTAGAAGGAGAAAAATGTTTATAAATCAGGAAACAGTGAGTTGCAGCAGCCTGCAAGGCTCCCTCCTCTCCAGTGACCTGAAGGACAGTGTATCAGCCTCTGTCCTCCTGGGAAATCAAGGTGGCTGTGTGCAGCAGAAACCACCGGAGAAGTGAGGAGCAGCAAAGTACTCCTAAGTGGTCCATCATGCCACTTGCCATTGCTCTGGCACCATTCCCATCGCACTGCACTGGCTGTTCAGATCCTGGGGGACACACAGAGCTCTTCTGGGTTTCTCACTGTAGAATCACAGAATCATTAAGGTTGGAAAAGACCTCTAAGATCATCAAGTCCAACTGTTACCCCAGCACCTCTGTGCTACTCACATCTACCAAGTCAATGTTGTGTCTTACAAACTGAGACTGAGCTATGGTCCCTTTTAGTGCTGAGAGAAGACCATGTGTCATCACGCAAGCCATGCCTATCCCAGGCAATCTCCTGCTTGTGTGAGAAAAAAGTCGCAGCAGCCTCTCCACTACATGAGTTGGGATGGGGAGAAAAAGACATGGTGGTAGAAACAGAGAAACTTCACTCAGCCACAATTTAGCATCTCATTTCCCCCTAAATCTTGAGAAGAAAACATGATCCAAATCAATTTTCACAAATTCTTACTTTGAGTATCCATAGACATCCCTAAAGAAATAAAATGCTGAGCTTTAGATAAGAGCTCTTTGCTGTATTAAATCTGATTTACTGGGTTCCTGTACCACATACAGACTTCACAAAATGCAAATGGTGCAGATTAGATAAGATGGTGTTTAAAAGGAGAAAAATGTCCAACTATTGAAAGAAGCTGCAATTCAATTAGCAGATCCAAGGCTCTAAGTGGAGATCGAAAGGGCTATAAACAATTTAGGGCTTGGGAGAAGGCCAGCACTGGCTGAGTGTTCGTTTGTAGTCCAGCATGCTGTCTCTCTAATCCACTAGGAGAAAGCAAGGGAGAGTGGGAAAGATTTCTGGTTAGAGTGATCTTTCACACTGAGAGCTCATCATGTCGTCTTCAAAGATTTCTGAGCATCTCCATCTCTGTCTAATATTGCATGTGTACTTAAAAGACAATAAATAGATATGCAGACACTAAAATACCAGAGCTGAGTGTTTCTTCAGCCCTCCTGCTCCTGCTGGCTGTTCGTATATGCATTTGTCTAGTTTAAATCCTGTTCTTGCTATTGTGTCCACATGCAGATGGATTGAAGGAGATACCTGAGGGAACTAGCAATGCGCCTCACGGTGTTATGGTTTAAGCGCAGCTTTCAAAACACCACTTCTAATCAGCTGCTCGTTGCCCAGCTCCTGCAGAGCCTTTTTTTTGCATGCAGTTACAGCGCCTGATTAAGAACTTTTGAGAACTTTTCTGGTTTCTTTGTTTGGCTCATTCAAGCTTCCTGTGCTGCTGACTGGAGAGGGATGCTGGGACGCTTATGAAAATTAATTCTCTCTTACAGCCCTGATTTGGAGAATTGAGTGTTTATGTGGCTTGCATTGAAACAAAAAGGGCTACTTGAGGACAAAGTATAGCCTGGGAGCGAAAGCTGGATGCGTTCTGAGGCCCTGAAGTCAGATCAACCACCCATCCCTAGGCTTGCTGGACACTGAGCAATGGGACTGGGCTCCCACGGGGTGACTGTGGGGCTGCCCATGGGGCCAGAGCTTCAGGTCTCCATTGTCTACAATGTTCACAAGCTTCTGACTTTTTGAGTTTCCTTTTCAGGCAGAAAAAACTCTCCAGCAAACAGTTAATAATTGCCTGACCCATGGAACCGTGGGCAGTTGCATTCTTCTGGGGACAGTTTCGGGTCTTGTTTAACAGCACCTGCAGATCTGAAATACCAAATGCCTTTGCAGAGCAAAATTTCTGGTTGTTTGAATGGTTTTGATCCCCTCTGTAAATCTGTATGGACAGATATTTTTTTTCACTGTTCTTTATATTCTACCCTCATTTCTAACCTGTCTCCTAATTTGTTTTATGTTCTTGTCCTTCCCTGGTGAAGGCAACACCTCCTAATACAGCGTGGTCTGCCAATTCTATTATTTGTTCCTTACTTCTTTTTCCAGCTCGTTAATGAAAAGGTGACGAAAGACAGGTCTAACAGTGATCTCTGCCGAACCCCACCAGGCACATCTCCCCATCTTGACAAGCTGCTGTTTATCATTTTGCCTGGTTTATGGTTCCTTACTCGCTTGCTGAAGCACACGACATCTCTTATGTCCAAGCCAATTTGAATGGAGCACCAGAGTGATCTTTTATGGGATGCTGGATCAAATATCTTTCTAAAGCTGGAATACAGTTCTCTGCTTCAGTTGGATGGAGAGCCAGCGGATGTTGACTAGGTAAGGGCTGAAAAATCAGTGTTCTTATTATATCAGGCCATCTTTGCTCTTGCATAACCTGCTGAGGACAGCTTAACCTTTGGAATCTTTTATGGCACATCTGGCCTTCCTGATGGTCTTTGGTCTCAGTAACTGGCACTGGCTACAGCTCTGTGTCTTGAGCAGGTAAGCCTGCAATTCCTGGCCATAGGCAGCAGGTGAAATTTGAGGGGGTCTGCAGTGTTGCTCCTCAGCTTCCCGATCATGGGGAACCAGCAGTCCTGGTCAGTGGAAGGTGGGAACCCTACAGACATGTGGTGTGATGTGGAACAATTTAATGCCTTTGAGTAAACAGAGTTAAAGGAAATGGTTACAACACGGTGCTATCCACCCATCACATCACAGCTGAGAGCTTCATTTCTAGAGGGAACCGGTCTGTGACCACCCCATGCCTCAACAGGCCCCTTTGGGATGTGGTTGCCATGAGTGGGGTGAGAGCAAGGCAATAGATTTCATATGACAGGTTTCAAAAGGGAGCGTGCTTTGACTTCCTCCCCTCACCTGACTGGGACAAGACTTGGGCACCAAGAGGAAGCCTTTGCCTGTGCCTCCTCAGACCCAGCAGGATGTTCCACAGTGACCATGCTCCAGAACGGCTTCTGCCCATACACTGGCAGAGCCAGGATTTACCTTATGGCATATGATTATTTTTCCCTCCTCCCTAATTGGTTCCGTTAATTTATTGTGGACAGGAGCCTGTTCTGCCAAGTGCTAATTGCAAAGGTTATTGTTTCTGCCCTTTTCAGAGCACAGCAGGAAAACCTTCAGTTCCATCATGTGAAAAAAAGGCCAAAAGTGTTTGGACTGGATGTAAGCCCATCATCCCGTGTGGCATTTGTGCCATGGAGCATACGCTGCTCTGCCACCCCCTTCCCATCGCAGAAGGAAGCCTCCTGCCCCTGGGGTGCGGGCTCGTGATCCTCGTCCTTATTTCTGCAGCAAAGAGCCACCAGCATGAAAAATGCCCTTGAGCACAGGTGTCCCTCATCCTCTGAGCTGTTCACCCAAGATTTCAGAGCACCTACTCTGGGGGGATGCACAAGTTATTCCCAGGTTAGCTGAGCTGGCCACAGCCCATTCTTTCCTTGGCAAAGAGAACTAGACACACTTCAGTCTGGAAGAGCTTTCCCAGCTGGAGGAGTTGAGTACTTTGGGTGAAGTGGGATTACTCCAAAGCCAGGCTTTATCCTAGTGTGGGAGAGGAGGAGCAGTTACTTCTTGGCTGGCTTTTCTCTGGAGCTGCCGTTTGCTGATGGGGCCTCAGCGCCTGCCTGGATTAACGTGGATTTTATGGTGACAGCAGCCATTTACGCCAAGTGCTTGTTGCAGTCCTGTTGTATTTTGAAGGTGACAAGCCACCTCTGGAAAAGCCACGAGTCTTCCAAGGGAGTTTCTATATTGCTGAAAACTCGTCTTGGTTCTCCACGCTACCAGAAAACCTAGTGGAGCTCTTGCTCATTTTCTTGGTTGTAGGTGTTCACACCACGCAGGGGTGTGTGCTTTCCTCGTGTTCTCTGTGGTATCTGCTCCTTGGGGCTCTGTATTTGCCAGCCCAGGCTTTGTTCCCACCGCAGTGTTTGCTCTGGCTTGTTTCCCATTTTTCACATATCACGGCTGCTGTTTTTGTTCAGCAGCTCAGAAGCTTTTGGAAGTGAGTGTTTATAAACAGAGGGATGCTTGGGGCAGTGTTTGGCTCCATGGTCAATCAGGGGACTCCGGTGGTGGTTTATACTGATTCTGGGCATGGCTTTGTCCTGCGCCTCCTCCGCCCTGCCCTCTGTCGCAATATCCTTCCCATTCAGTCTTTTTCCTAACGCTCAGACCTCCCCATCACTCTTTTCTGCAACCAGCCCTCACAGGGCAGATGGACTGGGTTAATGAAGCATGCTCTGCTCCGCTCTGCTCTGCTCCGCTCTGCTCCATTCCATTCCATTCCATTCCATTCCAACGAAACATATGATAAATGTATGGGCAGTATTTAGTTTCCTCCATACAAGCGTTCTCGATGGCATCTGTGTGCAGCACTTTCATGTGAAGGAAGCACAGTTAAAATCTAGATTTAGTGCAGAAGTGCATATATCATATTTAAAGGAGCTTTTGAGCTTAAGATATAAAGGAGAATTATATTTTTTATTGTAACTTTAATAGCTAAGGAGCTGTATCTCAAATTGCTTTACAAAGCAGTGAGGTAGATAGCAGCAGCTCAGGCAATATGTAGGGAAATGTGCCAGCCATATGTGTAGCCATATCTCACACGCAGCCTTGGAAGTCATTTATTTTTATTGAAGGGTTGAATTTGCCAGGATGTCAAGACTGTCTTCTGCACTCTTGAAGAAGTGCCATGCTGTCTTTAATCTACAAAGGCTGGTGACAGGAGGGGAGCGAGTGCTGCCTTGCCAGGTATCCTGCTTCTTTCTTCCCCACTGTTCCCACGCGTTGGTGAATGGAGGCTGGGCTCAACTTCAGCACGTGGCCTTTTCTCTCCAGAATGAAGATTCACTATTTTCTTTTGCGTCAGGCTTTTTCCCTTCTGCCTTCCTCTTCATGCTTTCCATCTGTCCTTCTGCCTATCCATCCTTCCTCGCAAATTCACATATCTGTTTTTTTTCCCTAATTTTGGCTGGGCCTCTGATTCTTCTGTGATATGCACAATCTTAGAATCACGGAATCACTGAAGTTGGAAAAGACCTCTCAGCTCATCTAGTCCAACCGTCAGCACAATCAACTGTGTCTACTAAACCATGTCCCAAAGTGCCATGGCCACATGGTTCTTGAACCCCTCCTGGGATGGAGGCTCCACCCCTGCCCCGGGCAGCCTCTGCCAGGGCTTCACCACTCTGTCAGGAGAGAAATTAGTCCTAATAGCCAATCTAACGCTCCCCTGGCTCTCCGAAAGCTGGTTGCAGGAGAAAGGCAGCTCCATGTGGTGTGTTAAATGCATGTTGTTTCACGTGCCTCAAATTGAGCAAGAATGTTGGCAGTGAAAAAAATACTATCACGAAGAAATCTTTCTTAGTTATCCAATTTGTGCAATATCTTATTATAGGGGAAAAACAACTATTATCTGCCTTGTAAAGGTTAATATAATAATAAGCAGATACTGACTTCTATTGAGATGAACATGATGATTTATTGACCCAAGAGGTAAATATTCAGTGAAGCAAAGCCAGGGTCAATACTTACCATGAGGAGAATAAATTCTTATATTTTCTACAATGGGGAGACCAATCACTGCTAAAATGTCAGCCACTTTGGCGCTGGCTGTTGCCATGTGCAGTGAGACAGCTAAATGTGGGAGACTACCAACAGGCACTTTAGCTCAGTGTTTTAGAGAAAACGTCAATTTAAAACCATTTCCTTTGGAGGTTTTTGTTCTTCAAATACTTTATTAAGTGTTTAAAAGTACTTTCCTAAAAACCCAATCAAACCAAAAAAAGCATCTCCCGAGGGCTACAGTGGGTTTGAATTGCTAGGTGTATTTCTTGAGTAACTGTTATCATTTTATTGTGGTTTATTTTGCGTTATTAGAGAAACACTCAGCTTCCAGCTTCTAATCCTGGCAGCTTTAAACCCAACTGGAGGTTTTCCTGTACACGTATTCATTTTGATTGCAAAGCCATTTTTCATTTAAGCAATGCTTCAACACAGAAATGTCAAGCATCTCTTGTAGTTACCATGGATAAAGACAGGCTCTGAACGTTGGCACCTGCTGCAGGGCTCCCTTCGGCGGTGCCATTCTGCTTCTGCCGCTGCGATGACCGCGCTCGTGCTGCAGGGGTGGGAAGAGGGAGATGTGGGGTCTGTGCACACAGATAACTTGTGTCTGTCTGGGCTGTGATGGGAAGCACTCTTCTGCATGAAGTGTGAGGTGTGTTCCCTGCTCTGCCAGGCAACGTGCTGGTGATCACAGCTGTTTTCGCACTGGGTGCACCCAAAATGTGATCCTGCGAGGATCTCACCTGGGTGAGAAATGTGAATTCCTGTCTTGTCAGAAGGGCTTGTTCACTGGTGCTGGGGAAACCAGGATCCATAACTGCTCTTGGTGGGGGGAAAGGGTGAGGAATCACCCTGTCTGTTACCCACCTGGAGCAAAGTGACATGAACAAGGATATTATTTTAGAAAGTTTATCTCTTTTTTTATCTATGGTGACAAGATCCTTATCGGAGTAAGACAGAATTACAGGCTGTCTGCTCCTTGTTATCTCAGTGTAGGATGACAGCATAAGTATCATGGCTAGAAATGTTATCTATCCTTTATTATTTCACTTGTGAGGGGCTAACAAGAGTGTTATCGGGGTGTTTACAATCAAAACACGTGCAGCTCAAGTGATAAAAGGGAGAACAGACATCTGATCTCTAAGGATATGAAGACAATGCAGCCTTGAGCAGTAGGAGATGGATCTTATTGAAAATGGTTTGGCAGGCTGGGAATGGACAAACAAGCCTGGGCGGCTGTTTAGATCGCAAGCTTGAGAGATGGGCTGAGGGGAGAGACACACACACATGCGTGCATAGTCTTGCAGAAAATGAAAAGGTGATCGTATCAACAGTACTCTCAGTGAAACCAGAAATATTTGTCGATAGTTTTTTTATGATTTTTCTTTTCTGTACTCTCTTCTCACTTGGAGTGGTGATGTGCAAGCTGTCGGGACCAGCAAGTGGAGCAGAGTTGCTTCAAGTCAGCTGGAATCTGAGAAAGCTTACCCAGGCTCGGAGGGTGGAGAACAGAGAGCTGCTAAAGCTGCGAATCAGTGAGTTCATTCAGATTAATTTCTCCTCTTTCTTGGGTAAGTGTTGTGTTAATTTGGGGGATGCACAGACACAGTGACCACAGACCTTATCCGAAATCTTGTTAGGGCCAGAGCGGCTAAATCCCTAAAGGGCTTAGAAATTTGACCCTGGCACCCTTCTGATGTTGGTAATGGAGAGGAGTTCAAAAGCGTCCTAGACATCAGGTTCTCATTAGTTGACAGCTTGGGCAAACCAGGTGCAAAATAGTGTCAAATTCTGATCATCTTATCTGACATGACTTATCCTTGTTTGTTAAAGATGGGATTGTGCAACACTACCCAAATCCAGGAGGTTGTGTTCCCCTACAGAGTCCATTGGCAGGTTTTCGGTTGGGGAGGTTATGGCAGGGGACAGCTTATGTCTTCACTCTACTCAATATCAAAGTTCTCTAAGCCAAGCTTTGTGGCTTTTATTCCGCAAAATAATACTTTCTTTCTATCAGCTCTCCTCACTTGCTTCTCTGTCCCATGACACAAGGGGACACAGAAGATTATGCTTTCAAACAGAGTTCAAGCAGCAGGATCTGCAGTGGCCTCTAAGCCAGGAGAGAAGCCAAGCTAAAGGCACAAACTCCAGTATGAACTTTCCCTCTCTCCCTTGGGAAGGAGATTTGGAGGGCAGAGGTTGTCTCTGTGGAATAGAGACAGGGGCCAAGTATTCTGAGGGACAGTGGAGGATGCAAATGGTGGGCTCCTAGTGGCAACCCCATCTCTGAGCATCTCCGTTAGTTTGGCTGAGGGCTGGCTGCAAAGGAAAAGAAGGCAGTTTCTTCAGATAATGGGGAGGGAATCAACATGAACTTCTTGTTTGCAGCATCATTCTGCATTAGTCTGGCTGCTTAACTCTCTATTTGTCTTGCTCTGGGTATCACGTAAAGCAAACTACCTGTCCAAATGACTCTCTCATCACTTTCTAATGGCTGTCAGCTACGGGTAACCCTTCTTCACTGGTGGGAGCCGGCAGCAACACCTCTGCCTTGTTTATGAGAAATAATCTTCGGTTGTAACACACAGTGTGGTTTTTTGTGTGTGAACCCCTAGGTTTGGAGGGCCAGTGGGGCCATTTTGTATGGTAATATATATCCCATCGCTCCTCTCCTGCCCTTCATCTCTCACACCTTTAATTGCACTTGTGTTTCTGAAGCATATGGAATTCATTATTCAGCAAACAATGTCCTTTGCAATATCAGCCTTAATTAACTGCTCCCCTCTGTATTTTCTTGCTCTTATCCTCTCCAAATCTGCACACTGAGACAAGTTGACGGCCCCCCACATGCATCAGTGCCAGCCAGTGAGCCATGACCAGATAAGAAGAAATGGAATTCCTTATCTCTTTTTTAAAAATACATACATATACACATACAAACACAGACCTGGGAAAGGTCAAGGTTACTGGGAAGGGAGAAGGCCCTTCAAGACAACAAAACCCCCTTCTCTTTTTAAGTCTCCATAGCAACTAGATGGAGCATCATGGGATGTCAGGATGAGAGAGGACTATTCTTCCCCTACAACACTCTTTCCACTTCATTAGACTCTTTATCAAGTATCTCTGCACTGGGCTGAGTATATTTTTTTGTGTTGGGGAGCAGTGCAGATGACTCAAAAGCAGGCTGACCTTTTCAGTGGGACTTTGGGAGTTCCTTGTGGGAGTTGCATCCTCTTCCCTTGCCTTCCTCCCCCACAGCCCCTTGTCTTCAGTTCTCATGACCTTCTAATCAAAACCCTGTGGCTGGTGAGGTATGAAGGGTTTCTTAGAAAGGAGAAAGAGAGGGGGGAAAAAGAGAAGGATATGAGAATGTCCTTCACTGCCACTGGAGGTGTCAAGACCCCAGCTGTCAGAGCGGTGCATCTGTGGGGAAGATTAATGACTCTGCTTAGAGGAAATCCAAATAAAATAGAAGATAATAAATACCAAGTGACTGTGTGGGTGACAAGGGGAAAGGTGAGGAAGGAGTGAGGGAGTGTGACGGGACAGAAGTAGGTACTCCTCAGTCTCAGAAGCGTTTAAGTTCCCCATGGTGGAGCACGTTAGCATAGGAAAGCACTTTAGCTTTGGTCCTGTAGTCTTGAAGTGACGCTCTGTGTACGCTATCTGTGAGCGTGGTTAGAAAGCGCTGGTTGAACTCAGGCACAAACACTGTATATTTTTATCTTTGCTTCCCTGGGGAAGCATCCACCATAGAGAAGTCTTTTGTTTTCAGCTTCTTGCCACATAACCTGCTTCATCCTCAAGGCATCTTGAATGGCTTTGTGAATCGAGACACTGGTGGTTCTTTGGAAAATTCAGTGTCTGTTTTGTCAGGCAGCAGCACACAAGGCAGTGCGGAGGCAGGCCTGGTTCTGTGGTGGGTAGGAAGTGATTTAAACCTTGCTGGGGGTGGTGGGATAACACTCACTTGCACCACAGGTGAAGCTGGACCTTGGACCTGGCCTTCCTGAGAGAATCGGAGCTTTGTTACTGATTTCAGCTTTTAAGATGATCCTCTGGATTTTCACTTCTTCTAGCAAGCTATTACGTGACAGTTTGCAGCTTAATTTGAGCAGACTTCACACCACGAGAACCCAGCTGAGCATTTTACCACAACAGCTCATGGTGTGAAACTCCATGTGTTTGAAATCATATGAATTGGGCAAGGAGAGGGGCTTGTTAGCATGGGTGACTGATGAGGCCAAAGTCCTTTAAATGTGTTTGTGAAGAGCGTTGAACGTGGGCACACTTTGACCATGTGCTCCTGAGCTAGAAGATTTACATGGGTGTTTTTAGAAGGGAAAACCATTAAGAGAAAAAAAACCCTCTGCATTTACAGTAGAAGTCAGAGTTATGAATGTCCCAGTCCAGCTGCTTCAATCCTCATAGGAGTAATTGTAAAGTGGGAAATCCCATTAAATCATAATAGGGCTTTTAAGTAGTTCCCTCTGATGAATTTGTGGCACTCTGCAAGTCCCATAATTCCCAATATACAGATGAGGAAACTGAGGTTAAGTGACTTAGCCAAGGTCATGTAGCAAATCAATAACCACTCCAGCCCGTGCAGGCAGCCCTTCAGTCGTTGACTTCATATGGCTCCGGCTTCAGCGAGCACGCTGTCAGCGCTTGCCAAATGGGAATAATCAT
This sequence comes from Phaenicophaeus curvirostris, assembly GCF_032191515.1. Lineage (NCBI taxonomy): Eukaryota > Metazoa > Chordata > Aves > Cuculiformes > Cuculidae > Phaenicophaeus > Phaenicophaeus curvirostris. The sequence continues at coordinate 27,122,486 of NC_091401.1, read as the reverse complement.
CCCCACCAGTGTCCCAGTCCCAGCGATGGAAACCCAGGGTCTGAAATGTTGAGTTGTGTTGCTAAACAGGTACATCTGTGTTCAGGCATCGCTGAGGTACAGGAGCAGTCACAGAGTTTCTGTCCTCCTGCTTGCATCTGCACCTCCCTCCATGGAGATTCCCCCTGGTTCCTGCTGGTGCTGCTCCCTGCGAGCAGCCAGGGTCATGGCGGTGGGACAGCTGGCAGAAGCCCCCACATCATCACATCTTATAGAATTATTATAGAATCATTAAGGTTGGAAAAGACCTTTAAGATCATCTAGTCCAACCATCAGCCCTCCCCACCGTGCCTGCTGAACCATGTCCCAAAGTGACACTTCTACACACTTTTTGAACCCCTCCAGGGATGGAGACTCCATCCCAGACTCCACTCTGGGCAGCCTCTGACAGGGCTGCACCGCTCTGTCAGGAAAGAAATTGTTCCTAATGTCCAGTCTAACCCCCGCCGGCACAATTTGAGGCCATTTCCTCTCATCCTGTCAGTTGTTATTTGGGAGCAGAGCCCAGCACCCACCTCACCACAACCTCCTTTCTGGGAGCTGCAGAGAGCGATGAGGTCTCCCCTCAGCCTCCTCTTCTCCAGACTAAACAGCCCCAGCTCCCTTGGCTGCTCTCAGAACCCTTGTTCTCCAGCCCCTTCCCCAGCTCCCCTCCCTTCTCTGGATGCGCTCCAGCCCCAAAATGTCCTTCTTGGAATGAGGGGCCCAAAACTGAACCCAGGATTCAAGGTGCAGCCTCACTAGTGCCGAGTGCAGGGACGATCCCTTCCCTGCTCCTGCTGGCAACATAATTTCTGATATCATGTCTTCTTCCCCAGCATGAGTGAGGAGATCCTGGGTGCGAGGAGGGGTGGGGGGGTAAGCTGGGTGAACAGCGTGTCACAGCTCTGCTGCCTTCATGGACTTTAGGAAGGTCTCATTGTCTCAGGTGAGGCTCAGCCATGCAGCCTGGGGTGCTTTTGGTGGGCTCCCACCCCAACCGAAGCAAGGCTGCCTAACTGTCCCTGACAGACAGGTCTCGTCTTGTTTCCAAATAGAGAGTGTCCAGTCCCCTGGTCCCCCCACTGTCCCAGTTCATCCCAGCACCCTCTGCCATCTGCCACAGCACTGTCACTTTCCTGTGGTGTGGCAGGCAGCAGTCTGAATCCCATGCGCTCCATCTGTGCGAGGTGCTCTGGTTGCGCTTCACAGTGTGTCTTGTCATCTGCGGCATTTGCCTGGAAATACAGTGAGAGCATCTCTCTTGCAGGTGGTGCGATGTTGGGGCAGGAGCATCTCCCCCATGGTAGAAGGAAATTGCCGCACGTGACACCTGTCAGCTGTGACAAGGGTGAGAGCTTCTGCCAGCATCTGTGGGAGACTTGTCAAGCTGCTCACCTTCCTCTCTTCCTGCTGCTTCACTCTTACCGCCCGTGTCAGCTTCCTCTGCTCATTCCTTTTGCCTTACTTTTGTGGAGGGGAATGCGTGAGTAGTCTAGGGGTATTTCAGGAGTGGGGATGCCTGTGTTCAATCTAAGCTCACTTCCCACAGGTGGCCGATCCTAAGGAAAGGGATTGTTTTTCCCAGGACCAGGCAGACTGTAGTTCTGTCACTCTTGGGTCTCTTATTCCAACAAGGCTCATGTTCACTGATGTGTCATCTTTATCTCTTTTTACTCTTCCCAGTGCTGCAAGCTAGAGTCACACAGCCGTGGGAGATGCTGTATGTAGACATCAGGCATTGCCCAGGCAGGAGCATTTCTCCATTCTGCACTAGCTTGCTTCCCTGTTCTTTTTCTGCAGCATTTTTTTAGCTAATTCTCAGCTATCTGAATTGCTGATTCTGCTCTTGCTCTCACCGTGGCCCTGTGCTAACGATCCAGCTCTTTCCTTTCCCAGGTAAATGGTACAAAAGCACAGCAAGTAAACTGGAGTCTGCTGGCTCAAGGAGCGTTGGCTGGGATTAACCTGCTGCCAAATGGCTTCGCTGTGTTTCTGTAGTAGCTCCTGCAAGCCCTGTTGGATGGTTCCTCAGAAGGCTGAAGAGGAGATGTTAATGGTGAGGTGGCGTTCTCAATGCCAGGATCCTTCCTACTTTGCTGTAAGGTCTCTCAAGGAGAGCATGTATTTCATGGGTGTCTCTCTACCTTCTGACCAGTGTTTCTACATGCACCCGACACTTGCCAGACCTCTGACATCCCTACTCCTGTTTAGCTGCAGAAAGAGGCTTCTTGGGAACACTGCAGGTAGAGTCGAGGGCAGGAGGAACATCAGTGGCCTCCAGTACTGTCTGCCATAGCTTTATGGCATCCCCTGCTTTCCAGCTACTCCAGAAAGCCCTGACCTACTCCAGAGATCCCCTCTATCACAGCGCTGGTGCTGTACCTGCACTGCCAGCACCGAGGCCCATGCTCAGCTTTCCTCTGGAGTTCAGCAGCCAAGGAAGCAGCAGGGCACTGGCTCTGTGGTCTGCCCATGCTGGATGGCAGCTCCTGCAGAGGAAAGCTTGGTCTTGTGTTGCTGCTGGAGGCCATCCGAGTCTGGCTTTGAAGCTGAAGTGGCTAGCTTGTTTTAATGCTTTTCATGTCTTGGGACAGTGTCTGAATTTATTTTGGGGTGAAGATCTTAGCACCCCATGCTGATGCTGGGAGAATGCTCTGGGAGAGAAGCATCCATAAAGGCTACCTTCCTCTGGGAGAGAAGCATTTGTGAAGACAGCTCTTCTTTCTGCAGCACATGGCAAAGCACCAGTATTTCAGATTCAGCAGGAGGCACAGGAGATATTTCAGACAACAAACTATGGCTTTAAAAAAAACACTCAGCAGTGGTTTGAGGTTTCCTTCCTGAGGCCTTACTGACTTCGAATATATATTGTGTCTGTACTTGTATGCAGGTTCTACAGCAAGAAGGACTTGTTCCAGGGATTATTATGACCACGCGTATTAGCTGTTCCTTTTGTATGAGGGATGACTTAGGCCCCTGCTCCATGCCACCATGCAGTTTGATTTCACCTTCCTTCACACGATGGCATTTCTGAAAAGGCTGCTTGTTTGACACGGCAGCTGTGTTGTCTTAATGCAGCTGTAATGCGTGTTTGTCCAGGCATTGCCGTTGGGGGACAGCAGGGCTAGGAAGATGTTTTATTAGATCATTCACAAGTCCTAATAATCTCTGAGTCTCTCTAATATCTTTGGCAGTCAGCTGTGCTGCTTTCGCTTTGCAGGATGGGGCTGTAACCTGAAGGTGGGAAATTGCTTGTGTATGATCAGCTGGGTTTCATATCTCCTGTCTGTTCCCTGCAGGAGTGAGTCCCTGTATGCTGCATCTTAAACCATGTATGGGGAGTTCAAACACAGAGCATCGCAGCACCAGAGAGGATCTGAACCGCTTGGGACATTGTTTGTGCAACTTGCTGGTGGCACTGGAGATCTTCCCCTGCAGACCGGATCCCAGGGAGCATTCCTGCCCCTACAGCTCTGACTGCCGGTGTGAGGTTATGGTAAGGCTGCTGCTCCTTCCCTGGCCCTGAAGTGTGTGGTTTGTGTGTGCTCTGCTTCCGGAGCTAGTTTGCTGAATCCTTTTGCTTTTGCCAAAGGAGTTGATATTTCCTCAGTCACTTGTGTTTGGATGTGAGCTCTCTGATAAGTGGTGAATTTGCTCAGTGGTATGCAGACGTTTTGATTTTTTTGCAAGGCTCCTTTGCCTTGCAGTTTATCCTGTGATGAGGACTTTTCCAGGCCAGAAATGTCTACTGCTTTCATCACAGTTTTCTTTTAATGCAGTACGTTCTTGCTGTCTCTTGCTATTGCAGTGTATTGCTGGGCACTCTTCTCTCACCCAGTTGTGGCTGCATTGTGCTTGAGAGCCATCCTACTCTTTCAGATGCTATTTGATGATTTCTCTTGCAGAGATGATGTGGGGAATGTGGAGGTCACTCCCTCTTTCAGTTTCTTGTCATTTAAGTGTCCTCTGTATATTCATTTCCTGCAGCTTTTGCATCACAGCTTCATGGTTCAAGGCGTATTTTAGGCAGCGTCTGCACTGACTGTACCGCTGAGTTAAGTCTCTGTCATTTCAACTGGCATTCAGGTTATGACTCCAATTGCCTTCATGGTATTGCTGCTGGTAGAGGCATTTCAATTTGGCCATATTTTGTTACATCTTTCTTTCATTCCTCACACAGCACTGGGGAGGTCTCTGCTGTACAGTGTGTTCACCAATGTTATGCTTCACCATCTCTTTGCCTACTTGTTTGCAAACTGCTGGGTTTGTAAAACTCAGCCTGAAAAGGGAAGCAAGCCATGTCCTTGGGCTCTTCTAGTCCATGTTGATAGCAAACAAGTGCAGTAGTGCATTGTCCGAGCAGCTTCTTGCCCCTTTACTCCTTGTAATAGATGAAATGTTTGGTGAAATGCATAGGAATTTTTTTTGTTCCTCTGCTATTTCATACAAGTCTCCATGCAGGGTACTTCCCGCTGCTTTTTGCTTAGTAGTTCTTACTTCAGTCATTCTCAAATGCTGCCTGAAGTTGGGCATCTTGCAGCTGAATGCACACCAGGGTAAGAAATGGATGTAATCCAGGCAGATGAGATGTCCCCAGATTAGGGAACACCTTCATCACAGCTCTGACATCCTCTGAGATCACCGAAGGCTCTGGACAAGAGGAGGGGGACCTATCCTTCTGGATCCAGGCTGTGTTTTCACTGGGGGCAAAGAGACAAACAGCACCTTCTCATTGAGGCCCAGAGAGCTGTTCATGGCACAGCTTTGGACCAGCAACCTGCCTCTCAATTCTCCCTGTGTGTTGGGTTGTGTCTTTGCTTTCACACAAGTCCCTTGTGTGCTTTCCCAGAGTTGCTGTCTGAGTCAGCTTTGCCTACCGCAGGCCCGTGTAGTTCAGCCATGAGTGGATCATGTGTCTTGGTGGCATTTTCCCTTTGTGTTTTGCATCTTTGATTTCTACTGTGCCCAAAGCAAGGGGCCCCTCTTTTGAGGATTCTTTTCCTGCACTGGGCTTGTTAGGCTGCCGAGCAGCATGAAGGCACATTTAGCAGCAGGTCTACAAGGGCAGAGATGACACCTTTCGCATTTGAGGCACAGGTGGGTCAAGAATGGCTTTGTAGCACCTACACAAGGCTTTGTGTGTTTTTTTCTCAGCTTGCTCCTGGAGTGACTAGGGGCTCTTGCAACAGAAACAGCCTTTCCCACTGCACCGTAGCAGCATGCTGGCTGTCGCTTTGTTTTCTCCTTTATCCAGCCCCTCTTGTAATTCCCTGCGTTTCCCAGAGTGAGCTGAAGAGAGCCCTGTTGCTGCAGACATACCCTTTCAAGGCCACCCACTTAGGGACAGGGTTTGGGGCTCCTGTCCTGCCAGCAGTCTCCCCTGTCTCTTTGGGTTTCCTCTCTTGCCACATTCATACCTTTCTGCTTCCATACAGGAGCCAACCTGCCTCTGAATCAGAGTTCAGTTTCCAAACATAAAAGAAGAGAAAGTCAGGACAGAAAGACATCTAGGCTTTCTTCTTCCTCCACACCTGCTGTTCTTGTTCTTCAGGTACTTCCTAAGGGTAGAGTTCTCCAAGTTTCTAGTCATTACCCTTTATATAAGCATAATATAGTACTCTAACACTCCCTACGGGGAAGCTATCTATTGTAGCAATCTGTAAAACAAAAGCTGGATTGATCCTTCTCCCATTGCTCCCCAAAAGATGCTGCATGCTGTTCCTCAAATGGAAAGTCTGAAAGCCTTCATCAGAGGGTAGTTTATTTTTACGCGACGTTTTTACACTCAAGCAAAACTGAAAGCAAGACATAATTTGAAACAGCTAAGCTCGCCGTTAGAGCAGAACCGCACAAATAAAATGCCTAGGATGATGTAGCTGAATACGTTGCAGTTAGAAAAATGACTGTGTACAAGGCACAAGGAAAACTAGACTGATGAATGTGAATAGTAAAGAGCAGACTTTCAAGGCAGAAAACCAAATTGAGAATGTAGTTGATTGTATTCAAAGGAATCAGGAAAGAGTACACTAAATTGTACCTTAAGCGACAAAAATGTGCCTCTGCCTCCAGGGAGAGTGGGCAGAGCTGTGGCTTGGGACCCATGAGACCTGTCTCCCAGTTGTTTCCTTGCCACTGGGTTTGTGACCTTGCTCAGATGACGGTACATCCTTGTGCAGTCACTTCTGGGTCAGAAGGGCTGGCACCTGGCAAAAAAGGTGCTTCTTAAGAGCTGCAGATGTGACCAGCTCTGAAAGCACTGGCTGAAGGGCCCTTCTGTATGGGCTGCCTTGGCACCTGCCATCTTCCAGGGATATCATTGATGCTAGCAATTCGTTATCTAGGCTCATCGCCCTCTGACAGTGAAGTTTAACTGGATCCAAGGTTAACTAGTACAGCTACGTAAAAAAAAAAAAAAAATGCTGTAAGTTTTTAACAGCTTGCACCACCTCCAATGAAATAGGAGCTTGGGTACTTTTTTAAATCATTCATTTAAAAAAAACTCCAACCAAATATAATCAATCAAATTAATAAACTAGTGAACACCAATCTTAAAAGATAGGGTGTGACAGTGTTGAGAGAATCTTGATTCCAGGCCTGCCTGCCTAGGCTGGGGCTCAGCTCTGGTTGGGCTACAGCTCTAGCCTTGCACAGGCTGCTGTGGGGTAGCCAAAAGAACTGTGGGATAGCCCAAAAATAGATGTGGGATGCCTCAGTGGGGCCTCCCTTCCCATCGTGGGAGCTGCAGCTCTCAGAAGCTGTTCTTGAGCCAACCTGCCTGGCCAGGTACCTCGCTGGCAGTAAGCGGGGAGTGCCACAAAGCATGTCAAAAGTTAAGCACGATCTGCAGTGGCCTTTCCTGCTGACTCTTCATCTGATTTCCTACAGCCTTCAGCTGCTGTTGTGCTCCAGCTCCCCCAGGCTCGAGGTTTGACCTGGCACAGGTGGGGTGAGTTTCGCTAAGCAGTCTCAGCATTGCAGCTGCCCAGCCAGGAGGAGCCTGGGCACAGAACCTGCCGAACAATCTGCGTGTAGGGTCCCTTCTCAGTCCCTGCCCCAGGGGTGGGATGGTTGGAGCCCAGGAGGATACAAAAGACATACTGGTCCGCGGCCTGAGGTCCTCCTGGTAACCTTGGATGGATGTACCTATGGATTAGGACTTTGCTGGCTGCAAGGCAGGTGAAAAACAATCTGACTTTTCCTATTTTTTCCTACTCTCCCCTTTGCTTCCCTTCTCTTCTCTCTCTCCCCGCTCTCCACCCTGCCCTGAGGCTCCATCCCTGCTGTTCTCTGACGGGGAAGCCGGCTGCCTGTGGCTGCGCAGCTGAAGCGGCCTCCTTGCCGGCTCTGGAAGGAGCCGAGGGTCATCCGGCCGCCCCAGCTCTTGGCGGCCGGTCTGATCCGCCTCCCCCCGGCTCATTGTCTGAGCTGGGTACAGGTGGGGCCAGTTCCCCCTAACGAGCGGCTCCGAGGAGCCCTCAGCGTTAGAGCCGCCCCGGGTCGGCCCCTGCCCCGGGGGGAGCCCGGGAAGGAGCCGAGGGGCCCGCGAGGTCCTCCCAGCGCCCTGGGATGCGGCAGCCACGGAGCCTTCGTGGGATCCCGGGAAGGTGAAGAGCGATCTGACCTTTCCTATCCCCCTCCTGGTCTCTCCTTCCTTCCCTTCTCTCTCGCCTTTCCCTCCCGGCGGCGGGGGCTGTGACTGTCTGGGGGCCTCAGGAGGCCGTTGTCTCCATCCCTGGGGCACGAGGGCCCCGCCGAGCACCCCGAGTTGGTCCTTTCTAAGCTGCCCCCCCTGGGTCAGGGACCCCCCCCGCCGTGGGGGCTCCCCTCAAGAGGGTGCTTGATGATGGGGAAAGAGCAGCTAAAATCCCTTGAAGGACGGCAGGAGCTTACAGAGCTGGACTCAGAATCAGTTTCCAAGATGTGGTTTGCAGTTCTTGCAGTGAGCTCCCCAGTGGCTTTTGCTTATTTTGAGCATATTTTTCCCTCATTTTTGTGCTCAGTCTATGGACGTGAGCTTTCTGACCCAAAGCTCAGATGTCAAAGAGCAAGTCTGTCCCCTTGATGTGACCTAGAGGGTGAATCCAGGTACTGGAGTTACTGCTCTCAATAAATTCTGATAGACTCATAGAATGGTTTGGGTTGGAAAGGACCTCAAAGCCCATCCAGCTTCAACTCCTGACACGGGCAGGGACACCTCCCACTGGCCCAGGCTGCTCCAAGCCCCATCCAACCTGGCCTTGAACCCCTCCAGGGATGGGGCAGCCACCCCTGCTCTGGGCAGCCTGGGCCAGGGCCTCCCCACCCTCACAGCAAAACATTTCTGCCTAAGATCTCATCTCCATCTCCCCTCTTTCAGCTGAAAACCATTTTGCCTTATCCCCTCCCTGCATTCCCTGATCCAAAGCCCCTCCCCAGCTTTCCTGGAGCCCCTTTCAGGACTGGAAGCTGCTCTAAGGTCTCCCTGCAGTCTCCTTCTCTCCAGGTTAAAGAACTCTCATCTCTCTGGCCCTGCCCTCGTACAGCAGCTTCTCCAGCCAGTTTTTTCCAGGCCCCCTGCCCAGGCAGGAACGCGCTGTCTCTCCCAGCACACCTCGCCCCTGGGCACCCTCAACAGTAACGCTGCTTCCACCTCAGAAAGAGGGTTGGGGCAGGACCCCCAGCCCATCCAGTCCTGCTCTGCAGCTGGCAGTGGGCCGTGTTTTACAGTCCTGTCCTTTAGCAGTTGTTCTGGTCTCCAGTGATGTTTAAAGATGTGTCTCCTGTCTCTTCTAGCTGTATTATACTGTTCAGTCATTTTCTTTATTGCAGTTTGCTAATGGTTTTTGGTGGAGCTTGTAGGTTATTTAACTTGGAAGTTAACACTGGTTGCTTGGCTTCAGCCACTCCTCATGCCCAGGCTCATCTGGACCTGGATGCTATCACTATGGAGTTTTCTGTTAGTGTTTTGCAGTCAATATTTTGGCTGTTGCTCTGTGCCACACATTGCCAGTGTGAGGTCCTTCTGTGCGTGAGAGGAAACACACACCTGCTTGTTGGTCTGGGTCCGGTGGGGTTCCTGGGGGATGGAGAAGACCTCAGCCCACGTGGGGCTTGCCTGGAGCGGTACTAGCTATGAACCCATGCTTTCTAATTTCTGAGTTGTCCTAGGAGACTACTTCACCTTTTGCAGGATGATTTAGGAGGATGTGCTGTTCAGGATTCCCATTCGAGCGTTATTTATTAGTTTTGTAGTATCTTCCAGGCTGCTTTAGACAGTGTCATGTGAATTCTCTGGGGACAAAGGAAACAAAGGAAGGAAAACGCTCGCAGGAGTGATAAAACAGGAGTATGACTAATATCTTCTCTCTCTCTCCATAGTGTTTTTTCACAGATCAAAAATCAATTAAGAGCGAATTTCACTGGGAACTCTTTAAACAATGTAATATTTCATTAGAGATCATTGCAGACTCTTTCACATTTGCAGCCCAGGTATGAACTGCGAAATTAGCCTGATTCTTTGAATAATTTCCTCAAAGGTAGCGTTTCTCCAAGTGCCCTGTGTTCAGTGCAGGCTGTGCAGCTGCTGTTGCTCAGCCCTCTCCTCCTTCTCATTTAAAGTCAGCAAGACCCGGATTGGAGTTGTAAGAGTGACCTATGCAACCCATCTACATCTCTGTCTTGATTTACCTCTGTGTTTAGTTTCTTGTTCCCTGACATCATTTGGTTTCTCTGTATGTATATTCTTTCTGCAAAACTCTCCTTCTCCAGCAGCATGCTGAGGGTTAGCATGGTCAGGTTGATACCTGGCACTGCAGTTGTTAAAAGAATATCTCTGCAGAATCCCGCTGGCCATAATCGCTTTCCTAGAGAGCAGTAAGATGAGGCATGTAGTTACGGTCCTTTCCTTGAGTATGCTCTTGGACTGTAATTATTTTCACTGAAGGATGTTTTCTGTTTAAGACTCATCTGTCCAATAACCCTTGCTGGATCTCCCTTCTAAGTACTTGCCCAGCCTTGTCTTGAACCCCTGCAAACTTTCTGCCACCCCACCTTCTCACAAGCATCTATTGCCTGTTAATGACAAACTGTCTCTGTTCATTAGCTGTGGACCTGTTTGATTACTGTTCTCTGATGCTCCTCGTTCTTTGGTTGGACGAGATGGCTAACAAGTAGTCCTCACTTCCAGCAGACTCATGATTTTTTTTTTTTAAATCCCCTTCACCTGCCTCTTTTCCCAACCCACTGGGATGCTCTACAGAGAAGATATTCCAGACCTTATAATGTATTTGTTGTCCTTCTGTGAGCCTTCCCTTGCTGTGCTCCTTTGCTTTGCATCACCATAGCTCTGTGGTGACACCATCTCTGTACTTTACCTGGCTACTAAAGAGTTTTGGGGTACTTGGAGTTGATTATCTGTGTGTTTTGGAGATGGCCCTTATTTGCGAAGTCTTTTATTACATGAACCCTTTCAGCAAAACGACAATTATTATGAATCCTGAAAGAGGACTCTCAGCAGCTTCCAATTACAATTCTGGCTGCATCCAATTTGAATGTCATTTGCTATTTAGGGAGCTTTTGAGAATGCATTTTGGGAGGTGTCTTTCATTTCATTTATGGTGGCTAACCTTATTCTAATGTTAAAGGAAATTAAAAAGTGCTTCCTGCTTAGAATCAATTACTTCTAATAAAAAAAAATACAGGTTGCTGTATACTGGCCACGTGGCAGCTTCACTGTAGAGAGAGGAAGCCAAAATATCTGGATGCAGTGCCAGGGTGGTGTGCCTGCGCTGTGTTGGAAGCTCGGCTGCACCCAGAACAATTTGGTAAAGCTTTGTTGGTCTTTGAAATGGGAAACGTGAGTGATCAAACTGCAAACCAACCTGGCTCTGCTCCGAGGAATCTCCTGAAAAGTGCTCAATACATCTGCTGTGTATGCAGATAACTTAGTTCAGATGGGCTGCTTAGGTCATGTGCTGCTTGTTCTCTTTACCTGTTAGAAATTCAGTGAAGTGCAAGGGGTAAAGGCTCATGAGAGCTTGTTTGTGGGAGCTGTAGTTTCATAATCTGGTTAAGCCAGTCATGTGCACTTGATTTGGATCAGATGCTGGTGTGTTCTTAGCATCATAGAATGGCTTCAGTCAGAACGAACCTCAAAGCCCATCCAGTTCCACCCCCTGCCATGGGATCCCTTAGATCACATCTCAGTCTCCCCTCTTTCAGCTCAAAATCATTCCCCTCATCCCATCCCTGCCCTCCCTGATCCAGAGCCCCTCCCCAGCTTTCCTGGAGCCCCTTTCAGCACTGGAAGCTGCTCTAAGGTCTCCCCAAGCCTTCTCTTCTCCAGGCTGCACACCCCCAACTATTTCAGCCTGTCCTCATATGGGAGGTGCTCCAGCCCTTGGGTAGTGATGTTGTTTCACCTCTGAATTATCCATATCTCATGAAACGTTGCTTATTTTGGCTAAAGAAAAAGAGTTAACCTGGTGTAAAACCTGCTGTGGCATGGTCTGAGCAGCTTTGATCCACTGGCCAGAGCCTGAACTGGGTCGATATGCTGTGTTCCATACAAGGAGCACTAAACAGTATTCACAATACCATTAAATGACGTCTGTGAGTGACTGCATGTGCTTGCGTTTGTATTGACACCTCCCTGCATGGAGAGATGCACAAGTAGATCAAGAAAAGCAGTCTAGTGGGTTCCAGCAGTAAGTCAAGTGACTATTGGATTTTTTCAAGGGCTCGTCCAACTCTGCCAAAAAGCAGGTTGTTACTTGTTAGTTTGGAGCCCTTTTGTTCAGCCTCAGATGCTTTTATTTCCTTTATGGTATTTATTTAAAGAACAAGAAGAAAACAACTCAAGGTGGCATCATGCGAAAATTACATGTTCGGAATGAGAGTGCTACATTTTGGCTGTTCCTCAAAGACGAGTGTGATGCCTCGCCTCCTTTTAAGTTAAGTGTCAGTTTAGAAGAATAAAGGTAAAAGAATAACCTCTTAAATTTAAAATCCCACTGAAAGAAAACACTGCACTGCAGTTTTCCTCCTCTGTGCAAGAGGGGCGGTAAGGGGAGTTTGGGACAGTAGATGTGAGGGGATGTACCGTGTGTGACATATTAGTTAAGTTGTTTGATGCTTAAGCTGCAGTTTCATTGCATCAGTGAGGATGAGGAGATGTAGAAACAAACAGAACTTTAGGTAATTCATTGTAATAAAAAATACTCATCCAATCCAGTTTTACCAGCCATGCTGCAGCAGCTCCTTTATTTTTGTTCTTCCTTTTGTTTTACTACTTTCAGCGTGCACATTACTGAGTAATCCAGTAAAGCGTTTTATTTAATCTGAGAAGTATTCCGAAGTTGCTTTGTAATTCAGAATCCCCAAAGCTTCTTGGGTGAGAAACTCTAGAAACACTTGGATTTATTAGAACTTGCCTTAATTTGGGTGATGAATTTAAGGTGGGGGGATGCTGAAGAAGGCAGCTTGGCCATGTATTTTGTACTATGTGTTTTGCAGGCAGAGATCTAATAAGGGAGATTCATTGTATTCAGTTCAACAGTACTGTTATCCACACAGCATTTCTCAAAGCCTGTACGCTTCCTGAAAGCACCTTGGTGTACTTGTAGGCTTTTCTTGATTTGATTTTTTGCATGAAAATGGGAGGAAGGATAAGGTTATTTATGATATTTAACTCTGACCATAGCATCTCATTTGTCGCCTTGACTTGTTCAGGGGTTTTTCAGCACCATCTCATTCCTGAGTCTTGTGGTTTTCTAGATGAGTGTGCTGCTCTTCATAAGGATCTCTTTTAGGTAGCTAAAAATGTCTATAAGGCATTCATCTGGGCACACTGCATGAACCAAAATGATGCTCCTTTTCATCTCAAATGGAGTGACCAGTAAGTTACAGCTTCCATAATTGCAGCTCTGTATGGTTAAACAAGCTGAACTCTAAAGCTTGTGGAGGTGATTAAAAGGATTTAATCGGATACTGCACTAGGCTGCATCATCCTTGTCCTGACACTTGAACTTGAGAGAGGAGCAAGCTCTTGGTTGGGGCTGCCCAGCCATAGTGTTTCCCATGATGGGCTGAGCGACAGTGTGAAGTACTACTGGCATCAGGGAGCTGGAATGCCCTGTTCGGCCCTGCGGGATGCCATTTGTCTCTCTGTTCAGGCCTTTCTTATCTTTGCTTGTTTAAATGTTGATAATCTCTTTGGTACATTGGGTATTTGTTGTTGGACTTAGCTGTAAAGCTCCTGCAAAGCTCAGGGTGAAGGCAGGGAGCAGCTGTTAAGATGTTCCTCTAATGGATTCAGTTAGCCTTCCCCCGGCATGTGCTTGTCCCCACTCACCTCTTCATTTTGCTCAATTTCTCTTCACTGCCATCTCTTTGTTCTCCTAATTCCATGTCCTTCTCACTTCTCTGTGGCACCTTCTGCCCCATGGGTTCCCACCTGCCCATAACATGGGACACATCCCTGCCCAGAAGCTGGGGAGACTTGGTGCTAAGTAGGACAAGATGCTACCAGCAAAATGCAGGCCACTTTTTTTGTTGTTGCTTGTTTGTTTCAGACTTCTGATAGTCAAATTGGATGAGAAACCCTGTTCCTGCTCGTTCTTCAAGGCTCTGGAGGATCAGACTGCTTGTGTGGCCTTTGTGCCATGCTTTACAAATGGCCATTGTAGCCAAGTCCTCAGGGAAATCCCATAAAGGTGTGTGGCTCAACCAAGTATTGCCTTCTATTGCAAATTCGTGACACCTTGTGGTGCGTGCCTGTCTCTCTAAGCAGGACCTGAGTGACAGGACCCAGAGCATGAGCCGGCTGGTGTGCTGTGGATTCACACAGACTCAAGTCAGGATACTCGCCACCTTTCTCAGCTCTGATCATGTGGCAATGTTAAATATGACCACAGGCAGCTATCTAAAAGATTTAAGCACATCAGGCTTTTGCCCACCATGCAGGTGAATGAAATCTTCCCTCCCTCTCCAGCTCTCCATAGAGACCAGCTCCCTGCTGCCTGGGTTGCCAGCCAGCCACACGCTAATTGGGGCTGTCATCAAAAGAAATGAGTTTCCAGGCGAGCTGAGTTCAAGCAGGTCTGGATCTGAAGTGTGCAGCTGCCCATTCCCTTTTGTCCCCCCTTCCCCTTCTGTCTTTTTCTTCTCTTGCCTCTGTTTCTTTCTCCTCTCCTCCCACACTTTTTTTAAAAAAAAAAGTTTTATTTTGAGGTTATGAATGTAAATGTGCTCTCTGGGCAGGAGGAGTGCAGCTCAGTATCCAAGTGACTTTAGAGAGGCACACAGGCAGTGCAGGGCTGTGATACTCAAGGGGGTGGAACACTGGTATCGGGAAGCGTGAGCAGGGGCTGTGTTCCCTGGGCATGGAGCATTGTCCCGTCCCCATCAGCCAGCTCTGGAGAAAGCTGCAAGGGAGGGGATGCCTGATGCAAGTAATGTCTCTTCCAGTCTCTGTCTCAGCTTCCCTCAGCATAATCTCTGGCCACTTACTTGAACACAGTCTCTGATGCCGTGGGTGCTTTTGTTTGTCCGCTGCTGTTGGTCCACAGAGGCATTGGACCTGTGCCTTGATCCTTTGGACCAGCTCAGTCTTCTTTCAGCACTTCATCTTGGGTTGTTGGCTTTTAAAGACTGGGCTTTGCTGGTGCCGTGGTGTGGTCAGGGCTGTTCATTCCTCTTTTGGAGTCCCTCTTCAATGCAGACCAGATACAATTTAGTCCTCAGACCACCATCGGCTTTGAACACGTGCTCTGAACATGCCCTGTTCCTCATTCTTCCAGGCCTGTAGTAACAGTTGAAGTGTGATGGGGCCTTCTGTGTCATGCCCATGAGAAATTCCATTTCTGTCACTTGAAAACCTTGATCCCTTTCCAAATGCCTGTGTCTTCTAGGTTTGTCTGAGATGAAGGGGGTTGTCTGTGACCTGGTGGTCTTGAGAGGCTGAACTGGGCAAAGACTTGTCAGAGGCTGCAGACTGGGTCTATGTCTGCAGTATCTCTGATTCCCTCCACACCCTCTGGGTACCAAAGTCACCAAGTGCTGTTGTTTGTCCATCTTTTCTGATTGTGCCTTGCAGCCACCTCAGTGCTGTCAGCACTGGTTTGGGTCACCAGCTAATGCAGCTCCAGCTCTTTATAGGAGCTAAGCTGTCCCCTGTTCTGAACATCACCTGGCAGTTTGCCCCCCCAGACTTTGTCGAGACCAAAAGTGATTCCCTGGGTGACTCGTCCAGTATAAAAGGTCAAGGGAGGGAGCAGAGAGAGATGTGACAGATGGAGAGGCTGCACTGCACTGTGAGAGAGAGACAGTAATTGCTTATCGATTAGTTCGGAAGGTGATGCTTCAGCTTTTGCAAGTGGCATTTGTCCGGGGGGACTCTGCTCCAGGGCAGATGCTGAGCGAGCACCTGTGTCAGGGGAATGGGATTTTCTTGGTGAGGAAGATGAGGGTAAATCCCAGCCTGGGCTTTGGTATCTCGGAGGAAACTGTGAGGAGTTTCACTTAGCCCAGTGCTGACAGCTGCGTTATTGAGTGAGAGGAGGCGAGGTGAAGCCTGGGTTCCCCTCTTCGCCCCCGTGTCAGCATGAAGACCAAGCCATCATCTATGAAGAATGACACCAGCAGCTCGGAGCTGTAAGCGTTACCTTATTGTGAGCACCACATGTATGAAGGGCTGGACTGGGGCAAACTGGAGCAGTGCTGCCCACCATTGAAACCAGCTCCCCCCAGACCCACTTCCACAGGGAAGCAGAGCAGGGCTTCTCCCACCCCAAGGAGGTTTCTTCTAGCTAGAAAAATTCATGGGTTTGGGGGGTCATGGAGCCAAATGTGACCAATGGGTTCCATAAAGGGCTGGATGATTTTATGGCCAATAATAACATTTGTAGTTATACATGCTATGGTAAGATAAGGCTAATCAATTCTCATGCTTCAGGTCAGCAGCTGATTGCTGCAGGGGTCAGGAAGGAATTATTTCCTCACCATTTACGGCTTTATTTAATTGGCCAGATGCATTAAGAGCCTTTTAATTATTTTTTTTCTCTTCTGTCCTCTGAAGCATATGGAATTAAGCACTTCCAGAGACAATGCTCTGTACCGGCAGGGCAGATCTTGCCTGCGTTAATGAACTCTTTTAATGCTCGGATTTTTTCTGGAAGTTACCAGGGTGGTTTGGGTTTTTTTATTCCAGGAGAGGATATTTAATTCATGCTTCCTTATGTTTTGGAGGAAAAATCATTTGGTTCTTCTAAGCAAATACTGTGTGCAGGACCTGCTCTCTGTCTGGCTCCAGAGCTGGATGGGGATTTCCCCCCTCAGCTACACGGACATTGCAGTTTATGCAATTCTTGCTTTCTCATTTACAAAAAATCCAGCTGGGACAAATCCAAGTTGAAGCGTGTTGTTCTGAATCGAGTTGAATTCTTTGCTGTTATTGAACCGAAGCTGGCAGTTAGGAGGAAAAGCAGTGCTAGAGAGCTTCTGCCAGGCATGGTCTGGGGGAACTGTAATGGAGATGCTCTGTTCCTTGACATGGGCTGAGCTCATCTTCTCCATGTTCTGCTGTCAGCCAGAGGAGGGGAGCATCCTGGAGCCCTCAGCACAGGGAGGACATGGGGCTCTTTAAGTGAGCCAAGTGGTGATCTGAGGGCTGGAGCACCTCTGCTATGAGGCCAGGCTGAGAGAGTTGGGGTTCTTCAGCCTGGAGAAGGCTGTGGGGAGACGTTAGAGCAGCTTCCAGGGCTGAAAGGGGCTCCAGGAAAGCTGGGGAGGGGCTCTGGATCATGGGAGTGCAGGGATAGGATGAGGCAAAATGGTTTTCAGCTGAAAAGAAGAGAGATTGAGATAAGATCTTAGGGAGAAGTGTTTTGCTGTGTGGGTGGGAGGCTCTAGCCCAGGTTGTAGTGGTGGCTGCCCCATTCCTGGAGGGGTTCAAGGCCAGGTTGGATGGGGCTTGCAGCCCCTTGATCCACTGGGAGGTGTCCCCGCCCATGGCAGGGGGTTGGAACAGGATGGTTTTTAAGGTCCCTTCCAACCAAAACCATTCTATGATCTGGAAAAACAGTCTGGCAATCCCAAACTGCCTTTCCTGTGGCTCCAAGTGACTTTGTGAACATCCCCGGTGTACAAGTCCAATATGATCTCACAGCATCTCAGTTTAAGATAAAACTGAGGTTTTTCCTTGATTCTCTTCAGAGTCTGACTTTGGGGGAAACTATTTTGTCTCCCTGAACTGGTTAAGTGAGCAGCAGCTCTGCACTGCCTGGGCTCTTCATGGCATCTTCTTGCTGCTGGCTGGAGCTCTGCAGGTCAGAGCTGAACTCTGCATGAGCTCAGGATTTGTCCTGAAGCACCTTCCTTTTTTATCATGAAAGAAGATAGATACCATCCATTTGAAAAAAATACAACACATTCTCCTCTTCGGAGAAGCCTGTGAAAGAATTTTTCTCCAGAAGCTTTTTGCTAAAAACGTGCCTTTTCCAGGGAGTATTTTTAAAAATTAATTTTCTCATTTGGTTAAAAAAAGAAGCAAGTCTGGGATGTTTCAAATATTCTCTTTAAATTAAAGGCTCTAGTTGTGTGGGATTTTCAGATAAGGTGAAGTTGAAGTGTTTCAGACTGGAGCCCCACAATCCTTGGACCAAATTCATTCCCTTTTTTTTTTTTTTTTTTTTTTTGTTTTGGCCTACTGCAGGGATTACTGACCCTTTGTCTGACTTTGGTGAGGGAAATACATCAAATGTTCCCCGTTACTGCAGGACAGTGTCAGTATACCCTGATATAATTTGACTTGGTCCTCTTAGTAGGAACGCTCAGGAAACCTATAAGCGGGAAAGTCTGAAGCCTGGCACTGCCCTGTGTGTGTAACACTAGCTTTCTATATCTTTTGCTCCACTTCCTTTGATTTTAGCCACTTTTGGCTTCGTCTCCACCTTGTAGGGGGTCTCTGTGTACAGCAGCATCTCCAGAAGGGCTGCCCCCTCCTGCTCGTGTGGTGCAGTTTCTGATGAGGCGATTAGAGCGATTAGAACATTGAGGCAGCGATTTGAACCCCTGTGCTACCCACTCTGGGATTTCAGTGGGGTGAGCACACGGGACTGGGAATTGTGGCAGGGAAGGGTGGGAGCAAGGATGAGGAGCTGCAGCGTGGGCAGCGTCCCCGATATGCCAGCCCTGCACCAAGAGCCACCAGCTGAGTTGCCCCACAGCCCGGCTGTTCTGCCAAGGTCAGTCTTAACAGAATCTGGGGCTGAGCTCCTCTCAAAGTAGTTTCTGACTTGTGCAGATCATTGTTTCCATCCTGGCTGCAGTGAAAGAAACTGTTTATTCTTGCTCCTTAAAATCCCTGTGCTGCCTCAGGTGTGAGGGACCAGGATCTCCTGGGATGTAGTGGGGAGTCAGTCCCTTCCCACAGGCTGGACTGGGTGAAGAGTCTCCATCTCAGTTCTGCAACAAATCCTTCTTGAAAACCTGTATGCAGACAGTCTGTGGGGAGAGGTCCAACGAACCCTGCAAAACCTCCATGTTGAGGGTAGAATCTCTGTTTATTTTACTTAGTCAAATCCTGTGGCAGAGATTATCATTTCTGAAGTGGCTTGGTCAGGATGGAAAGGGTTGCAGACAGCTGAAAAGCGTACAAGATAGTAACAATCAGGAGAGCATTACAAGGGCATTCTCCTAGCTGAAGGCAGGACCCCGCTGGGCTGCTATGCTCCAGTGCCTTGCAGGGAACGTGTCCTTCTGTCCCGGCGTCTGTCCCCATGGTGTCTGAGTGTATCAGGGCTTTAACTGCATTTATTGTCAAGGAATAATTGTCAATTATTGTCACCTCTGGAGCCCTCAGCACAGGAAGGATGCGATTCTGCTGGAGCGAGTCCAGAGGAGGCCATGGAGATGATCCGAGGGCTGGAGCAGCTCTGCTATCCGGGCAGGCTGAGAGAGATGGGGTTGTTCAGCCTGGAGAAGAGAAGGCTGTGGGGAGGCCTTAGAGCAGCTTCCAGTGCTGAAAGGGGCTCCAGGAAAGCTGGGGAGGGGCTCTTGATCTGGGAATGCAGGGATAGGATGAGGGAAGGGTTTTCAGCTGAAAGAGGGGAGGTTGAGATGAGACCTTGGGAAGAGATGCTTTCTGTGAGGGTGGGGAGGCTCCATACCAGGTTGCCCAGAGCAACCTGGAGGGGTTCAAGGCCAGGCTGGAGCAGCTGGGTCCAGTGGGAGGTGTCCTTGCCCATGGCAGGGGTGGGACTGGATGGGCTTTGAGGTCCCTTCAATCCCAAACCTTTCCATGATCCTATAAATATCTCTGAGGGGGTTGGTCCATTGCCCCATGCTCACAGAAGGGTTTTGGATTCAGAAGTGATGCCTGGGGCAAGAATGACATAGTCTTGAGCTGACGCTCTCAAATGGTCAGAGGTGCTGAGTTGTGTCTTGATCCATGGCAATCATGCCTCTCTTTTTACCTATTCAGAGATAGCAGTCAAACAATTGAAGATTATTAATTGGATTAATTGTAAAACTTAAATGAATCACTGCTTTCTTTCCCAGTCTATAATCACTTGCCTTCTCCAATCAATTAGGCAGTCCCAATCAATATTTTACCCTTTTCCAATACCAAGGCGGCAGAACTACAGTTTGTGCGTTGGGCTGGAATAGCACAGACCAAAAAATCATTATTGTCATTGCTTTAATATAGACTGGGGAGAGTGGAGTTCGCTTCTAAGCTAGAGCTTGTGAAGATTGCACCAAGAAAAGCTGAAAGAGGGGAGCTTGAGATCAGATCTTAGGGAGAAATATTTTGCTGTGTGGATGGGGAGGCCCTGGCCCAGGTTGGATGGGGCTCGGAGCAACCTGATCCAGTGAGAGGTGTCCCTGCCCATGGCAGGGAGTGGAGCTGGATGGACTTTGAGGTCCCTCCCAATCCAAACCATTCCGTGATTCTATGAACATTGCAAATTAATGATTTCAGTTGTGGTTTGCTGAGCTCTGGTCAAAATCTCCTGCAAAAAGCTTTGCTATACCTGTGGGTGAGGAGGTCCTGGCAGGGCTTCAACTGTTGTAGCCTCAGTTCTGCCTGATTTTGAATCTAATATTTAAGTTACAGCTGCTTTCCCTCTAGCTGAGCTGGTTAAATGGGAGAGAAGAAAGGGAGATTTACACCTGTTCTCCCAACTGGAAAAAAATCTGCTATTTCTGATGAAGTCTTGAAACTTTAAAAATGCAAGTCAGTTCTTCATTTTGGTGTTGCATAAGTGACTGCTTGGATGGGAGAAGCAATGAGACTGGTAATTGGAGACAAATGCTCTATTTCCTTTAATTGTTTCCGTAACTTGATTTACTTTTGAAATACTCTGTGACTGCTTTGCTTATTTACTGTCTGTTTGCATTGCTATTGCTACTTCTGCCTTGTCTGATGAAGCACATTCATCATTTCTTTTCATTTGGTATGGACAGATACAGTTGCTCTTAATAGCAGCTTGTTTAGGAGAGAAGCTTCTGGCGAAATGGTTAATATCCATTTAAATCAGAATTAAGTGATTTATATGGAAGAGGCAGGAGGAGTGTGAAACTGGGGAAAATAAACTGTGAACTTCGTTTCAGGAGTGTGGAGGAAAATTTAAGCAGGATGAAGTGAGTTCATAGATAAAGAAGGGGACAGGTTGGGCCAGTAGGTATTGCTGGGGAAGAGAAGCCTTTGGGATCAGAGGTGCTAAGACCGCGCCTCACCTTGGTCCTTAGGCCATTGATGCCCCATTGAAACAATGAAGGGTCTAGAGAACAAGTGTTATGAGGAGGAGCTGAGGGACTTGGGGCTCTTCAGCCTGTAGAAGAGGAGGCTGAGGGGAGACCTCATTGCTCTCTGCCGCTCCCAGAAAGGAGGTTGTGGTGAAGTGGGTGCTGGGCACTTCTCCCAGGTAGGATGGGTTAGGAGGAGAGGAAGGAAGTGACCTCAAGTTGCACCAGGGTAGGTTTAGACTGGACATTAGGAAATATTTCTTCAACAAGAGGATTGTCAAGCACTGGAGTAGGCTGCCCAGGGTGGTGGTGGGGTCACCATCTCTAGAGGTGTTTGAGATGTGTGTAGATGTGGCACTGAGACATGATTTAGTAGGCACGGTGGAGTGGGGCTTGATGGTTGGGGTGGATGAGCTTAGAGGTCTCTTGCAACTTTAATGACTGCATGAAATACCTCCAGAAGAATTTCAAAATGGCTTGAGGGCTTCAGTTGGCTATTCAGGCTTAACTAGAAGGTGGCACATGGGGCAGAGCCACCACATCTGCCTAACCCCCAGCTTAGCCACATCTTAATAGGCAAAGGTATGTGCATTTATCTGGGTGTGTGTTGGGACAGAAGGGAAATACAGCTCAGTTTCCATGGTACCATAAGAAGATGCTGCTCCTCTGGCCCTCTTCAGCATCCCTTTGCTTCCCATCCACGCTGCTGTCTTTCTGCATGTTTCAGGCACATGGTGAGCTGCCCCATTATGTCTCGGCGATGTTCCTTCCACTTCTGTAGCTACCCAAAAATACTTGCTAGTGTCCTCTCCTTTGCTGCATTGAGGGATGCAGCCAGGTGTGTTTCTTGTTAAGCTGCGCACCTGATTCTCCTTTCCTACCTATTGTGAAACCATCTCCTCCTCCTGTGGGGCTGTTGGACACTTGTGCTCAGCTACAGCCTGTAGCTACTGTCTTCCTTTGCCTGTGTGCCTTGGAAAAGAGGCTATAACGACTGTTTTAATGTTCTCAGGTCTGGTTTCAGTTCTATGCCTCTCTGCTCAAAGGACTCAGCTCTTAACTAAATCTAAACTAAGCAGGTTTTGGCTGAGACTGGAGACCTGTTCTCTCTTATTTCCCATGTGCTCTTTGTAATTCTTTGTCTCTGGACATTTTTTTGCTTTTCATTTTGCAGTGAAAATAACCTAAACTGGCTGAAATGAGTGTTTCAAAGAGGACTTCTTGGCTGTAAGCCAAAGCTGGGGCTTGCCTTATAGAGATGTTTCTGAAGCCTTTTTTCTGTGGGACTAATCAGCCCCAAAGCTGGTCTCAGCAGAGGGTTGCAGATGAGAGTTATCAACAGAGGTTTTTATGAAACACGAGGCTTGCACTCAAATTGCAGTTCCAATAAAACATGCAATTGAAGTGTATGTTCCTCTTGTCTTTTCTGCAGAGAGATTTTATTAATGCCAATTGCATGGAAACAGGGGTCAGCTGTGGTGCCCCTATGGAGATAAAATGACATTAATGCACTTAGGCTGTGACAGCAAAGAGCAGCTGGTTTTATTTTATGTTCCTTATGATTCCAGTGGGAGTTTCATGTGAGTGGTGCAGAACTCTGGGGCTGAGTTCAGTGATGGATCCCTCCAGTGAAAACATGATGGAGAGGCTGGGAGGGAGAAGGCCGTGGCGCGTAGTGTTGGTGGCAAGATCTTGAGCGACCCAGCTAATATGGTAGCATAGGTAAACTGGGAGGACCTCAGGATTGCTGGAAATGGATGAGGGATGGGGGTCTGAGGATGCATAGATGATCACAGGCAAATCCTGCTCGGGTGCTGCCAGGTGCTGAAATGCTCTGAGTCAGAGGGTTGGGAGCATGTGTGGGGTTAATTCTCACTGCTTACCTGGCAGAACTGAGCTAGGTAATGGCTTGTATGTCCTAATCTTGTCTTTCCACAGATTCACTTCCATTACCATTATCTCAAATTACTCTCAGAGCAGGAGTTGAGCTGTAGCTTGACCTGAGCAATGGGTGTGGAAAGCTTTGGGAAAGGACTATGCTTATCAGAAGTGGTGTGGCCAGCAGGAGCAGGGACAGGATCATGTCCCTACACTCTGTGCTGGAGAGTCTGCACTTTGAATCCTGGGTTCAGTTTTGGGCCCTTCAGTACAAGAAGGACGTCGAGGGGCTGGAGCACATCCAGAGAAGGCAGTAGAGCTGGAGAACAGAGGTTCTGGGAGCGGCTGAGGGACCTGGAGCTGTTTAGCCTGGGGAAGAGGAGGCTGAGGGGAGACCTCATCACTCTCAGCAGCTCCTGGAAAGGAGGTTGTGGTAAGGTTGGTGCTGGACTCTTCTCCCAGGTGTGATGGGATGAGAGGAAATGGCCTTGAGTGGTGCTGGGGGAGGTTTAGATTGGGTATGAGGAACAATTTCTTTACTGAAGGAGTAGTGAAGCTCTGGCAGTGGCTGCCCAGGGCAGCGATGGAGTCTCCATCTCTGAAAAGGTTCAAACAGTGTGTGGCTGTGGCACTTTGGGACATGGTTCAGCAGGGACAGTGGGGTTGGGCTGATGGTTGGGCCGGATAAGCTGAGAGGTCTTTTCCAACCTCAGTGATTCTGTGATTCTAATTGGTGTGGGGTTGCACATCTGAATCCCAGTCCCAAATTGTGCATCCATTGCCTTTTCTGTCCCAGGGTTCCTGAGCACAGCTGTGGCTCTTGCACAGGGTGCAGGACAGGAGAGCACATTTCCCAGCCACACAACCTTGTCCTTGACATGATGCGGTGCTGCTGAGGCTTCTTCCATTGCAAGCTCAATCACAAGCCTTATCATGGAATGTCGTTGTTAAAAAGGCTGAGGTTTTAAAGCTCTGCTGCACGCATTGCTCCTGCCTGGCATAACCAGCTGTGATGATGGATGTATCTCTCAGTCCGCGGCAGGAATTGTACAACACCTCATCACTGTGCTGCACGATCGATTAGTAATCTCCTTCAATCAAACAGACTATTTTGTGTGAGCCTGATTCCCATTGTGGGGGCTCCAACCTGCCTGTGCATTTTGCAGTGCATGGACCCACCTCCCTGCTGAAAGGGATGGGAATTGCAACTGGAAAAGCTTTCTCCTTCTAGGCTGTCTGCTTTGAAGCTTTCTAATAAATAGGCTGCTCGACATTTTTTGATAGGAAGGTCAACGTCCTCGATAGGCTCTGGGATTTTAAGATAAGTGGAGGAAATGGCATTGGTAGGCTGATTTCGATAATGATACTCATCTTGTATCTGATCTTTGACTATACTCACCCTGTCGGTGTACGGCTCGTAGCTCTGAAAATGTGGCTGGTGTCTCTTTGGCAGAACCAGCACCTCTTAGCACAGGGTGGTTTTACTGGAGCTGTGTCAGCTGCTGTAGAATGCAGAAAAGGAAGCTTGAGCTGTTCTTAGGGAAAACAAAAATCAATTGGAGCAAGTGTTTTTGGCTGAATAAGGTCACAACCTCCTGAGTCAGCTTTCTCAAACCTGCTACAGGTTTGCTAATTAATCATTGTAGAGATGAGTACGTTTGATATACCAGCCAAAATGCGTTTATGGGTGGAGACTCTTGTTTTGGAGAACATCTCTAAATGCTAGAAATCATTTTATTCGGGCAGTAAAGGACAGACTGCCCTTTTCTGGTGGTGCTGAAGAAACCATGAGTTTTGGGAAGCAAGACAGGGTCCAGCACAGGGCTGCATTATGTCTGTCTAGGCTGTGGGAGACAGGTTTGGAAGCACCTTTCAATGCTGTGCCTGTTGGGAGGACATTTCTGGCTGCTGTGAGGGATTTTTTGGAGATGCTTAAGGGAGAGCAGGAAGAAATATGTAAGGACCTGGGAGGATTGTCTGTCCTGATGGTTATGGTGCTGGGGATGTGGGTTGAGACCTTCTCAGGCTCAGTGGCACTAGGGCCATGGCCTCCAAGGCAGGATGCTCACCATTAAAAGCGAGGCTGTGGTATGGCAGTGAAGAGTAGCAGCGAGCTTTCCTCCTGAGAGCTGCTTACCCTGGTCTGGCTGTGGTTGTGTTTCTGCAGAGGTGAGCATGGTCCCCGCTGTCCCCATCTCAAGCGTCACCGTGCAGGGCTCAGCTGGCCTGGGAGGGGATCCGATTCCTGGAGATGAATGGGACCCTAAATTCTGGAAACCTTTTCATTTTGAATGTATCTCCTCTGCACCTTGTTAAGGTAAAGGTTGCCTTTCATTTACCCCGATGCAAAGTGAGGGTTGATTTACACCAGTCCAACAGATGGGAGGCTGTGGTCCATAGCACTGAACTGGTGGTGGCCTCGCAATTCCTGTGGCAACCTTTTGAAACCTTTCCGAGTGTGGTGTAGGAAGAGGGTCTACCTCCAAGGTCTCTGACAGTAGCTGTGTTGGTGTGTGGTTGCACAGCACGTGCAGGGCTGATGTTCAGAGGGAAATGCCCAGACCATGCAGCAGGTTTGTTCAGTGCTCTGAAGCACCTGAGATTTCTGGGGACATTGGAGGTCTGGTTTCCAGGGTGTTTGCACCCCGTATGCTTTGCTGTCTCTTGTGAGTGCTGCTTGAAGTTTTCTCAGGTTAGGGTGATCCATGGTCCTCTGCTTTCCAATGTGATACATAGCATCAATTTTCAGGTAGTTTCAGAGCCAGGGAACTTGCGGTTCGCTTGTCTTCTCACTAAATGCCTATTTTATTTTTTTTCTTCTAGAGCTCTGTGTACGGTGTTCTCAGAATATGGCTCATGTGGTTCTGCTTTCACCTCAGCACAGTTTGTCTCTGTGGATTGTCATATGCCTCCTGTGGTCCCAACAGCCTTTATTCTCTTGGCCTGCGATCTGTCACAGACATGTGCTGAAAGCTGATTAACATCTCTCATCAGGTGGATCAGTTATTGCTCTGTATCTGGCTCAAGCCGAGGGCCTGGAGATGCTGGATTGCTTTGATAAGGTGCCAAAGTGACATTCTGATAGCTGAGCCAAAGCACTGAGTAAATGCTTTTCCCATCTCCCACAATGATAGACTCCCAAATCTCCGTAGAAGCAACTTATTTCTACTACTCAGCCACTTGCTACCAGGAATTATCTGCCCTAGCAGAAGACAATCTGCTTGCTTTGTGTTTGTTACGCTATTGCTTGCTCTAGTAGAGAGAGGTATAAAACTCTTTCCAGGTGACATTTGCAGGAAAAAATCAATTGTTTATCAACATCACAGCAATCAATAAATGCAGTGATAGGTGCAACTGTCTCTATTGGAGCTGAACCTTGATTGCTAAGTAGCCAGCTTTTTTTGCTGAAGCCACCTGTGGCTGAAGCTCAGCTGTTTCTGTGGGGCCAAAGGAAGGAGTGGGTATTGGAGGACAGATTCTCAGAGCAGCAGAGTTGCCTTGTGTTGTCCTGAGCCCTTCCCTTCTGTGGGGTGGTCACACTTATTGCTCTGTGCTAATTCTCCCTGATCTGTTGGCCTCTGCTGTCTAGTAGAGAGAGCTCTGGAGATGCTTGTGCACACGTGGACAGCCAGGAAGGTGTCTTATCTCTGGGTTTTTGTACAGCAAGCAGGAAAGCTGGAGAGGGACTCTCGATCAGGGAGTGCAGGAGTAGGATGAGGGGGAATGGTTTTGAGCTGAAAGAGGGGAGATGGAGGTGAGATCTTAAGGAGAAATGTTTTGCTGGGAGGGTGGGGAGGCCCTGGCCCAGGTTGCCCAGAGCAGGGGTGGCTGTCCCGTCCCTGGAGGGGTTCAAGGCCAGGCTGGATGGGGCTTGGAGCCCCCGATCCAGTGGGAGGTGTCCCTGCTCATGGCAGGGGTGGGACTGGATGGGCTTTGAGGTCCATTCCAGCCTAAACCATTCTAGGATTCTAAGCCACAGTTTCATGGTGAAGAGGTGAGCCACAGGATAAGACACCCATCTAAATTCCTTAAACCAGGGGAATTCACC
The DNA here is from genome assembly GCF_032191515.1 of Phaenicophaeus curvirostris. Lineage (NCBI taxonomy): Eukaryota > Metazoa > Chordata > Aves > Cuculiformes > Cuculidae > Phaenicophaeus > Phaenicophaeus curvirostris. The sequence continues at coordinate 27,095,815 of NC_091401.1, read as the reverse complement.
ACGTCTTTTGTAGCTTTAAGTGAGGTAGTGTCTGCTCGTCCATCTCCTCAGAGCCCACAGACTCTCATTTTCTCTTAAGTGTGCCAATGTCTATTGTATTTCTCTCTCTGATTCTTTTGGCATGCTGGGCTTGGTGCTGGAGATGGGCATGGAGAAGGACCTTTTGCAATGTTTGGGTGCTCCTGCTATGGCTTGTGATGAACTTGCTTTCAGCCTGACATACCAGTGACCTTCTCCAAATATCCTCCTTTGTTGCATGCTGTGGCTTTCCAGCTGAGGCTGGTGAGTGGGCACAGAGCTGCTCCCTCTCCCTGGGACACCTGTAGGCTTTCTATCTTGCTTCAAGCTGTGATTCGGTATCTCATTAAACAAGGGGAATTTAAAGCTGGCCCCATTTGCATAGGGTTCCTGAGCCTGAGCTTTGCCACTGAATCAGCTTTGAGATCTCTAGTGACTGCCCTGTGGCCAAGATAACCCCTCACATAAATACAGCTAGGGATGGAAGAGTTAACATCAGCAGAGTTCAGACATGCTGGAGAGTTACCTCATGTTGCTGTGGAAACTAACTTTCTGAAACCACAGTGATGTATGGTAAAGCTTTGGGTCAGCGGGTAATAAATTCTGTTTAAAAAGTGATTTTTTCCCCATCTGCTGATGTAAACATCATTAAGAGAAATGACGGCTGAGAGATGGATTTCTTTTTATATCAATTTTCAGACAAAGAAAATAATTTTTTTTTATAATAAAAAAGTTTCTGGGAATCAGAGTGTGCTATAAATAATGAAATAAAGAAAAAGCGCTGGTGATGGAACAGAAATTTTCCCTGGCGATTGGTTTACAGCTTTCTGTGATTTAATGGGAACTCGCAGTTGCCTGTGGGAAGCTGCAGCAAAGCCCTGGATGGCTTTGTAAGTCGGTGCTTTGCAAATTGGACCCCAAATCTCAAACTTGGAAGACTTCAGAGTATCATTGTCCCACAGGTCCTCTGTCACCTGCAATTCCTTGTTCTGCCCCTTGTCCTGGAGGGGGTACGTTTGTCACCCGCGTGCGCTGTCAAGACCTGACCTGATGTTACTGGGGTGCTTGCTGAGGTGGGGGGGTTGAGGTTTGCTATTTTACCCTTCAGGACCCAGGAGGATCTTGGAGGGAGGCAGAAAAACTCTCTCAGTTTACATGAAGTGGTGTGACAGTCCCAGATGACCGCAACTGTGCTACTGGGAATGCAGACTAAAGTGTCACTGTGATTAATGGGGTAATTAATAAGCAATTAATGTGCTTTAGAGCATGGCTATACCTTTTATCCTGGCTATCCACTTGGCGCTGATCCACTTTCTTTGACGCTCAGGGTTCAGAGCAGCTTGGGCTGATGAAGATGATGCATGCACATCTCATCCTTGATGCCACCAAGAGCACCTCTGTGCAGCTTTGCATTGGCACTGCAGGGAGTCTGCAAATTTGGGGGTTTTCTTCCCAATTCATGGGATTTAAAATTGAGTGGATTGCCCTTGATGTGAGTGCTCTGAAATGCCCTTCTTTGACAGCTTCTCTGTTAGCATCCCCAAACTCTGAGAGCTGTCCCGTGTGCGTGGGCCCCCACGTGTGACCTGACCTGGCATCACAAGTTCACGGTTCCCTAACCTACATGTGAGCGTGGCTCTCGGCAAGTCCTTCTGCCTCTTTGCTCTCCCAGCTCAGCCAGCGTTTTGTGCCCTCCAGCAGCCTGTGTTAGTCTGGTTCTCCACTGAGCCTGGGCAGGTTTTCTCCGTTAAGTCCTGTCAAGGTGTTATGCTGATACACTTTCTCAGCTTGAGGTATTATCCATTTCTGGAGTTTAATTTAAATGTTATTTTTTGTTGTGAATGGTCCCTGTGAAACCATTAAGAACTTGTTTACATATTTTGAGTCGATTTTGGCATTTAAAAGCAATTGGAATATAAGACAAACTTCTAAGTGAAAAGTTGCTTTGGAATGAAAATCAAAGTATTCTGTGCCCTCCAAATAATGAAATGTTATGTTTTGATGTTATCAAAACACTTGGGTCAGCTTTTTCATTTGGAAATGAGAATGTGTTGGTATTGTCATGCCCAGGTGAGTTGTATCTTTTGCAAGAAATGATGTTCTCTTGATGAAAAATCCCCAGGCAGCTCTGGAAAGAGCAGCTGAACCTTGCCCACCTGTGCAGTGCCATCCCTCTAACTGGGCTCCAAGGCTTGTGCCAAGCAATACCGAAGGCTGATAATTAGCATAGATGCTTTGTTAAAAAAGAGGAGGGAGATGTTAGAGCAGCTTCCAGTGCTGAAAGGGGCTCCAGGAAAGCTGGGGAGGGGTCTGAATCAGGGAGCGCAGGGAGGGAATGGTTTTGAAGTGAAAGAGGGAAAGAGGGGAGATTGAGATGAGATCTTAGGGAGAAATGTTTTGCTGTGAAGGTGAGGAAGCCCTGGCCCAGGCTGCCCAGAGCAGTGGTGGCTGCCCCATCCCTGGAGGGGTTCAAGGGCAGGCTGGATGGGGCTTGGAGCCCCTGATCCAGTGGGAGGTGTCCCTGCCCATGGCAGGGGTGGGACTGGATGGGATTTGAGGTTCCCAAACCATTCAATGGTTCTATAAGAATATGATAAAAAGAAAATAATTCAATGTTTGTGAATGATGAGGTAGCCATGGAGGGTAACCAGGGCTTGCTGAAGCACCCCAGTATCTTGGAGGATATGAATGCTATAATTCAGTGTGATAAAAAAGAAATTAATGTCATAAAAAATCTTGACCAGGTCATCAAGAGGCAGAAGGTACCACAGCTCTGGCAGAGTGGAGGTGGGAAATTTTGCACTTTGTCATAGACTGGAATCTTTAACAGAAATGAAAGCTTACTGGTTGTTTTTAAAAAGCAGAGGAGAGAAAAAATGGATGTGCGAAATAGCAAGAAACCTCATCCCCCGAAGGCCAACACACTTGTCATTTGAGCTTGATGTTTGAGGGTGTGAAGTGATTTAAGTTGCCCCTGTTTATGAAGACCAGGTGCATTGCTGGAGAGCTGCAGTGCTCCCCTCCGGCTGCTCTCGGTGGTCCCCATCCCTGTGCAGGAGGGATCCTCGCTCAGGAAGATGCTTCTCTTGAGCGCTTGGCTGAATTCGCTGTGGCGTGGGCATGGTTGTGAGTGTGCAGCCCAAGATGACCCTGGCCTATGATGTGGGTCTTGTATGCTGTTGAAGGGATTCCCTGTCCATTGTATGCTTGCTTTCCCTGCCAGGAATGGGCTTATCCCCTCGCCCCAGGAAGCTTTCCTCAAATGGTGCTGCCTGCACTTTTAAGCACACCCATAATTTTTAGTTTCAGAGAATGGTCGGTTGGAAAAAACCTTTGAGATCGAGTGTGGCTGTACCTGTCCAATACTGAACCAGATCTGTGAGCATTTTGTTTCTCAGGCCCAGCCTGGCATGTGGATATTTGAAAAAGACCACTTTTAGCCTGCCTGTCTGCCAACACAGCTTGCCTACTGCTACCAACCAGTTCATGTCACTGTTTACTGTTCCTCTAATATTTGTGTCAACTGTGATCTTTGCTGGCAGCGAGCTCATGTGCTCCGCTCCAGATTGTGGAGAAACATCTCCAGCAGTGCTGGGCTGAGAGCAGAGCTGTCCCTGAACCCTGCTTGAGCTCCTGGATCCCTCCAGAGCAAATCGGCAGCCTCCTCTGCTTTGGAGGGGTCAGGATTTCAAGTCAAGGTCCCCCAGTTCTTCTACCTCATTTTTATACACCCAGCAGATTTACAGAACGTGAGCCAGGGAAATTGTTTGAGCTGTGGTTTTATCTTGACAGCAGTGACAAGAGGGCGAATGATCTTTCTGTCAATGCAGTGAAGGCCATCACGTGCTATTGATTTTATTTTCTTCATTCAGCAGACCACTCCATTCAAAGCAGGGCAAAGCCTTCTTTAATTCTTACTGGTTTTCCCCGCTGCTTTTCCTCTCTGCCCCATCTCCTGTGCTGCTGCGGGTCCCCCCCGACTGCTGGGCAGCTGGAGGATGTTCCCACCAAGATGATCATTGGGGAGGAGCAGGCAGAGGACAGCACGCACAACACTCATCAGTGTCCCTTTAATGTGGAAGCGACTTGACTTTTATTGCCAGTGCTGAAAGCATCTACAAACGTAGATTTAGCATCAGCCTCCAGGCTTAAGATACAGCTGTTATATTTTTCTTTCTTCCTTTAATTTTTCTCCCCTCTCCTTTGCACTAATGTAATGCTTATTTAGGAACTGCAGCCATCTGTGTCTGCTAGGGATGGCACTGTTATATTTGCTATCGCTTTCTTTCCCCAGGTTTTTGATGAGACTTGCAGCGCATAGGAAATTTCCCAGGACGGCAGAGACTTTCTTTGATTGCTTTTTTGATTCCCTCTGAAAGAGATTGTTCACAGTGCTCTTTCTCTGCTGGAAAAAGGTGGCCAGCGGGAGAGCTGAGGATCCTGCCTCGCATTGGGTTAGCGAGGCGAGTTTGTGAGGAGCCGACCAGAAAAAGAAGTTATTAAATTGGAGGTGGTGGTTTTATCTGCAAATAAAAAGGGAAGGAAGGAGGAGGATCTGGGACCGGCTCTTCCCATTCCTCTGAGCAGCTTGCGGTTGACGGTGAGACAGTTCACGTGGGAATTGGGGCAGTTGCAGTACTCCAGGGAATTTTTTTTTTAGTGTTTTTCAAGTGGAATCATTCTGTCTCGACAGATGGACAGGGACCCATCCCAAGTCGGCAATCTGGCGAGCAGCGCGTGCGGCGGGAGGCTGCGGCACCGCTCCGTTCCAGCCAGGCAGAGCAAGGACGGGTGTGCGGCTCTGCCATCAGGCGCGGGGCTATTTTTGTCAGACGAGGCAGAAGTTGGTTTCTTCCTGTTTTGTTGAGGAGTTGCTTGCTAGTGGCTCGTGTTCACCCTTGTGAGGAAAGGTAAACCTTAAAAATATCTTTGAAGAGAAGAAAAAATATCTCCCATTTGGCAAAGCCCTGTAGAGAGCTGCTCTAGAGAGAACCTCAGTCCTACAAGTTATTTACCTTTTAATACCCATCTCTTTGATTTTTGTCTAGCGTTTTCTCTGTCACAGGCTCCTTTAAACTCTCCTCCACAGAACTTTAGCTCCTTTTTGCACCCTGAGCCCTCTGCTCTGTTGATTGCCCTCTTAATGGGAGAGTTAATGACGAGCTTATCTGAAAATACTTCTTCCTCCTGTGGGAAATCATAGTCCCAGGCATTCAAGGGTGAAGATGCTGCTGTGTTGCTTTATGGTTCATAGAGGCTGAGGAGCTGGGACATGTCTGATCATAAACTGTTTAGCTCCATCTGTTTGGGTGCCCAGGACCCTTCCTTGGCCCCTGCCCGTACTCTTTTCTCCAAAGCAGGCTGGCTGGCTGCACGCTGCCTATTGGGAGTGGCCTTGCCATCCCTTGGGATGGGATGAGGCATTGTTAGAAACATTGAGAACTGTCCCTGTTCAAAACCAGGGCAGGGACTGCCGCAGTCATGAGATGGTGGAGTTGGTCAAGTTCCAGAGGCTTAGTTTTTCTAGGATGCCTGAAGGACTCACTGGAAGCTTGTTAGCTGCTCCTGAGACTTTCCTGGAGGCCTCTCCATCCTTTGAAGCCAGACAGGCAAGAGCACACGTTCATGCCTCGTGTGCTCCAAGCCAGCCCCTGAGAGGTGCCGCCAGCCTCCTGCAGCGCTCGGCTCCCTGCGCGGGCACCGTGGATTGGTACCTGCGGCGCTACAGGCGCACACACGCCCCACCAGTACCGAGAGCCTTGCAGTATGGCTTTGCAGCTGTCAGCATGATGAATGGATGTTATGTTTTATTTCCTGCTTTATCAAATACTAATTATGTGTATGATAATTCTGAGCATCGTGGTTACTTTTGGTTCATTTGCTTTTCTCTCTGGAGGCATAACAGGGGGTATTTCTATCCCAGCCCCCACTCCCATTCTTGAAATTCTGCTTTAATTGCTTCTCCCTGGCTTTTGCTTAAGGTTCCCCACTCCGAAGGGGTCAGTGTATCGATCCTGTGCTTTGATAAGGTCAGCAGAGATCAGCTGTGACATTTTGAAGAGATTTGCTCCTCCTCTAATGGGCTTAGTCATCAAAGAGTTCTACAGGGGACAGGGCAGGGGAGAGATTGGGTTCAGACTCTTACGTATGTTTATTGCGGCAGTCCTGCAAGGCTCTGTGTAGTGATATCGCTAGAGAGACCTGAGCATCTGATGTATGGTTTACAAACTCTGGGTATGATGCTGAGCATCGTAACTAAACTTTAATCATAGAATCACAGAATGTCCTGAGCTGGAAGGGCCCCGCAAGGCTCATCGGGTCCCTGCACAGGGCACCTCAACGTTCATACAGTGGGGCTGAGGGCATTGGCCAAACACTTCTGGAATATTGTCAGGCTTGGTGCTGTCACTGCTTGGTGTTGCTCCATTCTGGGAAGAAGAACCTTCTCCTAATGTCCAACCCAACCGTGCCCTGGCCTCTTCCTGCCTTTCCCTCGAGTCTTCATTGAACCTCCGTGTCTGTGGAACCTCCCCGTTACAGCAGATGTAACCATCTGGGTGAGGCGGCACCAACCCGCTCCAAAGGGCAAGCCATGGGCTCGCACTTGAGAAGGTGACCTCCACTTTGTACAGCTGCAAAGCCTGGGCTGTGCCTCCAGTGCGGTGTCTTCAGCTCCAGTTAATCTCTGGTGATTCAGAGGAAGGTGAAGGAAAATAAAAGAAATGGCAAGCAACTTCTGTCTCGCCAAATGAGCCTGGAGGAGGGAAATTAATAAATTAATTCCTTCCTTATGTCTGCAGGCAAGCAGCTGAGGCCTTGGGTGCTACCAGCTTAACAAGGAGCTCCAAGGTTAAGCAGCAGATAATATGGAATTTCCTGTTCTTCTCATGGTTGAGGGGAGAAGGAAAGGAGCAGGGGCATAGAGGGGTGCCCTGCGTCATCCAGCTCTGCTCCCTCCGAGCCTGGGTTTGGACTTTCTCCCGGGAGCTGGATTAAAGCCTAGCTGTTCAAAAGTTATCTACTGCTAGGCTAACAATGTCGAACAAGGAGGATCCCACACCCATGTGAGGTCCTCCAGTGTTCACCTTCCCTCCCTGCTGGGAAATTGCACTGTATTTTGGGATTTATCTGACCTGAACTTCCAGGCATTGAATCTCACCGTGTCTTTGTCAAAGCCTGGGAAGTTCCCTGCAACCCAGAGTATTTCCATGCTCAATACGTCTAGACATCTTGTGATCTCTTAAGGAGCTCTTCCATAAATGAAACAACTGAGCTGAGTTATGAGTATTTTCTAGCTCTCAGCTCTGTGTCTGGCCTTCAGTTGGATGCTGTCTGGTGTATCCTCTCGCTCCTCACTCACCATGGACTGGGGCACAGACTGTTGAGGAGCACGTGGTGAGAGAAGAATGATTGCACGAGCTGGTTGAATGTGGTTGAATCTTCAGTATCTCTGTTGTCACCCTGCTGTCTTGCCTAGCTGGTCCCCCTTGGCAGGGTTGAGCAGCTGATGCTGAGACCAAACCTTCAGCAGCCTATATAAACCTGATGTGGTCCAGCAGACAAGCTTGCCCACAGCACCTCAGCTCTTCTGGAAAGGGATGTGTTGATGTCTCCTGCCTTTGAGTGGCTCATGAGGTTCCTGAAGAAGGGGCAGTTCTTAGTTTAGCCTGGAGAAGAGGAGGCTGAGGGGAGACCTCATCACTCTCTGCAGCTCCAGGAAAGGAGGTTGTGGTGAGGTGGGTGCTGGGCTCTGCTCCCAAGTAACAAGTGATAGGATGAGAGGAAATGGCCTCAAGCTGTGCCAGGGGAGAGTTAGATTAGATATTTGGAAAAATTTCTTTCCTAACAGAGTGGTGAAGCCTTTTCAGAGGCTGCCCAGGTCAGTGGTGGAGTCTCCATCCCTGGAGGAGTTAAGAAAAAAAAATGTGTAGAGGTGGCATGTTGGGCTCTGGTTCAGCAGGCACTGATAGTTGGTATCTGATAGGGGCAGGGCTGATAGTTGGACTGGATGAGCTTGGAGGTCTTTTCCAATCTTGATGATTCTATGGTTCTATGATTCTGTGGTTGTATTTTCTGCATAAGACATCCCCGCTTCTCCCAGGACCCAGAGCTATGGTACACTCTGCATAGGGGGTCTCTGAGCTGCTATTTAAAGTGTTGGAGGGGGGTGGTTTTTTTCATGTAGAGTCATGTAAATATGTCTAAAAAGGGAGCAAAATGGTGGGTAAGAGAGGAAGCAAATGCAAACAGCCAGGGAGAGACTGGTTCCTGTTCCTGCTTGGATGAGTATTCACTTACTTCATGGAAAAATCATCTTTAGTCCTCGCTGCAGTTGGTGCTTTCTGAGGTAATCTCTCACATTGTAAGTAGCTGTAATTTGCATTCCTGCTTCCCAGAGGTGTTGTCTTGCATGCGGTTGCATCAGAATGCGTTTTTCCACAGTGCTGTGCCTAGGCAGTGCAGATCCGCTTGCAGTCGAGGGACCACGAATGAAAAACCTTTGTGTTGTGTCATCCGATTCATCCACATGCAAACACTTATCCTCTGGGATCTGGGCTTGGTCATCCAGATCAGGGACCCTGATCAGAGTGGACTCTGACACCTGATAGGACGGGGTGACAGAAATGTCTTTAGTGGCTCTGTATGGGGCTGTGAATCCTGCCCTGGTATCTGATCTCATTTAACCTACTGCGTAACCTGCCCCGTTCTCATCAGGTCTTATTTAGTGACCACTCCTTCTGCTGTCTATAAATGTTCCCAGAAAAGAGTATCACGCCAGCTGTATGTGGACAGAGAGCAGAAAGATGGCATTGATCGAAACGGCCCAGAGGTCCCTGCCACTGGAGAGCAAAAGCTTTTTGTTGATGTTTTCAAGCCATAAAGTTTTCAGGATATCCCAGGCAATGGCAGAGCAATTCAATCAGGGTCTCTTATCAGATTCCCTTTGTCTCACTTATCTTTGCCTTCTTTTCTCCTTCAGGGTAGGAAATGCCTTTTCTTTAGGGTTGGTGGCCTTGCTACAATGGGCAGCTGCCGCCTTTAGCAGAGTAAGCAGGTATGAGACTATCAGGTAACTTAAAAACTCAACTCATCTGGCCTCTAGGTCTTCCCCAGCTCCAGTCCTGCACACCCTCGTGCCTTGGGGTTCACCACCAGACTCCCCAGGATGGGAAGGACGTGTTTCTTGCCTGTCCTATGCACGCACACTTCTCTTCCATGGATGGTTTCCAAGGTGCCAGTATCTGAAATGCTTCTGGCTGCTGCTCTTCTTGGAAGCATCAGAGACATCTGTCAACTTGAGCCCACAGGAGGTGGCTAGGGGTAGGTCACTTATTAAAAAGTTGCTCTAAGTGACTTTCTCTCACCTGAGTCTGAACTGTCTTGAGGAACAGAGTAGCTTTGGTTATTCTGGCTGTGGTCCCAGCCCTAGCCCTGCAAATCCTGTGTAGCTCAGATAAGGAAGGGCAGTGTGAGAGGAAAGAATGAAGCAGAAGTTCCCCTGCAGGCTGGGATGTCACTGGACCGTGCAGACAGGTTAGGTTTTGTGCTGTATTCATGTTAATATTCTGCAAACTCTATTTCCAGGCAAGAAATGGGAGCTCCAAGAATGTTATAAGCAAGTTTAAAGACTGGGGATGAGATCCTTAGGCCTTGGAGTGAGTGGATCAGGACAGCAGAGTCCTTGGAAACAGATTTAAGATGTATAGGTGCCTTGTTTCTGTCTGTCTGTGGTATTGTGTGAGTTAGAGCAGTCACAGAGCTGCTGTGGTGAAGAGTTTGAGGTACCTCAGTATTGCCACACTGAAAGGTGCTGCATAGGCTGTGATGGTCCCGTGTGTCCCATTGAGGACCTTCCCATGTGCTCCTGGATTCGTGGCACAGCACGGGCTGCCCTGGCAGTGGAGCTGCAGTGAACAAGGTGCAGAACAGGGCTTGAAATGGAGTGGGAGGGTAGTTTGCCAAATGTGGCTTAGGGCTCCGTGTTGGTGGGGCTGTTGGCATCTCCCTGCCAAAAAGCACCCACAAGCTGGCAGCTGAGATCTCCCCCTTTTACCTTCTTTTTCTTCCACTCTCCTGGTCCTGTTAAGCTCTCTCCACTGCACTCACCCTAATGGTCCCTCTCCTGGTTTATGTCCTTCAGACTCCTCTCTTTAAGCACTTAGTCATCACTTAGCTAAACTGCCATATACAAATATAGCTCTTTTGATCTTCCTACGTAAATCAATACCTGCTGCCCTTTAATCTTTGTAGTGGCTTTCTCTGAGCTCCCTCCAATTTAGTATCTGTCTTTGAAAGTGAGTAGTCTTTTGGGCCTGATTTTCCACAGTTTCAAATTGCCCAGAGCCCTGGTACCTGCTGCAATACGTGGTGTGGTGGCTCCTGGCCACCTCCATTTATCTTCAAGTGGTACAAAGCATTATGTACAGAGCATGTCTTGACCCTTTGGACTGGTGTGGCTCTTCACAAAGAGCCTCAGCCTGTGTTGGGAGGGAACTGCGATGCAGCCCATGCTCATGATGTCCCCAAGGTGGGTTCTATTGGATCCCAAAAGCTGAGGTACTAGCCAGCCTCAACACTGCTGTGCAGTTTTGGGGTGAAGGACAGTTGTCCAATCTGGCTTATGGAGAGGAATTTCTGCACTAATTTGTGACTGTATATGGTCCAAGGGCTGGAGCACCTCCCGTACAAGGACAGCCTGAGTTGGGGTTGTTCATCCTGGAGAAGAGAAGGCTGTGAGGAGAGCTTAAAGCGGCTTCTAGTGCTGAAAGGGGCTCCAGGAAAGCTGGGGAGGGGCTCTTGATCAGAGTGCAGCGACAGGACAAGGGGAATGGTTTTCAACTGAAAGAGGGGAGATTAAGCTGAGGTTTTAGGGGGGAATGTTTTCCTGTGAGAGTGGGGAGGCCCTGGCCCAGGTTGCCCAGAGCAGGGGTGGCTGCCCCATCCCTGGAGGGGTTCAAGGCCAGGCTGGATGGGGCTTGGAGCCCCTGATCCAGTAGGAGGTGTCCCTGCCCTTGGCAGGGGGGTTGAAACCACATCAGCTATAAAGTCCCTCCCACCCCAAACCATTCCATGATTCCGATTCAGTCATTCTATGAATATGATGTGGGTACAAACAAGCCCAAGATGAGTGAAGGAAAATGAGCTGCAAGAAGCAAATATTTGTCCCTTCGAAGTGGGGCTGTCCCTTCCTGAACAGGTCAGCTTGCGTGCCTGGATGCTGGTGGGGTATCTTCATCCGTAGTTGGTGAGGCTATATCGTGGGCTCAGTGGGAAGCTGAGTGATCTAGAGGTGCTTGTCATCGCTGTGGCAGGGAAGGATTGCCTCTTGTTGGCTGCTTGGCTGGAGCTGTGGGAGCACCAGGAGTGTCCTGCTGGTGTGTGGTGACAGGTAACCTCGAGCGCTGATTTACTGCAGGTGTCGGGCAGCAGGCCCAGCTCACGCTTCATCCCAAGTGCTCAGCCTGTTGGTTGTGTTACATTAGGTAAATAAAACTGTCACTGAAGCGGTCTTGAGCATGTGGCCATGGCTTCAGGGCAAGAATTAAGGCTCTCTGTAGGGCTTGAAGAGAACATTGTGCAATTCCGCCCCCCTTCTTGCCCTGACTGTCACCTCCAGTTACCCTGGGACTATTCCACCACTGGATTGGGAGCACTGGGAAAGTAATTTAAAGCTATTACAGTAGAAAGCTCCCTCCCTTCCTCCGTCCGCCCCTTCGAATGAAAGGTTTATAATAGCAATAAACCTCTTATTTTAGCATCTCGTTACAGGTCAAATAAAAGCTGGTCAGAGCATGAGACAGACAATCTCACCACTCTGCTTGTCCCCAGTGGATGAATGTATTAGTACTGCCACGGGCCGTATAGCTTAATTAGTCACCATTCTCTGCTCTTCCTCAAGGGGGAAAAAAATCCCACCAACTTTGCAAAGCCGAGGCAGGCTGCCTGTGTCATATTTCCTGTGTTCTTAGAGGTGTTAATGAATTCATTAATCACTTAATGGCAAGGAGGGTCTTGAGGGACCAGCATCGCAATTTACTGTTCCCAGGAGGCAGCCTCTCTGTCACTGATCTAAAGTTTCAGCTCCACTAATTTGTGCCAGCAGAGCTGCTGAGCTTCTGCCTGCAGTCCTTGGAGCACATGCAAACCTCTGAGTGTCGTGGGTCTGAGGAGCATCGTAGCGGCGTAGGGAGCAATGGGAATGCGCATCTGCTGGGGGAGGTCCTGCGGTGACGAGTGTGCCAGATATGGAATGTTCAGAGGCTGAACAAAGCCAAGGAAACATCTCCTCATCCTCACTGGTGTGTTGCTTTCATTTCCCTTTGTCGCTGGGGCATGTTTCCTGCAAAACTACCAAGGAAACTCCTCCTTGCCGTAGGCTCGGGAGCGCACGGTGAGCCTTGGAGGCTTCTTGCTGACTTAGAGGAGATAGCAGCTCTGGGAGCGTGGCTGTATAACGTGGCCTGGGACTGCAGGCTATGCTGTGAAATGAGTCTGTGAATCTCTTCTAATTGAAGAACGTCAGGGTGATGTATTTTGACTGAAACTGTCAGTTAAGATGTGAATATGAATGTTTGCATTTCTGTTCCCCGGAAAATGTTGATTATTTCAGTCTCTCGCCCTTGTTGCGGGAGAGCGGCTGATGCCAAAGTTCCCTACAAACTGGCTCTTTTGGCTTATTTCTAATTGCATGGCAGTGTAGGGAGAGGGGGACGTGAACGGAGCCCTCCTCTTTGCTAGTTCTCTTCCACCCGCCTGTCATCACTTTGCAGTTGCACCTTTTTAAAGGTTTTTTTTTCTTTTCTGTTCTCCTGTTTAACTTCTGCTCGGATTTCTCTTCCCATCTTTCCTCTCAGTCTGTTGCTTTCTCAGACCAAGAGCCAAGGGAAGCAAAGTACGTCAAACGAGGGGTAGCAGGGACCGTGGTTCTCTGTGCAGGTGTTTGCTCCCCATTGCTGGTACCTTCCTGGGGTTCAGCCCCCACACTCGTATTCTTTGCTCATGGTTGCCATAGGGGTGTGCGAGATGAAAGGCAGGAGGGAAGCTACGTGTCGGGCTGAAAAAGGGGAGAAAGGAGAGAGAAGGCAGGAATGCAAAACCACTTCATCATAGAAAGCACAAAGGGAGGCAATTTCAATAAATGCCAGATGGTCAAAATTAACCAGAGACATGTAGAGCCCTATATGTCCAACTGTTTGCTTTGGCAAGGATCCTTTGGCTTTTCAAATGAGTCTCCCAGGCTCCCTGTTCTTCTCCTTGACTTTCCTCACCCCCTTCACTCATATTCTGGACTCTTCTTCTCTCTCTGCCCTTCCTTCTCCCTTTGGTCTCCTTCCAGGCCTCTCATCTCCTACTGCTCTCCATGCTTTATGTTCCACCTCACGTGCTGGCTGTGTAAGAGCAAAGGTTGACCCATGCATGGGAACCAGCCTTCTTCCACCACGAAGAGATGTCCCAATTCATTAGCAGATTTGTTGAACGCGTGAGCTTGCTGCATGGCCAGGGAGAGGGCGTGCATCCTACTGGGGTATCAGGATGGTACCTGCACAGGGTGGCTACAGGTATGGGAAGACCATTGCCATCACAATCTCATAGAGATGTTGAAGAACTGCAGCTCTCAGGTTGTCCTTCCCATGAATATCAGCTTCTTCCTGCTCTCCGCAAGGTCTTGGGTCAGCCTTCGTTGTTTGTTTTTGGCTGGAAAGTCAGCAGTTTCCCTTGCAAGCAGAGGACCCAACACACGTTGCTTACCCTAGCGGAGTGACCTGGCATTGTTAGATTTGAGCACCACCACATGATGTGTTGCTCCAGACAATGCAATCAGGAGGGCTCTTGAATGCCACAGGCAGAGAGATCCAGCTAACGGTGGGCTTTTTTGTGCGTGTACTCTCTGCATTCAAAACATTTATTATTCTAAATTGCCTTCTGCACATTTTACAATAATTATGACTGGTCTTTGCCTTGTTATCTCCACAGTTACTAACAAGAACACCGTCATTATTCCAGTCATTAACAAAATGGATGTTGTTGTCCGCAGTTGCCGGCTGTGGGACTGCTTTCAGGAGGAGGCTCGTGTTCTCCAACCTTGCTTGCCCAGTCTTTCTTTAGGGAGGGGATGTTGTTCTCAGTAGGGTTGAACCTAAGAGGGCGAAGGGGGAACAGAGATTATGCAAAGAAGAAGTGGTTTGAGGGGGTGGCGGTGGGTGTCAAGATTAGCAGCGGTGAGCTCAAGGAAGCTGCTAATGGCCACATCAGTAGAAATGAGAGAAAAGGCAGCCATTTTCTGATGCTTCTTCTGTGTTTGGTGCATCTTAGGTCTGTTTCTGGCAGTGCAGTTTGATGCCACTCTAATTAATCCTGTGTTGCTTGGACCTGAACAGTCGCTTTTGCTCTGCTGGTGGAGATACATGGATGAAGGGGAAAAGGCTGGAATTAAGGTGACAGCACTCAGCTTCTCTAAGGTAAGTCCAGCAATGTGCAGTCCCAGTGTCTGCATGGTGGTACCAATCTCATTAGCAGTTGGAAGCTCCAGCAGAGGTTCTGGACCCAGTTGGTCTCTCCCATTGCCTCCATGGTGATACCCATCTCGTTAGCAGTTGCAAGCTCTGGCAGAGGTTCTGGATTCACAGAGTCTCCCTTGATAAACAAATAGGGAAAGTCAGGTTGGGTAGGTTGTGTTTTTCAGTAAGAGTATTTTTTTTTTTTTGTGACCTCCCTGTCAAAATTTGGCAATGCTAAAATGTTTGGAAATTAATTTCCATTTCCTTTGTTTTGGGGTAGGGATATGGGAGGGAAATTGGACTCCCCAAAACCCCCATTTTTACTCTGGTGCCTTCTGTTTCATATCCTAATGAAAATGTTCAACTTCAGATTTCAACTTTCATGTACGTTTTTCTTGAACTTGCACCAAACTTTTCACAGATGCTGGGTGACTCGAGGACGCATTTTGTTTAAATTGAGTAATTGGTTTAATTCAAACACAAATGCTTGCTTTTCTCATTTTAGTGAAAAGGAAATAAAAAAGTATTTCATAATTTTCCTTCAATATTTGAAATCTTGGAGGCACCAGAGCTGTAAAGTGTCTTCCTCACCATGAGACTCTAGAGGGAAGGACTTATTGGCTTGGAGTGTAATGACAACATGCACACACAGAGAGGCAAATTACAGACGTGGTTTGTTTGGGTTTTTTTCCCTCAAAATATTTATTTATTTATTTTGTACTGTGGTACAAATACTGCCATGTTCTCCATGGTCCGTTCTCGCATGGCTTTGTTGCTTAGTGCTTTAAACCTACTTAGGTCTTTGCAAAACAACCATGTCCTCGGTGCTTTTTAACTACAGAATCACATTGGTTGTCCTTGTGTTTTATAGGAAGGTAGGGAAAAATTATTTATGGATGTATTTTCCTCCTTTTTAAATGCAAATTGTTAATTCAAGAGAAGATGTATAATTGTTTCCTGATATTCGATATTTTTAGGTGTGCTCACATCTGAATGCCAGTGAGCAGGCCTTTTTCCATTACGCTTTGGAAAAGGAAACAAATTTTAATGGGCTTGTATTTGTTGAATACTGATTAAAGTAACTAAATGGAATTTAGGGTTTGCATGGGAAGTAGGGTATAAAATATGACTCACTGAGTTAAACTATTTCCTGTATCCTAGAAGGCCAATGCTAGAAAAAAGTAACTATGATAAAATACAACTCGTAATGCAGGTGATAGAACAATGTTCCTGATGATGAAGAAGGAATTTTTTGTGTTCTGCCAAACTTGGAATGCAGCAGAAGCAGGAATATAGACACATAATAGGGTTATGGAGCTGTTAGAGTGAGTCCAGAGGAGGCCACGGAGATGATCCGAGGGCTGGAGCAGCTCCTGTATGAGGACAAGCTGAGAGAGAAGTCATGGATGCCCCATCCCTGCAAGGCCAGGTTGGATGGGGCTTTGAGCCCCCTGATCCAGTGGGAGGTGTCCCTGCCCATGGCAGGAGGTGGAACTGGATCAACTTTGAGGTCCCTTCTAACCCAAACCATTCTAGGATTCTGTAAATCCAACTCCGGAATTGAATGAGTCTTTGTATAAATTGCTAATCTATGTTGGCTGGTAATCCTGAGTGCTTGAAGACCACCATTTTTTGGCAGCATTTCTCTGTAGCAGAGAGCCTCCGCTGCTGTCCCGCGTGTCCTCTGCCGTGCAGCACATGGTGTCAGAGCAGACCCTCTGAAGGACGTTTGACTTGGTGACTTCAGTGCCCTGTGCCAACCCAGGACCTTACTGGTTCCAGCAAAGCACTGGTGGTAGTGTTGTTGTGACCAGTGACACGGGTCCTGTCATACTGGGCTCTCCATCCACCTGTGGTGAGAGATGCTGCCAGGGAATGATGTTTAATTAAACAAGATAGAGAGGGCAAGGGAAACAGAGGAGTTGGAACTAGGGCTGAGTGTCAGGAAGTTGCCGTTGCTCCTGTTTATGCGAAGGCTTACGGTGGGGGATGCTCTTCAGTTTGTCTCAGCATGCCGAGAGTCCTTTAAGTGGGAGGCTGCAGTTTACAGAGTCAACAGATTTAAGCTGGCTGCAAATATTAATTATTAATTACTGTTGGAGAGTGCTATACATTAGATTGGTGAAGTAGTTAACAGCTCTGCATCCTCCTCCCCGCAGACATGCTCTCACTGTCAGATTCCTCTCCCTGACCAAGACCCCAGCACTAGAATTAGGCCAGAAACTATTTTCCAGTCGAGTGGCTTTTAATGGGCTCTCCAGACCGGTTCTTTGCATCCTGTGAGTGACTGGATGTGTAGAGAGCAGAGACTGGGATTGATTGTAAGAAGTGTCAGGACTATAAGTGGGGCTTGGTGCTGCTGGAGGTTGTGTCTTGTTTTCCAGAAGTGCCTGCTAATTACCCACAAGGCAGGGCAGGGCTCTGCTCTGGAGAAGCACCTTTGCAGGACTCCCAAGGGAAGCTGTATTTCTGATGAAAGGCCTAGCAGTGGTCTACTTTGGATTGTCTCTTGCACAGAGAGCATCTTACCACACTTGGCATGTTTCCTGGAATCCCTTGTCCACCTCAGCTACGACAGAATGAATGAAGGGTTGTTTAGTGTAATGAGCATGATGGCTTGGAGGTGGTGGTATGTCCTGCCTCTCTGCAGATGTTGAGGAGGTGTTTTGAGTGTCACCAGCAGCTTTTAAAGCCATTAAGATGTCACTTCCCATTGAGGCTTTCCCTCTCTGTGACACAGCATGGTTTGTTTGGGGCACATGCTCTGTTAAGGTCACTCACACCTTCTTGTGAAGGGATTTGCCATGGGACAGGAGTGCCATGAGGTAAAGTGCTTTGGGGTGGTGTCGGTGGGGTCTTCTGCTAAGCTAGCCCAGCACAGTTCTGCTGGCTTTAGGGCTAAGCGTGAGTCTAAGCTAGTGTCTTACAGCAGTGAAAAAGTCACTCCAAGATTAGCATAAAACAAAAGCAAGCTTCAGGTCCTACCTGGTGGCCTCTATGCATGCTCCATAGCCACGTGAAGAGTTCAGTCCTGCTTCCCAGCCAGTTCTCCCTCCCTTCCTTCCTTCACCCACTCTTGAGCCAGACATCTCAGAGCAGTGGACTGGCTGTGGAGCTGGAGGTTGAAAAAAGCTCTGCAGGTGGGAGCCAAGCAAAGGAGTTCTCAAGTGAAGGATAACCCACAAGCCTCTGGGGACATGCAGCTCCCTGTTCTCTTAATCGGGCCAGGTTCCTCCAGCACCCAGATGAGTCCCTGGCGTGGCGGTTTGGGGTAAAGGACGGTCCAAACTGTGGGAATCGCTCAAGCAGCAACAACAGGGCACTGGAGAGGAGGCTCAGGAGCTCCTGCAAGAGGAGGGAGTGTTGTGTCCATTAGCCCCTGATATGTTTCCAAACACCTAGCACGCTTTGTTTGTGGGCGGCATTAAAGAGCCTGCAGAATTTAGTTCCTTTGGGAAAAAATCTGCAAACAGAACAGCCTCCCCACCCTCAAAGCACAGCTATGTTGTGATTGGGCTGTGATGAAGCTGGGTGCCTCCTCATTGCAGAGGGGTGGTGGGAGACACGTTGTGCGATCCTCCGTCTAGGCAGACAGTTTGGCAGGGAAAGTCACAGCTGGGTGATTCCAGCTCCCGCAAGCCAGGGCTTTTAGAGTAAAAACGCTGACAGATCCGCAGCAATAGCAGGCAGGACTCTCGTAATTTATTTTTAATGCCATGCTGTCTTTAACTGCAATTTCCTCCGGGGTGTTTGCTTTGAGATTGTGAGATAATTACATCTCAGAAACCAGGCTAATTACAGTTAACAGCCTGAAAAAGTGAAGGCCCCCATTTCCCCCCTCAAGTATTTCCACCAGCGTTCCTCACGACTCCCCCTTTGCATCGTGGCTGCACCGCTGAGGAAGTCTGTTTGGCACAGCACCGGGACGTTCCCTTCCCGTTCTCACCCCATGGAGATGACGCCCCATTGATTTGTGATGGGTGGGGATGTGGCAACCCCTGCCAGGACTGCGATGGAGAACTTGATAGTGGGAAGGTCGTCACTGGTGCAGAGGGAAGGAGAGGGCAGCGCTGATGGGGAGGACCTGTATCGGTGCCCTCCGCAGGCTGGACCAGCCCCCTCAGCTGTGTGTATGTTGCTGGTTGAAGAAGGATGCTTCCTTCAGCCCAGTGGAAAAAAATTCCGGAATTTTCCAAGCCTCGCCATACACGATCGAGGTCCAGCATCACGCAGACAAGCAGTTAGCTGGGGAGCACGTTGTCTCCTTCCAGCCATCCGTGTCTCAGCCCATCGATTCCCATTGTCACCCTCAGTATCATGCAGGGTATGAGCTGGGTGTTGGCGAGCCCTTGGGCTGGGATTGAGGGTGGAATTGGAGGCACACAAAGATGATCCAAGGGCTGGAGCACCTGCCATATGAAGACAGACTGAGAGAGTTGGGGGTGTTCAGCCTGGAGAAATCTACAGGGAGATGTTATTGTGGTACAGCTCCACCACTGCAACTGCAATTCTTGACACAGCCCATACTCCCTCAGAAATGACCCCAAGAGCTCAAAAGTCTCCTCCTGCTTTGAAGGGTGCCTCGCTTGATCACAGTGTGGTTGACAGGCTCTGTAATGAATGACAGCAGAGAGCTTCAAAGCAAGGCACCCTCCACTGTCCTCCTGCAGCCTCGGGTGCTGTTGGCAGCGTGTGCGTTCTGTTTCCCTTTGTGTTTTTACACAATCTGGCCCCTAATTCTTTCAATCTTGAAAAATAATTCATTTCTGGGATTCCAGACCAGGGATTAATATAATGATTTTTTCCCCCCTTTCCTGCTGTTTGTTTTTAATGATTAGAGCGATAGTTATAAATTGTTAACAAGTTCTGGTGGAAATGTAATCCCTGGGAGCTTTTTTTTATGCTGAATAAAGTAATGGTGAGATTGATTCAGCAAAGCCGGCTGCCTTGCTGGGTCTTCAAAGGTGATCTTGGTTCTGCATGAAGGGCCAGGTTTTTGAGAAGTGTTCTGGCCTAACTGAAATCAGGTGCTTAAGCATCTCCAGAATCAGAGAAGCCTCTGTCTGTAGGGAGTGATAGTAGTGTGTGTTAAATCAGCCGATCTGATAGGCTTTACTTTTTTTGGCTGGGTAATTTTTTTTAGGTGGATGATTTCCTCTGGCAAACTGCTGAGCTGGCACAGAGTGAGTATTTTATGACAAAAAGCCCTTTTCTCTGCTGGTAACAGCCCATTTCCCTGGAAGTCACCAGGACTTACAAGGGTTGATACTCGTCCAGAGAGATAAAACCAAACCATTCTATGGTTCTGACCATCCAGTCCCACCCCTGCCATGGGCAGGGACACCTCCCACTGGATCAGGGGCTCCAAGCCCCATCCAACCTGGCCTTGAACCCCTCCAGGGATGGGGCAGCCACCCCTGCTCTGGGCAACCTGGACCAGGGCCTCCCCACCCTCACAGCAAAGCATTTCTTCCTGACATCTCATCTTAATCTCCCCTCTTTCAGCTGAAAACTGTCCCCCTTATCCTATCCCTGCACTACCTGATCCAGAGCCCCTCCCCAGCTTTCCTGGAGCCCCTTTCAGGACTGGAAGCTGCTCTAAGGTCTCCCTGCAGTCTCCTTCTCTCCAGGTTAAAGAACTCTCATCTCTCTGGCCCTGCCCTCGTACAGCAGCTTCTCCAGCCAGTTTTTTCCAATCCCCCTGCCCAGGCAGGAACGCGCTGTCTCTCTCAGCACACCTCGCCCCTGGGCACCCTCAGTCTGCCCTGCAGTGACGCTGTTTCCACCTCAGAAAGAGGGTTGGGGCAGGACCCCCAGCCCATCCAGTCCTGCTCTGCTGCTGCAGCATCTTGTCCTTCTCCTGGGTTAATCCACCCCTACATATTGCACTAGCTTTCTCCTTAATTGTTTGGATAGTGAGAAACCTTATTCTAGTTTCTCGACCAAATTTATTCATGGGTGATTTATGACCTTTTGCTGATGTTGTCCTTTCACCTTCAATAGCACTTTCTCTTCCTTCATGTTAAACCTCCTGGTACATGGAGAGAGAACAATTTTATGACCTTTACACCTTCGTTTTCTTAAGACTAACAAGTCAGGCTCTTCTAGCAGCTGACTCTTTTAAAAAGGCCACCTTTGCTCTGATGGTCTCGGTAGCCTTCCTCTGAGCCAGCTCCAGCCTGAGCTCACCATCCTTGACCCCAATTTTGTGTGACAAGGATTGCACAGCACTTCACGTGTGCTCTCACCAGGCTCTGTACCGTGACCCTCTGCCCACCCAACATATATGTAGATGCTTATGAAACCCCAGTGTTTACATGGGGCTTCTGCAATGTGCAAGACCCTTGTGTAGGAGGAATGGTATTTTAAAAGGTTTGATCCCTTTCTCAGTGAAGTCGCAGTTGAAATTCCCATTGGTTTCTATGATGTGTGGAGCTGGCCTCTTCTCTAAAGTGGCAGGGGACAGGGCAAGGGGGAACAGCCTCAAGCTCTGCTAGGGGAGGTTCAGGCTGGACATCAGAAAAAAAAATTTCACAGAAGGGGCCATTGGGCACTGGAACAGGCTGCCCACGGAGGGGGTTGAGTCCCCATCCCTGGAGGGGTTTAAAAGAAGGGTGGACAAGGTGCTCAGGGACATGGTTTAATGGTTGATAGGAATGGTTGGACTTGATGATCCTGGAGGTCTTTTCCAACCTAGTCATTCCGTGTCCAGGACTTAATAACTCTTGTTGCTCAGTGCCATAAGTGGTGAGCTCCTCTTGATGTGACGAATCATGTGCCAAAGGTGTTGGTGTGTCTGATGGAGTGCCGAGGGGAGTGGGAGCTCAAAGCAGACAAGGGCAGGGATGGGGCCCCTCCTCCTGCCTCTTTTACTTTGCTCAAGGAGTAAAAAAAAAAATTGTTAAATTGTTTTTAAAAAGAAAAATTGAGTCAAAATTGTACCCTTGGCTTCCTGATGGATGGGAGCAGAACTTGTGCAGGCTGAGGAGGACTCCAGAGGCCTGGATCCTGAGCAGGCAGGGAGATTTTGGCCACAGCCAGCACTGTGGTCTGGGTCTGAAATGTCTTGAGTCCTTTTACACAGGTGGGAATGCGGGGAGTGGGTGCTCAGGAGAGGCACAGGAGGATCCTCTTTTCCAGCTGTGGCACGTGATGCTGGGAGCTGTGGTTGAATCCAACCAGCTGTGGCTGGAGATCAACCAGAGATCCTGTGTGATGGAAACGGAATCCTGTTTCCTGATCTAAGCCCTGTAACATGAAACAGATACAAAGGTCTGACTGAGGTCAGGAAATCAATCTTTTGTGTGTGAGGTGGAGGCAGACGGCAACTTGCGCGCTGCCAGGCCCAGGAGCCCAGGCAAGGGGAAAAGCCTCTGGGGCAGGAGAGAGCTCGTTCTGCAGGGCGTGATGCCTGTAGTATAATCTGTGTGTGTCTACGTAAGTATAACCTGGCTCTCTGGAGTGGTCCAGAGCCAAATAATGCCTGTGGCATGCCCTGTGTCTTCTGCAGAGTGAGAGGGATGCTATGCCCTGTTCCGCTGCCCCTCTGTCACTCCAGCTCTGCGCCGCGGAGGTCCCTTCTGCCAGCAGCTGCCTCCCACCTCGTTGCACTGCAAGTTGCTAAACAAAGCCAGGGAAAATCAGGTGCAAGCTGTGCAATTTGCAGATGATCTGTGTACCTGCTAGTTCGTAACAGATGTTTTCCTTCGCGTGACCATTTGTGAGCTGCTTCCTTGTCACAGTCTGTAGTAGCTGTTATGCTCGGCAGTGAGTGATATCTTACACCTGCACAGAGCAGCGTTCCTGCCTGTAAACTTGCTTTGCAATTCCAGCAATCTCCCATTGCATGGAGTTTTATATCCAGTGCAAACAAAGGCAAAAATAAGACTGTATCATATTTTTTATACAAATTTTAGAAAATGAAACAGAAGAAGGGAATTGCGGGATCTGGATGAGATCCATGCAACTCCCTGTTCTATCCGAGGGGTGGCCAGGAGCGGATGCTGCAAAGGGAGGCGCAACAGAAGGCAAATCTGCCCCGCGTTAGATCTGTTTGTCATCTCCAGTAGCTGGAACTTGCCTGCAATATTAATATCGCTTTCAGCAGAGATGTTGGTATTTAGCTGTTGTAGCTCCGGCTATTCTTGTTATCCGCGTAGATGCCTGCTTCCTCTCTGAAATGTCACAAATTCTTGGCCACAGCAACTTCCTGTGGAAGTTAGCTCCAGAGTTTAACGATGCATTGTGCGAACCTCATGTTTCCTCTAGTAGGGTGGTGTCAGCAGCTCAGAAATGCTGGGTCAATTATTATGGAGTTGTTTCTGAACAGCAAACCATCGGTATGGCATAACTAGCATTTTCAGACAGATAAAAGGAGTGCAATTCCTTATCTCCTGGGCTGGTTGGCGGGCGCACGCTAATGTGATACTTCCCTTTGGGTTACCCACATGGGGAAAGGGTGGTCTGTCTCAGGCTGTTGATTTTTCCTGGCTCCTTGCAAGCTCTACCACTGGAGCTCCAGCCTGGTATTGCAGATAAATGTGTAGCATAGCCTGTAACAAGCCAAGAAGAGACTTGTGCTGTGGAGATGAATTTTCCAGGAACTTTTCCCCTGGTGTATGTCACTCAAGGTCTTTCAGTAGCTTGGGGCTGGAGTGCACAGAGGTGGAGTTGGGTGCGCCTCTGCAATGGGAGAAGGATGCTCTGGCTAGGAAACCAGTGCTCACTGGGCTGCTGTAACTGTGTCAGCACACTCCTAGAAATGCCTTCCTCATTCACTCTGGTAGCGGATGGTGCTAATCCCCAGGGATGGCTCTTGGAAATGTGATCCTGTCCTCATTTTGCACCAAATTCCCATGTGGGTTTACCTGCAGGGATCTGTGGGAGCCTGGATTCCCCACGGGTGCTGCTGGAGCACACTGCAGTCTGTTGGGAATGGCTGCTTCCTACCTGCTGCGGAGAAGGACAGCAGAGAGCAGGAGACCGTGACAGGTTTTAGTGAAGTACCTTCAGGCACAGCATCCTCCAGTATATCTAGAGCATCGGGATCAGGCCTCCTGCAGCTGCTAAGCTGAGAACAGAGGATGATAGTTTTGGGTATGTACAGTAGAGAAGGAACCTCTGTTTCATGGTCAACGTTTGTTGACCAGCCCCCTGCTGATTGTAAGCTTGGCTCATTGGGGACTCTTGGAAACTGGCTGGGTAAAATGGGAAATACAGGTACAGGCAGCTGGGTGCATCTTTGTACCCCTCAACTTCATGCCTATTCTTCACCTCGCAGTGAGAACCAGTCTGCTGTGACAAGAAACTCAAGGAGACTTCAGATGGACCTTGCTTTTTGGGGAGAGTAGGGTGAGTGATGTGGGTTTGGGGGTGAAGGTTGGGCTGGGGTGAGGAGCAGCGCTGCCTGGAAGGATATGAGAGGTTGCAGGAGCTGCAGGGACAGGAGGTCTTGCCTGAGGCATCCATGCTTTGGAGATCAGAAACTTCTAAGGCAGGGTGAAGGAGGGGAGGGAATGGAAAAGCAAGGAGTATCCAATGCTATGGACGATGGGCAAACAGGCGTTTCCCCATGAGCAGCTTCAAAAAGCTGGGGCCCAATGGAAGCCAAAAGATTTCCTCCAAAACACACTTGTAAACAAGGGGATTGTCCTGACCAGCTCAGCTCTCCCGAACGGGTCCAGAGTAACAAGCGTTATTTAACTTGGAAATGGGGGATGAAGTCAGGACAAAGGGAAGCCTCGCCCTGGGTCACTGGCTCTGCCTCTGTGACCCCTCATGCCCCACTGCTGCTTGGTGCGCAGGGGCTGTTTTTCTTTCCTTCCCTCTCCCGTTGTCGAATTCATGCCCAGCTAACTGACAAATCCATCTCTTCGGAGATCAATTATGGTGTCTGGCTGCAAAGCCTGGAAATCCAATTAACTTCCAAATATTTTTTTCTTTTTTTTAAAAAAAAGCGAGGGGAGAGAGAGACAAAGAGAAACACATAGAAGTGGGGGCATAAATCACCTCGGAAACATTCCAAACATTAAAATAAACAAGGACGAATTTCAACTTCATTTGTCTCTTTTTGAGGCTCTGTCACTGATTTATTTTACTGCTCTGTCTGAGCCTCATTTTTGTCTTTGTTCGTGTTTGGAGTCGGTTACTGTCTTTGGAGTGAAGTCGTAGGACCAGATGTCTCCTGCAGCAGTGCCAGGATCTGCTGCCCACCCAGGGCACCCTCCTTTCTGCAGGGCTGGGATCTGCTCACCTGGGTTTTTAAGGGATTGAACTGTCTCCGTCCCGTAGGGCATTTGGGTACTGATCAACGTGGATGCTCAGCTCTGCCTGGGTCTGACGGGCTGGTAGTTTGGGTGAGGAGTGTGGTGACCTGCTGGGCTTCCTAGGAGGAAATCAACTGTTCTTCTCAGTTGCAGACTTCTGACTTTCTGCAGCCACCCAGAACTGGCTGTTCAAGCAAACCTCTCCATCTCAGCCTCATGTCCTTGATCTTTTAGGAGTCTTACTCCATTTGACCACCTCTGCCACATCCTCAGACCTCCCAATGGCTTCAAGGAGACTCTTCTCCACAAGGTAGTGAAAGGGTGTCCAGCAGGGCAAGGGAGGGGATTCTGCCTCTGCTCTGCTCTGGTGAGACCAGACCCCACCTGGAGCCCTGCGTCCAGTTCTGGAGTCCTCAAGCACAAGAAAGACAGGGACCTGTTAGAGCAGGTCCAGAGAAAGGCCACAAAAATGGTCAGAGGGCTGGAGCACCTCTGCTGTGAGGACAGGCTGAGAGAGCTGGGGCTGTTCAGCTAGAGAAGAGAAGGCTGCAGGGAGATGTTATTGTGGCCTGTTAATACCAAAAGAGGGCTTGAAAGAAAGATGAGGAAAAAGTTCTTAGTAGGGTCTGTTGTGACAGGACAAGGGCTTTTAAACTGAAAAAGGGGAGATTTAGACAAGATACAAGGAAGGAATTTTTTACATTGAGGGTGGGGAGGCCCTGGCCCAGGTTGCCCAGAAGAGGGGTGGCTGCCCCATCCCTGGAGGTGTTCAAGGCCAGGTTGGATGGGGCTCTGAACAACCTGATCCAGTGGGAGGTGCCCTTGCTCACTGTGGGGAGGAGGTCTAGATGACTTCTAAAAGTCCCTCTCAAGGCAGACTGTTCTGTGCTTCTATGGTGTCTGTGTGATAACACACTGAGTCTGTTGGAGTGCCTGAAGATGAATGAGGCCCATCTGCGTCTCGGGCAGGTGGTCTCACAGAGATATTAAGAGAAGGACTGTAAAATATTGCAAGAATTTTAAGGGGAAGAAATAAGGATGGATGTGTTTGTGAGGTTTCTGGCTTTGGGAACTGTTAGGGTCTAGCAAGTCATTGGTGATGTGGCTGCCTATCAAAACAAGGGGATATGAATAGTAGTAGAGTCAGAAGAAGCATCTTTGCCTGAGTAAGAGGCTTTTCTGTCTCTCAAATGCCTGCTGTTTGGCTGAAGATGTTCTGGAGTAGGAATGCTGGCACCTAACCGTGGTGGTTGGTAGCAGTGATAGGTACTGAGCATCTGCACAGTAACTGCAGATAAAATGTAGTGTCCTTGAAGTACTGGTGCCCATCTTGAGTGACGGCAGGCTGAGGGGAATACCCTGGGACATCCCAAACAGGAAGGTTTCAGCCCTGGTCTTTGAGGCTGGAGAACCTCTGTCTCGCTCAGGCAACGGGCACATGAACCTTGAAGCATCTGTGCTGCTGCCTTTAATCTCTGTCCACCTCCTTCAAGGAGCTTTAGTTTTCATTCCAGAGGAGGTTGAATAATCCTTGGGGGTTATTGTGAAGAGAAATTGTCACCCTTCCTTCAGCTCTATCAGAAACTCTTCAAGAGGCAGTTAACAAATAACCTTCCCTTGGGATAAATTAGCTCCCAATCCCAATTCAATAGCTGCTCATTTTAAGATGTCCTTGTTACCTTGTGTGAGTGGCTGATCTTCCTTTGAATCCTGCTGTGTTTTCAGACCCTGTGATTGCTGCGAGCAATCATGAGTTCCACATTAACAGCTCATGCACTGATTGCGCCAAGCAGTCCCAACACAGCCTTTTGTGAAAAGTTTTGGGGAGCTGCTCTCCGTGCTCTGCTGTCAGGAAGCTGCGCAGGTCTCACTCCATCACGTGTTTGGGCAACTGACTTCAAGCGAGGACTGGTTTGCAGGGACTGCTGTGCAGAGCTCTGTGCTTCAGAGGCAGCCTTAGGAAGAAAATCTTGTCGGTATTGTCAAGGAAACATGGTGATGGTGCAGACTTGTCCAACAGCCTCCAGGCAGCCTGGAGCAAAGGCTCTGAGATGTGCAAATAGTCATCCAAATGGATTTCTTTTTCTTCCCTCCAGCCCAACGTTGTTGCAGAGTAGGAGAATGGCATCGGGATCACTCAAAAAGAGAAAAAGAACCACATCAGAAAGAAAACCTCCTGCCACATCATCCCACAGAGCTTCCAGTGAGACAGCCTTTCCCAGCTCTGATGAGGACCATCCCTCATGTACTAAAAGCATCGTCGCTGTTAGCAAGGCGTAAGTCATCCTTATTAACGAGCTTCTCTAAGAGGAACAAACTGAAACCTGCAGTCACGCTCAAATCTCTCTTTGGCTTTCAGGACTGATGTGGAATTTATATTTCCTCTCCCAGCAATGGCAGCTGCATTGGAAGGTATCTTGTGCCGATTAAAACTCCCTTTAATCAAATACTGGCAGGGGAAGTGTTCAAAACACTTGAAGAATGGCTCCTAAAAGCTGCCACTTGACTGTGAGGGAATTCATCCAGAGATTGGCCTGCCGGACTGGTGTGCAATACAAAATCTCTGCTCACCTTTATTTCCAAAGCTGCCAAGAAACCGCAGTGATGGGTATCGGGAGAAATCTGTGTCAAATAGAATAGAGTAGGCTGTGGTCAGTTCTTTTGCAGGAGGTGTTGCCCCAAGAAACGTTTGATGTAGGCAAAGCCCCTTACTCAATTTATCAGTCCCTAGTAACACTTCAAATTCCTGTATCCCAAATCCATGGGATAGATTAGGTAGCTTAATTCGAAATGTGAAAGTAGGCTGGAAATCATTGCTGTGCGAATTGCGTCGAGGATTGGGGTTTCTTTTCTGTTCTGTGGCTGAACTGGACTTCAAAAGAATAAATAAAATCCCTTCTGGTAGCTCCTATGGAGGAGTGTATTTCTTTGGAGAAAGAAGAAATAAACCCAATATTTTATTCAACCCAGAGTGAAACATTTTGATTTGGGGGAATTCAGCTAATTTTCTTATTCCTTGAAATAGGTCAGCTTTGAAATAGAAAATGTCACAACGAAATAGAAAGCTGAATAGAAATGTTTAGAAAATGTGAGATTGTGTATACATATATTTGGAGATTTAACAAGCTTGTGAATGGGAAGAAAGCATCCAGGCTATTTATAATTCAATTAGGCATAGATTTAAGACTGGTTCTCCGTCTCTGTAAACTGCATTTCGTTTTCATTTAGAACAATCTCCTTCCTCCATCAAAGCCCTTTCTCCTGGCTTTAGCTGGAAATATATAGCTATAATATAGTTGCAATGGCTGTAGCGGTACTGTGTCGGCTAACGGCTGTGTTTGTCTTTCCCAGGGCTCTCCAGGCATTGTGTTCCCTCGAGGGTACTGGCGCTTGGGACCCAGGTATGGAAAACCAGGGCGAGTGCTGCTGGAAGGGTTTTCAGAGCAATGTTATGCAGCAACATTCTCCTGCAGGGCTTCTCAGGGCTTTGTCTCTTTTCTCCATTATGGTAGGATCATGGAATCATTAAGACTGGAAAAGCCCTCTAAGCTCATCTAGTCCAGCCATTGGCCCAGCTCCCCGTGCCTGCTAAACCATGGCCCAAAGTGCCACAGCCACATGTTTTTTGAACCCCTCTGATGCGAGATCTCCATGGATGGAGACTCCACCACTGCCCTAGGCAGCCTCTGCCAGGGCTTCGCCTTGAATACTTTCTTAATATCCAATCTAAATCTCCCCTGGCACAACTTGAGGCCATTTTCTCCCATCCTCTCACTTGTTCCCTGGGAAAAGAGACCAACACCCACCTCATCACAACCTCCCTTTAGGTAGTTGTAGAGAGTGATGAGGTCTCCCCTCAGCCGCCTCTTCTCCAGGCTAAACAGCCCCAGGTCCCTCAGCTGCTTCTTGTAAGACTTTAAGCTCCTGACCCTTCCCCTGTTGCCCTCCTTTGGACACCCTCCAGCCCCTCAATATCTCTCATGCACTAATTGGCCCAAACGTCCTCTACCACATTTTCCTCTCATTACAAAAAATAATCTTAACTAATACTCCTCTCTTCTTTCTCTTTTTGGTAGCTTTTTGGTGTTCTTGCCCCATCTCTCTTTTCGGCACTGGTTATTTATGTGTAAGTAGTAAGTTTGTTTCTATTCTCACGCTGGGGGGTTGGCTTCCAAACTGTTTATAGAGTAATAAAAAGAGAAAATTACAAGGCATTGCCCAGGGATAACGTGCTGATAATTTGATGACTGGACAAATGGTTGGAAAAGCCCACAACTGGTACTAAGCAGGAAATCTGGTATCTGTTGCCTACAGAGCCATCCCCAAGGAGATAAAACCTCTGTGCTGGTAATCAAAGTTGATGCAACAACTGTGAGCTATTAAAAATTACTTTGGGGATGGGTGGTAGAATGATATTATTACTTTGGGAGTAAAAATGGCAGATAAACTTTTTGGAAGGTTTTTAGAAGTTAGTCCAACACGGAGTGAATGCGAGGGACCACCACGTCTGCTCACTCTGGGGTCCATGCAGCCCACAGCTGCTGGGCTGGAGGCTAGGGATTCCTGGAAAAACAGAGATTAAAGGGCGTTAATGCTCTCAAGCAAACATGAATCATCCCAGAGATAACAAAGGGTTTAAGTTTCTTTAGACGTTTTCTAATTGTGTGGCGCTCAAGCCCACCAAACTTTGGTGCTGAAGGGCAGGGAGTCAGAATCTGCTGCTTTGGGGCTGCGCTCAGCTGCGTGATACCGTGTGCCCCATCCCTCTCCCCCCAAAACTTGTGGTTTTAATTATTTCTACTTTTTAAGCCTATATCTGTGGCTGATTTAGCTCCTGTCCAGTAAATTATCCAATCTTTTGAGACTCCTGATGAGCCCCGGCCTCTGTGACGCTGTGGGTACAACAGGAGCTATTGGCTTAGTTGTAACGTGTGCCTCTGACCACCAGATGTGGTCAGCTGCTGCCATTTCAGTGGTTCTGTTCACTTGCTAAAGGCTTAGGAGTAACCAGCACTGCTCTGCTTGCCTGTCCTAAATCATTCTGAGATGATGTGCCCCATGCACCATCTCCAGGAGGATTTCCTCATCCTTGGGGGCAGAACATCGTATCTGCACTGTCTACTTCCTATGTGTGTGGAGTTCAGCAATGGACTGGGTGAAGAGGGCCCTTGAGAGGTCTCACTGCCCAGCTCTCATGAGGCAGGATGAGCTGTGCCTCTTCAAATGAGCAGCAGACCCAGCTCTTGCTGGGGGCAGGAAGCCATGCAACTGGGAGTAGCTTGTGCACAGCTGCCAAGACCTCACATTTGTATGTTAGTGATGCAGATAGAATCTCATAAACCAGTCTCCATTCTGCTTTACTGCTGATTTAATGATCGGAGGAAGAACTTGACTGTTTATTAAAACATTAGACAGTAAACTTTAACAATAGACAGTAAAGGGTTTTGGTTTTCCATCCTTCTGATTGTTAAAGCAATGACACTATGAGCAGGAGAGGGTCTTGCTCCCAACCTCCAAATCCAGATGACGGTGTGGGGTTACGATGCGATGGGGCAGTGAGCCCTCCATCGGGCAGGGTGAAGAGGTTGGCACTGCTGCTTCTGTGCTGGCAAATCCAGTATGTGAAGAAGGGCAGGGCCTCATCCCCAACTGGGCTGACAGACAGGGCTGGATTGCTGCTGGCAGAGGGGGTAGAGCAGTACAGCTGCCTCTGAAGCCCTTTGTTGTTGCTCATCAACAGCACTAACTCTGCCACGCTTGCCAGAGGTATTTGCTTCATCACCCGTTCTTCCTCCCTGGCAGAAGGCGTCTCTGCTAAGAGGACCTGGTGGGAGCCAAGTTCTCCAGTGCGTTCGTTGCGTTGGGCTGGAGGATGGGCGAGCTCTGCCAGCTTTTCTGTCTTGTAGCAGCCTCAGCTTGATGGGGCCTGGATCCCATGTGATAGCTGGGTACAAGAGAACGTTCAGTCTTGGAAGAGGTGGATGTGGAGCTGGATGGACCTCTGCTCTTGCCAGGGGCTGATGCTGCATAGACCTTCAGTCTTGGCTCTCTGTGTTTGGCAGGTGGGAATGCTGAACTGGGCCAGCACTCAAGAAACAGATTGATGAGGGCACATCAGTAAGAAGTGCTCCCCTGGCCAGACCCCTGCTGCCATTTGCCTCTTGGACCGCGAGCCCCGTGTTGTCCCCTGTCCTTGTCCTGGCTGCTCCCAGTCAGCCTCTCCTCTCAGGAGGTCTGCAAGGCAAGTGGCACAAAGGTGCCATTTGTGCATCATTCTGCCATCAGGCTGCACTGGCTGACAAAATTCAGCCTTAAAAAGACTTAAATGGACTCGTCCTGACTGCTCAGCCGTGGAAAATCTCCATATACCCAAGGATTAAATCCTGGCCCCTCTGTGAAACAACTGACTGCTCTCTGGTTGAGTCTGGTGGGCCAGAATTTAATTCCCGGTTTTAAAGGCTCTTTAAAACCAGCTGTGATGTATAACCAGTCTTGTCGGGCACTAAATGCTTCAGCGAGATTGGCAGTGCTTTGTGAGGCCCAGGGGCGGCATTACTGGCAAATCTGTAGGTTGGGAGGGAAACTGGGGAGCCCGGCTGGGCAGAGCAGGACTGAAGAGCTGGAATTGCTTCTGGCTGGGGCTGTGGTGTGCAGGAAAAGCTGGGCAGCAGGCGAAGCCCTTTCCTTTATAAACAGCAAAAAGCTGTTGATATATTTGTCCTGGGCACACAGCCTTTGCAGTGTGTTTATGCATGTATATTTATATATGTGTGTGTACACACACATGTCCTCCCCAGGAGCAGACGCACCAAAGCACCTCTATTTCCTCAGCCTGCACCTTCGTGTACATTGCAAATATACAGACAAAAGGCTAAAATCAGGTCCCTAATCATTGCTAAGTCATCAGAAACGAATATTACAGCACTGGGCATTTTTTTCCTGAACTATCCCCTCTTCGAGATCCTAATTTAGTGATTCTTTCTGTAGCTCTTTACATTCTATTATTTATAAGAAACAATATTCAGTTCTCCCTTGACAGTATTTGCAGGGCTGCAGAAAGCAGCGCGGCAGAAAGGTGGTAGAACAATTTTGGTTATGTTTCCATAGCTACCTAGCTGCTAAATGTGGTTTATTCCATTTTAAAGTCAACCAACACACACACGCGTGCGCACTCGTACATCCCCTCTCACACACAGGCGCTCACAAATCACCGGATGAAGTATATTCAGCCTAATCCCTGGTCTGCCTGCTACAGCCTAATGTTCCTGCGATTTGTGTGTTTAAAGGGGTTCTTGCTGCATAAATAAATGGCAGGGCAGCGTTCTTGCTGGGTAGAGCAGAATGATAAACATATTGTTTCTTTCTTGCTCTCCTCTCCGACGTGTGTGTTCCAGTCGGTCCCCGTAATATTATTATGAATATTTTTTATCCAGGCGTTGTGCCGGCGAAGTCGAAGGTGGGATGGTGTCCTCTTGTGGTAAACGGCTTCTCTGCAGCCTCAGCGCTTGGAGCACCCAGGAAAAGAGAAGGGAAGAAGGGGGGTTCTAGGAGCGTGTGGGTATTTTAGGGGCAGACCTCTGTGTGTGACTGCGCAAAGGCAGCTCGTCAGCCCCCGTCCCCCGGGTTGTGCTGAGAGAGAGATGCAGCCCCGTGCTTGCTGCTCGCCTGTCGTTCTGCGTAGCCAGCTGGAAGCCCCTGGTCACGCTCAGGTTTCCAATCCTATCAGGGATTTAGGTTGAAGGAAGAAGAACGTGAGGCCTGAGGTTGGGAATGATTGGCACCAGGTTTCTAGAGCAGAGCAAGTTCATCCCAGGAGGGCGTCCGTGCCTCGAGAGAGCTGTGTTTTGTCAGGGAGCATCTTGCGATGGTGGCATCGACACTGACTTCCACCAGCTGGAGGGGAGGGAAGGAGTGGGGGTGCAGAAGAGTGGGTTTAAGGTGGCCTTCAGAAACACCTCCCCTGTCACACCTGGGACCCCTGCTTCTCAAGTCGTGTGGAGGGATGCTGCCACGAGGGAGGGAGGAGACACCTCCTCACCCCCTGCACCCCCACACCCACTGCTCTGCCCGTGCACAGCAGCCACGCTGGTTTATTGCCAGCAAAGGGGTGCGAGGAAGACGGGGAGCCTGACAGCTCCCACCGTGCTCCTGCTGCCTCGTTAGCGCCCAGCATTTGTGATGTGTGCTCTGACAGCTGAGCCTTGACAGTGCCCTGGGGCAGACGGTGTCCAGCCCTGCTGGAGCTGAGCTGCCTTTGCAAACCCCTGCTAACCAAGGAAACCTGTAGCTTGAGCATCTCTGATTGCTCTGGAGAGACTTCCAGGGCTTGAGCCAGCCCTACTGCTGCATATGTGGAGTTTAACCCTCTCATTTTTCAAGCACTCATGGCCTGTGGCATCGCTCCCTCCCAGGCGTGTTGCCCAGCACCTCTTGGTAGGGCTCCTCTCCTTTGCAAAATGAGACCGGTAAAAGCAGGGCAAGAAATAGCTCCAGACAGGGATGGTGGGCAGAGAGTCTGTAAGCAGATAAGGGAAGGGTAAAGATGTAGCCAGCAGGAATTTCCTCCCTTAATGTCTGAATGTCATCATGAGCTGAATGTCATCAAAATATATGTGAGGAGGGTAACATATATGAGGATAGTAAATAAGGTGTAAATATATATATGAGGAGACATTGTCCATCCATCCTGGTGCTGTTCCCTCCCACACCTCTGCAGTGTTAGCCCTGTGTCACACCACGACTCCTGTGGCCTCGGTGACGGCACGTGTCCGTCAGCACAGTGATGGGGGCTGGTAGGCGCTGGAGCTGCTTCGGCTTTTACTGGGGGTTGTGGAATTCATTGCTGTATCTCAGTGACCTGTGCAAGCCCCTTTTGAGGCATGCTCTGTGGTAAATCTGTGCTGGAGCTCGTCTGCTCCTGCAAGCATGGTTAGGGATTGCTTGCACGTGTCGCCCTGCAAGAAATCTCTGTGGCGTCATCGGGTGACCAGTATTTTCCCATTTTTCTCTCCCTGTTACTGCAGAGTAGGAAGTGCGATTGTGCTGATGTGCTCCCAAGCAGCAGTCCTTTTCAAGTCGCTTCTTGGTCTTAATGAAAAGGACTTTTAAGTGGCTTTTTGCAGTGACAAGGATAAGGAAGTCTCTCCTGAAGTGGAGCAGTTTTGTCACTAATTTTTTTTCTTCTGCCTAGAAAAAAATAGGAGAGTGAAAAATGCTGCTGAAAATCATGTTTTATTAGCATTTGTAACCAGGTACAAAACATATAAATCTTCATTGTAAAGTAAACAAAAGCTCTGACCATCTGTGATCAGCTCGTACTTCTTATTTTGCAGATTCCCTCTGCTCCACGAGGTTGCCTGGGGGTCTGCCAAGGTGCCAGGCAAAGTTAGTCTCTAATTCATCCTTCAGCTGCCTGTGCTGAATGAGGAGTGGTGGAGAGCTGGCAGATACCTCCAGGTGAGCCGCTGGGATCAAGCTGAGCCCTGGGTGGCTGTGCCAGCGCAGGAGCGGTGCTGCTGTATTGGCGCGGAGCTCACATCTGAGATAACCTGGTTAAAAACTTGGGTGGATTTTATTGCCCCAGCTCAGTTCCTTCCCAGCATAGACCAGACCCAAGCCGCTTTGCGCACCAGCAGCTCAGGTGCTTTCTGTTGGACCAGAAGCTGGTGATAAATTGATTCCCTGTGGCCATGGTGCTCTCTTGTGCCGTTACGTGTGATTATAAGCAATAGCAATAATCACCACATCACGGTTTCCAAGGCAGGCTTTCCTGTCTTTGTATGGGTACTCTTTCATCTCCAGCCCCTTAGCAGGTGGATGCTGGAGGTCAGCATGTTTTGCTGGCTCCGTAGTGACAGGCAATAATCTGAAGGCTACAACATTATCAAAGCCTCGCTCCTTCTCTAGCAAGAAGCAGGTAGCACAGATGCGTTTTTCCTGCCCTTTCTGCCTCTTCAGCCACCAGCGCTGGGCAGAGGAGCCGTGAGACCTGGCTTTCCTGCTGTGGGAAAGGGGTGGGGCCCCTTCCTGTCACCAGCTGAGAGAGAAAGCTGGTTCCATGTGGCATAGCTGTGGCTGGCTGGAACGTTCATCCTCCTCTCTGGATTAAGGAGGACTTTTTTTTTTTTTTCTTTTTTAATCAGTTCAATGTTTTACAGCTCAAATTCAAATAGGAGCTTAAGAGCTTAAACAATGAAACATGAGGACGTGTTGGCATGGATGGGCCACCTCTCCTCTCCGTGCCTGTTGAGGCTGTGTGCAGCTCTGCTTGGTGGCGGCGCGGGGAGAGAAATACCCGTGCTTCGCCATCACAAACTGATCAGCTTTCCCAGGCTCTTCGCTGCCAAAGTGAGACACCCGGGCAGACCCGGGTTAACCTTAGCAGGGTCACAGCAGCTCACGCTTGCTGACCCAGTCTGCACAGCAGATCTTTGCATGGCTTCTCCTTCTCCCCTGATGCCAGTCTGTGGTTTCATGCATTCTAGGGTCCTGGGGCTTTTAGGGAGGTGCCTGTTGTAGGGCAACTTCAGAACTGGGGCGCAGGGGTTTGGGCTTTCCTGGAGAAGTGAGAGTGTGGGGCGAGGTGGTGTAGGGTCTCTGAAGAGCCCTCTCAGGCACTGCTGTTCCCAACCTCGTTCCAGATGGATGACGCTGCCTGAAAATAATTGCAGGTAGCTGCCCAGCGAGCGGGGAAGCTTGTTGCTATTCAGCATCGGCGGTCAGCTGCTGTCTGCTCTTTCGCTTGGGCGACTCTGAATCCCAGCGGAGCCTCACCGTCCTCTGCCTCCAGTTTGGTCTCTCTTGTTTGGTCTCCTCCATCCTCGACTGCGTCTCATCCTCCTCCGCCACCCTCAGCAGCTCCCTTTCTTTTTCTTGCTGCGTCCGCATCTCTGATCACAGAGCAGCTTTCCAAACCAAGAACTTCACCTCCCACCTTGTAGTTACTGTGTGAAGCAGCAACTGTCCAAGGAGCCAAAGAAAACCCAAGAAACAGATCACATCTCAGAAAAGGTGGGCTTTTTCTGCCTACCATGATGTGTCCTATGGAAGTGCAGCTGCTTGCAGGTTATTGTGGTACCAGGGCAGGGAACAGAGCCTGCCTGAAGCCTGGATGAAAAACAAAAGATGCTGCTCCGTTTGGGTAAGGGAGACTCCTCCCAGGCTTCTGGACCAGATCCCCAGCTGGTGTAAATAGAGAAGTGCTAGACTGGTTTACTCTAGCTGCAGCTGCTGTAAAATACTGTTTCCAAAGCATTTTCCTGCCCAAACTGGTTTTCTTTTTCTGCTTTCCTCCAACATATAATGCCATTGCCAAAATCCAGGCACGCAGCCTGCCCCACCTTGTCCCTTGCAGCCCTCTCGGGGAGCAGCGACCAGCAGGATGGCTGTGAAACATCAGACCTGGGGTGAGTTCAGAGACAGAGATGCTGCGCTGCCCTTCCCATGAATGAGGCCAACCTGTTCTCCTTGCCAGTGCTCGCAGTACCTGTCGCACAGAGCACCCAGCAGGCATCCCTCAGAGGCATGGGGCTGCTGGACCCGACAGCGGGTGGAGGTGCCAGACACGGCTGGAAGAAGGAACGTCATCTTGAGCAGTGGAATGCAGCTCTGGGGGTGTCCCCGCAGCTCTGGGGGTGTCCCCGCTGTCGTGCAGCAGCGCTGAGGTGGGGACGGCCACACCGGCTGAAGGGCACGGACCTGCCCTGAAGGGCTCTCCTGAAACGCTTCTGTGACTGCCAGGTAGGTGAGCTCGTGTTTAAAGTTCTCAAAGTCAGGGACCTGACAGGAGTTTTTGCTCTGAATGACAGACACTTAAGGGTCACCTGCTTGCTTTAATCTCATATTCATCCGAGCTGTGCATCATATTAATTATGTTCCTTTTATTCTTGTCCATACCAGCAGAGGGGTATTGTTCCTGCTATTGCTTTCCATTTCTATTGTTTGTATGCTCTCAGCCACCAGCCCCGAATATTCTGTACCACAGGAGCACACTTTCCTGATCATTTTCCTTCATTAAGAAAACTTAATTTTAGTGCTGACGGGAAACTAATTGGATTGAAGAAAATAAGCCACCCTAAAACAACCGTAAGGTTTCTTCCTGGATTAAATATTAAAATTAATAATCCAGTGCTGCGTTCAGCTCTATATTTATGTTAATATTTAATTCAATAAAAGCTCGTGTTTTAGAACATTTTCCCATTTGTTTAAAGCTACAGAGGAAATTGTAATTTCTGCATAAAGTAGAACGATACGTAGCTAACTGTTTTATGGTAATGAGGAGGAATGGCAGCTCAAAATCCCTCTAGCTGGCAGGGACGGGGGTTAGCAGTGGGGAAGGGACGGGGTGGAACGCAAATGTAGCTCACGGGAGTAAAACTGGACAGCTTGGAAAGAGGCTGCAGAGTGCAAAGCCGAGGCCCAGCGAGCGCCCTACGTGTGCGAGCACTTGGCTTTGAAATGTGCGCTGCTCCTGTTGCACAGGGTTGTATCTCTTGAGCATCAGTGAGCTTGAGGATGTTTGCCCCTGGGGAGGGTAACTGAGGCCACCGGTGAAGATGCGGGTCCTGGATTGGGTGTGTATCCCGGCTTGCAGGGACACGGCGGAGGCCTTGCAGATTCACTACTGCTTGTGTCTGGAGGTTTTCTCTAGCACACTCTGCCAGCCAAAGGGATCTGGTGCTGTCATACAAAGTCTGAGATCTAGATGTGCTCTGGGGTTGAATGAGGAGGTGGGGTCTGGTGTGAGCCTGGTCCCAGGCTGAGTTTTCTGCTGATGACTTTGAGATGCCCTGGCCCCTGCTGGGAGTATCAGGCAAGATGCGCTAGATAACAAGCTTTAGTCTATTCCCTTCTCTGAGCCTGGCTGAAGACATTGCTGGAAATACATTTTGGGGTGTGTAAACTGAAAAAATGGCTCATCATGGACCACATCCGCCTTTCTGCGCAGTTATCCATATGCCCATGCCTGATGGATGCGATGCAGATGAAAGCCGCTGCCCAGCATCCCTAGGCGAGGGCTGTGGGAATTTCTTGGTCCTTTGGTTTCAGTGGTGGGGATAATTCAGTGCAGGGATAGGATGAGGGGGAATGGTTTTCAGCTGAAGGAGGGGATACTGAGATGAGATCTTAGGAACAAATATTTTCCTGTGAGGGTGGGGAGGCCCTAGCCCAGGCCGTCTAGAGCAGGGGTGGCTGCCCCATCCCTGGAGGTGTTCAAGGCCAGGTTGGATGGGGCTTGGAGCAGCCTGGGTCAGTAGGAGGTGGAACTGGATGAGTTTGAGGTCCCTTCCAACCCAAACCCTTCCATGATTCTGTGATATGATTTGATGAAGTAGACCTCAGCCACTACTGCAGTGCTGGGTTTCAGCCTCAGCATCCCAGCAGCAGGGGACTTGGTTTAGGAGGAGAATCGATCGCCTGAAGGTTTTCATGTTTCAGTGCAGAACATCAGCTTGGAAGGAGTTTGAAAGTCCTGCTCATTTGTTTTCATTTTCCAAGGAATAGAAAATGGATGTTCTCATTTCCCAAGGGTGGGCAGAGCCCCTCACAGAGGCTGGTGCTCGGATTTTACCCACTGGGAGGTGTTAAGAAAGCCTTTTACTTCCCCAAGATACCTGCGATGTTGAAAACCAGAATAATTATTAATGTATTGTCTGATGTCACTTGGAGGAAGAATGTGGAGCACATTGCAGTGATCAGTAAAATTAAATGCTTTGGAGGTAAAGTTACAAGTGAGTTTTCTGAAGTTTAGATACGCTCCTAAACTTCCTTGAACCTTTTGGGGCCTAATTAAATTCGAGCGGATTTATAAAAAACCTGCATGGAAGATAATACTCTTTTCTATCAAGAAACTGCTTAATAAAACAGATTATGTGTAAAATAGAAATATGGGCCTTGCGAAGGAAGAGTGAAAAGACACTAATGAGCAGTGCCTGAGTGTTAATGAATCGTATTAGCATGGCATTACCTGAAAATATTATAAATAGACTGAACAGTTTTAGGTTCCCTTTTCTGCAAAGAGCCTTGCAGGATTTCTGAACGTGGCTTGATGCGATTAGTCCCATTTTGTGCCGGGTGAAACTGAAGCAGAAGCATCACTTGCAGCCTGGAGCCTGAGGTGGAGGTGGGGACAAGAACATTGTGATTTTCTATTTTTGCATGGAACACTTTGGCCTTTGAGGATTCAAAAATCGCCAGGTACCATCCTGACCTCAGTGTGTGGAGCAGCAATTCAGACAATCACAGGATGGTTTGAGTTGGAAGGGACCTCAAAGCCCATACAGTTTCGCTCATGCCATGGGCAGGGACACCTCCCACTAGATCAGGGGCTCCAAGCCCCATCCAACCTGGCCTTGAACCCCTCCAGGGCTGGGGCAGCCACCACTGCTCTGGGCAGCCTGGGCCAGGGCCTCCCCACCCCCCTGTGAAGAATTTCTTCCTTATATCTAGTCTAAATCTTCCCCTCTCCAATTTAAGCCAATCCCCCTCATCTTATCACTTTGTAAAAAGTTCCTCCCCAGCTTTCTTGTAGCCCCCTCAGGTACTGGAAGGTCTCTAGAAGGGCTCCTTAGAGCCTTTTCTTCTCCAGGTTGAACAACCCCAACATTTTCAGCCTGCCCTCTTGTGGGAGGTGCTCCAGCCCTTGGATCATCTTTGTAGCCCTGCAAAGGGCCCTCCATCTGCCCAGAGATAGCGCTGAGAAGATGAAAGCTCCAGCAAGTGCCTCCGTACTCGGAACCCGAGTGTTGTGTTCGTCTCTGGACCTTGTGTGGACTTTGCCACCTGGGTCTGCTCTGAGTGATGGAGATGGGTCCTTGGGGCACTTGGCAGGCAGGGAGTGGCAGGGCTTTGCCCACATCTGAGCGCGTCCCTCCTGTGTGGATGTGCCACCAAGCGGTCCCACCAGCCAAGCGACCTCTGTTGGGGTACCAGAGCTCAGTCTCCTGTGGTGTCTATGATTTGTTGATCCATCCCTGTTATAAAAGATAGGCAAGCATCCCCCTCCTCCCTCATCGTGTCAGGCTCAGACTGTTCAGTGAAAGCCAGAAGTGGTTTAATTTTTGTTTTCTTGCTCTTTTCAGCTCTGCTGGGAACTGGCATTGACATCTGTGATTGAGAAGGATCCCACTTACAGCTAGATAGGACTAGGAAAGATGGGCTGGTTTAATGGTAATATCAGTAAATATGTGTTCAGGGCTGTCTTTGTCACCGCAGCCTGTTGCTGTGGAGAAGGAGATTACTGCTTTTCATTTGGGCTCAGCCTACAG
The DNA here is from genome assembly GCF_032191515.1 of Phaenicophaeus curvirostris. Taxonomy (NCBI): domain Eukaryota; kingdom Metazoa; phylum Chordata; class Aves; order Cuculiformes; family Cuculidae; genus Phaenicophaeus; species Phaenicophaeus curvirostris. The sequence continues at coordinate 27,055,768 of NC_091401.1, read as the reverse complement.
AGACCGGCTCTGAGGAGGAAGGTGTAAAGGAGACAAAATGCTGGTGTGCAGGGCTCAGGGCTGCGCCGGATCACGCAGGAGCACTCCTCCCTTGTTCTTATTTACAGCAGAACTCCCTGTGGCATTGATGGACATGTTCAATAATATTCTGGATAAAGAAGCTGGGTGGAGGCAAAGGATTAATTGCAAAGGATGTCAAGAAGGAAGAAATAATGTGTTGAAACATATGGGCTGGGATTCCTCTCACCTCACCAATCATGTAAAAATTAGGTGCATGTTCATTTTAGTTCTCCCTGGAGTCTGGGCAGAAGCAAGTTTCCAGAAGGTGATTTGTCCTATCCCAAAGGAGTATTCATCACGGACGGGTTCACTGGTTCTCTGGAGGCTTTTTCATCCTGTTGACAATAGAAGGAGTATAGACAACTTCTAGATTAAATACGTGACTTTTAGTTAGAGCTGCTAGCAGAGAAAAGCCCTCTTCCCTCCTGGAAAAAGCACAAATAACTGTAATTTCACAAAATTTCTGACAGTGAGGTTTCATTTCTTAAACAGCCCTGGCTGTCAGGAAGCGGTGATGCATTTGAAGATAGGTGGTGGTTGTAAACTGGTTTGAAGAAACAGTGAGTAACTGCTGCTTTCTGGCTGGCAGCGTGATTGAGTTTTCTGATGTCATTTCTTGGCTTCAGTGTTGATGTTCAGAACCTTGGTGCTCACCAGGAGCTGCCCTGCCCAGCACTGGAGACCTGGGCGAGTAAGGAACCTTCCTTGCAGTTTCTGTGGAAGAGCTGTAGTCTTACCGAAAGCCACTGGGACTGTCTTCTGTGTCCCCAGATAAGGTAAGCAAAGAGACTGGTGGCCAGATGAGTGAAAAATGGAGCTGTTGCACTCCAAAGCAGAGGGCAGGTTCTTCTGCACAAGGCTGGAGTAGGACACAGGAAAGTATTTTCTCTGTCCGTTTACCTGACTGGTCACTGTTGCTTTGCTCCACTGCCTGGCTGTTCTTCTCCTCCTTCTTTCTGGAGGCGAGTGTGAATGTATTTTATATCTGCTCTTGAGGCACCTGGATTAACACCAGCTTGCAGAGCTCAGAGGTGGGTGGGAAGAAGAAGCAGCTGTTGTTTCAGGCTGGGCTCATGCTCTGCTCATGCTCTGCTCATGCTCTGCTCATGCTCTGCTCATGCTCAGCTGGACATAGATGAAAGCATTGCTTCACTGGGAGGTGCATCTTCTTGCAGGTTAGGGAGTCCAGCATGGCTTTGGAGAGAAGAGGCTCTTGGTTGGCTGTCTTGGTAGTTTTTCTCCTCTATTTGTTAACAGGATGAGGGGGCAAAAAGGCACAGATGACAATATTTTGCCTTGTATTACTGCTGGAAGCAAGGATGAGCAGCTCTGTTTTACCAGACGTGTCTCTGCAGGCTCCTGGCAGGTCATCCACAGACTCCAATCCGTGATGGCTTTCCTGGGGAGCCGGAGGGCTGTGACTCTACACGCTGGGGGTGTGAAGGCTCAGACTCCCTTCTGTTTCATCCATAGCTTTGGAAAGCCTCCCCTGTAACCATAGCCCTCATCCTGCAAAGCTGAGATTCTTGCAAGAAGCTGAAGGTGTAGTGAGCTCAGGTTCCTGGGGCTGCACAGAATCATAGACTGTCCTGAGTTGGAAGGGACCCACAAGGCTCATCAAGTCCAGCTCCTGTCCCTGCACAGGACACCCCAACATTCACATTGTGTGGCTGAGGGGGTTGGCCAAACCCTTCTGGAATATAGTCAGACTTGGTGCTGTGACTGCTTCCCTGCAAGCTGTTCCAGTGCTCCACCACTCTCTGGGAGAAGAACCTTCTCCTAATGTCCAGCCTACGCCTCCCCTGGCACAGCTTCCTGCCATTCCCTCGGGTCCTGACATTGGTCACCAGAGAGAAGAGCTCAGTGCCTGCTCCTCCTCCCCTTGCGAGGAAGCAGCAGAGCACAATGAGGTCTCCCCTCAGTCTCCTCCAGGCAGAACAGATCTGGTGACTTCATCCGCTCCTCACACGGTTTCCCCTCTGAACCCTTCACCCAGATCATCTTGTCACATTTTTAAATGTATTTTAGTTGCATCCAAGCTGCTGGTCAGATCTGATGTGCTGGGACACGCAGATACTGCAGATGGACACCCCTGCCTGGACCATCGGGGAGGGGTGGCTTGTCCCTGGCGGGGTACCAAGCTGGCAGTGCTGCTTACGTTGCATCTGCCTCTGTGTAGGGACAGCATCTGTATCCTGAAACACCCATGGAGTCATAAAGAAAAAAAGCCTTAGAGTCCTAAACCCCCCTTTTATTCAGAGCAAGCAGCGTCCTCCCTCCTGCAAAAGAGCTGGAGCAGAATTGCAAACGTCCAAGCCCACTAGGATTTTGCTACGCATTCAGCAGCCCCGCGTAGGGTTTTTTTTTCCCACCTTAGGGGTTTAGATTGCACAGCAAGTCCAGTAATGAACTGTTACTCCGGAAAATAAGACTTTCATTAGGTTAGGATTCTGCCAGGGTATTTGCGTTCCTTTATAATGAACCATGATATTGTGTGAAGCCCCAGTGTGGAGTGCAGCGCTGCTTATCTCGCTGCTATCATTTACCCACTTATCACAACTGGGTCCCTCGCCTCTGCTGGGTGTTACAGCTGGGAGGGACCCGTTGTGGGGCTGGGAAAAGGTTCCTGCTTTGCTGGGAGTGTTTTTGGGAGTTTGAATCCAAGCGTGGGTCAAGCAGCATTTTTAACTGTTGATCATAGCCCTGCCTTCTCCTTAGTGATGTCCTATAAACTAATGCTGAGCTGTTTTTTTTTCTTTTCAGTGTTCATTATTCATCACCAGCAGGTCCTGAAATTGCAATGCGTGTCTCTTCTGGTGTGAAAACATTAATAACTGCTTTGGGTAAGCAGAGAGAGATCATTTATTTTACAAATACGTAGATAATTCAGGCCAGCTGGGATTAAAGCACAGTGTTTCTTTGTAGGCAAGGGTTTCGGGGCATGTTTTACCATGAGAGCGTTAGTTTTAAGTAGAGCTACACTTCCACAAGCGACCGTGGCCGGGCTGCTCACCCACCAGCCTCAAGCTTAAATGACAGGGCAGGTAGAGAGTGACGTGTGTTGGTAAGCGAGGCACGAGCACGGAGCCTGGGAGCTGTCTGTGCCCTCTCCGAGGGTCCTGATCAGAACCCATGTGGGGCTGAGGCTTTCTCCCTGCAGCTCCCCTTGCCCTGTGGTCGGATCCTGCCTCGCTGCTGTTCTCGCCCTGCGCCGCCCGCCCAAGTGCTGCCTACCCAGCCTGTGGAGCCTCCCGTGCACCTCACCTCCATCAAGGACAAGGAGCAGTAAATCCCAGCAGCCTCCTAAAAAACATTTTAATTAAAAAACACAACATAACGGGAGCTTTAAAGGGCATGAAAGAAAGCAGCTGTGGTGCTCCTCTCTGCCATCCCCCTTTGCCTCCCCCCTCTCTTCAGTGCTCTTCAGAGCAATTTTCATTTAAAGCTTCTTTGATTTCATCAGCTCTGGACTCCATCAGCGGTTTTCAGCACAGGCCACATCGGCAGCCTGGCAGGGATATTTTTTTGGCTCAGAGGAGCAAACAGCCCTGCGTGAGAGGTGGTCCCAGGGCTGAGGGAGGTCTCAGCTGGATAGGGCTGCCAGGACCTGCATGCACAAGGTGACAACCCACCCTGTCCTGCCCCAGAGCAGGCTGTGCTGCAGCGGCTGAGGTTGGAATTGGGAGCATCAGGGAGGAAGAGAAGGCTCTGAAGATCCTTTGCTATCTGGACTGGCTCAGATGAGTTTGAGGCTGCAGCTAGGACTTGGGCAGTTGGTGTCAGAGAGGTGTGTCTTGGTGTCCAGCTGGAGATGTGCCGTGCTGCTGGTCCTGCAGGGCAGGGAATCTCCTTTGGAGGCAGCCACCCACAAAAACTGAACCCAAGATGGCCCTAGCTTGGTGGGTCTGTCCAACCTCGAGCTGATCCCCGATGTGTCTGTGCCTGGTGTTGCTGTCAACTGGACAGGTCCCTGGCCTGGCAGTGCTGGCAAAACCGTGACCAAACCACAGAGGCTGCCAGAGATCCCCTTGCCTCGGTACAGAAATGCAGCGTTGGCACAGCTGCCACCGCAACTGCTCGATCAAGTTGCTGCTGGAGGCTGAAATCTGCAGTGAGTGACATTTCTTACCCTGCTTTACTTAAAATATATTTCAGGAGACTGACACTCAGTGTCAGTCCAGGGGCTGTCCAACCATCTCGTCCTTCGAGGACAGTAGCACATCTGAAGATGCGCCCCGGACCACTGAGCCAGTGCAGCTGGGATCTCAGCCAGAGGAGTTTCCAAGCTCTGCTGTTAATACCAGCACACGATTTGAGGTAAAACACGCTGCGGCATTAGTAGTTTAAGTGGACACACTGATTCTTTTTAGGAAATCAAATGAGAAGGAGGAGCCCCTACAGCATCTTGAAGAGAAGGAGGAGCTCCTAAAGCCCCTTGGAGAGGGTAAGATGATGGCGTGCTTGTTCTTTGATCTGATCACCTCCTCCCTGCCCCACGTGTCCAGCATCGCAGGCTTAAAATCAGCAGGCAAGCCAATACAAAAGCAGAGCCAAACGCTTCCCACCAGGACTGTTCATGCTATGCATTTTGCAAATGTGAAATACTCGCTGGTCCAGGGCTTCCAATTAGAGCTGGACAAATGAAAATCTTCTCAGCTCACTGCCCAATTGTCCACAAAATATTCAAATAAGAAATGGTTTCGATCAATGCAAAGTACAAACCCTTTGATTTTTTTTTCCCTACCAAAATAAACCCTTCTCCTCCCCACTCCGATAAATTTTAAATCAAATGAAATGTTTTATTCAATTTCAGGCTGAAATGTCATTTCAGAATCTTAACTCGAATAATATTCCTTTTTTAAAAAGTGGCAGAGGAAAAAAAGTTCAACTTCTAAAACTTCTTACCACATGGATATAGGAACAGATTTCTTTTCTTATGATGAATAAACAGGTTTTTCATGGATTTTTTTGGTGAATGTGCCGTGGCAGAGCAGCCCTGGGAGAAAGGGCTGGGATGGAGCCTGGGGAGGCTGACCTCACTGGGTGGGACAGCACAGGTTCACAGAAACATTAAGGTTGGAAAAGCCCTCTCAGCTCCTCCAGTCCAACCATCAGCCCAACCCCACCGTGCCTGCTAAACAAGTCCCGAAGTGCCACTTCTACATATTTTCTGAACCCCTCCAGGGATGGAAACTCCACCTCTGCCAGGGCTTCACCACTCTGTCAGTGAAGAAATTTTTCCTGATATCCACTCTAAACCTCCGCTGGTACAATTTGAGGCCATTTTCTCCTGTCCCATCACTTGTCACTTGGGAGCAGAGCCCAACGCCCACCTCACCACAACCTCCTTTCCAGGAGCTGCAGAGAGCGATGAGATCTCCCGTCAGCCTCCTCCTCTCCAGACTGAACAATCCCAGGTTGGCCAAAATCATCTTCGTTCCCCAAGAGCTTCCTCCCACTTCTCTGCTGACTGCTCTTTAATCAACTATTTAAAACCCAGCTCAGAGACTTTCATCACTTTCCAAATCCCTAGGACTTTAACAAATATTAAATAGAAGAGAAGACACCCCACCGGTGGCCGCTGACTGATGTGAGCCTGACCCAGAGCGAAGGGCTGTGACGCTGCCGCACAGGGAGGTGGGTCTGGGAGACAGGAGGAGGAGGGAGGCTTGGAGAAATGGGCAATAAATTGATTTTTGTGGAGTTTCAGGCCACTTTCAGCATGGCTACGCTGTGCATCTCAGACGGATCTGGAGGCAGGGCTCCAAAGGGATTAGCAAAGATTTATTTTTCTTTTTCTGGAGTGAGATAAAAGGGGGGAGGGGGAGGGGAGCGACGAGCAAGGAGGCCTACAGAAAGGAACTCATTATTTTTTATCTTTTCCAATGACCTTGTTTGTTTTATTCCTACTTGAAAGCAGTTTCTTTCCTTGTGAAAGTTTGGAGATATCGGGAGACTGAGGCCAGTGAGAGAGGTAAAAAGGAGAAAAAAAGGAGCTGGGTGGAGAGAAGAAACATGGAAAATAAACAGCCTGGCTGTGTTTATTATACATAAAGCCAGACCATGTGGGGAGCAGAGGCATCTTCTGTGTGAGTCCCCTGGCCCTCACTCTAATCCTACCTGTGCATCTCCTAAAGGAATTGTTTCAGTGCTGTTACAAGAGGGATTTTATTTATTTTTCAGCTTCTTTAATTCAGTGGACTTGGATTCAGATGGGGAAGCAGTGGAAGCTCACTAACGCATGCGTGCTTTCCTTCTAGGCCCACATGGGCAGCTTGAAAGGGGCAGGATGCCACGGGAATTCACGTTGCTCAGGGGTTGGAATTCAACTTGCAGCACCCATTCATTTAACCCTGGTGTGTTTTTTTCTATTTTATTGCCGCATGCACCCTGTTCTGCAATTGGCTTCTGCACCATGGGCATGTGGACTCTGAAAGAAGGTAGCTGCATCATGGAGGTGACCACGCAGGCATGGGGCGAGGGACCACCAGTAGATCTCGTGAGAGACCGATACCCAAGGGCCAGCTCTGCCCTAACCGATGTCGCCTTTGGAAGGTGAGACGAGCTCCCCAGACCTCAAGAGGTGCCCCATGACCCCAAAACCCCCTTGTGTTCTCCATAACCTCCCATGGGCCAGGAAGGTGCACATGCCCATGGCCAGTTTTCAAGCTGGGCTTTGCCCTTGAATTGCAAAGATGCAGCAGCATGTTCTCCACGCTGTCCCTGTAGCTGCATTAACAGCCTCTTCCTTCGCATTAAATCAGTGGCGTTGAACCTCCAGCTCCTCGTGTTATAAAACAAAACCTAAAAAGCAGGTCTCCCAGAGGTGCAAGGACAGCTGTTAACCTCGAAAAACACCCTCTCCCCAGCAGGCAGGGTGGCCAATTTTAGATAAAACCCAACCCTTGCTTTTAGCTGGCGGTTCGGGTTGATCTTCTTGTGGTTACTCATAAATACTTACAAAAATGCTTCAAGTGCTCAATTTGCATAGCTATAAAGTCTCATAAATAATTCTTGGTACTAGTATTTAATAATGTGACCTATATTGTGGAGGAAATTTTACCTCATTTATGGAGATCACAGTCCTTCTGAATGGAGACCAGGGTATTAAGTGATTGTTGAGCTGCTATCGGAGCAGCTGTAGAGAAAACAGGGATGGGGACCCAGCTCAAATGCTTACCTGCAGCTTCTTGGCAACACCAGCACTAATCAAGGATAATTTAACTTCAATACAACTTTTATGCCTACTTTTGAGAGCTGCACTTAAAGCAACAGGAGTCTCAGATGAGCCCATATAGGAGTAGGGCAATATTTCCTCGTCAGAGGAGGGACATGGATCTGTTTAAACGAGTCCAGAGGAGGCCATGGGGATGATCTGAGGGCTGGAGCACCTCTCATACCAGGACAGGCCGGGAGAGTTGAGGTTGTTCAGCCTAGAGAAGAGAAGGCTCCAGGGAGACCTTAGAGCAGCTTCCAGGGCTGAAAGGGGCTCCAGGAAAGCTGGAAGTGGCTCTTGATCGGGGAGTGCAGGGACAGGATGAGGTGAATGGTTTTGAGCTGCAAGAGTGAAGACTGAGATGAGCTCTTGGGAAGAAATGTTTTGCTGTGAGGGTGGGGAGGCCCTGGCCCAGGCTGCCCAGAGCAGGGGTGGCTGCCCCATCCCTGGAGGGGTTCAAGGCCAGGTTGGATGGGGCTTGGGGCAGCCTGATCCAGTGGGAGGTGTCCCTCCCTGCCCATGAAACTGGATGGGCTTTGAGGTCCCTTCTGACCCAAAGCCTTCTATGATTCCCAGCAATGCTGAGGCACGGGGCCCTTGGTATGTGCTGAGACGGCTCCGCGAGCTGGAGGACCCTGTTCCCTCTAGATAATGTGCTTGCAAAGAGGAAACCAGCCTTCACGCAGTGCTAGCCGTGCATGGGAAACTCCGGATAAAGGAACAGGTTTTAGGCTGGTTCTGATAAGCAGTGACTTCAGTGGGAAGGCTCCTTCTCCAGATTTAGCCCTTGGACTTCAAAGGGAATAAAGAAAGTCTGATATATTTTTTTTAACCTGCTGCACTGAGCTGCGTTTAAAGCCCAGTGAAGAGAAGAGGAGCGGGCAGAGGGTATACAATAGGGAGCAAAGGGAGAGAGAAGAGAAAACGAAATGAAAAGGTCTTTGTAGTAACTGCGCTTCAACGAGAGACTTCCCAGCTGCTGGCTGCATGCATGGCATGAAACGCCGCGCTGGGGCACGGCCGAACCCTCCGAGGCTGCCTTCTGCCACAGGAGCGTGTGAATAACCCAGAATGCTCTGGAAAGAGTACAGCCCTCACAGAGCAGAAAACGCCTTTCTATTTCCAGGGGAAAACCCTGCTAAGTCGTTCCCCTGTAGAGAAGCAGCAGGATGAACCCAGCCCGTCACTCCAGGGCTTTCGCCTTCCCCAAGGGCAGACAGAGCCTTGCTGAACCTGGCCTCCCAGCCTCTCCCCTGGCCTCCCAGCCTCTCCCCTGGCCTCCCAGCCTCTCCTCGCCCCTGGCTCCCAGCAGCACCCGCCGTGTTGGCAGCCTGAGCAGCGAGGGCCTTCTGCATAATTTATTCTCTGGGCAGGGAGGGGAGGAAGCGAGAGCGAGCTTTTAATTAAAATGATATCTTACAGATCAAATAAATATGAATAAGATGCCAAAAACAACTGTATAAATCCCAAACATTCTCTTGTGTTTTAATTATTTGTGTTGATAAAGCAAGAGCGAAAGCATTTTACTGCGCTTGGAGGGCGAGGAGGCAAAAGGTTACGCTGGCGTTCTTTATGTTCTTTTCAAGGAACAAATGTTTCAGAAGCACAGATCTGACAAAGTATAATTCATATCAGGAATTAAATTGGAATTTAGAGAACAATTGTTAATATTTCAAAGTAATTGTTTAAGAAATTATCATTTTGGTATCTGTCTCAAAAATAATTACCCACCACTAATTTTTCTTTTTCAAAGGCTGCTATTTGTTGGAATTGTGGAAAGATGAGGAGTTTTTGCCGTGGGCTATTTATGTAGTTCAAATGAGGAGATAAATAGGAAGGGACTTTCATGTTCCTAGGCAAACGAGTCTGACTAACACACGGCTTCAATCGCAAAAGTGGGGTTTATTTGAAAATTGGGGGGATTTTTTTCTGGATGGGATTTGCAAGTCACAGCAGGCAAGTGAAGAATCAGTCCCTGTGCACGTTCATTAGAAACTGGGCCCCCAGACAAAACGCTGCTGCAGGTGAAGCCCTGACCACCCGTGTGGGGCAATTCCTCCAGCTGGGCAGAGCCCAGCTGCGTGGCACAGCCTGGAAGTCTTGGGTTGCTTGGTGTCCAAGAGGATAAGGTTGTACACTTACAGGTTATATGTGCTGGTCTTTCTCTCGCAGACAGTGTGTCTTCCCCGAGAGGCAAAGCGAGTTGTGTCCATTGCCCAACCTGCCACGCAGCCCTCGGCAGCACTTCGGGGTGGGAGAGGAGGGCGAGTTCCACTTCTGCTCTTCAGGCGGGGTGTGGGTAAGTTGAGGCGTCTGTGGCTTCCTGGAAAGAAGGCTGGGTACTTGTATGTTTAGAATAGAATATTTAGAATATGGAATATTTGAAGAATTTAAGCTGAAAGAGGGGTGATTGAGATGAGATCTTAGGGAGAAATATTTTCCTGTGAGGGTGGGGAGGCCCTGGCCCAGGTTGCCCAGAGCAGGGGTGGCTGCCCCATCCCTGGAGGGGTTCAAGGCCAGGCTGGATGGGGCTTGAAGCCCCTGATCCAGTGGGAGGTGCCCCTGCCCATGGCAGGGGTGGGACTGGATGGGCTTTGAGGTCCCTTCCAACCCAAACCATTCTGTGATTCTATTACGGTTTCCCAGCAGGTTGGTCCCTGCACCCTGTGAAGAACCCCTGCTGCCATAAATCTGTCCAACAACCTCCTGGGGGAAGATCCTCTGGGTTTTGGGTTGTTAACATGTCTTCCACACCCTTCATGCTATATCTCCCTCTTCCCTTTGATCTCAAGGACTCCAGACTCCCCTGAAGACGTTGGTCTGGAGGCTAATGAGGAATACACTTGACCTTTGCAGACGCTGTGATTAAAGATTACCAGAGAATGTGGGAGAAGCAAAAAAAGCTCCTTTTGGCTTCATCCTCCCAGCTTGTTGTAAGTATCCCAATTACGAAGCAGATCACAGGGGCTGTGTTGGAAGACATCAGTATCAGCAAATTAGCAGGCTGCAGCAGGAGCAGTAATTAAGGCAGCTTTGTGTTTGCCCAGGTTTGGGGCTGTCACTCCTCTTTGCATGCTGCTTGGATTCAGGGTCTCCTTGTGTTCCTGGGGTTTGGGGTCCCGCTGTGCCAAGCTGCGGCTTCTGCCGAATATGCCGTGCTTTTCAAATAATTGCCGTGTTTTAGGAATTAATTGCAGTCCTTGCAGGCAAAGGACAAAGCAGAGGCAAAACAGTGATGGTTTGTATGGCCCTGCTGCTGCTGCAGCCCCAGAGGTGTCGGTAAAAACTCTGTCTAGCTAAGGATGAGTGAGGAAAATCTGGCAGAAAAACACTCTGTTTCCCTATGGAAAAGTGAGGATGATGGATTTGCACCCTCTCAGGCCTCCTGCTCTAGCGAGGCACTAGGTAGGTCCGTGAGAGCTCCTGCTATGTGAGAGAGCTTGGAAAACAAGAGAATCCATAGCTGCTTTGCTCAGCTGAGGAGCAGAGAGGGCAGGCGAAAAAAGTTTGGAGCCCTTCCTTTGGGAGGTCAGCTTGCAGCACAGAGCTCTTCATCATGGACAGCTCTGCCAGGAAGTTCTCCCCTCCTATTAAGCCAGTATTTTCCTATTCTTAATTGAAGCCCAGACTTGTTTTACATCTGTGTAGAGGCATTAAAAAAAAAATCTCCCTTTCATGTTGTTTATCATCTCTAAATATCAAAGCCAACAACCCGTTTCCTTTGTGCTTCGCTGTGTGCCTCATGAATTGCCCGCAGACTGGCTGGGATCATCTCGGAGCTCTTCCCTACCACCCCTGCCCAGGGACTTGGGCTGCAGATTAACACACGGATCAGCTCTGAAATGATTGTCTTAACCCAGGGGCTAAAGAACCAGGGATCCTTCTCTCCCCTGCAGCACATTTATTTCACAAAGGTTGAAAATTGGGGTTTTTTCTTCTCTGATACAGCATAATACATCTATTTGAATTTTTTTTTCATAAGATTCATTATGGAAAAATGAGGGAGGGGAGCAGAGGGAGAAGCCAATCCCTTCGCAAGTAAAGCCTGGCACCGCCAAGTGGTTCCACATGTAGAGACTGGGGTGAGTTCCTTGCAGTTGCTCTAACAGTGATCTGACCACCTGCAGATCTTGCCAGTTGGTCTTGGAGGCAGGATTTGGCCACTCGAAGGTGCCATTGCCATCTCACCATCCCCTTCCCCTGGGAACAGCACGTGGTCCTCTCCAGCAGCAGCCAAGAGCTGGGTTATGCAGCACTCTGCTCCCTGCAGGATGCTGGCAGGGTCTGTGGGCAGGATGCTGGGAGGAACAGGAGATGCCCAAATAGCTTTTCTCAATGATTTTCCAGCAACCCAAGTAGTCCATGAAACGTGAGCCCTGCTTGCTCTCCCTAGGAGCATCCTTAGCATGATGATGCGACCTTCAGCCCAAAGTCCTCACCTTCCTCTTCTTATTCCTTGAAGGCCTTATAGTAAAGCAGCTGATTTGATCTGTGTTTTGTTAGACCCAGACATGACCCGACAGACCCGTGCGCATCCAGAGCATCCTCAGGAGTTTGAACAGAGCAGTCACCCAGCTGGTACCCGAGGCAGGTCATCACCAGGCAGATGGGAGAGTCCATTCTTTGTGGGACTCCGCAAGCACGCAGGATGCCGGTATGTGTGATCATAAGGGGCCATGGTAACACATTCTCTCTTGAATGCATCATAGGCATAGTGCATTTTATCACAGAATGCAATCATAGAACCATTAAGATTGGAAAAGACCTCTCGGCTCACCCAGTCCGACCATCAAACCAACACCACAGTGTCTGCTAAACCATGTCCCCAAGTGCCACGTCTGCAGGTTCTTTGAACCCCTCCAGGGACGGAGACCTCCACTGCCTGGGCCCCCTCTGCCAGGGCTCAGTATCATTTATCATAACAGTGGTGAGGCCCAGCCAGTGCCTCCAAAAATAGAGACACTGAGTACTACTGGTTTCTGAAAAAGGCTTTGCAAATGACCCAGCTCTCCTTAATAATCACGAATGAAGAAAAATGATCAGGAATGGATCAGGTTGGACCTGAACAAGAGAAAAAACTTACTCTCTGTGCAGGTGATGGAGCACTGGAACAGGCTGCCCAGGGAGGGTGTGAAGTCTCCTCCTCTGGAGATACTCAAACCCGCCTGGACACACTCCTGTGCGACCTGCTCGAGGTGACACCACGTTAGCCAGCACTTGGACTGGATGGGCTCCAGAGGGCCCTTCCAGCCCCACCTGTTCTGGAATTTGGGGATGAGCAGTGCTCTGTGGAGCCATCACGGGGCACTTGGGGAGTGCTGGCTGCTTTGGCCACTGGAGCAGCTGCTCCAGCTGAACAAAACCAAGGGGAGGATCAGAGAGTGAGTTCTGATGAAGGAAGAGAGGCAGTGAATAACTTTTTCCCTCCTGGGAAAACTGTGTATTTGCACCGAAGATAAGTTTAAAAAGAGAGATGGGTGTTTATCTGTGTTGGCAATGCCGCAGGTCCCAGGAGGCTCGCATGATAGCGAGGGAGGCGTCGATATATTTTTGCATACAGGGGAGCTGCTTGCAAGGAAAGTGCTCTAATTAGAAGAAAATATTTGATCTCCATAGGCTTTTGGTGAAATATCTTAGCAAGGCAGCAGATGTTGCTGAAATTATTTCATTCAAGTGTTTCCCCCCCTTTTCTTACCTTGTTTTTTTTTATGAGGCGCATTGAATTAAAATTCGATAAACACCTCATGGCAGTTTACTGGAGGGTGCAAAAAACTTTCTGTAAATTAAAGCTGATGCCTTTATCCTCAGCAAAGTACATTTGCCTGCACTGTCATCCTGCTGCCTTACTTTGGAAAGCCACAAGTTATCCAGAACCTCCATATCACCCTGGAAGCTATCGAAGACTCCCCAGAACATGTCATAGCGCAACCAGATTGTATTCCTCCGCATTTATATTTCTCCAGTCCTTGAGAACTGGGATTGTTTAACCTGGAAAAGGAAGGTGGTTGTGGTGAGGTGGGTGCTGGGATCTTCTCCCAAGTAACAAGGGAGGGGGAAAAGGGGAAATGGCCTCAAGTTGTGCTGAGGGAGGTTCAGATTGGATATTAGGGAAAATGTCTTTACTGAAAGAGTGGTGAAGCATTGGATGAGGCTACCTAGGGAGGTGGTAGAGTCTCCATTCCTGGAGGGGTTCAGAAAGCATGTAGAGGTGGCAGTTTGGGGCATGGTTCAGCAGGCACGGTGGGATTGGGCTGACAGTTGGACTGGATGAGCTTAAAGGTCTTTTGCAACCTTAATGATTCTATGATTCCATGTACCTCCACTGCACCTTGTGTCACCCTGGTCACCACAACATCCCGATGCACTCTGCGTGATCCTGCCTTGTATCACTTTGACCAGTAGTTCACCTCCAAGAGACCAGAAGGCCGCAAATGTGGCTCCTTAGTGCACATAAATACAGGACTGCCTTAAAGACTCTCCAGAAGGTCTCATGGAGGCATCTGACTCCTTTGGAGCAGGTTCAGATGAGGAACTTTGCAAGACAGGAACTTGAAGCCACATGTGAGCTTTGGTCCAATGAGACTTGGGAGAACAAAAGCCCCATTTTGGGATACTTTGCCTGATTATAACAACATTCTATTGCAGTCACAGCTGCGCAGCACAGCTCATTCTGAGCTGATGGACGGTGAGAGATGGCACCTGCTGTGATCTCCATGAAAGGGTGGAAAAATGGAGAGGTGGATGAGGAAATGAGGCTTGTATGGAGAACATGCATGGACTTCTACAAAAAAGGGTGAGGAGGAAGACAATAAATGCAGGACCTGACACTGCATCCCCATGTGAACTTTTGCCTTTAAAGTAAGAATTAAATGGACTTTCCCCAGAGAAGGAGGTGCTGCCCTTGAACCCCAGACAAGCACATCCTGAACACCATCAGAGTGTCCTGCATGCACCAGCAGCTCCACGCGAACAGGGACCATTTACAGACCTTGCTCCTGGAAACGTCGTCATCCACGGGTCTGCAGAGACCGGGCTACACCAGCTGAACACGAAACGCTGCCTCAGATCAGCAACCCTGTCGTTTTGCCTACAGAGTCAAAACAAGGGTCTTGGTGAGTTTGCTTGTCCGGTGTCACCCCAAAAGCATCTGCAGGACAGCACATTGAACCCCACAGGACAGGTCAGTTAATTATGTTGAGTGAGTCAATACATTGATCGATTTATCAAATGATAAACAGAGTTTCTGCTTTCATCAGGGCTGTGAATATTAATTGATTTGACAGGCTGAAGCTTGGTAAAACAAGTAGAAGGGGCATCGGGGCATCACTGTATTAATTAGCCGTGTTGGAGCTGCTTTTAGCTGCTTCCGAAGTTTAATCAATATCCTACGTTTGAGTCCCAAAAGGCTTATGAAAACAGCCTTTGAAATCCTTTAAATTGTTGCCTCTGTGAGGTTTTAGACTCTTGGCGTGTTCATGTTCTGCTGTTTTTCTTCCTTTTCTTTTCCCTCCTGAAATCAATAGTGACCCATAAGGACTGGTAGGGGTGGGCTTTCTTATTTGTATCACACATTTGCATTCAATAGGAATAGAAATAAAACGAAAAAGATCTGGTTTAGTACAATAATAATAATAATCCTAGACATTAATGAGCTGCCCTCTGCCTTCCAGTTTCTGTACGCAGTAAATTACCTCTGTAGGTTTAATCTGATGTGAATGGGCATGGCACCATTTAAATCCTGTTCTCCTGAGCCCCTGCACGCTGCTCAGACTTTGATTTAATACAAAGTAAGGTTTGAGCTCGTGAAGACATTTTATGGAGAGGGAGGAAGGAGAAGGTGGAGCTGAAAATACAGCTGGGAATGAAGCTGTGAAGAGAAGGAGATGGAAGGATTGCGTCCACAGGGCAAGCTGGGGAGACGATGGGGAAAGCAGAGCCACTGCCGTATGCTGAGTTTTGATGTTTCCTCAGGAGGAGAAAGGAAGGCAAGTGGAGGGGACAATGCGGTACGCGAGGAGGAAGGCATGAAAGCAGAGGTGGATCGGGAGAGAAGGTAGGTTGGCCTCGTCTCTAAGGCTTGGTAGGGGGGCTGTAACAGCACTGAGGAGGAGCAGATCATCAGGAGACACCACAGGGAAGGGGCTGAGGGGTCATCCTTTGCGCTGGGCCTTTGGGAAATGGGTCTGACCTTTATGTTCAGGTAGGTACGGAGTCTGTGCCACCAGCCAGCTTTATGGGGAGGTTGGACAAGGTGTGAAGAAGGAAGGGCCACTTTGTGATCAGCTCGGTGCCTGCCCAAGAACCGAGCTGAATGTGGGCCACTTCCTCTCCCAGGTGACGCCTGAGGGCTCAAGTCTTCAATCTCCTCTGGCCACTGCTCCAGCAGGCCTGTGAACGCGCAGAGACCTGAAACATTTTTTTCCGAATCTGTGAGTTTCTGACTGGTAATTTGTTGCAGCATTCTGCTGTTTTGACTTCTCATCTCCTTTCAAGACAAAGCTTCCCCAGATGTGCCCGTAGCAGGTTTCCCAGCACACTTTTCCCCTGTGCCTTCAGCGATTCCGCTTGCACTGACTCCCTGAGGTTACTGCTACAGATGTCACACTGGTGCAGTAAATACAGGGAGACCAACAACGCTTAAAATGGTTCTCAGGGCCCCAGCATAATTATAACAATTACAGAGTCAGGCCCTGAGCTGTGCTTTCTGACGCACGCATCTGCCGCGCAGACCTCAGCACATGCACACATCCCCTTGTTAATAATGGAAGACGCCCCAGTCTCTCTGGGAGCAACGCTCTCTGCTTTGGGCAAGGCACTAAATCATGTTTGAAGTTTCTAGGCCAAAATATTCTACTTTTATTTTTGAGGAATAAAGTTCCCCAAAAGTGTGAGGAAAGTTTCCAGGCCCCAGCTACCTTGGCTGACCTGGTCATGGGTGGAAAAGGAGGCAGCCTTGCAGTAGCTGAAGGCGAGAACATCCCACAGTGATGGTAAGCAAGTAATTAGATGAATTAGAGGGAAAAATAGGACTGAAGGGGACCAGAAGTTATGTCTGCCACCCCACTCCAAGGCAGAGTTAACAGTGGAGGAAAGGCTGAATCTATGTCTGGGGCACCATGGCATGGGTGGATATGACGAAGACAACATTTGAGAAGAATGCACCAAGGGAAAGCTACTGGGCAGCTGTCCTGGTGCTCAAGCCATGTGGGTGGAAGATCAAAATGAGGGTGATGGCTTCCAGCATCACTGTATACAGCAGTGTTGCCCAAACCTGTCCCTGTGATTTTCCTCTGAAGACTCTTGAAAGGTTTGGTGGTCCCCTGGTTTGGCCTCCAAAGCAGGAGTGATACCACCTGGTGTGAGGGTAAGAGAGATCAAGGCAGCAGTGCAGGACAGAAAGAACCAGGGTTGAAGAAAGTGCTGAGAAGGAGAGGAGAATGACTTGACAGCTTCAAAGCTGCTTTGGGAATGAGCCCCATGCTAGTGTTTTATTGTCTCCGTAACTCCTCCTGCTTACAGGAGACTGAAGGGAGACCCGGGAGAGGGCATCACTGTTTATGACAATCAATACTTGGGATTTGTCCAGAAAAAGAGCTGCAAAATGCACATCCCTTGCCAGTGGAGCCTGGTGTTCTGGAGAAGCCAGGAATGGTGTCAGAGGTATCATGGATGTCTATCTATGTGAACATTTGTGTGCCCTCCCCTGCTTTTTCAGGGCAGCGGTGGGAGCCGCCTGCCCTGTAACCTCCTCCCCATTGCAGCGATGACCCCCCTACTCCATGTGGCCCATGGGATGGAGACTCACTTTGTCCATGGGATTAGTGCTTCCTCTCCTGCTAACCTCCTCCTCCAGAGGGGAAAGCCCTTTAAATAGGAATAATACACGCCTCATGTCATCGTTAGTTTTAACATTATAAAAGAAACCCTCCATCAGCGCTGCCACGATTACCTTCCCATTTTCCTGCTTCACCTCATTAAAAGGAAAATGTTACAATTAAGGCACGGAAAGGAGGAACAGATTAATGTTCTGTTTCTAATGCATTGATGAATTGGCACTTAGTCAGGGGGTTTAAAAATATTAAACCCTTCTCAAGAGCCATCCCAAAAGGGAGCATTCCTTATTTGAGGAGTACCCTTCAGCTCGGACCAGTGATTCTCCATCCCCAGTGCTCAGAGAATATCAGACAGGGGCAGTTGCCAGAGGAGCAGGGTTTGTTTGGGCACATAGAATGGAATCATGGAATGGTTTGGGTTGGAAGGGACCTCAAAGCCCATCCAGTCCCACCCCTGCCATGGGCAGGGACACCTCCCACTGGATCAGGGGCTCCAAGCCCCATCCAACCTGGCCTTGGACCCCTCCAGGGATGGGGCAGCCACCCCTGCTCTGGGCAACCTGGGCCAGGGCCTCCCCTGCCAAACATTTCACAGCAAAACACTTCCCTGCAAACAAAATATTCCCCTGCAAAACCCTCAGAGCAAAACATTTCTTCCTAAGATTTCATCTCAATCTCTCCTCTTTCAGCTCAAAACTGTTCCCCTTGTCCTGTCCCAGTACTCCCTGATCCAGAGCCCCTCCCCAGCTTTCCTGGAGCCTCTTTCAGTGTTGGAAGCTCCTCTAAGGTCTCCCCACAACCTTCTCTTCTCCAGGCTGAACAACCCCATCTCTCTCAGCCTGTCCTCATACAGGAGCTTCTCCAGCCCTCGGATCATCTCTGTGGCCTCCTCTGGACTCTCTCCAACAGCTCCATGTCCTCCCTGTGCTCAGGACTCCAGAACTGAACCCAGGGCTCCAGGTGGGTCTCTCAGAGCGGAGCAGAGGGGCAGGATCCCCTCCCTCCCTGCTGGTCCCACGGCTCTGGATGCAGCCCAGGACACGGGTGGTTTCTGGGCTGCAGAAAGAGCACATGGTTGCCGGTTCATGTTGAGCTTCTCCTCCCTCAGCCCCCCAAGTCCTTCTCTGGGGATGCAAAGCTTATCTTTATATTTACTACCCTGACCTTTATATATTAGGATTTTATGTTATGTTTTATGTGCCTTGCCTTTTCACAGCCCCGCGGAATGAGGAGCGCTGTGCCAGCTCTGCTATCGCTGTTCCACTATAAATACGCGCACAGTACATACAATTACAGAACTTTAATGCCTGGTATAATTACTGTCTGCAGTTTGCATTAATGCTCTGGGTGATATAGCGAGGTAAACCGTTCAGACACCAAGAGACCTGCATCCCGAGGGGCAGCTGAAAATCATTGCTTACAATCTTGCTATTAATTACTGTGCCTTGTGTGGAGGATGAGGCTTTCCAAAGCGCTTTGCACCCACAGCTGATTGAAATGCCTCTGTGGGAACGATACTGCTGCATGTAGCCCACGGGCAGGGTGCTGCCTTAGAATGAAGCAAGGGTCTTCGATTTTATTCTTGTAATACCAAAAGGGAAAAATTGAGGAGAGCAGTAGGTTTAAGGAAGAGAATGTGTGTACAACTGGTTGAGGCATCTTAAAATGTGATGGGCATCTGCCTGCAGGACTTCTCCTGTACAAGGACAGGCTGAGAGAGTTGGGGTTGTTCAGCCTGGAGAAGAGAAGGCTCTGAGGAGGTCTTACAGTGACCTTTTAGTACTGAAAGGGGCTGCAAGAAAGCTGGGGAGGGACTTTTTATCAAGGCATATAGTGATAGAATGAGGGGGAATGGTTTTAAATTGGAGAGGGGAAGATTTAAACTAGGCATAAGAAGGAATTTCTTCACAATGAGCGCAGTGAGGCCTTGGGGAGCTTGATCCAGTGGGAGGTGTCCCTGCCCATGGCAGGTGGTTGGAATTAGATGATCTTTAAGGTTCCTTCCCACTCAAACCATTCTGTGATTGTATGATCTCCTCATGTTGCCACAGATGCTGGGGGGCATAGGGAGATCCCCTGCTCTGCAGAGGAACCTGTGTCCCTGCTCACTCTGCTCCTCCTGGCAGGGCAGGGTGGGCAGCACCTGCTCAGAGCCCTCCCGGAGCAGAGACGGGATTTATAGGTGTTCAGCAGATCCACACGGACCCACATGCCAAGAAACCAGGTATCTCCTGCAACAGTGGGGAGAGGGAAACCCTCCAGATGGTTGCATGTGGCAGCCGTGGCCCTTTTCCCTTCAAGGAGGGGAGGGAAATGAAAGCAAGGAGTTAGCTTGATTGGACTTTGCTGAAAAACTTTTACGAAAGGGGAAAAGAAAGCGCTGAGGCAGCTCCTTTCTGTGTCTTTGAAGTTCAGGCTTTGAAAAGAGGAGGGGAAAATCTTAAGGAATTAACAAGGACTACTGGGAAATTACTCGGGAGGAACTTTCAGTGTTCTCAGCGTGGAAAGAACTAGAGAAAAATTCTTTCTATATATATCTCTATATGCCTTTGCACACACGTGTGCGAGTGCCCCCCACAGCCAGCCGTCCCACTGTGTCTCGCTCATCTCTGTTAATGATGTATTAATTATTTGGTTTGTTGACACGGCGGCTGGGAAGGGTGAGCGCTGCCTTTCTCACTTCAGGGGCTGCGGAGGAGGCAGAGGCGGCTCGGCAAAGACCCAGCTACGTGTGCTGAAACTCAGCCTTGATCACAATAGCTCTGCTTTCAGGAAATACCAACTTATTTTTGTCAAAAAAAGCCTCCAGATAAATATTCTTGGATGAAAACCTATAAAAAGCTCAGACCAACAAACTATTTTTTAGGCACTTCTTTTTCTCCCAACAAGAATATATCTGTCAAGAGAAACAGATGTTTGCGATGAAAAATCTCCTTTAATTACAACTTTGTCACAAAACCTGCAAACAGATTTCTTTTTCCCCTACCCCGAGCCTATTAAAATGTACATGAATGGCTGAGGTGTGAAAGCTCCTGTCCATGGCAGGGGGTGGAACTGGATGGGCTTTAAGGTGCCTTCCACCACAGCCCAGTCCATGATTCTATGATAATATTATATTTAAATAATACACTATTTCCCTACGAAACAGGCTGAGGAGCAGCAGAGCCATAGGTCCAAATGCATGGACAAATTCAAGTTGCTTAAATTCTCCTACGTTAAAGTGAAGTGTTGACCCTAACCTTGAGCCTTCCCCACCTGCATGGGGTGTCTGTCTCTTTTTGGGGACCTCCACCTCCGTGAACAATCCAGATTTCCCCCTCCAGAGTTCAGGACTCTGCAAATCAGGCCAAATATTTGCTTAATAAAATATGAGTTTAAGATCTGGCTCTTGGTCAGGCACTTCTTTAAACCACTCACTATTTCTTCAGTAATTCTCACTGTGTGTCCAGTAAATGATGAGGCTTTGAGGCCCCTGACCCAGTGGAAGGTGTCCCTGCCCATGGCAGGAGGTGGGACTGGATGGACTTTAAGGTCCCTCCTGATCCAAAACATTCTGTGATTCTACAAACACAGGAACTGGCTTTAAGTTCCCTTCCAACCCAAACCATTTTGTGATTCTACGAAATACTTTCTTTACTGGCTGCATTAAAGCACTAACCAGTGTCTTTGCTTTCTCAGGGCTGGTCTGCTCTCCAGAAGCTTGCAGACGATGGCAATGTGACATAAATGTTAAAAGAGGTTTCTCCAGCACAGCATTTCCCTGAGGCTGGCACAACACCTATTATCCAGCAGAATAAAGTTCTGCTGGAGAGAGTGGCAGGAATGCAAGGTTGATATTTCTTTATTTATTGGTTACAGTAATTGGCCAGAACATGGCTGAGGAGTCGGATGAAAATAATCAATAGTTCTTGTCCACTAATGAATGATTTTCCAGCAGTGCTGGTGTAAATAGGTTTCATTAAAATAGCAAATCCTCCCAAACAAGAAAATTAAGGAGAGCTTATGAAACCTATAAAATTGCATGGGTCTGAGTATCTGACAGGGATGACAAATATCTGCTATTGTTATTTTTGGTAAACAGATTTTCTTTTCAATTTTCACTCTCGTCACTTAAATAATAACAATACTTAGCAAATCCATTATTCCTTTCCCAGAAGTCTTCAAGTGCAAAATGTGTCAGTCACCAGTCAGGACAGCGTCATTCTCCTCCGCCGCCCCCACGTGCGGGGCTCACGTCCTGCCGAGCTGGGACCGGTCCCTGCGCTGACACAGCGGGGATTTCAGGAGCTGGGGGCTCAGAGCAGCCGCCCCAAGGGCAGGAGCTGGCATGGAGCAGGTGTTGCTTTTCTGGGCTCCTGGGCATAAAGTAGGGGCAGAAACAACCCTCCACTGTCGGCTTTCAGCCCAATGAAGGGCAGAGGGGGTAACTGGGACTTTGTACCAATGCTTCTGGAGGGTTCTGGGGTGAGAGAATCACAGAATGCCCTGAGCTGGAAGGGATCCACAAGGAGCATTGAGTCCAACTCCTGCCCCTGCACAGGACACCCCAACACTCACACCGTGGGGCTGAGGGTGTTGGCCAAACGCTGCTGGAATATTGTCAGGTTTGGCAACATGACTGCTTCCCTGGGAGCTGTTCCAGTGCTCCACCACCCTCTGGACTTCCTGATCAAGAGTCCCTCCCCAGCTTTCCTGGAGACCTTTTCAGCACTGGAAGCTGCTCTAAGGTCTCCCTGCAGCCTCCTCCAGGCTGAACAACCCCAACTCTCTCACCCTGCTGTTGTACAGGACGTGCTCCAGCCCTCGGATCATCTCCATGGCCTCCTCTGGATTCACTCCAACAGCTCCATGTCCTTCCTGTGCTGGAAGGAATAAACAAAAGCTCGGTGAGTTCTGCAGCCACAGGAGCAGCCTTTTTTCATCACATGAACCCCACTCCCTCAAAAGCTGAGCCAAAGATCACAGCTAAAATTGCAGGCACGGCCTGAGCATGAGGAATGTGCACACTCTTGGCTTCACTACAGGGGAAGCCACTTCCCAGCCTCTTCCCCTGCACCTCTCCAGAGCATCTTGAAACTTTTAAGATAGAAAATGCTGTCAGCCAGAGCCCCGCGGACTCTGGTTTCACCGTCATGGACAGCCTTGGTTGGCCACTGTCCCTGTCCCCGCTCCTCTCACCTGGCACGGGTGCTTTGGGACTGGGCCATTTCTGCTGTCTGGGTCCAGTATTCTCGCAGATAATGGGTTCCTGCAGTCACCCTGCGTTCCCGTGTCCATGATCTTCACAGCTGTAAATCCTGTGCCGCTGTCACAAACAGTGATGAGCCTGTCTGGCATAATCTATTCCTTCGGAGCCCAAGCACTTCCAGCAGCGATGATCGCCTGCGCAAGGAGCAATGCCTGGGATGAAATCCTTCCCTCTTGAGAGCTCCTATGGAAAACCACAGCCGTGTCCATAAGCCACTGGCACTGGGAATGCCCTGTATCCCCACCTCGCCTCTTCCCTGCACCGCTGCCACCCCTCTCCTGACCACTTCTCCTCGCACCACGGCTCCTGCCTATTTGCGGTGCGGCAGCTGGAGCCATGGAAGCTTGGAGCAGCCCTGGGACCTCTGGTCTGCTCACAGCTATGGCCTTGCCCTTCCCAGCAACGCCCTCCCGAAACACCCCAATTCCCCGGCCCGCAGGGCTTTGCACCAGAGAGGGGCTCAGCCCCAACTGGGGGAGGAATCATCTTTCCCCAGGAGACAACCCTGCTGCAGCGTTCCCCGCTTTCCCCCAGCCCCTCACCTCGCTGCGGCTCCAGAGCCGAGCATGAAGCGTGCTTTATTGTTTGTCACCTGAAGCACTTGAAAAAATTACACGAATCCATCAAAGTAATGAATCTTCGCAGCAGTGGCAAATAGACAGAGACAGACAGGCGCTCACCCGTAACACGGCGTCTTTAAAAATTAATACAAAACAAACAGCTGGCCTTTCGCTCCCTTTGCAGGGGGGCTGCCTGAGCCAGGGGACGGCTCTGAATCGGAATGTGACCTCCTCCAGGTCCCTGTCCCCACCATGATGTCACACAGCACCTCTGGCCTCAGCAGCATCGGGAAACGATGGACCGACACAGCAGTTGATGCTGTGCTACCACCACCGCGGTGCGTAGGGAACGGTGTGGTTTTGGGGAGTGTCAGAGCCTCATCACCTCTTTCCAGCTTTGGTCAGCTCCCTTCAGCCCTTAAACCAGTTTGTCTGTGTCTGAGCAAGCTTGTAAACCCCTAAGGGGAGAGACCGCACTTGCTTTTACACCTGTACACTGCTTGTCACAGTGCAGGCTCCATAAATAATAAATGGCGGTGCTTCTGTCTCCTCCAAGCTTTCGTTACCCAGGTGTAAGATTACCTATCTACAGAAAACGTGTGTGCGCACATATGTTGTGTAGGTGTATCTAACCAGGGGGGTTGGGTGTGTGTCTGTGTATATTTATATACTTTAGTGTCTATATTACCATTATATGGGCTCGGAGGAGACAGGTCTGAGACCTGCATGTGGGATGGGGAAGTATCAACACACACTGAGCTACGCTGCTCCTGGAGTGATTCCACACTCACACCCCCAACACCTCCCACTGCCCGGTGCTCGCTGCCTCCTTTTAAGTCCTGGCCCTTTTACTCCAGCTGCTGCAATGAGTTTTGATGTAAACCCTATTCTTGCTCAGAACTACTTTTTTCACAAAAAAGCCAGCGGGGAGGAAAGGAGAAAAATCAAACTCTGCTGTCATGTGAACCAAAGCCATAGAAATGGAGCAAGGTGCTTACCTGGGGGAATGATTTTTCTGCGGGACGGGGTAAACTTTAGAACACAGGTGTTGCTTCTCAAGGCTGGTGTCACCACGGAGCAGAGGCTGAGTCAGGGGAGCAGAGTCGCTCTCAGGGCTGTGGCGTTCCACTGCTGCTCCTCCTCTGCATCAAAAGGAAGGAAAACGGCAGAAGGCAAATTGGTTTTGACCACGAGAATTCCTCTGCTGTTCAAGCCTCTCCCATCTTGAGAGGTTCTTTTATTTATTAGTCTACAAAGAGGCGGCTGTGCCGGTACCTGCGGGGCCTGCCCTTGCCCTGCAGAAAGGTGCAGGGATGGAGCGCGGGAAGGAAGATGGATGGGTCCTGAATTGTTTCTAATTTATGGGGCTCCGTGATTCCTGCCGCCGTATGTCTCTGAGAAATGACACCACTACTTCAGGAGCAGAGATTAATCTGAGCCGGCAGGAGAAGGACAAAACAAATCATCTACTGCAGGAATCTCATTTGATGTCTGTTAGTAAGAGCACCGGGATGAATGGCTTTTGTAAAGACCGCACTGCAACATGTTTTTTTTCCCCTTCTCTCCGCTGTTCTGCTAATTGAGGTCTATAAGGCGTGTGGTGTGGAGGCAATCCCAGCACTGCTTTTGGCGTCATTCACTCCATGCTAGTGCCGGCAAGAGACCCAGCACCAGCAGGCCTGGGATGAGGTGTTTTGGACTGAGGCTACATGAAGCTCAGAGCACAGGATACAAGAGAAACAAGAGAGCTGGAAGCTGAGCTGCAGTGATGCTGACATGCACACGGCCAGGGCAGAGACGGACGGTCCTGCACGTGCCCGCTGAAGGGAATGAACCCACTTTTTTAACCATGATATCGGCTAACTGGCAGGGAGAGGGGTCAGGTTGTGAAGAAAAGGCTGGCATCCTCTGGAAGAAAAAGAGCTGTGGAGGAAGCAAGTGCATGCCCTGTGTCCCCAGGGAGCCGAGGGTCACAGACAGACATCCTGCCAGTGCCTCATCCATTATTATAAAAAAGCAAAACTTCTCAACTTCAGAAGTGGGCAAGGTCACAGGAGCCTGTAACCCCAGCTGCAGACCCCGTGGTGAGCCCTGCACAGCTGGGTGGATCCCAGCCTTCTCTTCCCTCAGCCCGTTAAATCCAACCCATCCCCACTGCAAAAAGCCCCATCGATGCTCCTTATCCTACCAAAGACATTCAGCTGGGGCAGGAGAGGTACCCGGGGTGGAGCTCTCTCCCAGTGCTGTGTGGTGCAGCTCGGATCGATACCCAATCAATTCAATTGATCATTTTTTAAGGTGCAGGCTCGGAATAGCTGAGACTGCGTAAGGCGCAGCAGAGTGTGTACTCCCACAAAATAATTTGTCAGGCCCCACTGTAGAAGCCTAATGACGGTTGTAATTTATTGCTGACAGACGATATTTATCACCACAGCATCCTCTTTTTCTCTTTCTCTGTCTCGTTAGAAATGGCATCAATAATGTTTATTGTAGCTTTTAATTTTTTATCATTGGTATTCTTACCTGTGCTGCTCCTGGCTGGCTGGAGATGAGCAAAGGCATTAGAGCAGACAGAGGCTTTGATCTGTATTCAACGGTAAATGATGAATTTAAGACATTCTTCCTGAATGCTCACACAGGGCACACACTGTGGCAGAGCCAGCTCTTTCTGCAGCCCAGAAATCACCCATGCCTGGGCTGCATCCAGAGCCGTGGGACCAGCAGGGAGGGAGGGGATCCTGCCCCTCTGCTCCACTCTGAGAGACCCACCTGGAGCCCTGGATCCAGTTTGGAGTCCTCAGCACAGGGAGGACATGGAGCTGTTGCAGCAAGTCCAGCGGAGGCCACGGAGATGGTTCAAAGGCTGGAGAACCTCCTGTACGAGGACAGGCTGGGAGAGTTGGGGTTATTCAGCCTGGAGAAAAGAAGGTTGTGGGGAGAACTTAGAGCAGCTTCCAGTGCTGAAAGAGGCTTTAGGAAAGCTAGGGAGGGTCTCTAGATCAGGGATTGCAGGGATAGGATGAGGGAGAATGGTTTTCAGCTGAAAGAGGGGAGATTGAAATGAGAACTTGCGGAGAAATGTTTTGCTGTGAGGGTGGGGAGGCCCTGGCCCAGGCTGCCCAGAGCAGGGGTGGCTGCCCCATCCCTGGAGGGGTTCAAGGCCAGGTTGGATGGGGCTTGGAGCCCCTGATCCAGTGGGAGGTGTCTCTGCCCATGACAGGGGGTGGGGCTGGATGACTTTTTATGTCTTTACCAACCCAAACATTCTGTGATGCTGGGGAAAAAAAAAATGGGCTGTTTCCTCCCAAAATCTTGCTCTCCCTTTCCCACCAAGGCTCCCGAATTGTGCAAAGTCTGTGGAGGATGCTCACACCTTGCAGCCTCTCCAGGCAAAGCCTCAGCACTCACCCATGGGCTCACACATTCAAGGATCCTTTAAACTGCCCTAAAATGTTTTCGTCCCATCCCAAAACCCATGCCAGGCAGCTCCTGTGACAGCAAGTGGAGCAACATCCGCAGCGTCTTCCACCCAGGCTTCGCTCGCTGCTCGGTTTACAAACAATACCACCTTGCCATCGAGACCAGCTCCCAGTAAATGTTATTTACTTGTTTTTTCTGCACAATTTGCCATTGCCCCTCCACTAAATGAAGCTTGGCGTTCCTCGATAGATGTTTGCATTTTGCATGCAGCCTCTTTTCACACCTATTAAGCGCTGCCCTGGTTAAACCGAGATCTGTGAGCGTGCTGGCGGTTGCTGCGCTGCGGGGGGTTGTTCACTGCCTACACTTGAATATTCAGGTGTTTGGACTGGCTGACAGGAAGATGCGCTCCTGAAAAATGATTTATCCCAGGCACTGGTTCTCTGTCAAGCTCAAACCGCTCGCATCATCTCACACCTGACACTGAGAAGGCCCTGGCTGCCTCCTTTCCTCACCCTATGTGGTCATTCGCAGTCACAGGGCACCTACCTGTATGCCTAAAAATACTGAAAACCCCCACCTTTAATTTATTCCCCATTTTTTAACACTTTTTCATCAGCCCTCAAGGGACTGTGTTGGGTTTTGAAGTTGGGGCCAAGAGTTCCTGTTTGGGATTTTACTTTCTCCCCCTCTTCCCAAACATGAATAATTCCCACTGCAGAGGTTATTTTAGCATCATTACAGCAGCCTCTCAGACGAGCAGGTCATTTACAGATTAGATGGATGCTGCTTGCATTGTTCACAACTGATTACTGGATTGACAGTTTGGCTTCCACCCAAAATTCCAAGCCCCAGTTTAGCATAATTGGAACTGAATGGCAGAGCGGGATGCAGGAAGGGGGTAGCAGCCGCTGACGGTTTAGTTAACACTGATTTTTATCGATCCCTAAAAAGCCTCAGATGTTGCAGGTTACTCTTTATAGGGCAATAAAGTTTATAGTTTGGGTTGTCCTGGGGGAGCGCCTTCTACGTGTCTCTATCCACTCTCGAGCGGCTGCAGAGGCTGCTGCCAGCCCTGGTTTGCTGATTAATAATCAGGATGCAAGCAAGAAGACCAAAATCTGTTACGGTCATGGAATCAAACTTCCAGAAAGCAATGGTGACCAAATTAAAAAGTAATGCGACCCAAGTGTAGGGTTTTACTGATTTTTTAAAAAAACCCATCTAATTATTCTATTCTAGTCCATTCCATTCTTCTCTACACTTTTCTGATTCTCTACTGTCTTCTCATTCTCTCCTATTCATGTCCATCCTATCCTTCTGTGTAACTCCTCTATTTCTTCTTTCTGATTGCGTCCCATGAAATGCTGGAATTGGTGGTGGTCGCCCTTCCCGTAGCGGCCGCCTGCCCTGCACTCGCAGCCCCTCTGACCGGGCTCTCCCGAAGCAGCTCGGGTGCAGACGCCAGCGCCACGTGTGCAGCCAGGGAAGCTGCGAGGCCACCGACCAAAGGCAGATGTGTAACCAGCGCCCAGGCAGGAACCAGCAAGGTTTCAGTCTGCAGCCTTGAGTGATTACAGGCCAGAAGGCTGAGGGCATTTCTGGACGGAGCTCAGGTTTTTTTTTTCCCTCCCAATCCCTTTTCTCGTTCCCTCTGACCATGGAATTCTCTCTAATGGACTGGCAGAGCCCTGGTTCCCAGTCCTGTGGCTTCGAGCTCATTTGTCAAACCCAGAGATCTTTATGAAAGGCTGTTAGCGGAGCATTTACTCCCCATTTCTCATCCTACACTGTCATCGCCTTCCAAGATTAATTAAGGAAAAAAGAAAAGACATCTTGTCTCTCTTTTGTTTCCTCCTTTCTTGACTTTTTTTTTTCTTTTCCACCCCTTTGTCTCTGTTTATGTCCTGAATACTGCTGGGGAGCAAAACAAGCAGAACTCAATACTTCCCTCTTGCCTCTTGTGGATAATATATCTTTTTTTTTTTTTTTTTTCCTCTCTTTAAGTGGAAGTGCTTGGGTGAGCTTTGTCCTGACCATCAATTCTCTCGCACAGCCTCAGCTGCTAAAGCTAAGCCAGGAAAGACCCCAAATCCATCGACTTATGATTGCTTTAAGTACTCGGTTCAGACTTACAGCCCCAGTCCCGGGAGTCGGTGTCCTGTCCCTGAACTGCTTCCAGGGCGCACGCCGCTATCCATCTTGCTCGCCATGGGGTAACAAGTGCTTTTGTCCAGGCACCAGTTCATATACGCTCTCCTCGTACCATTTGCTTCCATCTGGAATCATAACCTCTGGTTATTGCAGTGCAATAGACTTTTCCACGGCCCCTAAGATCTCAAACACTGTGTTTGCTGTACGTTGGGCTATTTGGTTTGCCCAAAACCAACATCCCACAGGTGAATTATACATAAAAACCCACGGGGCCACTTGTCCTGCCCTGTTCCCAGCCCCAGTCCCCGCTCTCGCCCCACTCCTGAGCTCCCCATAGCCCCGCTCCAGTAACCTCTGTCCCAGGGGCCTCCTTTTCACCCTTTTATTCAGTGGCAAACTCGCATGTCGTGTTACGTAGAGGTTTATTTTGCAGTCTGACTGTCCCCACCGCTCTGCCTCCTTCCCCAGCCGGACCAGTTCCCCCCGTGGGTGCCTGTGCTGACCTGCAGGTGCCAGGGCGCTCCCAGGGGATGCTGCTCTCAGCCCCTCTTTGCTGGCAGGTGGCAGAGGAGCTGCTTCCTCATGCCTAAGTCATCACCGATCCAGGAAAATTGCACCTTAACCTGAGGAAACAGAGGACAAACCCCTGTCAGTTGGCATTTGCATCCCTCAGGTGTTTGCAATTCTGTGTGTTCATGAGCCTCATCCCTGACATTTTGGCTCACAGATGAGATTCAGCTGAAGAGAAGGAGAACCATCTAACTCAGACTCTGTCTTTCTGACCAAACACTGTCCTCGCCACTGTGTGTGACAACAGGAGAGCGACCCCTCCCCACAGCACCGTCCCCAACAGCAGCTCCATCTCCCTGTGATGAAGTGGGAGCCTGCAGGCACAGAGGACGCTGCAGGGAAAGGATGAAAACACTTTTTCCTTTCTCCTTGCTCTCCCAGCGGCTCAGCCTGAGCCTGCTAAGGCCAAGGAAAGTCTCTCCCTGACTTTGCTGTCCCTTATACCCCGCCCTGTGTCAGCACAAGTTTAGCCCCGTGGTTCTTTGAAGGCATCCATCACCACCAAACCACACACAGAAAGAAGGGGTGAAGCAGAGGATCCTTGGCTGATGTAAATCAATACGGAACTCCCATTGTCGGCAGAGTCAAACTCACAACCAGCCGGGGAGGTGACCCAAAATGCTGCATGTTGGAGCAAAAGAAATTTCTGCAGTAATTAGATCTGGAGCGTGATTACCCAAAGGGAAACAAAAAACAAATGTGGGTGACAGGTATTTCCAGGATAACTGCAGTTATTAATGCTTTTCTCTACCAGTGACAGGCACGAGGGATTAGTATTGCCTGAAAAAGTCTGGTTTACTGTGGGAAAAAATGAGGGCTGGAAATGAAGCAAGTCGAAGGCCATATGCTGCTCGGTGTGCTGGCGGGGTCCTGGGAGGATAGCTGTAGCCAAAACAACGAAAGGCAAATATGCAAGGCATATGTGAGCAGAAACATGAACCTGTTGCTTAGAAGTTTCCAGTTACAATAAAGAAAAACATTAGGAACCTGTTATTCTCAGCTGCACAAGCTCACCCTGAATTAGTGACCCTGTCTGGGGGTGCTGAGTGCACTGGATCAGGGGCTCCAAGCCCCATCCAGCCTGGCCTTGAACACCCCCAGGGATGGGGCAGCCACCCCTGCTCTGGGCAACCTGGGCCAGGGGCCTCCCCACACTCAGAGTACAAAATTCCTTCCTGAATTCTTATCTAAGTCTCCTTTCTTTCAGCTTAAACCCACTTCTATCTCCATTTCTCCTCTGGATGTGATAGGATGGGCAGCTCCACAGCTGGGCACAGAGCCGTGGTTCTGCTGAGGCTGCTCTAACCAGTGTTTAACGCTCAGTGAATGCCCGTCTGCATAGATCCATGTGCTGTAGGACATCCCACCAATACTGCAGGGAGGAGAACGCCCATTGCCTGGCTGATAGGTGATGAGAAGGTGCGAGAAGCTACCGGGGAGGTGGGAATTGCCAAGGCTCAGGGTAGTATCAGCATTCTGGATGCAGCCAAAGGCAGGCAAATTTAAAAGCAAGAGGGAGGAAACATCCCACTGTGCTGGGCAGGTGGTGTCTGCTGCCAAAACCCACATGAATTGGGTGCTCTTTGACTCCTGTGTTTTTCAGGGTATCCCTCACTGGCATAATCTGCATAATCTGGACTCTGTCCTGTGTCAGGGATCCTCACCTGGAGCACTCACCCTCACCTGCTGCAACGACTCGTTCTGCAGGACACCTGGTGCATTCCAGCTTTCAAGGCATTTAATGGTGACTTGAGTTTTTTATGATGAAATCGCAGTCTGACACAAATCGACTTTTGCTGTTGATGCTCTTGTTCTCCAGATGATTCCTGGCCTGGAAATATTGGAAGAGAAGACGGCACCAGTGATGTCACTAGGTCAGCTGTCACAAGATCTTACGGATGAAATTGTGGGGTTTAGGAGTGACACTTACCTCCCCTCTCTACATCAAACGAGCCTTGAAACATCCCGACAGGCACCTGGAAATGACAAAGCTTGGGCTGAAAAAAAACCATAGCCCCTTCCCACAAGTCATACTGGGTACAAAGCAAACCGTTCGCAAGAAACAATGAGAAATTCACACCAACAATAAACCCACAGGGCTGAGGAGGACAGAAAAAAAATACTCTTCCTAAATCTGAGAATTACTTTTGTTAGTGGCTGGAAAAATCTTCCCCCAGCTGTTAAGAAGCAGAGTATTTCATTGAATGCAGGGAAGCAGTGGGAGCAGCAAGCAAGGGAGGGGATTCTGCCCCTCTGCTCTGCTCTGTGAGACCCGCCTGGAGTCCAGTGTCCAGTTCTGGAGTCCTCAGCACAGGAAGGACATGAAGCTGTTGGAGCGAGTGCAGGGGAAGCCACGAAGATGATCCGAGGGCTGGAGCACCTCCCAAATGAGGACAGGCTGAAAGAGTTGAGGTTGTTCAGCCTGGAGAGGAGGAGGCTGCAGGGAGACCTCAGAGCAGCTTCCAGGACTGAACAGGGCTCCAGGAAAGCTGGGGAGGGGCTCTGGATCAGGGAAGGCAGGGACAGGATGAGGGGAACAGTTTTCAGCTGAAACACGGGAGATGGAAATGAGATCTTAGGGAGAAATCTTTTGCCGTGAGGGTGGGGAGCTGTTCCCAGAACCCTCGTTCTCCAGACCCTTCCCCGTTTCCTTCTCTGAACGTGCTCCAGCCCCTTAATGTCCTTCTTGGAGTGAGGGGCCCTAAACTGAACCCAGGATTCGAGGTGCGACCTCACCAGCGGCAAGTCCAGAGGGACGATCCCTTCCCTGCTCCTGTAGGCCACCCCAGGGCTGTGCCTTCCCCTGAATGTGGTCAGCTGGAATCAGAGCATCTGGAATGAAGTAGCTATAGGAGAAAGTGATGTTGGTGGTGCCACTCTCCCTCTGAAAGACAAGGGATCCATGGCAGCGAATTTAGGCTTAAACCCTCGATGTGGAATGGCTGAAGTCAGACAAATGACGCCCTCCCACACGCCGCACGAGTGATTGGCAGCAGAGCAGAGGGAGAGGATGAATTAAAGTCTTTGAAAATTCCTGCTTGAAAACATCCCAGAATTGCTTCCCAGCAGCACTGCATTTTGGGGAGGAAAGTGTCATTGAGGATTTGTTTTCAAATGACAACTGAAACTGGAATTAAGGTTTGCTGTGTACAGACCCATACAGTTCTGCCAATTCCCATCATAATGCCTTTATTTACTGTCTCTTTACTAAACACAAACGTGAGGTAACTCCAACAGCCAAACTGGCTGTGTTCAGTCAGCCAAGACTGTCACTTTCAAAAATACTTTAAAAACTATTTAAATTGGGGTGGAGAAATGCAGAAATTTCCCTAAAAAGGGACTGAATAATTTTAGAAATCAGCTTCAGAACTGGCTGGATTCTGAAAATGTCTAGAACTAAAAATAGAGGGAAACAGATGAGTTTCTTTAATTATTTTCTCTTTTTTTGCTCCTCACATGGGTGTCATTGCTAAGTTTACACCCAGCCTACGAGCCTGGGCACAGTAAACATTTTCACTGCTATTCTTGCCTAACTGACAGCCCTGGGCGGCACCCAAGCACAGCCACAACAAATCCTCGTGAGCCAACAGCCAGCGGGAACACCGGGATGCCTGGGAGCCTCCTCGGAGCGCTGCCACCACCACCACGTTTGGTCCTGCCTGCAGGTCAGTCCCCTGCACGAGGTCCCCGAGCCAGGAAGCCTCTGGGAGCTTCTTGGCTGGGATCCGGCAGGAGCGAAGCCCTGGTGCAGGTGTCCGTCTTGGCTGGAAACACATTTTGGGGCGTGCAGACTGGAAAGCTGGCTCATCATTAACCACATCTGCCTGCTTGTGCAGCCGTGCTGTCTGCATGGCCGTGGCTGATGGATCTGATGCAGACGAACACCACTGCAGCACCACAACCCAAACCAGAGTCCCTGGGCGAGGGCAGCGGGAATATCTTCACCATTTGACTTCAGTGATGGGGATGATTCAGTGCAGGGATAGGATGAGGGGAATGGTTTTCAGCTGATAAATATTGAGATGAGATCTTACGGAGAAATGTTTTGCTGTGAGGGTGAAGCCCCTGATCCAGGTTGCCCGGAGAAGCAGTGGCTGCCCCCATCCCTGGAGGGGTTCAAGGCCAGGTTGGATGGGACTTGGAGCCCCTGATCCAGTGGGAGGTGTCCCTGCCTATGGCAGGGGTGGGACTGGGTGGGCTTTTTGGTCCCTTCCAAACCAAGCTATTCCACGATTGCCTGACTCTCTGACAATTGCAAGAGCAGTGGGGGTCTCGGCACAGCCCATCTGCTTGGCCTGTGGAAAGGCTTGTTCTTTAGACTCACCGTTTGCTTGGCATTTGGGAGCGCTGCAGCGTTGATCTGCGCAGGCTGAATTTAAAAAAAAAAAAAAGAGAGAGAGAAAAAAGAACCTGTGATGAATTCATCCTTCACTCTGGCATTAGCACAACCCCAGCCCCGTCCCTCTGCTCCTCGTCAGCAGTGAAAAATGCCTCCTCTCCACCAACAATTACCTGTTTGGGCTCAACCCTTCGAACGCCAGCCCTGCTGTAAATGGCAGCGGCGGCCGCGCTGCCGCCCAGGCGCTCTGCCCACGGTGGTGATGGATGAGCCCCAGCTTGGCCCCGCGGCTGCCACCACCTGCCACCCCAGCCCCTCCCCGGGCCCCGACAATCCACACTCTGGTCGCTTTGCCGTGGATCAAGGACGAGGGGAAAAAAAGTGGCAGTGATAAAACATGCCTGGAAAAGCATGAATTAGCCCACAGAAGAGAGGAGATGAATGAAAAGACTTACAGAAGGAGGAAAGAAGATGAAAATACAGAAGGAGACAAAGGGAGGGACTACCTGGCCCAGGCCCAGAGCCCTGGCTGTGGGTGCACCTCCACGGCTTGTCAGGCTGCTGTTGGCTCATTTGATCATGCTCGTTGCCAGGACAAGCCTGCTCCTGGGCTCTCCCCAGCAAACAGAGCGTGTCCCAGCTGACATGTTGCTCACCGCCCACCACGACCTACAGGGCATAGCAGAGCAGGGCACTGGATTAAATTGTTCAAATGGCAACTGCCAAGAACAAAATGTAACAGGGGGATGCTTGGCAGGTGAAGAAACCTTCCCTGGTGCCAAGGTGACCAAAGGTGAAGGTGTCTTGGAAGTAGGATGCCAAACATCACTTCTGGATTTCTCTTGTGTTTTGTTCTTCTCCGGGATGCTGTAGGGCATTAGGATGGGAAGCTTCACCTGGAGGAGCCTGGGGGGTTTTTGGAAACCTGCCTCCATGCTCAAGGAGAGGGACATGCAAGCCTCGGAGAAATCACCGCTTTGCTGACAGCACTTCTCTAGGGGAGTGGATAGTTTCCACCTTCAGAGCAAGCAAAGAGCGACCTGGTTGTCCACCCCACCTCCACATTGTTTAAGTTTATCATATCTTTAAGACCTTCTGCTCAGGCAGCTCTGCTTTCAAGCAGAACCCCTTTGGAAGGGAATTGGTTGTTTTCACTAAAAGCTCTGGATTAAATTTATAATGGTAATAAACCCACTTCTTCATGGGTTTGATCCCAGGTTTGCCTGGAGCTGCTCAGGTCAAGCGAAGTTTTATGTTTGAGCTGAAAGCCTTCAGTCAGGATTTACAAACAAAAACCAGATGACAAAGGAGAGGCTGGCACTTCTAAAGATGCTCTGAAAAAGCTCACACAAGCAGAAATGGCCCCAGAAGAATCATTCCCCCCATGCCAAACTGCAGGATGCCGTCCTTGCCCGTCTGTCAGCTCGGCTTCCGACACCGAACAAATCTCATTAATGGTCACCATAGATTCAGCAAATGCTGCACCAGGGCCATAACACGTTGAGGCCCTTTAAAGTGAAACACAAAGCACCCTCTGTTTCCAGGCATGCTGGTTGTGAAGAAGACATCCTAGAAGTATAGAATGACCCAAATTGGAAGGGACCCTTAGGGACCATCGAGTCCAAGTCCTGTCCCTGCACAGGACACCCCAACACTCACACCCTGGGGCTGAGGGTGTTTGCCAGATGCTGCTGGAATACTGTCAGGCTTGGTGCCGTGGTTTTGTCAAGGAAGGATGGACAAAACTTTGGAAGGCAAAGAGAAAATGATGGCAACAAGGGAAAAACAACATTTCCCCATGACTCTGCTTTTTAACACTTCCTCATTTTACCATCTTAACAACCTATAAGCTAAAATACTGGTTTTAAAACAGAGAAAACTTTCTCCTCCCTCCTCCTCTTCCCTCAGTCCTTTTTTGCACACATTTTTCTCTAACAGAAAGAGCTGAATAATCTAATTTGACGTTTTAGGATTTATTCCCTGCAGGAACTGTAGAAATGCCACCTGCTACCTGTGTGCTGGATTTCACCACAAATCAACAGTACCCAGCACTGTACAGGATCTCTTGATATTTTAATGACCAAGAAATGCCTGGCCACTAATGACAAAACCTCCTAAACTGCACAGACTGTGTTATTCTGTAAATGCCAAACACTACCTTGCTATTTGTATCACTCTTAATTGCACCTCTTTAATTACAAGAAGGGAGATCATTAATTATATGAAGTGAAAAGATCCCTGAAAGCTTGTACTTCGGGCTTGGCTCTTTTGCTAGAACAAATTATTATAAAGGGCAGTTAACAGCTCTGTGCCCAAGCTCTTCTACGTTCATGTCCATGGTAGAAGAATTGTTCATTCCTTACCTACTGTTGCTGAAGAAACTAAGCACGGGTAGCTCAAGTCTTCTGCTGAATCCACCTGCCAAAAGCCAAGCTGAGAGAATGAGTCCCACAGACCAGGACATGGAAGGCTGCATGAGTTTTTAATAATTTTACCAATTATTCTATCAGCCAGCATGGCCAAGAGACAAGGACCCACTTGACCTGTGTATTAGGGTGCTTAAACCACCAGGTTAATGTCCACACCTTGGCTGGCTGCTTTGTCCCCAAGAAATCAGAGGTTGAGTGGTTGGGTACATACCTGAGTCTCACGCCAGGTTACGTAGCCAGCTGCCACACTGCCGAGTGAGCTGGGAGGCCACTCTCCATCAGGGAGATCCCCTCGCCACGGGGTACAGTTCCTGTCCTTCCACTGGGTCATAAAACAACT
Organism: Phaenicophaeus curvirostris; assembly: GCF_032191515.1. Lineage (NCBI taxonomy): Eukaryota > Metazoa > Chordata > Aves > Cuculiformes > Cuculidae > Phaenicophaeus > Phaenicophaeus curvirostris. Next base: position 27,019,599 of record NC_091401.1, on the reverse strand, counting down.
GAACCTGCACTGAGACAAGGAAATTTGCACTATTTCACTTGAGAAGCCAAGTGACAGCTACCTTTCTGCTCAGTGCTGCAGAACGTTAGGTTCAGCTTCCAAGGGCCCAAATTAGGAAAACAAAAAAGGTAAGAAAGAATGGGTTGGGTAATGTTGGTTTTAGCTCCAGCCTCAAACATGGAAAACACAAATACACCCTCTCTACGCAGTCCTTAAGAAAGCAGAGACACGTTGATAGACATGTCCAAGGGGCGCACGGTTTCCTGAGGCTGCAGCATCCTGTCTGAAGGGATGCTCTGAGACAGTAAATCCACTACGTTCCACTGTCTTTCCATGACCCCACTTCTCCGAGGAACAGGAAGGGCTCTTGGTGCCCAGGGCTCTTCTGACATTGCAAGAATAGCATCTTGACAGTATTCAGGCCAAGCTGTGTCATAAAAAGCACCAAAACCCTCCACAAGTCATCAAAGTTTCCACATGATTATGTGAGCAAATATTTGGATTGGAAGTGCTGTTCGTCATTATTTGCAGTTCATTTTCTCTTATTTGTTCTCTGTCTTCTAAATAATAAAACAGAGAAAGCCGAGATGACAGCTCACAGTGTTCACATCCCAGAGCAGAAACGACACCTGGTTTTCTCGGCAAACACCTCGGTTACACACAGCCAGGCTCTGCGGCTCCTCCTTGATGATCTGAAAAGTCTTTTCCACCCAACTGATTCTATGAGAGGCAGCCTGCACCAGCGAGGAATCTGGCCCCTTGCTTGGACCTGGGTACCACGACTGCTGGGGCACTGACAGGTCCTGATCATCAACTGGAAAAGCTCCCAGCCTGGCTGTGCTCACACATAGAGCTATTCTGGATTTACACCCTGGGGCAGAGAAACACAAACCAGTTCCCTGTTTCCAGGCCCCCCTGGGTTTGGGGGCTTTCCTGCTTCATTGCTCTTTGGCACCTCATTTGGAGGCTTGATCTCGGCAACAGCTGTTTCTCAAGCTCGGGGCTGCACACTATTAATCATGTCAGAAGGCAGAAGTGTTACCTACAGCAGGAAACGCTGCGGCTGGTGGCAGGCTCTGCAGAAAACAGCCCCCGAACATGTTCGCAGAGGAAGGGTTTACACCTGCCTGTGTAAGTGCAAGGCTCCCCGGGCATGGAGGCACGACAGGAGCTCTTCAACAGCAGAAGATCTCCACAGTAATGCTGGCACCACTTCCTCAGGCATCTTCATCTCGAAAAATACCTCTCCCAAACACCTATCAATTACATTTCCAGCAGCCTGTTTCTCTGCACCTCCAGCACCGGGTGCCTCTGGCTATATGAAAGCAACACGTACTGCGTGCTGTAGGAAGGAGCAGGCAGCAGCGAGCAGCGAGCCAGCACTCCAGTACAGAGATGCTGAAAAGAAAGCTCAGTGTTATTCCTTTTGGCAGGACGATGGCTTAGTGAACAGGAGGAGGCAGGGCCCAGGGCCTGGACCTGGCATCTTGTGCAGCAGTGTCACTTCTGCCTATCCTAACACATCGCTTCCAGGACATTAAGGGGTAAGAGCTGGCTCCTTCCAAAAGGATGGCTTGTTTACCTGAGAAAAGCATAGAATCATGGAATGGTTTGGTTGGAAGGGAAGGTTTGCTCAAAGCCCATCCAGTTCCACCCCTGCCATGGGCAGGGACACCTCCCACTGGATCAGGGGCTCCAAGCCCCATCCAACCTGGCCTTGAGCCCCTCCAGGGATGGGGCAGCCACCCCTGCTCTGGGCAACCTGGGCCAGGGCCTCCCCACCCTCACAGCAAAACATTTCTCCCTAAGATCTCATCTCAATCTCCCCTTTTCAGCTCAAAACCACTCCCCTCATCCCGTCCCTGACTCCCTGATCAAGAGCCCCTCCCCAGCTTTCCTGGAGCCCCTTTCAGTGCTGGAAGCTGCTCTAAGGTCTCCTTCTCTTCTCCAGGCTGAACAACCCCAACTCTCCCAGAAAGATGTCACTTTACCTTGTGTTTAGGTTTCTAGAAGCATTTCCATTTCAAGAGAATATCCCAACGCAGAACAGCTTCCCAGAAGGCAGAAACATCTCAGAGTGGACACTTCTGCTCCCTCAAATCCCAGCCCACAGGGGAGAGCAGCAACCCATGGATTGGCACCAACCCATTCCTGAATCATCACATCAAAGCCTTCCACCTCCAGTGAGGCAGTTTTGGCTTTACACGGTTGCTTGTAGTGATGGAGGAAGGATTTTCTCTGTGGACAGCATAGACTTATTGCAAATGTTCATACTGAGAACATATAGGCCTTTCAATGGAAATGATTTCAAACATCCTTATTGACAAGGAGAAGAGAAGAGCCCCAAACTGACAGAAATCCTTGGCTCAACACAAAAAAGAAGCTGAGGTGCTGTGGCAATCTCCCAGCCTGCCTCTGTTCACCAGGCTCCGAGTCACGCAGCGATCTGACGGTTAACAACGCGCTATAGAAATCCCTCCCGGCAGCAGGAGGGGGGCTGTCAGGGCCCCAGCAATTTCTTGCTTTCAGTGAAATATGGGTAATATTTGTGTTGTGTTTTCAATTCCTCTTTTCAGGTTATTTTCCATTTTCAGTTTCATAATAATCGTTACGCCTAAAAATAGCGCCTCACTTGTACAATCGGAGTGACCTTTTGTATTACGTGTGGATTAGCATGAAATAAGCAGCTTGTTCAGTTCATAGCTGACAGTAAGCACGGCTGTTTTCACCTCTGTGGCTTCCACTGGCTTCAGCTGGTCCCCAATTGGGGAAACCGAGGCAGAGGTAAGAAAATCCTTCCTTGCCCGTGCTGGCAGAGCCTGGGCGCAGCGCTGGGGGTGCCGCCCTTGGAGCCTGAGAGTCCTGAAGCACGCAATTCACTTCACCGTTAGCACTTTTGAGCTTCTCTCCTCTCCCACCCAAAAACATTGACAATTCTCTCTCTGAAGAGACACTTCTCTTTCACATTTCTATCCTAGTATTACAAAAGCACCAGTGTCTTCACAAAGCCACAGTCTGCGGAGAACGGGCTTCAGTGCAGCACCTACGGGACATTTTTCCTTGAGGTTCCACACCATGTCCAGCTGGGACCCTTCCTGTTCCAGCTGCACCAACTTCATGCTTCCTGAGAACATTTGAATTCATCAGGGACCACAGCATCAGGTAGCACTTGACTTTAATATTCATAGCTACTTTTTATGCTGGAGTTACCTGGCTTAGTTTAGAGAACATTCTCCCCGGCAAAGTCCTCGTGCCTTGCTTCACAATGGAAGAGTTCAGTACTGCCACCTCCTTGGGCTGCCTCTTCTGAGCGCCCACGCTAACATCTCCTACAATGCTAGAGAAACTGCCAAGCAGTTCTAGGCAGGGTGATTCTTCTGGCCCAATCTAATAAAGGCCCCACTGCTTTCCCCACAACAAATCGAAGTGGTGCTGCATTAAATGCCTAAGCCTTTTAGAGAAGTCCACTCTGTCTACTCACCACTCCTCTCAGGGCTGAGACAGGGAGGAAATAGAGTACAGCATCACAGCTGCAGTTTTACGTGGGCCACTGCTTCCCTTTAGATTGGACACTAGAAGGTCCTTCCCCCAGAGGGTGGTGGAGCACTGGGACAGCTCCCAGGGATGCAGTCACGGCACCGAGCCTGACAATATTCCAGAAGGGTTCGGCAATGGCCTCAGCCCCATGGTGCGAGTGTTGGGTTGTCCTGTGCAGAGACAGGAGCTGGACTTGATGAGCCTTGTGGGACCCTTCCAGTTCAGGACAGTCCGTGAGTCAATGATTCTCAGAAATCAACCCTTGCTGATGCAGGGAGCTCAGCTGTTCTTGCTGCGGAGTTTGAGGTTACCCTCAAAATAAACAATACCGGCAGAAACCTCTCGTGTCCTCCAGGCTGCAGCCGAACGGCAGCAAGCAACGTGACCATAGGAGGTCCAAGCTCCCGTTCCCACCTCCTGCAGCCCTCGAAGAATCTCCTCTCTACTGGGGCAAGCATTCCTTCATTATGAGAAGTGATCCATATTCTCTCAATAAAGCAATTTTTGTCCAAGAGGTCTTTAATATCAAACAAAACACATGCTTAGGGCTTTCAGTCTGCTCTGTTGCCACACTTGATGAAAGAGAAACTTTTCCTTCCAGCTTTTGAAATGGTTTTCCACCCCTTCGGCAAGACCTTGGGCTACAGACAGACACAAAAAAAAGAACAGCTGCATTTTTTTTTTCTTTTTTCCCCTTTTTCTTTAAATAAAAGACTTTTCCCCCTCAAGAATTTCTTCCGCTTACTATGGACTTAAGTTTTGCAGCTCACTCTAATCTCGATTGGTGCCGAGCATGGGCTGCCTGAGATGGTTTTTAAAGCTGCCTGTGTCACAGAATCTCTCTTCCAGGCTGAACAACCCCAACCCTCTCAGCCTGTCCTTGTATAGGAGCTGCTCCAGCCCTCAGATCATCTTGGTGGCCTCCCCTGGACTTGCTCCAACAGCTCCATGTCCTTATGTTGGGGATTCCAGAACCGGACACAGGACTCCAGGGTGGGGTCTCACCAGATCAGAGGGGGAGAATCCCCTCCCTTATCCAGGGACTTCTGTCAAAAGTCAGATTTGGGTGGGTTTGATCCCTTAAAAATTGTTTGTTAAACATAACAGCACCTACTTTCCTTCTAAAATAATGCCTACAGCAAAACAATCTTCTGGGCTTCACAGGAAGCGGCAGCACCATGTAATGAACTGGGATAGGCAGAGATATTGGGGACTCTGCATGATGGTCTTGCAGATCCGTTCCCTCATGCAGGCAAGCAGAGTGCGGCGTTAGAACGGGGGGACAGGGGATATTTATTATTGCTGTGTTCAGGCAAGGCTGGTTTTAATGCACAGCAGCGAACAGGAACCCACAAGTGAAATAAAAATCCTCTAATTCACCTCCTCACTGCTAAAACTACAGATAAAAGAGTGATCTCGGGTGTTTGAAAGCCAAGCAAAATAGCAGGACAGATAAAAATAATATATGTGTGGCTGAAATCCAAAGCATTGCGGACAAACCCTATTGGATGAAGCCGTTTATCCTGGAGGAGAGGGGCAGGCTGGATGGAGAGGCCGCGGCAGGAGAGGATGAAGAGTTTTATGGGCTTCAGTACTTAATGGCCCAACTAGAAATGACAGGAAAGTCCCCGGTTTTCAAGGTGACTGGCTTGAGACATCCCCAACAGCCGCTCTGTCCTCACTGCCCACTCCGGAGCCTCTCCGCACAGCGATGTGAAGGGTCCCCAGAGAGCTGCCCAGCGAGGAGGCAGCAGCCTCCCGGCCTGGCCACAAGCCAAGCTCTTTAGGCAAAGGCTGATCTTGGCAAAGTTTCTGCTCTGCGGTTTGAATTCAAAGAGCTCCTTCATGCTTTCTGACCCAGGATTAGAAACATTTTCATTCAAGAACTTAATTTCTTCTTCTCCTGCTCAGTCACGGCTCCTGGGAACCTGTGTTTTTTAATCAGTTTCTTCATTCTCTTTTACCTGGGAGAAATTCTACTTCTTCATTTGTTGTGAAGACAAAGGCATGAGCAAAGCCCCTTTCCACCTGCTGGGAAGACAGAGGAGTCTCCCACCCAGTCCTGAGGATGGTGTCCACCTTGGTTACTTTTTGGCTTCAATCCAACCAAGTCAGCAGTGAATTGTATATTTTTGAATCTCCAACCTCCAGCAGTTTGTCCAATGCAATTACCATGACGAGGGAGGGCACAGACGGCCTGATTACCTGCCATAAGAAGGCCCTCAGCCCCACCCTGACACCTCCTATGAGCCAGGCAGCAGCAAATGGTTCCTCCTAAATGACCACCCCCTCCTCTGGGGGGAAGGCAAGGCAGAGCAGAACCACCAGGACCCCCAGGAATAGACCCTGCTTTGACTCACCATCAGCTGGTCACCTGGAGTCCTCAGCACAGGAAGGACATGGATCCACTGGAGTCAGTCCATAGGAGGCCACACAGGTGATCCAAGGGCTGGAACACCTCCTGTCCGAGGACAAGCTGAGAGAGTCGGGGTTGTTCAGCCTGGAGAAGAGAAGGAGACCTTAGAGCAGCTTCCAGTACTGAATGGGGCTCCAGGAAAGCTGGGGAGGGGCTCTTTATCAGGGAGGGCAGGGACAGGATGAGAAAGAATGGTTTTGAGCCGAAAGAGGGGAGATTGAGATGAGATCTTAGGGAGAAATGTTTTCCTGTAAGGGTGCGGAGGGCCCAGGTTGCCCAGAGCAGTGGTGGCTGCCCCATCCCTGGAGGGGTTCAAGGCCAGGTTGGATGGGGCTTAGAGCAACTTGATCCAGTGGGAGGTGGTGGGACTGGATGGGCTTTAAGGTTCCTTCCAACCCAAACCATTCTGTGATTCTATGAAAATGAAAGAGCATTTCCAGCTTTACTTCAACACAGCAGAAAGACTCCAGGGCGAGGTGAGAATCAATCCTCTCTGCCTGAGGGTTCAGTCATGAGGGCACCCCACACCTTCTCCTCACCTAGGGGCTTTCAGTTTTGAAGATCTCAAATCCTTGGGTGCTCAGGTACCCTTGGGCACAGCATTGGGTTTCCAGGGCTCAAACAGCTCAGCCAGAAGACAAACAAACTCCAAAGCTGTGATGGAGATCACTAGAAGGGCCTCCAGACTTCTCTGATGCTTGCGAGCGCTAATTGCCAGCAGCCCAATTGCATTCATGTCTCTGATGGATTTAATTGCTGAGTTGCTGAAGAGAGCAGTGACCTATTATGGATCATTGTTTACAGCAAATTACTTCAGAACTTCCCATCTCCCTGTCACCCTCAGAGGGCAAACTACTGCTCTGCCCCGCCCCCCCCCACCTCCAGGACTCCACCAGCTCCAGTGGATAGAAACTCATTCATGAGAAAAGGCTGAGCTAAGACACAGCTGGGGCAGAAACACAGGCTGGCTGCCGAGGAGAAGAAAGCTCCTAAAAAGATAAAAGGGGTCAGAGAGAGAATGCAATAGCTCAGAAGGAAAAAACACCCAAGGAAAGAAGCCACAGAAGTTCTGCAGCAGCACAGGAGGTGACTGACACAGACACACATCCAGCAGAGCTCGAGCCAGAGCTGGAGGCTCACACCTGACCTTAAATGGACCTGGTGGAGCAGTGGGTGGAGGTCCCAGGTGAAGCTGCTCAGGGCAATTAACACCCACAGGGCCCTGGCAACTTCAGAGAAAGGTGTTTGCTTCTTGAAGAGTCTCTAAAGGGAAGTCCCAGGAGAGAGTTACAGGACATCCAGGCAGCTTGAAACCTAGGGGGAAGGGAAAGGAATGGGGAACATTTCCTTCTGGAGGTCCATGGACCAACAAAGCTCTAGGACCATGTTATTCACACTGTTACCTAGAGATAAAAAGAATTAAAGCAAAGGAACACAAGAAGCTCAATACCAGGCCTGCCCTTGACTTGCGCGATGTATTTCAACAGACCCATAAAAAGATCAGGGAATTCACTCGAGCGTGACTAGTTACAAGCATAAAAGAATGGTGGTATTATATTTATTATTAAAGCTCTTTTAAAGCCCCCTAACTGCAGATGGATTCAGAGCCTCTGGGGAAAGTCAGGGACAGGATATTTAGCAAAAACGTTATTAAAAATAGAAATTGTTTCCCATGACTTAACCTCATTGCCTGGGGGAAATCACTAAGGTGACGTTACAGGAGAGCAGCAAGGAGGCCATAATTGGTATGGAAGACAATGCGCAAGGTTTCTGGAAGGGGAGCAACATCTCTGCTTCCAGGAGGAGCTCCTGAGGATGGGAGCCTCCACGCCGCGCGGTGCCATGAGCAGAGGGAACGGGGGCTGTCAGCAGCGCATGATGAGTGTAGTTCATCACATTGACACCCCACAGTTTATCATAGGGAAGTCATTATTGCATGGCAAGTCTGCAGCTCCAGGGCCTTAGAATCATAGAACGATTTCAGGTTGAAGGGACCTCAAAGCCCCCTCATCCTATCCCTGCACTGCCTGATCCAGAGCCCCTCCCCAGCTTTCCTGGAGCCCCTTTCAGCACTGGAATCTGCTCTAACGTCTCCCCGCAGCCTTCTCTTCTCCAGGCTGAACAACCTCAACTCTCAGCCTGCCCTCGTAGCAGAGGTGCTCCAGCCTTCAGATCATCTCTGTGGCCTCTCTGGACTCTCTCCAACAGCTCCATGTCCTCCCTGTGCTGAGGTCTCCAGAACTGGACTCAGGGCTCCAGGTGGGTCTCTCAGAGCGGAGCAGAGGGGCAGGATCCCCTCCCTCCCTGCTGGTCCCATGGCTCTAGATGCAGCCCAGGATATGTTTGGCTTTCTGGGTGCGTGTATCACCTCAGGTCACCCTCCTTGGTCTAGAGGGACTTGGACTCTAGGCCAAATGTTAGTGTCCGGGATGGTGCCACGGTTTGCTTGTTGCTTGAGTTCCAGCCCCACATTAAAAACAGAAAGCTTTTCTTTCTAAGTTTTCTTGAGAACCTGCAAAAAGGTTCAATTATGACAAATTGGCATTTTTCTGACAGAAAACCTGCTCTGCCCCCTCAACCGTGACCAAAAGCTGCTTGTCAAAGCAGCATCAAGTGAGATGGGGCCTGGAGCTCTTTGAGAAACGTGGCTCCAGCGGCCAGGGAAATGCCAGGGGATTGCTGAGCTGATCCTGCCCTCCTCCTGGGATCCATATCAAGGAAGACGGGCAGGTATCAAACATTTATCACAGGCGCTTGGCCCTTCCAGAGCTGACACTGGTGCAGCAAAACAGTCCTTGATCACTTGAGCTTAATGTCACTTCAATCACCACCTGGAATGGAATTCTGTCTTAATAAAAGAAAAGAAAAAAAAAGAGAGGAAGGAAGATAAAAAATGAGCCTTGGAGGTCTCCGTGCTTCAGAAAAGCTGTCTCTGAGGTTCAGCTGTAAGCACAAGATCTCAGTAAATTCTGTAAACTCCCCCCTTCCCAGCCCCTGTGTTTGGACATTTTCCTCTTACTTAATGATATTCCATCAATACTATAACTTCACAGATCCTGGAGACCAGGATTAGGGAGTTCAAGCTTCATTATTAGAACAGTTATTGTCCTTTGGAGGCTGAGCTAATGGCCATTTGTCTTCTTCAATTCAATTAACAACAACCCTCTCTGGACACCACATCGGTTGCACTTGGTGACATGGTGCTGCATCCCCTCCTCCATCAGGACATGACCCCCATCTCCGCAGACAAGACCTGGCTCCTCTTGCCCCAGCTACACATTTTAGCAGCACATCAGGAAAAGGCGCACTGAATTATCAAAGAATGAAACCGGGCAGGGCTTGAGCCAAGAAAAATCCATTTATCGATGCCCATTCCCCTTCTGAAGTGCCTGACATGCACCTTTCCCTTCCAGCCAAGAAAACTCTTCCAAGGAGAATAAGGTCACATCTTCCAGCAGATGATGAAGGGTGGAAACTGAAGGTTGGAGCCAGACTGAGGGAAGAGTTTCAACATTTCTTAAGTGAGCTGAGCTTACAGCTGCTCTGGTTTGTCCGTGTGACTCTTCTGTACAACTGTAGATCACGGTGCTTTTTTGTTCCTTTATCTCTGGCCTCCGGTCTATGAAATCTCTTGTCACTAGGTTCAAGGAGCCTCAAGCTGGAGCTGTTAAAACCAAGCACGTTCCTCCATGACTTTGCTGCCTTCCAGCATGGGAATAACCCCATCACTTCTGTAGAGCAATGGCTTGGCTTGCATCCCCAACCTTTTCCACTTCCAGCTCTGTAAGGACTGGGTGCTTGCAGGAGTGGTGCTGGGTCAGTTTTAGAGTGTTCAGGGCTCCCTTGGAGTCAGGGCTGAGACTCTCCTCCTCCATTTGGGCACTGGGACAGGAGCCACTGACCTCAGAGGCTTTCACAGCTGATGACTGAAGCCCTACAGGCAGAGGGAGAGGCGAGGATGCCTGGCACACCATGCACAGCTCTCCAGCAGTCCTCAGGCGAGCTCTGCAGCAGCACGTGCTGTGCAGAGGTCAGAGGCCAGCTCACTGTCATCAATAAGACCCCCTCTGCTCTGGCATGTGGTGGGTTCAATGGGAAGCATTAATTGCTGGCAAATTGCTCTGGTGGGAATTCAACCTGACAAATGCTTTAACAGAGCAAAGCTTACACTGAGAAGGTGTGAGATCGGCTTCTAATTTATGGGTGCAGAGAGCACCAGGCTCACTGGGAGTCTCCTCACCTACTGGAGTCTGCGCACTCCTCAGGAGAAAAGCTACAAGTGGAGGCAGAAGACGTGGCCGGGAGCTGGTGAGATGTGTCCTTGTGGGTGAGGTCCCTCCTTTGCAGCTTGTACCGTGCCCCCAGGCAGCGTGACCACACGGCCGGTCGGGCTGACCTCTTCCCAGTGATGGTACGAGTGCACCATGGTTGACCTCCCCAGGCACTGCTCTCTACAAGGTCCACAAAAAAACAGTGTTCAATTTGTTAACGAGTCCTTCTGCTTGAACGAAAGGGAAATCCATCCTCCCTGCCCCTGGAACAGGCACAGCCCTGCTGCTGCCACTGTAAGTAATGGTGATGGGATCACTGAGATGTAACAAGATTTATCACTTTGTCCTGAAGAATGATTGCCTGCTTGGTGTCCTCAGTAAATAATGCTCTGCCTGCATCGTCTGGGGACATCATTAACCCAGGAGACAGTGACAACACTTAACCTTTCACAGGCTCACTCAGCTCCCCTAAGCTGCCCGAGATGTATGGTTGCTCAACAAGTCCTTTCAGGGACAAGGCAAGGATGCGATGCCAAAATTCATGCATGGGAAGCAGGAACGCAGCACAGACATTCACACTCGAAGACTCGGTAAAGACCTTGCAAAGAGCCTTGGACCACATTTCCAAAGCTGCTGTGGTTTGCTTTGTAAGAAAATCACCTTGCACATACTACTACAAGTATTTGGATGAGTCGGGAGGTGATGCAGTACTGAGGAGCACCTATGAGCAGCTCCTCACACGACCTCACAGCACAGCCTTTACCAGGATCCTACAGGATGTCATGGAATGGTTTGGGTTGGAAAGGACCTCAAAGCCCATCCAGTCCCACCCCTGCCATGGGCAGGGACACCTCCCACTGGATCAGGGGCTCCAAGCCCCATCCAACCTGGCCTTGAACCCCTCCAGGGATGGGGCAGCCACTGCTTCTCCGGGCAACCTGGATCACGGGCTTCACCCTCACAGGAAAACATTTCTCCCCAAGATCTAGTCTAAACTTCTCCTCTTTTAGTTTAAAATCATCACCCCTTGTCCTGTTGCTACAGACCTGCTAAAAAGTTTTCCGCCATCTTTCTTATCAGCCCTCTTTAAGTCTTGAAAAGCATCAACAAGGTGTCCTCAGTCTGGTCTTCTCCAAGGAGAAAAACCCCAGCTCTCTCAGTCTCTTTTCATGGGGGAGGTGTCTTTGATCATTTTAGTGGCCTCCTCTGGACCCGCTCCAACAGGTCCATGTCTTTCCTGTGCTGAGGACTCCAGAGCTGGACGTGGGGCTCCAGGTGTGGTGCCACTTTGGTTATCAGAGCAGCCAGGCACAGACTCCCACCGCCGGGCACCCCGGGCCATTTTCCAGCTCTGCCCCACGGCCATAAGGCCCTTGCTGGGCTGTAGATAAGACTCTTCCCAATGAGTGCCTGGGATCTCCTCCCTTCCCCCTCTGCTGACACCCTTCACGCCGGGCCCAGACAGCTGGATCCTGAGGTTGCCAAGTGCTCAAGCCTTCGACTCGCCTGCTCCTGCCTCCTCACTATGCGCAACAGCTCCCGGCTGCTCCTTCACTGCGTCTGTGACCCAAACACTGGATTTATTAATGCATTTTTAATTAACAAACTCAACCTCCAGGGGAAAGTGTCTTGCATCTTAAAGACCTTTGCTTTGAACCTCTGCCAGAGAGAACTTTATGCTGCAAACTCTTATTTGCAACCGAGTTTCCTGATGACCCTCAGCTCCTAAGCTGAGCAGCCAGGGCAGGGCCAGTAGGTGTGGGTGAGGGACTTGCCAGGTGGATGTAGTTCCAAGTACATTGGGAAGTTATAAGACACTCCGTTGAGTATGAACAAGTCACAGACAGCTTACAAAGCCTCTGCACTGTTAAAGTGCTGTAGGAAAGGCTCGCCAAAGCACAGCGGAGGGGGTTCAGATGGTCCCAGGAGCTGGAGAGGTCTGGGCAGAACTGGGGACAGGCGGGGGACAGGAGCCGGCCTGGCTGCGTACACCACTCCTCTTGTTCTCAGGGACAAGGGAAAGGTCACAGTTATTTTTCCTCAGAGCCCTGTTCAGGGCGGTTCACAACCCAATTACTCACCACGTCTCTCCAGGAGGGGCCGTTTTGTAAGCCGCGTCTTCCCAGATCAGCTCGGAGCATGAGGGGCCAGCATCAAGACCTGTTTTTTCCTAGGAGTTAGTGACATTTTAATCAACTCTTCCAGATAGAGTTACACATTTAAATGTTCTGCTGTTTCCTTCAGATTTCCCCAGGCATTTCACGGTTTCAGCATAGTTTCAACGTTTTCTTTCTCCAGTTCCAGATCTCATTTCAAACCAGCCGTTACAATGGAGCTGCTCCAAGCCCATCAGTGCTGCAGGAGCTCATGGTCCTTAGCTCCATGTCAGAATCCATTCCCTCCTCTGGGAGGAGCAAGGGTTGAACCCATTTCCTCCTCTCCCCTGCTTTGGGAAGGGCGGAGGGGGAAAAGTCGACAGCTCTGTGGTTTATTACCCACACAGCTCTATAGATCCATGCCTTCCAGATGTGTTGAGCAGCGCTGCGTGCCCGCTGCCAGCTGTTCCTTGCTTCCTGGCTTCTCTCTCACACAAGCTGTTAATAATGCTATTTGTCTCCATCCTCCTCCCAATGGCGCACAATTCCAGCAGCGGCTGCTTCCCTGCCCTCATCCACATGCATCCATGCCCTCGCTAGAGCCAAAAAACAGGATCTCAAGAGAAGGAGGACCTCACGTGGAAATCCTTCCCAAGCGGAGAGCAGTGGATGCTAAATATTCCCACAGTTGTTGGTTGCAGCACTGCGCTGTGTATGCAGGAGGAGTTTATGATGAGCTTATGCTTCGTTGAGCCTCCTGATGAGCATCCCACCCTCAGCTCCTTGGGGTCACCGTGCAGAGGCAGAAGCACCCCAGAACCAAGCATAAACAGTAACCACTGCACTAGAATACATACGCACAGCTTCTTCCCACAGCAGGACATGGATAAATCCTTTCTGACTTCTCCACCCAGCCAAGAGTTCCTGTCGCTATGGGCATGTGGCTGTCCCTGTGCCATGCCCCAGGTGCCCAGCAACCCCAGCCAGACCAACTGCTGCTCAGCAATTCCTCCTCGTGCCTTCTGCAAGGATCACTTCACTGCCTCAAGCTCTGCTCTGAGGGACTTGGGTAGCAGCTTAAGCAATGTTGCATGACTCAGTCCTCCCGCTTAGCTCTCTTCTCTCAAAAGAAGATTCAGCTGGCCCATGGCCTCCAGCAAGGTCTACCAGCTCCATGTCCTCCCTGTGCTGAGGACTCCAGAATGGAACCCAGGACCCCAGGTGGGTTTCACAGAGTGGAGCAGAAGGGCAGGATCCCCTCCCTCCCTGCTGGTCCCACAGCTCTGGAGGCAGCCCAGGACATGGGTGGTTTCTGGGCTGCAAGGGCCCATTGCTGGCTCATGTTAAGCTTCTCATCATTTAACACCCAAAGTCCTTCTCCTCAGGGCTGTTCCAAATCCATTCTCTGCCCAGCATATATTTGTGCTCTGTCTTCTGCCTCCAAGCAAGATGGAGCAGTGGTTTCAGGCAGCTCGATAGCCTGGGCTGCTTTCACAACCCCTTATCAATCACGGAGCGCTGCCATTGCCATCTGTCACTCCTCCACTTCACCCTTTGCAGGAATCAGCCTCATTTATCAGCGGTGCTCCTGACAGTGGTGCAGGGTCCCTGCACAGTGCAGCCAGTGGGACTGGGAACATCTGTGGGGCAAGGCCAGGGGCCAGAGACGCCCTGCTTCTCCCTGTAAAACCTCAGGGCACGGGCTGCAAAGGCAGCATTTCATAGCCTCCGAGAGGGAGCCATTTATTACTCCCCTTCTCCCTGAACGCAGTCTCTGCTGCCCTGCATCCCAAGCACCAATATCCAGAGGTTTTTCTAATCCAATTTATCATCGGGCTGTTTCAACCCAGTCAGCAGATGCCCCTCTGCTCAGGTTACCGATGGATCGATTTACGTCAAGGCCTCAGAGATGCCGCTTGCCAGGTGTCTGAGTTTCAATTCCCCTCCTGGCTCAGCGAGATGTGGGAGAGGGAGGGCAAAGCCCAGAGGAAAAGCGAGTGGCAGGGGCAGCCGAGCACCCTGGGAGGGGCTGCTGCTCCGGCTGCGAGGGCAGCACCCAGGGCTCCACACGTTCCTCGGGAGCAGCCCCCAGTCACTCACCCTCAGCCCAGCAGCACAGAGCGAGGCGATGGCTGTGAAGACATCTGGGGCAGGGGGGCTGAAAGCAGAGTAGGTCACAGTGGGGCAGCAACGCTGGCTCAGAGGGGCACACAGAGCCTTGCAGCAGTACCAGGTCAGCCCTGCAGGTACAGATCCGTCCCAGCCATTTCTGGTGCTCAGGGGCAAGGTCTGCAAAGCGAAGCGGCAGCACAAAGCCGCCAGAAGAGCCGTGCTGTACGCAGCACATCTATTTCCCATTCCTGTCCACGCTGCTTGACCATTTTTCCTTCAAGCAGGCATTTTCTGCATCTGACTAGTCTGTGCCAGGAGCTGGAGAAGCACAGACCTCCCCCTGCACCTGGGAGCTTGCAATAACCGTTTGTACACACGCCCTGTTTGTACACACTCTCACCAGCCTTGGGGTGCAGCACACAGCTCCACCTCTGCCTGAAAACCACCCGGCACTCAGGCACGTAGTGCAGATGGTACGATGTGCCTGCAATGCGCCGGCCTCTGCGCGATGCTCCTTGGGATTGGTACCTCCACAGCTGACCTCCAGCACTGCCCAACCACGGCAGCCTGCGCTCCCGCTGCATCCCTGCTGCAGTCGACGGGAGCCACGGGATCGGAGCTGTGCCCCTCCAACCCAGGGCTTCCTGAAGTAACTCCAAATCCAGCCCTTGCAGCGATCCCAGCCTCTTATGGCCCCACACCACATTTAATGGGAAATGGAGGTTAACATCTTCTTACTTCTCACTCTCAAGAGCGAGACTCACAATGAAGCATTTCAGTGAAATTGAGGCCGATTTTTGCTGCATCCTTCTTCCACTCTGGAAGGGGGAAGGTGCTCAGTGAGACCCAGGGGAACCAGCAAGCTCCCCATCTGTCACTGCGGGGAAAAGCTCACAGGGTGGTACTGGGATTTAACCATCTGGACCAATAACAAGGACATTTAGCACTTCACTCCCTTCCCCTCCGAGAGAAGGACACAGCAAGGTGGTAGGGATTTCTGAGAAGAAAAACACCTGGAGGTCACAACCCAACAGTTTTCACACTCAAAGTCCTTAATGGATTTCTTCCCACCCAGGTCACCCTCCTGTACATGCAGTTGGTCCACGCTCTATTTTCTCAACCCACAAGAGCGTTCACTGAATTCTCAATTAGATACAAAACCTCTTAAGTGAGTGAGACAAAGCTCCCAGAAGTGGTTTTATGGCATCTAGGAAAAAAGCTCTCCTCCTCAGAAGGACTCTACTGACAAATACTCATTCCCTGGCTTTACAAGTGCATTTTCAAATCAAAGTCGCAGCTGAGAAAGGTGACTTGGAGTGAGACTGGCCTCATGTCACACTTTGTTGCTCTGGTTGGAGAAGACTTCCAGGAAATCAAATGGAAGTCTGCTCTGCTGAGACCTTACCTGGAGCCCTGTGTCCTGTTCTAGAGTTCTCAGCACAGGAAGGACATGGAGCTGTTGCAGCGAGTCCAGAGGAGGCCACGGAGATGATCCAAGGGCTGGAGCAGCTCCCGTACTAGGACAGGCTGGGAGAGTTGGGGTTGTTCAGCCTAGAGAAGAGAAGGATGTGGGGAGAACTTAGAGCAGCTTCCAGTGCTGAAAGAGGCTCCAGGAAAGCTGGGGAGGGCTCTTGATCGGGGATTGCAGGGATAGGATGAGGGAGAATGGTTTTCAGCTGAAAGAGAGGAGATTGAAATGAAAACTTGGGGAGAAATGTTTTGCTGTGAGGGTGGGGAGGCCCTGGCCCAGGTTGCCCAGAGCAGGGGTGGCTGCCCCATCCCTGGAGGGGTTCAAGGCCAGGTTGGATGGGGCTTGGAGCCCCTGATCCAGTGGGAGGTGTCCCTGCCCATGGCAGGGAGATTGGATGTGGATGGGCTTTGAGGTCCCTTCCTATCCAAACCACTTCATGGTCCTGTGATTCTATTTGTTTTTCCTCTCCCACAATGAAAAGCTCCTCGCTGTTGGGGAGTTTGCTAGGTAGAGGGATGGGACACCACATGGGTGGAAGAGATTTCATTGTCCTTACCAAGAAGAGAAAAAAGAGCCAGTGTTAGTAAGGTCTTCCAGCTTAGTCTTCCTGTCTATGGGACAAAGCACTCGCCTCCAAATGAGATTCGCAGCAGTAAGGGGACAAAAGTTAAAGCAGTGTCATTGGAGAGACTGGGACAGACTTCATCAAAGCCATGCTAGATCTGCCACCTATCAGCAAAATCCGGTGAGATAAAGAGCTTTAGTTATGCATTGTCATGGCGTATTAAATAAAGGTGTCTGCCCTCGAGCCCTCGTTCCCCAGGCCCTTCACCCTGCTCCCCTTGGGAGGGGTAGGTGTGCATCATTAGGATGGTGCTCGAGCCTCAGACCCAAAGGGTCGCGCTCCCCAGAGTTGGTGAGCTCAGCACAGTGTGAGCAAGCTCTGCTGAGAAGCGCCAGAGTGACAGTGAAGGTCCTTGCCCTTTCCATTAGCTTTATTTTAATTTGAAGCCGTGCTGTTCATTACCTCCATTACATCCAGTTGCAGCTGGCTGGCACAGCGCCTTAGATCGCTGCTGACTTTGGGCAAGAGCCTGACGCTCCAGTCTCCGGGGGCCCGGCTGCACACGGGCCACGGCAATAAACCTGAGCACTGGATTTTACACATACAGGTGCCATGGGTCTGCTAGGACACTGCTCTGCTCCTCCACCGCACTGCACCACACTCAGACCTGCAGCAGGAGGTGGTTGTGGGTCTGGGCAGGCTTGGGGTTTGAGAGTCCCCTTGCCACAGAAACGCTTTCATTTATTTAAGGATGGAGCCAATATAATGTGGCTGGTCAAGTGCCAAGCTGGTTTGCCAGCAGAGAAGTTCCCAAGCATCAGCTCAGCTTCTGGAAGCTTAGAATCAAAGAATGGTTTGGGTCAGAAGGGGCCTCAAAGCTCATCCAGTTCCACCCCCTGCCATGGGCAGGGACACCTCCCACATTGGACTAGATTGCTCAAAGCTCCATCCAAGCTGGCCTTGAATGCCACCAGGGATGGGGCAGCCACCACTGCTCTGGGCAGCCTGTGCCAGATTTTGTAAACTCAGTATCCAGATTCCTTCAGCATCCCACCAACATGACAGATTAACTCCAGACCCTTCCAGCCAGGGATGTGGGAAGCACTGAACAGGCTTCTGAAATAACACAGATTAGAAGGAAAATCCTAGCTGTCGGTGTTAAAAGGGTTTCTGTTGCAGTAAACTATCAATTTTTGTTTGGGTTTAATATTAATGTATTTATACATTGTTAGTGCAATTTGTTGGAGCTGTTTCCTTGTTTGCAAAAGCCTGGGTTTAGCAAATCTTGGCTGGTTAACTATGTTGTTCCTTAGCAACCCTAATTGGATTTCAAATTGGAGATTTTGTTTTGGAAATATTACCTGTATCACTTAGCGCTGCGAAATAAGTTCCTACCTTCATCATGCAGATAAACCCCATCAGCATTCCTCAATTCACTGGGGTTTAATCTTGTTTACATGCTTCTGAGACAAGGCCTGACACCTCCCCTCCTCTCCCAGCCAAGACCTGCAATCCTTCATCAGGAGCTGGAAATCCAAGGCCAGCACAAGCTTCTGCTGCCGACACCAGCTCGAGGGGCAGCGCCACAGTGACGCCAGCCCTCTTTCTCGGCCAGTCCTGTAAGCTTGATGTGTCCCAGCTCAGCTGCTGGGCACACTGGAGGTGCCTTCAGACCAGATAAACAGACCTTAAATGGAGCTTCTAGGCCACTAAGAGACGATGTGTGGGTAGAGATCCCAGCTGAGAGTGGTCAGAGCAACAAAGGTGCACCCAGGGCCCCAGCAACGTGGCTGGTTTGCTGGTCTCCTGCCTGCCTGCTACAGTCAGAGAGTCATGGGATGGTTTGGGTTGGAAGGGACCCCAAAGCCCATCCAGCTCCACCCCTGCCAGGGGCAGGGACACCTCCTGCTGGATCAGGGGCTCCAAGCCCCATCCAACCTGGGTCAGGACCTCCCCACCCTCACAGCAAAATATTTCTCCCTAAGATCTGATCTCTATCTCCCCTCTTTCAGCTGAAAACCATTCCTCCTCATCCCATCCCTGCCCTCCCTCATCAAGAGCCCCTCCCCAACTTTCCTGGAGCCGCTTTCCATACTGGAAGCTGCTCTAAGGTCTCCCCACAGCCTTCTCTTCTCCAGGCTGAACAACCCCAACTTGCCCAGCCTGAACCAGGACTGGTTCCCATAGGACCCAATTCTCTTTTGTGACTCCCGTGGGTTCTGCTGACTGCTCATGGCTCTTCCGTGGTGCCGACGCCATAGCTGGGGCTGAGGGGCAGGCAGGAGCCCCAGGAGTGCTCCCAGCTATTGAGGCAGCAGCAACGGGGGGAGGCAAGGCTGCCTCGGGCCCCAGACCCCGATCAATGCTCATTCCCTGCCCTCCCTGCGGCCGCTGGCCCGTGGCGGGAGTCATAATGTGTCGCTGCTGTGCAGTGATTTGAAGGCTACAATTGGCTTAATGCTTGGCTTACCCGTTTAGTGTCGCTAAATGGCACATCAGCCACCATCCACTCGCACCAGGAATAGAGCTCCACGGGCACGGAAACTTTGCTGGAGTTCACGCTGCAGTTTTCTTGCTGGCCTGGTGTGGTGGTTCCCCGGTTTTGAGCTGAAAGAAGGGAGATTGAGATGAGATATTAGGCAGAAATGTTTCCCTGCAAGGGTGGGAGGCCCTGGCCCAGGCTGCCCAGATAAGTGGTGGCTGCCTCGTCCCTGGAGGGGCTCAGGGACAGGTCCAGTGGAGGACCTGGTCCAGTGGGAGGTGGTTGTGGTGAGGTGGGTGCTGGGTTCTTCTCCCAAATAACAAGGGATAGGACAAGAGGAAATGGCCTCAATTTGCACCAGGGGAGGTTTAGATTGGATATTAGGAAATATTACTTCACTGACAGAGCAGTGAAGCCCTGGCAGAAGCTGGGGTTGTTTAGCCTAGAGAAGAGGAGGCTGAGGGGAGACCTTATTGCCCTCTACAACTACCTGGAAGGAGGTTGTAGAGAGGACGGAGCTGGGCTCTTCTCCCAAGTGACAGGGGACAGGACGAGAGGGAATGGCCTCAAGCTCCACCAGGGAAGGTTCAGGCTGGATATCAGGAAAATTTTTTTCACGGAAAGGGCCATTGGGCGCTGGCAGAGGCTGCCCAGGGAGGGGGTTGAGTCACCTTCCCTGGAGGGGTTTAAGGGACTGGTGGATGAGGTGCTGAGGGACATGGGTTAGTGATTGATGGGAATGGTTGGACTTGATGATCCTGTGGGTCTTTTCCAACCTAGTGATTCTGTGATTCACAGTAAAAAGGTCCTTTCCAGGACCATGGTCAGAAACTCAGAAGCAGAGGAAGATCAAATGAAAGGAGAAAAAAAAAGTCATCTCCTTTGAGCCCCCTCATTTGAGGCAGGCCAGGAAGATGCTGTGGATGGCTTCTTCGTGTTGGAAGTAAGCGTGGTGGTGACTGGAAGGGCTGTTCCCTTCAGGTGGAACCAGACCTTGTATTTCAGTGGGGAAACGGGAAGGAAAAAGCAGCTTTATCCTGCTGAAAAACGGAAATGAAACTAGATTTATTTTGTCTTTGTTCCAGTTCTCAGGAGATGGCATTGACTTGTGTGTTGGAAACCCAAACCCTGCAAACAGCAGCTCTGGATTGTTGTATTAAACCTGCTGCCTCCCCTAAAGCCCTCAAGCAAATAAAACCCATCGGAAGCTGCTGCTTTCTCCTTGGCTCACACCCCGATCCGTCTGCCAGGTTCCAGATGCATTTTACAGTGGTGGAGGGTTTTTTTGTTGTTGTTGTTGCTGGATGATTTTAGCAAAGCAAATGTTGAAGAAAAGCAGATCTGAAAGCAAAAACATTTTCCTGATAAAACTCAGGTTTCTGCTGAAAATTGTCAGGGAGTTTTCAGCCAGGATTAAGCTACAATTACATGGGATCTATTTTAGCTGAGAATTAAAGAGTGTGTTGAATAGCAATGTTGTTGTGTTCTGTTTGAACACCCACAACCCAAAGAACATCCTTTATCTTGGAACATCCATTACTGTTCCCTTATATTATTGCCTCAGAAGCACTGCTCCGTTACAGCCGAGGCGTTTGCGCTGTGTGATATCTGCCAGTCGATCTTCCCTCGCTGAGCCCTTCAGCGCACCCAGACAGCTCCTATTTTAAGATCTTAAAACGATACGAAAAACAAGGCGTTAAGAAAGCGAGTGAGGCTTTTCTGCATAAACACTGCCTTTACAACCCCATCAGCATTCGGCTCAGCTTCCAAATGACCCCGATCGGCAACGACGTTCTGTATATTCCCACAATTAAACAACATTTGAACTTGTGTTAATGGCAACAGAACGATTATCTGAAACAGGCATCCACTGAGCAAGCCAGCCCTGTCGTCAGGAGTCAATCTTGGTGCGAATAAAGACCTTCCCTTGCAGAGGAAAGGGAGGGAAATCTTCAACAGAAGGAATAAAGCTTCTTTACTTTACTAGCAGCACCATAAAACCAGCACGTGAACAATATAGTGAATGTCAGAAGCCTGAATCTACTGAAATTTAGGCAGCATTTGGTTGCCTAATTGTAAACCTCCCTGACTATTCCCACTTCAGAAAACATCTTTCGTATTTGGAGCCTGCTAAGAGACGTTCGCCCGGTCCTGCTTTCAAACCCATTCTTGTGCTGTTCGAACACCGTGTGGGAAATGCAGAAGCAGCAAAACAGACTCTAACAACGTATGAGGAGCAAGGGACGGCTTTTAAAGGCCTGATTTCATTCGTAATGAAAGAGCCAGGCATTATATTTCTGGAAAATGTAGAAATAAATGAGTACGGGGCTTGCTTAACAGGAAATCTCTCCTGGCAGCTTCTCTTTTGTTCCTCACTGAACAAACGTATTCCATGCTGATGGGAGGGACAGAAGAAAACGTTTTCTGTGGGAGGCAAGAAAAAGCAGGAGAAGCTTCCCTTCTCCCATGTTTTTCCTATCTCCTCCGTGCCAGTGACAAGCAAAACATTTCCCTCTTGAGAAGGGAGGAGCAGAGCCGAGTCAGAATGTGGCACGGAGAAGTATCATGGTTTGACCAAGTTGCCAAAGCCACCGCAGGCACGAATCAATTACAGAAATGCTAAAAGGAACATTGGAAAACTTGTCCTTAGATATTTGGAATCAGGAAAGCTCTGCTAGTGGAGAGCCCCTGCAGCACCTTCCAGACAGGAGAGCATGAGCGCGTTCCGGAGCAGCGTGGTGCTGTGCTCACACGGCATCGCGTACCCCTCAGGCACGGGACAGGAGGGGCTTTGCTCACTAGGCTTCTCACCTTGTCTTCTCATAAAGCTCATTGTTTGTGGCCAGCCGAAAGAAGTCACCATAAAAATGATGGCAGGGAATTGAAGGCTGGCTGGGGTTATGAGAGACAATAACAGAACTGCTTTCACACTGTAATGGACAACGCTTTGGTAGCTCGTGATAAAGAGGGCTTGGGAATCAGCAAGAGAATTAAAAATATTGAGATCAGCTAAAACATTCCTCTCCTTTGCACATCAAAGAGGATACCCACAGGGACAGATTTGCTGCTAGAGAGTAATTTCCACCACCTTTTACTATAAAAATGAAAGTGTTTGGTACTTCTCCCCCCTTCCTTTAGCACAAATCCACTGTACAGAGGGAAATTACCTCTCTGTGCTCCTTAGGAACATCTCCACCTAATGCAAACGCTGCCAGTTAAACACGAGGGCTCGCTGGACGCGGGGGAACGGGTCTGCAATTCATTAGCTGGGTCAGAGTGCTGAGAGATGATGGGTGGAAGGAGGGAAGGGTGAATCTGCCTCTGAAAACAGCCAACAAGTCATAAATGCGCTGAGTCCAGCAGTGAGCGTAGCACAGGGCTTTGCTGCCGGGTCCAAGCCACCCAGTTGCCCGCGGCTGGGTCTGCAGCCTGTGCCAGCAGCAACGCTGTGCTGCATGAGGAGCTGCATAGCTTTCTTCAACAAACCTCATTCCCAAAGAAATACAGGGCTGAACCCACGGCACATCTGCTCCAAATGCTGCAGGGGGGGATTTTGGGGTGATGGAGCGGGAAAGCATCACAAAGTCCACCAGCAGGCTGGGCTGAGCCCCAGGGGCACAGTCACTTGAGCTCAGAATAAACCTTTTTGGGGTTCTTCTGAAATCCCTGGAATCTGGGCAGGGAAATCTGCACGTGCAGGATTGCAGCAGGCCTGTGAGATTGATCTGTGGCCAGAACAGAAATTGCATTAATAAACTGGATAAAATTAAATACACCTCCATAAACAAACTCTTCCCTCCCTTGCTGTAGACCAGCCAGATTCTCTATTATTTACTTCTTCTTGCTGAAAAATGTTTTTTTCAGCAAAGCTTTGTTGAAAAACATGCTTTGTTGCAGGGAATAGTTGATTCCCAGGCCTGTCCCTGGAAGGAGCGGAAGATTTGGGGGCGCAGGGCACCTACTTCTGCCGCAACACTGTAGGATTTCTCCAGATCCTGGGTCAGGAAGCCGCTTGGAAGCACTCAGCTTGGCTGCTCTCCACTAGCCCTTCCCTAATCCATGACTTCACCCTCGTTTTCTCCTCTTCTTTCCTGTCCTGCTTCTCATCTCCTGCTTTATGCGTTCGGTGATCAGGCAGCTCTCGGGGCCAGCCCCGCTGTGCGGCTCCGGCACGGCTGGGCTCCAAATTTGGCACAGCCAGGGCGGCAGGATGGCAACCAGATGTTGCTGCCAGGATGTGGATCCCGTGAGCCTCAGAGGGCCCTGAATGAACCACGCAGCACGTACTTTAACCATATAAAAGAGCAGCAGAACACTGCCCCAGGCGCTGATATAAACCAGGCAGCCCTGGTGTATTAATTGGGATTGAGGCTCATAAACACATCGCCTCTGCTCGGCACAGCTCCCTGATGCCCTTCGTATCTCTACTTTCTTTAGCCTGGAGAAGAGGAGGCTGAGGGGAGACCCCATCGCTCTCTACAACTGCCTAAAAGGAGGTTGTAGAGGGTTGGGTGTTGGTGTCTTCTCCCAAGTGACAGGTGACTGGACAAGAGGGAATGGCCTCAAGCCCTGCCAGGGGAGGTTTAGACTGGACATTATGAAAAGGGTTCTCAGGCCCTGGCAGAGGCTGCGCAGGAGGTGGTGGAGTCCCCATCCCTGGAGGGGTTTAAAAGGTGGGTAGATGAGGTGCTTGGGGATCTGGCTTAGTAGTGGACAGGTACGGTTGGATCTGATGATCTCAAACCCCAACTCTCTTAACCTGTCCTCATGTGGGAGGTGTTCCAGCCCTCAGATCATCTCCAAGGCCTCCTCTAGACTCTCCTCAACAGCTCCATGTCCTTCCTGTGCTGAGAACTCCAGAACAGGACACAGGGCTCCAGGTGAGGTCTCACTAGAGCAGAGGGGCAGAACCCCATAGCAAAAATCCCATAGTTCAAAGCAGCTGTGCCATGCCAAGGGGTGAAGAGGGAACAAGGCTGGACACATGGTAGGCTGCTTGGTCTTCTGGATATACTCCTGGTGCCCCAAGGCCAAGCACCTGTGCCAGGAGAATGTCTTGGCTTGCTCCAGATCAGAGTCCCTGCTTCAAGCCACGAGCGAGCCCAACCAGGATGATGCCTCCCAGGGCAATGCCCACCCCACAAAGCCCCTTGAGAAAGTGTGAAGGAAGACAGTGGACACATGAATGCACCTGGCTGCTTCTCAGCCTGCGGAGAAGATACAGCCAGGCTGTTTCCCTTCCAAGTCTTTCTTCCCTCTTCATTTTCGTTGTCCTCCCCTGCCATCCCATGCACGTAGAGCACTGTCGCCACTTCTGTTTTACCGTCTCAGAGACTGCTCTGCACCAATTCTGCAGCCAGCACGGACGGAGACGCTAATTAAATTGTTTGAAAATCCAATAAAAATGCTTTATGAGAGTGTCTGTCATTGGCAAAGGTTTCGGGAAGAAAATTAGGCTCCTCCAAAAGCAAAGAAAAAGTCCTTCCTCCCTCATTAGCCCCCTGATGCCTTTCAGTGTAAATGCTTTCTGGGTGCTGCAAACAGCAACCGGCCCAGTGGGACCAGTTTTCCAGCACGGGGCTGATGGAAAGGGCAGGGCTGGTTTCTGGTGAGTGCTCAGGCACTTTCTCCTCTTGCCGCTCTGATGACACCACTGTCTTGGGCACAAGTTGGAACAGACAACCCACACTGTTTTATAGATCTCCTCATTCCCCAGCCAGTGCCAGGGAGCATCGGGAATGCAACCAATTAAAAGGATTAAAAGCTGTATTTTTTATTTTCTTTTTATGACAGTGACACTGCCAGCTCCCATGGCTGTGATCAAGGTCCCCACACTGTCCTTACCCTAGACGACTCTGGGACTGATTCACTGCTGGGTTATCGCTCTGTATCGCTCTCCCAGCTCTCACAGAGCAAGAGGCCAGAGTCTCCCACAGGTGCTCATGACCATGGGGCTGCTGTGTTCAGCCTTGTCTTCCACCTCCCGTGCCCCAAAAGATGTGCAATTATTTACGCAAAGTGGAAGAGCGTCAATGACAATGTCTGCCACCATCGTGCGCCCAGGCTCCGGACCCTGGCAGTTCTTAAAAACACTTGCAGATGAAATTCCCTGTGGCTTCCTGGCTTGGAGGGGGGATCACCAAGCCACGCTGGGAAGGTTTAAGAAAACCAAATATCTCAAGGCTTATGATGTAAATATTATAAGCAGGCCACATGCTCTGTAATTTCTCGTCATTATGTGAATAGGAAAGAGAAGAAACTGCCAGGGAGCACATTTTCCATCCAGAACAGGGAGCGCTTGTGCAGAAGCATCCAGGAGCAGGAAACCTGTTTGCAGCGTGGAGGCAAGAAGCATCAATCTATGCCTACCTGGGCAAGCCCTGGCAGAGGCCGCCCAGGGCAGACGTGGAGTCTCCACCCCTGGAGGGGGTCAAAAACTGTGTAGAGGTGGCATGTGGGGACACAGTTTAGCAGGCATGGTGAGGTTGGGCTGGTGGTTGGACTGGATGAGCTGAGAGGGCTTTTCCAACCTTCATGATTCTATGATTGCACACTAGACCTGGTGGAAGTTTCTACCCCACGGCTCACCATGCACATCAATGAAATGACATCCTCGCAGGTGGAATGGCCCAGACTGAGCCAGGGCCTCAGACTCAGCTCGTGTGGGGCTGAGTGCCGGGAGGGGGTCCCTGTGTCGCCCCGGCCCCACCACGGGTCACCTCAACCAGGCAGAAAATAGGAGCCTGTCTGCTGGGAGAGAAAGAGACTGTCTGTGAAGACGCATTTCATCTATGTGGGGTTTCAGCTTGCGCTCTGCTGGAATGTGAACACAGGGTCATCCCTTCAAATCTTCTAGGAAATGCTGCTGGAATCAAGCTGGCTGCTGGCACCCTTTTGTTCCACACATCTCCTGTCAGGAGGGACTCTTATTTTATTTCAAAAACTCAGCAACTTGGATTGGTTTAACCTTTTCTAGGTTTCCTTTGCACAATAGCACAGATGAGCTCTAAAGCCTCTTCAAGAGCACAGGTTGAAGAGGAGACTGGGGAGGAGGGAGAAGAAACCACATAAAGCCAGAGGAGCTGATGCTGTCATTTCCAGACGTGATCTGCTTGCCAACCCCTGACACTTTCTGCTCAAGCAGAGCAGAGCAGAGCAGGCTTTGCTGCGAGGAGCAAGGCTGTGCTGCTGCACACCCTGACCCTGACCAGGGGCAGCTGCCACGGGCTCTGCTGATGCTCGTGGGGGCACCCAGTGGGACCACCCAAAGCCAACGCCACACGAGAGCTGGGGACCGAGCAACACTAGAGAAGGCAGGAGACCAAGGAGCCCCCCGTGGGTGTAAGGATAAAACCCCAAAGCCCAGCTCTCCATCAGACAGTGCTGAACAGCGTCCGCTGTGGTGTCCCACCACCCTATTGACCCCTCAACATCCCCTCTCGCAGATGCAATTCCCAGACCTCAGTGGGGCCGAGGGTATCCTTGCCTCAGGGCCAGGCAGGTGCCCCCAGGCTCGCTGCTTCCCCCCGAGAGCTGAACCCCACTGCCGACCCGGGGGGAGCGGGAGGCTGGAAATGCCCCCAGAAGCAGGGAAGAGGCGATTTCTTAGCAGAGCAGGGCAGCATTTCTTTGATGTTAAAACAACAGACGGGTGTGCAGAGAGAAAGGTAATCTAAATGCCGGCGAGCAGCAGCCTGCGTTTCAAAAGCAACATCAATAGCTTTGAAAATCAATCTCCCAAAAGGAAGCAAACTGCTCTTCCCAGGCTTCTCCAGCCCCCCGAGCCCTGCCCCCCGCTTACAGAGCTCCTGTGCCTGGCATCTTATACATATGGGATTTGGGAGGGTGGGATTGGGGATGTTCAGTCTAAAGAAGAGAAGGCTCTGGGGAGACCTTAGGGCAGCTTCCAGTGCTGAAAGGGGCTCCAGGAAAGCTGGGGCTCTGGATCAGGGAATGCAGTGAGAGGATGAGAGGGAACAGTTTTCAGCTCAAAGAGGGGAGATGGAGATGAGATCTTACGGAGAAACGTTTTCTGTGTGGGTGAGGAGGCCCTGGCCCAGGTTGCCCAGAGCAGGGGTGGCTGCCCCATCCCTGGAGGGGTTCAAGGCCAGGCTGCATGAGGCTTGGAGCAGCCTGGGCCAGTGGGAGGTGTCCCTGCCCATGGCAGGGGTGGGACTGGATGGGCTTTGAGGTCCCTTCCAACCCAAACCATTCCATGATTCTATGTGAGTGAGAGCTAGCGAATGCTTAGGTAGGAAAGGCATTCGCTGCTTATTCCTCAGCCCCAGCTCTGTGAGTGCTGAGAGTGTAGAATTGTAGCTTTGTTAAAAAACAAGCAAACACAAAAGCCGTGTTGGAAATCCAGAAAATGAAATAACCCTGCTGTGCTGCTCGGGAGAGCCAAGCTTTTGCATCGTGCAGCAGAGGGGGTGGCCTGCACCAACCCCACCTTCATCCGTTCTGCAAAGGACCCTGCTTACACCCCCATTAGCTGCACACTTGCCCACTGCTCTGGAGAGAATTGCTTTTAACAGGTTTCCCCCTGCACCGTGGGGCCATCAGGGCGATGTGACTCGGAATAATTCTTGCCCTTCCTCCTGCCTTTGCTAAGCAGGAGTTGGAGCAGCCCCAGCCCCACCCTGTGCCACCTACCTGCAGGGAGCACATCCAGCCTGGGGAGAGACATGGAATCATGGAAAGGGTTGGTTCAGAAGAGACCTCAAAGCCCATCCAGTCCCACCCCTGCCAAGGGCAGGGACACCTCCCACTGGATCAGGGGCTCCAAGCCCCATCCAGCCTGGCCTTGAACCCCTCCAGGGATGGGGCAGCCACCCCTGCTCTGGGCAGCCTGGGCCAGGGCCTCCCCACCCTCACAGCAAAATCCAAGATCTCCTCTCAATCTCTCCTCTTTCAACTCAGAACTGTTCCCCCGTCCTGTCCATGCTCTCCCTGATCCAGAGCCCCTCCCCAGCTCTCCTGGAGCCCCTTTCAGGGCTGGAAGCTGCCCTAAGGTCTCCCCGCAGCCTTCTCCTCTCCAGGCTGAACATCAACATTACATCTTTCAGATTCACGTTCATTGTTTATTTTGGAACAGTTCCTTGAAAGAAAAAAGGAAAAAAAAAAGCAGTTGTTTTTGTGTCAGTGTTTTCTAAGCAAAATGTTTTGAGTGTTTGGATTTGTTTTTGTTTCAGCAGTCACTTATGAGATCTTTTAAAACCAGATGCAATTAACAAAAAACACAGCGAGATCTCGCTCTTGTTCCTTGTGATTGTGAAACGCATCAGTTTTACTTCTTCATCTGCTAAACATTAAAACGTGAATGTAATCTGCCCCTCCCTCCCTTGCCCATTTGCTTTTACAAATTCTCCAGGAAGACTAAAAACGTCCGCTCGGAGCCGCCCAGCTCGACCTTCGCGCGGCTCCCACACCTCGGCGGGGACGCGGTGCCAGGGTGACGATCACCTGATTGCATTATGGTTTAGTGGGTCCTCGCTTTGATTTCCATGCAGAGCAGCCTGTTCCAGCTCCTCGTAACAAAGCCAATTATGCTAACTTTATTGGATTTGCATTCGGGGCTGATTTGTCAGAATTGTATATTGGTTCTGGGAGACGGGGGGAGGAGGGAACGGTGCATTTGCTTTTCATGAGTACAGAAAAAAAAAAAGGTATAAAAATTCATCTCTGTTTCACAGTCTCCCGCAGCCACGCTCCTTCTCAAAGGCAGCGATGCTGCCCGGAACCCTCAAAGCCCGCAGCCCTCCTGACACCATGCAGCACGTTGGGCAAGAGAAGCAGACCCTGCTGTCAGAGCTGTCACAGCACCGCGTGGACACTGAACAGAGAGGTGACACCACGCATGGGTGCTCCACAGCCAAACCCCAGCAAAGCTGATTCAGGGAATCACAGAATCCAGAGGAGGCCATGGAGATGATCCGAGGGCTGGAGCAGCTCCTGTACGAGAACAGGCTGGGAGTTGGGGTTGTTTAGCCTGGAGAAGAGAAGGCTGTGGGGAGACCTTAGAGCAGTCTCCAGTGCTGAAAGGGGCTCCAGGAAAGCTGGGGAGGGGCTCTGGATCAGGGCGTGCAGGGACAGGATGAAGGGAATGGTTTTCAGCTGAAAGAGGGGAGATGGAGATGAGATCTTGGGGAGAAATGTTTTGCTGGAGGTGTTCAAGGCCAGCTTGGATGGGGCTTGGAGCCCCTGATCCAGTGGGAAGTATCCCTGCTCCTGCAAGCAGTTGGAGCTGGATGACCTGTAAAGGTCCTTTCCAACCTGAAGTACTCCATAACTCTAAAGGCTTATCCTCAGAGGTAAGCAATGCTGAAGCTAGAAAAAGTGCCAGCTGGTGGGGAGCTGGGAGAGACTTATCCAAAGAGAAAGCTAGAGGGAAAGGCAGGAACCACGGGAGAGAACGGTGAACAGCTCTAGTAAGGTTTTCTAAACCTACCAGCCAGTGTCTAGTGGAGCTGGCCTTCTCCTGCCCAGCCCTGTTGTTCAAACACAGCTCGTTGCCCTGTCCCACCTCCAGCCACCAGAGGAGCGCAGCCCTTGGACCAGCACAGGTATTTCCTGATCCCTTTCTGACTTTCACATAAATCCCACTCTGCTTTATTGTAATTTTTACCCTCCCAAGCCCCCGATATTCTGTTTGCACGGAACCTCACTGTGCATTTACTGATGCCATCCCAGCAGTCTCCATGGCAACCCAGCCCATCACAAGGCACGACACACCGGAGGTCATGTCAGCAAAGGGGGAACGGTTGCCTGCTACAGAGGGACGCAGACGGACCCATCCTCTCTATTACCCTGATAGCAATGACCATGTGTTTTGATGACCACGCTTCTGCTCTGGCTTCTCACAATCACGGAGCCAAGATTGAAATGTTCAGCTGTACCTTGGCAGCGCACGCTTTGGATTTCACATCTCCCCAAGGGCATCCAAAGGGAGGTGCGGGTGGGCACATGTGGCTTTCATGTCCAGGCAAACAGAGCTGCCAGCCTGGGGACCTGGTGCTGAGGGACAACACGTGGGGACAGCAGTGCAGGTCCTGCCTCAGGCTCACTGTGGCGTGATCACAGAATCAGAATCATAGAACTGTTTGGGTAGGAAGGGACCTCAAAGCCCATCCAGTCCCACCCCTGCCATGGGCAGGGACACCTCCCACTGGATCAGGGGCTCCAAGCCCCATCCAACCTGGCCTTGAACCCCTCCAGGGATGGGGCAGCCACCCCTGCTCTGGGCACCCTGGGCCAGGGCCTCCCCACCCTCGCAGCAAAACATTTCTCCCTAAGATCTCATCTCAATCTCCCCTCTTTCAGCCCAAACCCATTCCCCTCATCCTATCCCTGCACTGCCTGATCCGGAGCCCCTCCCCAGCTTTCTGGAGCCCCTTTCCATACTGGAAGCTGCTCTAAGGACTCCCCACAGCTTTCTCCAGGCTGAACAACCTCAACTCTCTCAGCCTGTCTTCATACAGGAGCTACTCCAGCCCTGAGATCATCTCTGTGGCCTCCTCTGGACTCGCTCCAACAGCTCCATGTCCTCCCTGTGCTCAGGACTCCAGAACTGGACCCAGGACTCCAGGTTGGTCTCACAGAGCGGAGCAGAGGGGCAGGATCCCCTCCCTCCCTGCTGGTCCCACGGCTCTGGATGCAGCCCAGGACACGGGTGGTTTCTGGGCTGTAAGCAGACGTTGCCAGCTCATGTTGAGCTTCAAGAAAGAAGTTGTTTTAAAAGAAATACACCACTGGGTTTTCTTTTCATTCTTTTCCCTTCTCCTTTTCAAGACAGATCTCTTCCACCTGCACCTCATCCAGATGTTGTGTGCATGACTAAGAAGGAATGCTTTAATTCTCTCCTTGTTATGGGCTCTGTATTTAAAACCACTGTTAATTTATTCCCTCTTCTGCAGCTTTGTGATGTCTACCAGTAATTGCAAAACATCGATATTTTTCCAGACTGTCCTATGTTTCTTACTCCAATTGCAGGCAGTGTTGGAGGGGCTCTTTTTTCATAGCTGTTAGGAGGAAAAACTCAGGCCTATGAAAAATGCTGAACGCTGCAGCAAGAGAAACGATCCACAAAGCTGAATAATGCATGCCAGCCATAGAAAAACCTCTCCTTGAGCTTCCCTACGTGTTCCTGGCATCATGGATGGCTGCAGAGGGCCCTGTTTGGCAGCTCGGCCCCGCTGTGGCATGGGGTGGATGTCACACCTTCTGCCAAGGCATGTTCCCAGCGCTATTCCTGTGAACCCCACGCTGCTTCTCCGCACGCCACATGCAGGAGCCGGGGTGCATGATGGCTGCTGTCAAAGCCAGACCTCTTTCCTGGTGCAACAAATCCTCCAGAGCGATCAGGATTTGCCACCAGTGCTGGCTGCATGAGACCCATCACACTTGCGCCGAGGTGGCCGACACCGCTGCCGGCTCCTCCTGCAGAACCTGCACGCGCCAGGGGCGGCTGGGAAGAGAGAAGCGTGCGAGCTCTCACAATAAGCTCTCACACTGTGCATGATAATCAGTTGTAAAACTCAGATCTAACCCTTCCCGGTCAGACAGTTGTGACTAATCTGGGCTCTTCCTCTTCCCTCCACAGGAGCTATTCTTCACAGGGCCCTTTCTCAGCTCAGTCCCAACATCAGGCATGTTCAAGCTGCTCCCAGACAAGGGTAATTTTTTCCACCATTTGAACTGTCACAGAGAAGCTGAACATCGATGAATTGATCCCTTCAGAGATCACTGGGCTTCTTGTAAGAAGCTTAAGTATGCGCTGTGTGTACTCGCTGCACTTGGTGAAACACCCAGATTGGCTCCATGTGCAGTTCCTGGACCGCAGATAGCAGGAAGGCACTGCTGACACCCAGAGGAACTTTAATCCAAACAGATCTGCGGCTTTACACCCTGCTGGCATCTGAATTTGTGAGTATTACCATTATTGCCAGCACCAGGCCGCAAAATCGTAGAATCATCCAATCACAGAATAATAGAATCGGTTGGTTGGAAAAGGCCTTTCAGATCATTGAGTCCAACCGTTCCTGTCCACTCCTAAACCACAAGTCAGGTGCCACGCTGTACAAGATAAACCTTGACAATGTGATCTTTGTTAAAAAAATACTGGAGTGGCTTCTTCTCATTTGCTTTCTGGTGCCAGAGCACCCAGATTGCCCATGGACAAGACCTCCAGAACCACAGGCAGCCAGCATGTTCCTGTGCTTAATGCAAGACACAGAACCTCGAGCTTCATGGCTGTGCAAGCAACAAAGCACGTTCAGCAGTTCACGGATCATGAGACCCCTAAATGAAGCCAGAGAAGGAAAAGGAGCTGCAGATGACAGTGCTAAAATGCTGTGCTGGAGCAAATCTGGACAGCAGTTCCAGGATATGAAACCAGTGTCCATATATTTCATAGAATGGTTTGGGTTCGAAGGGACCTCAAAGCCCATCCAGTTCCATCCCCTGCCATGGGCAGCCTCTGCCAGTGCCTGAGAGCTCTTTTGGTGAAGAAATTTTTCCTACTATCGAATCTAAACTTGCTCTGGCACAGCTTGAGGCCATTTCCTCTCATCCTGTCACTTGTTACTGCTCCTTCGCGGGAGCTGCAGAGCACGATGAGGTCTCCCCTCAGCCCCCTTTTCTCCAAACTAAGCCTGCTTTAGCCCATTTC
Organism: Phaenicophaeus curvirostris; assembly: GCF_032191515.1. Classification (NCBI taxonomy): domain Eukaryota; kingdom Metazoa; phylum Chordata; class Aves; order Cuculiformes; family Cuculidae; genus Phaenicophaeus; species Phaenicophaeus curvirostris. The sequence goes on along the minus strand of NC_091401.1, from coordinate 26,986,983 downwards.
GTCTAAACTAAAGCCATTCAGACTGGAAATGGGCTGAGCTCACCTTTAAAATCTCTGCAGGTGCAGGAGGCTGAAGCAAGGTGTGGAAAAAGGAGTTTCCTAGATCTCTGCAAGACTGTGCAGGCACTTGTACGATGTTTGGCCTGGGGCACCATTCCCCTGCAGTTGGTTCCATCCAGTCCCTGGTTCCAGAGGCAATGGCTTTGGCAGGCAAGGAACACAGCAGCTGGGGAATTGCTGGGTGCTGTGCCGCCGGCATCCAGCTGCGAGGTTCCTCTGCAGAGCCGTTTCCAGCTGCTTGCCTGCACTAACACGGAGGAGCCAACAGTTGGCCTCCACAGTTTATTAAACTCTGCCTCTCTGTGACAAGGTGTGAACCTGTGCTTTACATTAATTTCCCAAAGCTTTTACCTGCTAGGGAAATAACAGCCACGGAGCACCGAGCCACAGGGCAAAGAGCAGCCTGCACATTAGGGAGGATCCTTTGCTGTTGACCAGATGGATGAGCAAGCGATATGTGAAGAATCTCTGCATCACGAACCCAAAGGCAGCCTGGGACCGGGGACTGTCACCTCCTCACCTCTCTGGTACGGACCAAGCAGAAGAAGGGACAGGCCACCGTTCCATCAGTAAAACCCAGAGCACAGACAGAAAGGCATGTCCTTTGTTGATGCAGCAATTCCGCTGTGGCTTGGAGGATTCCCTGGGGGTCTGTAACATGCTATCAAGATGTAAAACCAGACATCACATGTTTGTGGGGTATTTTCTATTACACGATGAAAGCTGCTTGGGCTGGCTCAGCACAATCCCGAAGAACGCATCAGCCTTGAGCCACCAGGGCAGGCTGGGGAGCATGGGCTCAAGGTCCTTTCAGTCAAAAAGCAGAGACCTTCCTAGTTTCATCTTGCTGCTGGCTCAGCTAGAAGAATCCTGTGAGCTCCCTACTGTATCATGGAGGACTTCCTGACTTTTCACACACTGGATTGATTTATTTCCATTTTGGCAGTGGCAACTGTAGAGCAAAAATCCATTCTGACATGTTCCATATCGAGCCTTGAGAATCTCAGTTATAAAAATTACCATGGGCTTAATTCAGTGCACAGGCTTTAGTAGGCACTCAAGACAAATAATGCATCCTAGTGACCACAAAGAGACAAGGGAGAGGGAACGGGAACGGATCCATACTGTACAGTCCTCCTGGCAACAATCTCACCAGGCCTGGTTGTTGAAGAGAGAGCTGCAGCCTCCTTTTGCGGTTGTTGGAGAGAGACTGGCCTCAGGGCCCTTCCACGGAAGGGCAGGGCCATCTTTTGGAGCTGCCTATTTCTGAATACAGGAGCTCAGAAAAGCAGATGTGCCTGCAGTGATTTTTCTGGGGCGCTGGCACGGGATGTGCTTTACACACTGGCTCCCTCGGTAGCATTTGCAGTGTGAGTCAGGGGATATTTAGACTGAGAATTTACACAGAGAGATCTAACAACAACACTTTCCAACAAAATACCAGCACAGGGAGAGAGGATGGGACAAGACAGACGGCTTTAATGCATCCACTCCATTCTGCTCATCTTCATTTACCCAGTGTTTCATCCTCTTCCCCTGGTTCTGAATTAATGCCCGAGTCCACAGTCCCTGGTTATGTTCCATTTCATTATAGAAGTGTCTGCAACCGAGAGCAAAACTGAAAACTGCTGCTTTGGAGGAAACCCTAGAAACGTATCCTGGGCTCCCTGATGCACCACAAAGCTGCTACGTGTCCAAGAAGTGACATTCCTCTGCTGTGGGCCACCACAACCTATAAGCGTCAATAAAAACCTGCAACTCATACAGCATTTGGAGACCACACCGACTCTATGAGTTGTACAAGGGTAAGTGCAAGCACAGGAGGGTTTGGGACAGGTGAGATTAGGTTCAATGATCCTATCAACTTGGTTACACTGCTTCTCGATATTTCCTTGTGACCCAAAGACTCTTCTGAAAGTCATAGAATCAAGGAATGGTTTGGGTTGGAAGGAACCTCAAAGCCCATCCAGTCCCACCCCTGCCATGGGCAGGGACACCTCCCACTGGATCAGGGGCTCCAACTTGGCCTTGAACACCTCCTTGAACACATCCTCTTCCCAGTGGACCATACAACTTTCCTTGAGTCTTTGACTTCATGGCACCACCTAGGGCTCATTCAGTCCAGTCTCAAGGAAAGATGATGGATGGTACCAGTTTTACTGATGTTCTGGAATTAAAATGAATTCAGGGAGCAGGGAAGTGCTGGGTATTCTGCCTGTTCCCCAGTTCTGCTTATCAGACGAGGGCGCTTTGGAAACCTTTACAAAGAAACACTGTTCACTCCATAAACACCTTTTGGGATGAAATAGGAAGATGAGGACAAATGAAGGATGGCCAGGCAAAGCCCTGCTTCCCACAGTACCTAAGGCTCAGCAATAAACCTGGGAACAATTACTTCCCGAGCTCTAGAGGTTTGGCCTCCCACAGGCCTCTTGGTGTGATCAGCAAAGATCTCCCTCCTCCACCTCGGGCCACTTGCTCTTGGCTGATGGTTCCTGGACAGGAACAGATGTGCAAGAAGGAGACTAAGGCTAAAAATAAAGATAATGGAAGCAGTATGTCACATCCGTGCTGCTGGCTGATAATGAAAGGGTGTGCAGCACTGCTGTCTTGCCTGCAAGGTGGCATGGATCCAGCGGATGTGAGATACGCTTGAAGGGCTTCCTGGTGGGATGCACCCAAACCACGGCAGGAACCTGCACTTGCCCCAAAACATCCACACAAAGACCAGTTCTTTCTCCAGATCTGCTCCATCACCAAAAGCAGCCTGAAGGCAAACTGGTCAGATAAGCTGAATTTAAGCACCAGCCATCTGGAGGAGGCTCCTGCTTCACCACACGACTGCTGTCAACATGGGCCAGCACTCGGCCAAAAGCAGCATCTGGATGAGGCCGATTCAAGCAAGTTAGTTGATGCTGGTTGGCAAAGAAATGCTTGAAAGAGCCTACAGTCACATTTGAGCTTTTCAACCACCGTCTCCGCAGGAATATGAGGAGCCATGACCAGCCACATGGTTTTCACATCAACCGCCTACAGAACAGATCATCAGGACAAGGTCTGGTCCCGTATGTTCATAGAACATAGAATGGTTTGGGTTAGAAGAGACCTCAAAGCCCGTCCAGTCTCTCTCCCTGCCATGGGCAGGGACACCTCCCACTGGATCAGGGGCTCCAAGCCCCATCCAACCTGGCCTTGAACCCCTCCAGGGATGGGGCAGCCACCCCTGCTCTGGGCAACCTGGGCCAGGGCCTCCCCACCCTCACAGAAAAACATTTCTTCCCAAGATCTCATCTCAATCTCCCCTCTTTCAGCTGAAAACCATTCCTCTCACCCTATCCCTGCACTCCCTGATCAAGAGCCCCTCCCAAGCTTTCTTGGAGTCCTTGTGTTGACGTTGTTCCTTACATTGAAGATATTCCATGGCACTGATTTGGGATACCTAGGACACACACAGCCTGGGGTGAGCAGCCTTGCTTTGTGGCACCATGGGGGGCTCTGCGGGTAGATGCAAGCTTGTCTGTGCCACAAAACAGACTCCAGAAAACAAGCCCTTCCAGGGAGGCCAACTCCAAGGGTACGGAACGTCTTCTCAGCATGGTTTTTCTACCATGAACACAAAACTGTGCAGACACTGGTTCTGAATAAATAAATGGAAAACAAATCAACAACCTTCTCCTCCCCCCCGCCACAACTCTCCTCCGTTCATTTCTCCTGGGGAACTGGATGAGCAAACAAACCACGCAGAACAGACACGAGTTGAATTGCTCAAGGCACTACCAGAAGGTGTTCAGGCAGCAAGGTGCTGGGAACACACAGAGACAACCAGATAATGAAACGTACTGGCAAAGTAATGAATTCTGCCAACGTTCAAAATCCACCTGGTGAATCACGCTCTGGAAGCAGCTTGCCTTGCCCAGAGCTCTTGGGGAAATGAAGTATGAGCTCACAGTCAGTTGTTGTGTGCCCAGCTCCAGCTAGAAGGTCAACATGCAGCTGCATGGTCTCTCTCCTTCAGACCCACAGGAAATTTTGAACAAGAGCAAAAGCTTAGGGAGGAAGAGCAGGAGAACAACAAAGGAAACAAAAGGATGGTATGACAAACACCACCTCTTCCCAGGGAGCTCACCAACCCTCCATGTTGCCACCCACGAAGGTGGGAGGTGCATTTTGCCAGCCACCTCCAAAGAAAGGCCTCGGAGCATATGTTCATTGGCCAGCACTCCGGGAGGGGTTCAAGGCCAGGTTGGATGGGGCTTGGAGCAGCCTGGGCCAGTGGGAGGTGTCCCTGCCCATGGCAGGGGTGGGACTGGATGGGCCTTGAAGACCGTTCCAACCCAAACCATCCTATGGCTCTATGTCCCCTGAGGCTGCTCAAAGGATTGAGCACTGCAGAAAGGATCTCAGCGCCCACTGCTTCCTTCTCATCCTCTTCACCACCTCCACTGCCAGAGCAGTGAGTCAACCCTGCGGCACGATGCCCTTTGCCAGAAGCCAGCTGCCAGTTATAGCAGGAGACTCTGCTGTTAAGGTCACCTAACACTGCTCCGTTTGCCCAGAGAATCTGCGATGCCAAACAGTGATGACTCAGGAAAACCCTGTCCATGCCCACTGCCTGCTTTGGGCTCACATTTGTTGCTGACACTCGTAACAAAAGTGGTGACACCGCATTTTCAATGGATGCCAGGAAAACGTTGACTATTTTGAAAGAACATGAGGCTTTTGTGCTGTACACTCAAAAATCAACAGAAATTTAGTTCTCGGTGATGAAATTTGCTGTTATCACAAAATCCAATCCAGATTGGATTAAAATACATGTATTTTTTTATTGCTGCCTTCACAGTGATGTTTGCAAGATGCCTTCCGTTTTGGCCTTTCCACAAGCCATGAGTGTGTGCATGAACCGTGGTAGAGCTCTGCAGCCCTGGGAGCCCTGGGAGCCCCAAGGCACACAGACAGAGAGGAGACAACCCAGTTAACTCCTGTTAAAGGGAAAAGCACTAGGAGCCAAATCCTGGGCTTCATTCTCTGGTTACTCCCCGCACTCCCCAATCAAGAGCCATTCCGTAGCTTTCCTGGAGCCCCTTTCAGCACTGGAAGCTGCTCTAAGGTCTCCTCACAGCCTTCTCTTCTCTAGGCCTGCCTGGCACCTCCTCCACCACCCCTGAGAGTCGAGTCCTGGTCAGAGCCAGCAGCATCGGTGGAGCTGTTACAGCCCCATTCTCTGTATGCTTAATACACCAATATAAATGAGGTCCCTTCTCCAGCTCCCAGAAGCCTTCTTCATGCCTCGCTGCCTTGTATCAGACAGTGAGAGCTTCACCAAGAACAGCTGCACTATGTCTGACAGAGCTGGTTTGGCAGAAGTCCTTTCCCTTTGCCTGCTAACAACGTGTCCCTCCTGGTGAACGCAGCGTGCTCCACTTCAGTCCTTTTCCGTCCCCATCACTAATGAAGCTGATGGGAAGCAAGGAGTAATCGTGTTTGCAGGTGACAGGGTTGGAAGGGTATTGCTGGGAAACGCGTACTTGGCAAGGAGTCTCTGTTCGGAGGTGAGGGAGGGCAGCCAGTCGCAAAATCCCTGGCAAAAATATCAGTGTTGGAGCAATGTTGCTCTGCTCAGCCCAGCTGCCGGAGGAGACACTGGAGGAGCGTGCAGAGGGGAGCACAGTGTGGGCAGCAGGGTCTGCTCGGTGCTGGAGAACCTGCTTTGGGGCACAGCAAACCCTCCTGTGATGGCTTCACTGCCATCGCATTGCCAGGGCTGCCCACAGCTACTGGAGCAGCACTGCAAAAGAGCGTTGTCTTGTGCTTGGGTAAAATGGGTGAGTGCAGCCTGTCCAGAAACCGGGGGATGCCTGCATGGAGCCTGTTCTCTGCACGAGGGTGGGTGGTGGGGCCTGAGACAGATGATTGCTGGACACAACACATGGGCTCCAGCTCTGGACTGCATAAAAGGGAGATGTGTGCTGGTGTTCCAACAAGTTTGGTGAAAAAATAAATAACTGATCCCAGATCCTGCTCTGGAGTACAACAATACCATGGAACTACCTTCTTTATCATAGAACCATGGAATCATTGAGGCTGGAAAAGATCTCAGTTCATGCAGTCCAACCATCAGCCCAACCTCACCGTACCTGCAAACCCATGTCACCAAGTGCCACCTCTACAAGCTGTTTGGACCTCTCCAGGGATGGAGACTCCATCACTGCCCTGGGCAGCCTCTGCCAGGGCTTCACCACTGTCAGGAACGAAATTTTCCCTAACAGCCGATCTAAACCTCCCCTGGAGCAGCTTGAGGCCATTTTCTTTCATCCGATTGCCTCTCAGTTGGGAGCAGAGCCCAGCGCCCACCTCACCACAAACTCCCTTCCGGGAGCTGCAGAGAGCGATGAGGTCTCCCCTCAACCTCGTCTCCTCCGGGCTAAACAGTCCCAGGTCCTTGAGCCGCTCCCAGAACCCCTGGGCTCCAGACCCTTCTCCAGCTCCGTTCCCTACACTCTCTGACCTAGAGCCCCTCCCCAGCTTTCCTGGAGCCCCTTTCAGCACTGGAAGCTGCTCTAAGGTCTCCCCGCAGCCTTCTCTTCTCCAGGCTGAACAACCCCAACTCTCTCAGCCTGTCCTCTTATGGGAGGTGCTCCAGCCCTTGGATCATCTCCATGGCCTCCTCTGAACTTGCGCTCTGCAAGGATGTGAAGGATGGTTGGGCATCAAGTGAATGAATAGTTTTGATCAGTGGGGCAGAGAGGGTAAAACACAGTGGTACAAAGTCCACTGCCTCACATCAGATGAGAAAAAGTGAAGCAGCCACTTTCCATCCTATTCAGCTTTCACTCATGTCACACGAGTGCACATTAATGAGATCCCAGCAAGCAGACAACCCGAGAAGAAGGCACTCATTCCACCACAAAGCCTGGCTGCTAAACCTGACCTTAGAGAAATGAGGAATATTTTATTAATTGAGGTCTTCCAAATCTGAAAAAGCCTAACTTTCCAGCAGAGGAGACCTTTGGGCCTTCCATCTGCTTTTATAAGCCTGCTGGGTGAGGTGCAGCAATTAAAAGTACTTTGAGAAGACAAACGGTATTTTAAACAGCCGCGGGGAACTTGAGAGGGTGGAGGGAGGTGGCCTGCGGTGGGAGAAAAGCGAGCGCCTCTGTTCCTTCACAGCCAGCTGCTTCCACGCACGAGGCTCACACACCCCGGGGAAGCAGTGCTCAGGAGGGATGGACCTCGCTGGAGAAGGCAGCCTCCTCGCCCGAGCACTGGGGTCCTCTCGAGGCAGCCAGTTTTAGCAGCACTGAAAATGAGGTGTTGCAGGGAACAAGCCAGGAAGACAGTGTTGCAGGACAGGGAAAGCCCAGCACACAGTGTGTGGAGACTGTTTAGCGCTAATTGTAATCGTTCTGATTAAATGCTTCCACAAGCAAAGTCTCTGTTGTTAACACGCCTGTTCCTCCTCTCCCCAGCACTGTGCTGCCCCCCAGTCAGCAGAGCCGGCACCTCTAAGGGTTCTGGGCCCCTACATTCCACTGTTTCAGAGGAGCTTTGGGGAGATCGTGAGATCTAGATGTCCAGGTCAAGATTGTCCAGCAACATTAAGCACCTACAGTCACCACTTCAGAAGAGTCTGGGAGAGTTCACGGGATCTAGATGTTCAAGTCAAGAAAGTCCAGCAACGTTAAGCTCTACTTTATAAAGCTCTTGTAGAAGGAGATCTGAGAAAGGCTTGATCTCCAGGCAGATGATGCTGGAGTCTTCTATGTCTCAAGGCACCTTGCAGGAGATGATACCTCTGGAAGAAATGTTTTGCTGTGAGGAGCAAAACCGAGAGGGGCTGGTAAGGGGAGGGAACGAAGCAGGAGGCAAAACTCAGCTTTCAGTGATGGCAAATTGAAAAAGAAGCTTTTCATGACCAATAATAAAATGAAAGGGGACAGGAAGTCAGCAAAAGCCCCGTTCTGAAGCCCAAGGGAGGCCGTGTCAACCCTCCCACTACTGGCTTTCCAAGTTGCTCCTCACAAACTGCATACAGAGACTTCAACATTACCAACAAATCCACGGTAAGAAAATCCACCCATGTCACTGCGATGATTATTGGCATGGATAATCCATACAAAAAAACATTATAATACTCTCTCCTCCCATTCTCGTTAGCTGGGTGCCGGCTGCCACCTCATCACCCCAGATCTACAGCGGTGCTGGCCGGGCCCTGCACACACGCCGCCTCCCGTGGCTCCGCGCCCAAACCCAGTGCAGCTGGCGATACAGTGGCTTCATCCTTGTCTCGTCCCAGACGTGGTGAAAGGAGGGGGGGAAAGAAGGAGATGAAGGGGAAAGGAAAAACAGAGCACAACAACTGAATGAAAAGCATTTCATTCTTCGCAGCAGCTGGAAGCGAGGCAGATAAGTGAGCGCTGGCTCCCCTCCAGCGTCGGATTCTCCCCAAATGAGGAGCGGGCGGGATTGGAAGCAGATTTCCAGCCTAACCTTACACCACAGCAAAAACTGTGAGGTGGAACGATGCGGTTTGAAGGTGATTAATGGCAGCACACTCCTGGGGGGAACTCAGCCGTGGCACGGGCTGTCAGGGGCAATGGAGGGAACGGTATTTACCTTCCAACAAATCGGAGATGATTTACCTCCCTTTTCTCTGTTGTTGTTGTTCATAAAGGTGTGTCTGGACAAGAATCCCAGCCAAACACATGGAGGAAAGCTCACAGAACGGGATCCATCTCTGTGGGCTGGGGGAGGTATGGGGAGAATCATGGAACGATTGAATGATTTGCATTGGAAGTGACCTCAAAGCCAATCCACATCCAACCCCTGCCATGGGCAGGGACACCTCCCACTGGATCAGGGGCTCCAAGCCCCATCCAACCTGGCCTTGAACGCCTCCAGGGATGGGGCAGCCACCACTGCTCTGGGCAACCTGGGCCAGGGTCTCCCCACCCTCACAGCAAAACATTTCTCCCCAAGATCTCATCTCAATCTCCCCTCTTTCAGCAGACGGGTGGATGAGGTGCTCAGAGATATTGGTTAGTAGTGGACAGGGACAGTTGGATCTGATGATCTCAGAGGTCTCTTCCAACCAACCAATTCCCTGACAAGAGACTCCAGGTCCAGACAGTCACACAGCATCCCGGGGAAGAGACTGGAGAAGTGCTGCAGGAACAACACCATGGGGATCACTACGGGAGAACATTTGTTGGAAGGAAGCGGTTGCTTGGACTTATCTGTACTGGGGTGTTGCTGTAAATGTGTACGCAAGCAAATGTTCTTGGCAGACACAGGGATATCTACAAATAGAGACAGTCTCCCAGGTCTGCAGCCTCATAAAGTCGTAGTTAACTTTAAGCACATGCTTAAACCCAGCCGGCTTCACTACGAGTGCAGCACATGCTTTAAATTACCCGTGTGGTTAAGCATCAAGCTGAAGGAAAATCCACCCTGATCCCCTGTGTTGTGGAACAAGAGCCCTAAGGTCCATTTGAGCTCCTCCACTTGGCCCTGAAGACCCTGGATACGGCAGGAGCCGGGCTCGTGGTGGTGTGCAGGACAGCTGGGGAAGCCATCACTGAAGAGCCCCTTCCACAGCAGCGAGGGGGCCGTGCAGGGGGTGGGGGTGGTGTGGATGCCTCAGGTCCCACAGGTTTCTTAAATTTTCTGGCTTTGGCCCGAAAATGTGGATTTGAGACAAAAACTCTTGACTTCAGTGTGAAGGGTTCCTAAAGCTTGGATGAAAAAGATGAGGGAGAAGCAGAGCGAGGAACACTGGAGGGATAATGTGAAAGCCAGACTCCAACCCAGACTGAAGCACTGCCTGAGGCATGGGAAGAAGCAGTCCCTTCTCCCAGCCTCATCTCTTCTGCTGTCTCCACGCGATTAAACGTGGGGGGTGGGGGGAGAAGAGGATGAGGAAAGCTCCCGACCCCAGGGATGGGATCCAAGGTGCTGATGTGGCCTCCTTCACAAGCCCTGCTTTCAAGTTAAACATAATCAACTGGAGCCTCCTTGTGACTCCTCCAGGCAGGGGGGTTCCCTGAGGTGCTTTTCCACCTCTGGTTTGAGGCAAAAGCCTTTGCAAGACCTGATAATCCAATGCAGAGGAAATGCCAAAGCCGTGAGATGTTTTGCATCCCCCAGATCCTGTTGTGCACCCAGTCCCCATCACGGTGACCCAGACCAACGCTGTGGTGTGCCTTGGGCTGCTCTCACCCACGGAGCTCTGCCGCACCACTGCCAGGCTCTGAGCAGCTCTGTGCCTCAGAGCATCAGTCCCAGGAGGCACAAAGTCTCTCTAATCAAATTAAAAATGAATTCTGGATGAAATGAAACCCCTCAGTCCAGTTTAGGCCCTGAGCAGCGCTGCCTGGCTTCCTGTACCTCCTGGGGGGCCGCTCTCCATCGTCTCCCCATGTCCTATTCACATCTTCCTCTCTGAACCCAAGGCAGAGAAGCAGCTCAGGAGGGAGAGCTGCTGCCCACGGGATAGAGGGGTGGACTTTATCATTTCAGGGGAGGTGACTTTTTGGAGGAAGTGCAGGGGACAAAGAGGAATCGGTGGCGGCAGCTCCATCCCTCCTCTCGTTGGCATGGTGACGCCGCCGCGAGAAGGGTGCCCGGCACAGGAGCGCACACACCTTTCCAGGCTGCCTTCCAAAACCAGGGTACAGGGGGCTGCCCCATCGAAACGGAGCCCTTGCATTCCCTGAGCTCTTTAATATTCCCCACGGCCGCCTCTGAAGCAGGTTATTGTCTCTCCTGTCAGGTAGAAGCCCTTCCTTCCCCCTCGCTCTGCCAGCAGCTCGGCAATCTGTAGATAAAGTTAATACGATGCAGAAGCAGCCGCAGGGAGGGAAGCTGTCGTAAGCCATTACCATTGACTTTGCCAACGTGATAATATTGTCCTTCATCAGCAAGAGGATTAGGAACACAACGGACCACGCGGTGCTGTAGATTAATGCCTTCACTTCTCAAGGTCAAATACAGCGTTCAGTGGCTGAGGCTCAGAGTTCACCGGGCTCCTCGTCCCAGTGCACAAAGCTGGAGCACCCACTGGCAGCAAGCCGGGAGCGGCGCTGGTGGGGCCACACCTTGAATCCTGCGCTCAGGTTTGCACCCCTCAGTACAGGAAAGAGCACGTCCATAGGAAGGGAATGGAGCTGGGGAAGGGTCTGGAGCCCAGGGGTTCTGGGAGCGGCTGAGGGACCTGGGGCTGTTTAGCCTGGAGAAGAGGAGGCTGAGGGGAGACCTGATCCCTCATTGCTCCCTGCAGCTCCTGCAAAGAAGGTTGGAGCGAGGTAGGTGCTGGGCTCCCAGGTACCAAGTGATGGGACGAGAGGAAATGGCCTCAAGCAGCACCAGGTGAGGGTTAGATGGGATATTGGGAAATCTTTCTTCACAAAAAGGGTTGTAAGGCACTGCCAGACCACCCAGGACAGTGGCGGAATCCTGACTTGGAAGTGGCAACCACTCATGAATGCTGTATTTACCCTCAGCTGAGGGTCACCAGGACTCACTGAGCACAGCAGCATGGCGAGTGACATCTGCTTGGACTCTTGTCTTACATTTGGAAAGTGTTATTTTTACAGAATGATTTGTGTACAGCTTATATCGCTAACAGCAATGATGACGGTGACGATGATGGCGATGACAACATCTTCACTTTATGTAACCACACACAACCAAATATTCCCTTATTTAACGTATCTTTTTCCATATGGGAATCATTCCACTGCTCTACAGATAACTATGAGAGAGGTGACAGGTAAGTGTACAGATAAAGGAAAGGCACAATTCTCAGGACAAAACACAGTGTTTTTCAATAATGACACCTGTTAGGCCATTTCTCCTGGGGCGGGAAGGGGGAAACCAACTGGAACAGCTTTTTGTAGCGATCTTCACTCTCCCTCTCCTCCAGGGGGACAACCCATGTCCTCTCAGTTTTACAGAAATGGCAACGACTAAACTGTGTACCTTACTAACGTCCAGCAGAAGCTCTTCTGGACATCATTTTGCATGTCATCTTGCCCAGGGAGCACTGCCCTTTTAATCTTCAATATCTCTGAGAATAGCTGCCATTCCAGCAAGGTGTCAGGTCTTTGTAGAAATCGGTGATTCTTCCTCTGCTTTGTTTGCTGAGGAACTTTAAATCAACCATAGAATCACAGATTCATTTGGTTGGGAAAAACCTTTGAGATCATCAAGTCCAACCACATGTGTGCACTGCTAAATCAGATCCCTGAGCACCTCAGCCACCCGGACAGTCTCTGCCAGTGCCCAAGAACCTTTTTGGTGAAGAAATTGTTCCCACTGTCCAATCTGAACCTGCCTTGGAACAGCTTAAGGACATTTCCTCTTGTCCTATCACCTGTCACTTCGGAGAAGACACCAACAGCCACCCTGCTACAAACTCCTTCCAGGAGCTGCAGAGAGAGAACCACATGGAGAGACACACCTGCAGAACATGTATTGTACATGGATGCACGATCCCTGGCTGAACCTCTTCCAAGCCATATCAACGGGAGGAGGTACCAGCCTTGCTCGTGGAGTTCAGCCAGTGGCCACCCCCTCAGCAGAGGGGGAGCAGAGCCCCGCAGGCGCAGTTCCTCAAGCAGAGAGGTGCTGCAGGCAGTTTGGTGCCTGGGCACAGCCCCTCTCCCTCTCAGCCCAGTGGTCAGGAGCGAAGCCTGCAAGTGCAGACAGAAAGCTGCCACTGCCAAATGCCAGCGGGCCCTTTGGGAGTGATACTTGTCACATCCCATCGGTGCTGCCGAGCCTGTCTGTCCTACCGAGTGTCACCATACGTATGAGATGGCATGGTACAACGTGCATGGGAAGATGCTGGAGCATGATGCAATGAAATGCTCCCATGCTGATTTGAATTCTGAGTCACACGACAGCACCTGTAAATTCCTGTGACAGGAGGATCTGGATTTCAAAACACATATTAGAAAAAATATAATTGAAGTGGAGAGACCAAGATAAATTTGTGTTATCAGGTGTAGTTACCAAAGCAGTAAATCATTGTCACAGCATAAGCTCTTATCCATATTTCCATATTAACACCAAACTTGTACTCTGTGCTAGTGCTGCTGCTCATAAAAGGATCGGGGCATCCTGCTGCTCTTTGTTGTAGCTCGGCATCTGCCATCGGGTACCAAGCAGAGACAGCGCTGGGCTCATCACCCCACTAGCACCCACACCAGGAGCCACCCCCATGGTGGTGCTGCGGAGCTGAACCCCCCGAGCTGTTCCTGTCCCGACGGACTTCTACAGGTACCATGTGGGAAAAGTCTCCCAGAGTAGAGTGAAATGTCCCTGTGATGCAGGAAGAAATGTTTTTCTGTGAGGGTGGGGAGACCCCGGCCCAGGTTGCCCAGAGCAGGGGTGGCTGCCCCATCCCTGGAGGGGTTCAAGGCCAGGCTGGATGGGGCTTGGAGCCCCTGATCCAGTGGGAGGTGTCCCTGCCCACAGCCGGGGTGGGACTGGATGGGCTTTGAGGTCACTTGCACCCCCAACCATTCTATGATACACTGAGAATGTTCTCTTATTTTCCAGCATGACCTGCTGAAACCTCTCACATCGAGCAAACACGTGCTGGGGGCTTATTTATTTCTGATGGGTTGGACGCAGCCCAGCAGCTCCGCCTCTTTGCCAACACTTCCCCACGCCAGATCCAGCCCATCCGCTCCCTCTTCCCTACCCTCGGACTCTCTTAAAATTTATTCCCCTATTTCCTGCCCGAGTCGAAACAGCAAAAGAGAAACTTGCTGATTGATTTCAGTCTCTGAAAGTCCCTGTCATCTTGTTTGATGACTTCATTGGCAAAATGAAACAAGCACGGGAGAAGCAATGTTTTCAAAACAATTTGGAGCAAGAGGAGGGAGGCAGTGGGAGGGGAGCCCTGCGAAGCCGATGGCCTTTATTCTTCCAATTCCCATGTTGCGTCTGGCTTGCTGCAGGCTATCGAGAGAAAGCAAAATTGTTATGATTCTTATTAGCTTTTATTTTATAAAGCCTGAACTACACTCTGTAGGGGTTTCAAACTGGAGCTGCAAATCATACACATGCCTGCCTGCCTGCCTGGCCACCTTAGCCGTACATTAATGTAGAACCTGTCTGCAGGGAGGACAACTTCTGTCTCTTTGCCAGGCACCAGCGAGGTGGCTGGTTAGGCGACAGAATCCATCTCACTGCAACACGGCCCTTTATTTCCCTGCGACAGAAACACATCTGACACGCATCAGGAATGACTGTTGCACGTCACTCACCAGCCTCCGAGAACAAAGAGAGCTGTCCCAGCTCGGTTCCCTGCAATAACAACCGCGCACGGATAAAATCCAGCACTGGGATGGCAGCTGCGAAGGAGCCACATGCGGCGGCTGCTCCCGCAGCCCGTGGCCAAGGCACGTTGCCTGTCCCGTTCCCACAGGAGCGGGGAGCTCCCCCGGGCACCAACAGCCCCCGGCCTCCTCCTGGCTCTGCTGGGTGTTGATGTACAGCAGCTTTTCTTTCCTCTCAACGAGGATTAAGAAAAGCCGGGTGCAAACAAAGGGGTCACCTACGGCACCTGCAAGATTTCATTGTTTGCCCTGGCGATGTCTGCGCTGAGCCCTTCCCAAGCGCTGGATTTGAGAGCAGCTCCACACACGCAGACCCTGGGCTTAACTCCTCTGAATGCTCTCTCACAGCTCTGTTATTTGGGGATGAGCAATAAAGCCAATAGACAGCATTATTTATTGTTTGGGGTTGTTGAGCCTCGAGAAGAGAAGGCTGCAGGGAGACCTTAGAGCAGCTTCCAGTGCTGAAAGGGGCTCCAGGAAAGCTGAGGAGGGGCTCTGGATCAGGGAGTGCAGGGACAGGATGAAGGGAATGGTTTTCAGCTGAAAGAGGGGAGATAGAGATGAGATCTTGAGAAGAAATGTTTTCCTGTGAGGGTGGGGAGGCCCTGGCCCAGGCTGCCAGTCACAGCACCAGTTCCCTCTCCTCCACCCCGGCGGCAGCGCCCCGCGGCACAGAGGGGGCCCTGGAACCTTCCTAAACGCCAGCATGCAGATTGATGCCTCTTCGAGTGCGATTACACAGAGACTCAGTGCTATTGATTCCCGGTGCTTTCCTTTCCCTACAACGCCCAAAAGATCTCCTTTTTGTCAGGCTCCGTTCTCCTGTGCCGACAGAGTGGGCATTGTTAGGAAAAATCTTGCTGCATTCCCTTCTTTAAAATAAATCCCTTTTATTATTCATACACGGGGTCTGAGCCACTCTGGCTTCTTGGTACCTTGTTTATCATCAAAGTCCATGAATTCTGCTTTAAAAAAATAATTCACCTCCTTTGCTGGCATCCTTTCTGAATAACCACGAGGGCAGGTGGAGCTGGAAGCCAGGAACGCGTCTGGGAGCAGGTAGTGAATTGCTGGGACAAACGCAGCCAGAGAAGTGAGCGCCACTCATGCTGGCAGTTCACATTGGCTTCCCCAAATCCTCTGCACAACAACAATTATGAAGAAATGTGTCGCTTCAGCCTTTTTTTCCGGTATAAAAAGGAAGGAGAGCGGTATGATGTCTATGGCTCCCATGGAGCTCCTCGCTGCCCTGGGTGGGACAGGAGCTGTTTTCCTATCTGTGCAGCTCAGGAATCCGAGCTCGGGGCTGGTCCTTGGGAACGACCCAGAGAGGAGGTTGTTAGAAGTGGCGGTCATGGATTTAAGTTGGATCCCGCTCCTGGCAGAGGTGTGAAACACCTGTCCGTGCTGGGTCCTTTGCTGGCTGCAGCACGTGGTGCTCGCAGCAGCGACCCTCCTGGGGCAGCGCTCCAGAAGGGGAAGAAGCATTGCCTACACCTCACCAAGCATCTCCGTTCACTGTAAATCTGAATGTATTCTTTTGTTCCATTCATTTGCCTTGAGAATGAGAAAAACACCGCTGCCAGTTTGCAGGTGAGTGCCATCCTATCACTGCCCACCCTGATCCAGAGCCCCTCCCCAGCTTTCCTGGAGCCCCTTTCCATACTGGCAGCTGCTCTAAGGTCTCCTCGCAGCCTTCTCTCCTCCAGGCTGAACAACCCTAACTCTCCCTGCCTGTCCTCGTATGGGAGGTGCTCCAGCCCTCGGATCATCTCTGTAGATTTAAGCAGATATCTGTACCAAGGTAAAAGAAGATCTAGAACATTGGTATGAAAGGAAAAGAAGTCCCCAGGCAAAGGCCAATTCACTTTAATCCCCTAAAGCTTATGGGTAATAATGGAGGTCAGATGGGCAGTTACTTTTCTGGACAATATCTCCGTACCATGAACTGGAACAACGTGGACAGCTGGAATGGTGTCGAAGAGACATATTTATTTGCCATAATTTAACGTCAGCTTCAAAGAGATCAGATTTTTCACGGCACTTCATATCCTGGCAGGAGAGCAGGACCGATGAGGGCTGACGCAGAGGCAATGAAAAATGTGAGAGATCTCCATAAAGTGAAGCCGTCAGCTTTAAGGTTCAGCTGGATGAACTCCTGCCCAGGATTTATGGTGTGGAATGCAGAGCTACGGCCGCTTCTGAAATCATCACTAAACTCACAAGGAAAAGGGGAATGGACTTGAGCTTGCGCGAGGGCAGGGCACGATTTAAACAGGTTCATCTTTTCCGGCTCTCTCTGCCCTGCTTGCTCTGCACACATCCATATTAAAAAGCCTCTCAGGAGAATGAGTTCCACTGCCTTTCAATGAAACCTGGCTTTCTTATAATTCATAGACTTTAGAGAGACCACAGGATCATAGAATGGTTTGGGTTGGAGGAGACTTCAAAGCCCACCCAGTCCCACCCCTGCCATGGGCAGAGACACCTCCCACTGGATCAGGGGCTCCAAGCCCCATCCAACCTGGCCTTGAACCCCTCCAGGGATGGGGCAGCCACCCCTGCTCTGGGCAACCTGGGCCAGGGCCTCCCCACCCTCACAGGAGAATAACTCTCCTAAAATCTCATCTCAATCTCCCCTCTTTCAGCTGAAAACCGTTCCCCTCATCCTGTCCCTGCCCTCCCTGATCAAAACCCCTCCCCAGCTTTCCTGTAATCCCTCACCTGGCATCCAGACCCCACAGAATACAAACCGAGGAGAACAGGGCTTTCCCTGGCCCCCAAGCCAGCAGGCGAGGTCCTGCCCTTAAAGCACCTACCAGCACCCCACGGGTAGGAAAAAGCCCCGGCGATGCAGAGGGAACTGCCCAACACTGTTCCTGGAGGAGATGGGGATTGCATCCCTTTGGTGATGATGTGCCTCAGGACCAGCCTCTTGTCCCATACATTTGGTATTTCAGCACATTCAAACCAGAGACTTGGGGAAAGGAATGACAGAACCCTCTGTTTTCATCAGAGCGATGCAAATGCCCAGCATTACCTAATCCACCCCATTTTGTGGAACTGCATTTTATCGTCAGGCTGTGAAACAGCGCTGTGTGAGGAACACTGGAGCTAATGAGCTCATGCTGCCCATCTTCAACCAGACAGCCACGCATTGCAATGAGGTGATCAATTGGGGTCATAAATAATTTTTATCAGAATAACACACTTTATTGATGTGCAGGTCTGTACATAACGAGGGAGAGGTACCGTGAATGCCCTTATTACAGCACCACAAACTCACACACGTGTCCCAGGAGGCTCAGGTTCAGCAACCAAACAGGGAGCAGGTCCTTGCTTGGGAACTCAGTTATAAAATGTTACCTGAGCCTCCAGCGGCCACAACGCTGCACAGAGACACAAAGGGAGCACAGAGTTCTTTGGTGAAACAATGGAAACCATCCCTAGCTTGCACGGAATCACAGAATGCCCTGAGTGGGAAGGGACCCACAAGGCTCATCGCATCCAACTCCTGTTCCTCCACAGGACACCCCAACATTCACCTGATGGGGCCGAGGGTGTTGGCCAAACGCTTCGGCAATACCTCCTGCCCCTCACAGCCTCACCTGGGGCTCACACCTGCCTCAGGGAACAAACCCATGCCAGGGAGGGGATGCCTCGCAAGGAGGAAAGCGCACAGTACAACAGCGCTGCCGCTTTTGTTCCAGCCTGACTGTAAAGTTGCTTTTCTTGGAAGAATTTGTGCCTGTTCCTGTGCCGAAGCTCCACCTCCTCCAGCTCTGGCGTGGGGAGCGATGCCATTTTGGGTGGCTGGGATGAAGCTGGCACTCTGCTCCCAAGCAGGGCACTCGGAGCAGGAGAAGGGGCACGGAGGGGCTCAGGGCCTGACCATGGCCACAACAAGAGAGGAGCTGGGGTCCCACGCAGCCCCGAGACCCTTCTGGTTAAAGCCCCTCGCCACCTGCCCTCTGCTCGTTCGGCAGAGGTTGCCAGCTCACCAGCATTCAAGACTTCCAGCTCAAGGGTACTGATACACCATGACATCTCACAAGGGGCTGGAGAGAGGAGAATTTGCCAGAAATAGGCAGCTGTTACTTCTGTTGCAAACTCTCTTTTCATCTCACATTCAATTATCAACCACGTAATGTATTTTTAGGAGCTCACAGTACAAGAGTGCTGTCGCTTTTGTTCCAGCCTGACTTTAAAGTTGTTTTTCTGGGAGGAGTTTGCACCTGTCCCTGTCCCAAACCTGGGGAACAAGAGCAAGTGGAGGCTCGGCAGGCATCTACAGACACCAAAAAAGAGAAAAGTCCAGGCTGAGGCAGGTCCAAGGGATGTGAATCTGATACAGAGGCAGAAAATGAGGCAGCAGAGGCAGACGGCGTCAACACCCACATCTTTAACAGGGTATCAATGCTGGGGACCCCAACACCTTTGGCAGAAGGCACGGTGGTTTGGAAGAAGACTGCCAAAAGGCTGCAGCACTGATGTTGCTCTGGGAGGGCTGCATCCTCCCAACGCCCCCACCTGCCCTCCCCTCTGCACCAGGGCCTTGCCCGGCCACCTCGCAAGAGCGGATGGCACCAGCCCTGTGGGGGAAGCTGAGGAAGTTATTAAAGTCTCTTGTCTCCATCCCCATTCACAAAGCACCTTTTATCACACTGGAAATATAAGCCACTCTGGTTAATGCTCGGGATTAGGTTGTAAGGAAAGAAAACAAAAGGGAAGCAGTTGCCTGGGTTAGGAGTGTTTTCAGCTGCAGTTGTTGCGCATCCCTGCTTCTTGCCAGGTTTTTTGTTGAGTCGGAGTAAAACATCAAAGTCCATTATCTTCCTCACTTTCCCTTTTCTTCTCCCTCTTGCCCCCAGCCCCTCGTTCTACAGCATGGTACAGAATTAATTTGGTTTACTCCGGCACACGCGATAGCCGCTTGCCTTCCTGACTCCCTGTCTGTAAGGAAACAAATTTCCTCCTTAAGCGCTTTCCACTTGACCTGCTCTTTTCTCCACTGAGAAAATTGAGGTCAGGGAGCTGCTGTTGCACCGTGGCAGCCGCTCCCGGAGTGCCCTGGGTGCACCTTCGAGTGCCGCAGCCGACGCAGACCCGGGGTCCCTGCCCGCTGCCGGCAGTGGCTCCGGCTGGGGCTCACGTTCCCTCCCAAGGGACATGGGCAGATTTAGGAAGGCGATGGCTCCATTTCCCACTTGGTCCAATTATTTTCCCAGCCTCTCCTGTGCTGTTGGATAGGTCCCATGAAACTAAAAAAATACAGACAGAGCCACGGTGTGGTCAGAGCTGCTTGAAGGCAGCAGTGAGTAAGGAGCAGCACTGCTGGCTGCAGCCACCCTGTTCATGTGCAGACGCCAGTGGGCTACGCTGAGGTGGCGGTGCAAGAAGAGAGGGATTTGCCTCACTGTTTCTTTCCTCCTTTTGTATTTCTACATAGAAAAATCAGCATGGACCCCATGCATGTGCTGGGCAGCCACTTCCAGCCCCCACGGGGTGAGTCCTTGACTTCCCCACCTGCTGGACCAGTGCTGCCAGGATCTGGGTACTGATCCACATCCCAGGGCTGATCCTCAGAGAGTTGCTGGCAGGGGGACAGGGCACGAGAAGCAGAGCCAAACATCAGAGCACATCCTCAGCTCAGAGTCACCACAGCGGCTCTGACACAGGGACGTGTGCAACAGCCAAGCCACCTCCAGATGCCTGGATCACCTTCACACTGCCACAAGGGCCTTAGGACTCCCAGCACAATTGATACCCCACCTTGAGATGCTCCTATACTTGCCAGAGTAGACTCATAGCCCCCCTTGTCCTAGCCCTGCACTGTCCTGTGCCGAGGACTCCAGAGCTGGACCCAGGGCTCCAGGTGGGTCTCACAGAGCAGAGCAGAGGGGCAGAATCCCCTTCCTCGCCCTGATGGTCCCACTGCTCTGGATGCAGCCCAGGACACGGTTCATATCCTCCTCCGATCCCTGCCTCCCTCCACTCGGTGCTGCCCAAACGGTGTGGAAGGAGGGGAAGGGAGAGTCGTGCTCTCTCTGAAGACACGGTGCTGACAGGCATCTCTCTGCAGCTCACTGCTCCGTCGACTTACAGCAACTCCCTCAGCTCCAGCCTCAGAGAGTTCGCAGCATCAGGGCACAGCCCTGCGCAGCAAAACATCCCCTGAGCTGCTGCAGGTGCCCTCTCTGAGGGCTGCTTGGGGAGCATGGGGCAGGGACTGCAGTTTTCCTCCTCCTCTTTCCCTCACCGCTTCCAGGTCAGGGGGAAAACAGGGAAGCGGTGGAGGCTGAGGCCAGGGCTGAGCAGGCAGCTCCTGGCCATGAGAAAGAAGGACACCCACCAACGGGTGGGAGGGACCCACGCCGCACGTGAAACCTGCCCTGCCTGCAGCCATTCCAGTCCTGTGGCGGGTGGGGAGGAAGAGAATTCCAAGCTAAATGCACAGATACAGAGGGATCTGTGAGACTTCAGTTTCATAGAATCATAGAACAGTTTGGGTTGGAAGGGTCATTGAAGATCATCCAGTTCTAAGCCCCTGCCATGGACAGGGACACCTCCCGTGAGTTTGGTCTTGGCAAGAAAAGGGTCCCAGTCTTGCACTTTCCTCCCCCACCTCCACCAGAGCCACCAGGTTTGTTCGCTATCCCACCTGCACTGGCCCTGGAGAGGCAGCTGGTCCTGCGCAAAGGCGACAACCTGTAGCCCACCAGGGTGGGCATGGCAGGCAGAGCTTACTGAGCAGTCATTGGCTCTGGAGATGTTAATCTGGATGTGTTAATCCCTCCGGCACCGGCAGAGATGATGCATTAATGCCAGCTGTGAACCTCTCATGCCTGCTGGTCCATCAGCTGCATCTTTGATCTGCACTCCCATTACTCCCTGACTATGATTTATTCATTTCATGGCAACGCCTGGAGAACCAAACCAAAGCCAAAGCCCTGCTGGGAGGCACTGGGCAAACTCACTGCAGGGCAGCTCCATCCCGAGAGAACTCCCTTTGGAAACGGGCTAGACACGGCCACAGCTCCAGGATGGCCAGTACGTCACGGGCACAGCACAACACCAAATGTGTGCAGCACGCTAAGACACCAAGAAAACCTGTCAGCATCCCTGTGGCATTGAACAACAGCACCGTGCACATACCTGGGAAGGGCTGCACTGCACAAGGGGGTCCCAGCACCCGCAGCCCCTGTCCTGGTGGGAAATCCCTCGAGGACACCTCTCGCACTCGGCTGTGATGGGCTGTGGTGGTGCAGGAGCAGCACTGCAAGAGAAAGAGCAGCTCTAACTCCTGAAGGTATTGCAGTACTTGTTTAACCCCTTTACCACACACACTGTCCCCAAAACCAGCGCTGCCCCAGTACCACTGCTGGATGAATGTAGAGAAGGGAAAAAACAGAGCACAGTGATTGCAGCATCAGAGAAAAGCAAGTACAACCATGGGTACCAGCACCCAGAAACAGCCTGCGGGCAACGGACTCGCTGCGCACCCACAGGCGATGCTGCTTCAGGGCACTTTCCTCCTATCCAAACACGCAGCTGTGTCTCTGAGGCACCAGGGAAGGGTATTTTTCCCCATTTCCCAGAGTTGGTTGTTGATACCCTGCTTGCCTGTACCTGGACGAAGATGGAGTGAATAATTTACACAAAATGATTTACTTGATGAACTCAAGTCTCTCTCCGCTCCTGGCATGAGCATCAACCGACTGAGGTTTCGACCTGTTGAATGTTATTCAACGCACTGATCCTGAGCATTGCTTTTCCAGGGCGGGAGCCAATTTGGGGAAGACTTCTGGTGTCAGTGCTGGATATTTACAACCAGATAATGGGGACTTGTTCGTGTTGCCTCTCTTTCTCTCCTTTCACAGGAAAACAACTCCATCCAGAAGCTGCAGCCAGAGAAGCACCTGAGAGCAGATGCCAAACAGTTCCTGCCTCAACTCTAACGAATGGCCACCATATTAAAAGCCTCCCGAATCACACAGAAAGGCCATCACGCCAACGGCTAATAAAGATCGCTAAGCAGCAATTATAGTATAATTACCTATCATCTCATTTTCAAAAGCGCAAGCAGTTAAAAGACAGCAAATGAAACGACACTGAGCTTCTTACGCTGCCCGTGTAATGAACAAACACATCGCCCACGGCGAGCTCAGAGGAACTTATCTCTCATTACAATAAAAAAGTCTTAACCTTGACCAGCACTCTGCATGCAGGCGGTTTGCTGGGCTCCCCGTCAGCTGTTCCAGTACTCACAGAGTCACAGAATGGTCTGGGTTGGAAGGAACCCTGAAGCGCATCCGCTTCCAACCCCTTGCCATGGGCAGGGACACCTCCTACTGGACCAGGTTGCCCAAAGCCTCTTCCAACCTGGCCTTGAACACCTCTAGGGTGGATGAGGCTTTGAGTAATCTCAACCGTCTCGTTTTCAAGCTCTTTGCTTAACAGAAAATATTACAAAATGAAATAGTTCATATTCAATAGTTGCGCACAAGTCTTTTTTGTATTTTTTTCAGATCCCTTTAACGCAATTTAGAACAGAAAACGCCCGGCATAAATCCACGACTGCACTATTAATGCCAAAAGGCGAACACCTAGAGTTAATCTGTTCCGCTAATGGGTGCTATATCATACATTAAGTCAGGTTAAGCGTGCTGTGTAATAAAGATCAGTGGTGTGAGATATGCTGAGATCACTGATTCAAGCACAACAGTTCTGCTGGGTGATGGTCACGGCCCTTTAATGGAACGCCTGTCCGAGAGCTGCCCCAGGGTGGAGAAAACTCTGGTATGTTGAAGGTGCGTCCTGTACCAAAACAAAACAACCTGCTATAACGTTAACACTTCTTTCAAAACCAACTCTCATGCAATTTGTAAACTCTTTGTATTTAAAGAATCAAAATACAGCATGGGAGCACCCAGTGACAGGCCAAGCAGTGACTCTTCCCCTACCCACCAACGCTGATGCCAGCAGTAGCTGCCACGACCAGCGCAGGACAGACGCCTCCCTCCAGAGAGAGGAGCCGTGTTCAGCACAAAGCAGGCCACCCTTGGTGTCTAACAGATTCCTAGGGATGTGAATACATTTCATGAGTTATTTCACATGCTTTACAGGCGGCTGGATAACAATGGGAAATTCACATACAAAACACTTCTTTATACTATTTCTGATTAAATTACTCTCAAGCAAGCACGTGTATTGTGGCAAAGTCTTGCTGCACATCTACAAACACCCTGCCCTGTCCTGTCCGTGGCTGCAATGACAACGACACTGCTCCAAGGGTCTCCTGCCATTACGATGCTATCTACCACCTCTTCTGGAGGAAAGAGGGAAGCTCCTTCCAGCCTAGCAGAGCTCCACACCCCTAAGACAACCCCAGAGCTACAGGCTGGTGGGTCCAACCTGTGGGCGAGCTGAGCTGGCTGCCAAATCTTGGTGCTGGCTACCCAGGCACGAGGAGCTCCAACCAAACACTTGGCTCACAGAGGATCACTGGAAGTCCTCACACAGAGCTCCTGTATTTGTTCAAATCACACCTCCCTTCCAGGAGATGGCAGAATATGGAGCCAGAAGCCTGGCTGCTGAACCTGAGTGTGAAGCCAATGTGACTTTCTCTCCAGCTCATGGAAGTTTAGCCAATCGCAAAGCCCTCCCAACTCCTGCCCGTGTGGCTGCTGCCATCCCAGGACACCAGAAGCACTAAACTTCTGTCTACAAAGGGCAAGATCTGCTCATTTCTCAAAGGAGGGCTGGACCTGGGTGATCTTTACGGTTTCTCCCAACTCAAAACATTCTACGATTCTATGATGTTTGCAGCAGCCGTGACCCAACTCCAATCCAGGTTGGATCTTGTAAGGCAGGGGCTGCAGGGGCTGAGAAATGCCTCTGGGTCTGCTCGCAGACTTGCAGCACAGTGTTCGCTGGCAAAATCACCAGCGGAACTCGTACATGTCTGGCTCGTGGAGGAAAGTTTTCCCCGCTGCAGGATGCTCTTGTGGAGAGTATCTGCCCAAGTAATTCACCCACTAGAGAAGGCTTGAGCTGGATCAGCTTTAGTTTTCATTCTGGATTCACAATCTGCAAAATAAACCGGACCCAGTTTGGTCTTGGATTTAGAGCTGATGGAGAAAATCTTCCCTGGTCACTCGAAAGGACGGGTAAGAGTGAAATGACAAAAACCTGAAGATCAAAAACATGAATTCAAAGGAGGAAGAAAGAAACCTTGCAAGGCACACGGCTTCTTGGGCGGTGATGTTCAAGAGCTTGGAAAGAGCTCAGGCCAACCCCACTGACCCTAGCAGCACAAGAAGTGACCCTGGAGAACTTCGGTCTCTTTCTCCGAGGTGTCCTTCGAAGGCTGCACTGTCTGGAGCCAGCCCTGTCAGCCCGTGATTGCAGACTCCCCCAGAGGAGCTCATCCCTCATGGTGGGATGTGTTTATGAGCAGCCACCAGCCCTGGGAGGTGATTGATACTGATTGGAATTGTTATGCAAATAGACTTCTGCTCCTTTCCCAGCTACCACTGCTCCCAGGTTGTTTCCCATGTTCTTTAACGTGAAACTGCTTTTTCTCCAGGAAATTGGCTTTTTTAAAATAAGGAACGGGTGAGCCGGACCCTTTGGCCCGAAAGGTCCTCAACCAGAGCAAGAAATGTCACAGACCCTGAGCATGGATGTTTATCAGTTGTGAGGAAAAGAAACGTCTCTGTTACTTCCTTTTTTCTTGCCTTGCACTTCCCTTCGCAGGTGTTTGTCACCCTCTGTTGATACAGAACATTTCTAAAGGTATCAGAGCAACTTAAATGCCCAAAGTCTCACATCAGAATCGTGGGACGGTTTGGGTTGGAAGGGACTTCAAAGCCCATCCAGTTCCACCCCACAACACAAGCGGTGAGATTTGCTGCTGACACGGTTGTTATCACTTAGTCCAGACCAGCAGAGATGATCCTGGCACCTCTTAGGTCTGATCCTGGGAGTGGGCAGCTAACAGCGAAGGGTCCCATTACTCCAGGAACATCTGGGGCTGCTGCGTGACCACCAGGTGGTTACAAGCCCTGGCCGGTCAAGGAATGCAATACAGGATTCAAACCAAGGCAGCGTGTCCCACTGGTGGGCTGAGTCCAGCCTGAAGGGGAGCTGGTAGGTGAGTGCAATAACAAGATCAGAGACTCAATTTAAGACAAATCAAGGTGCTGAGTTTGTGCAAAACCATTTTCCTCTCCCATCCCCACCAGGGCTCCCACAGCACAAGCGCTCTCAGACAGCGTGGCTCCCGATCACTGCACCCACCCTTGGAGCATGAAACAGAAATGAGCGTCTGCTTAATAGCAAACTGCAAACGCTCCATTACACGCCCAGTTGTTCATGTATTTCTGCTGCCTTTGACTGGTAGGCAGGCCTCCAGCTCCAAGAGAACATTTTCAGAAACATCAATGATGTCCCTTAATCACGGCAGAAATAACTCACCCCTCATCACACGGGAAGAGCAGTTTGAGCAAACAACAAGCTTTTAAACGACCCAGGGAACCACTCATGCCTTCTGTTTCTGGGACACAAAGAGGTTCATCAGGACAAGGGAAATCTCAAAAAATTCCTAAGACTGGGTGGAGTAAGAGGAGATGTGGCAAAGCACCAGTGTCAGAATAAATGATGCAACAAGAAACACATCTTGGCCAGTGTATTCATAAAATCATGGAGTGGTTTGGGCTGGAAGGGACCTCAAAGCCCATCCAGTTTCTCTCCCTGCCATGGGCAGGGACACCTCCTGCTGGATCAGGGGCTCCAAGCCCCATCCAACCTGGCCTTGAACCCCTCCAGGGATGGGGCAGCCACCCCTGCTCTGGGCAGCCTGGGCCAGGGCCTCCCACCCGCACAGCAAAACATTTCTCACTAAGATCTCATCTCAATCTCCCCTCTTGCAGCTCAAAACCGTTCCACTCATCCTGTCCCTGCACTCCCTGATCCAGAGCCCCTCCCCAGATTTCCTGGAACCCCGTTCAGTCCTGGAAGCTGCTCTAAGGTCTCACTGAAGCCTTCTCTTCTCCAGACTGAACAACCCCAACTCTCCCAGCCTGTCCTCATATGGGAGGTGCTCCAGCCCTTGGATCTTTGTGCCTGAATGCAGATCCGCTGGTGGGAATCACGTCTCTCTGCCTCAAAATTCTGCCATAACAAGGCAGGAGAAACCCACGGCTCATTCTAGGAGTGCCAGGTGGGGCAAAATAAAGGAGTTAGCAAGAACAACTATAAAATGCAGCCATTAACCCTGTCCACACATGTGGAGCAACCTGTGACCAGCGAATTCCAACCTCGGCCTCTCCTGATGCTGTACACACCAATTAATTCCCACGTGCTGGTTTCGCAACCCAGTTACCACTGCAGAAAAAAAAGACACTAAACATTGTTAGAGAATTCATCATTTCTACTGGTTTCAATTTGCTGTAATGAAGATGCAAGACCTTTCAGTTTGATTCAGTCAGACCCATTCACAAGCCACCTTATGATCCATTAGTTCAATCCCTCCAAATCTGATTGCAGGGTGTTTTGATTCAAATCAATTGGTTTGAGCTTTTCTCCATTGATTTCCATGGACTCACATTATTCTACCCAGACTTCACTTAAACTTAGGGATTTGAACCAAGACAGCACGGGTACCACGAGGGAGGCATCCACGGGTTGTTCAGCCTGGGGAGGAGAAGGCTGCAGGGAGACCTCAGAGCAGCCTCCAGCACTGAAAGGGGCTGCAGGAAAGCTGGGGAGGGACTTTTTACAAGGGCATGGATTGACAGTACAAGGACAAATGGCTTTAAATTGGAAGGGGGAAGAGTTAGGTTGGACATTAGGAAGAAATTCTTCATGATGAAGGTGGGGAGGCCCTGGCCCAGGCTGCCCAGAGCAGGGGTGGCTGCCCAATACCTGGAGGGGTTCAAGGCCAGGTTGGATGGGGCCTGGAGCCCCTGATCCAGTGGGAGGTGTCCCTGCCCATGGCAGGGGTGGGACTGGATGGGCTTTGAGGTCCCTTTCAACCCAAACCATTCCATGGCTCTCTGATTCTATGAAAAGGGTGGATTAGCAAATATGCAGCAGCCACTCCTCCCCATGCTCATCTCCCCAAAGAAGATCCCTCGAAGGAGGCTCCTCTCCTGCTGACACTTTCTACAGTCTAATCCACAGGGTGCATTCCCTTCTGAAACCTCTCTAACTGACCTAACTCATGCAGAACTGACATCAATCCCAGCGGGAGAAGGCAGCACAATCCTTGTTGAGCTTTGTCACAAAATCAGGTCAGTGAAACAAACCCAAAGAGAATCTTTCCGATACACTGGAAGGGTTTCTGTCAAAACCCCAGCACCTCATTTTTACTAAGAAGCAAGTCTGAAGTATGAGCAAGCCTGGAGAAAGCCTTATGCAAATCCCAGGCTGAGGCAAAAGGAAAACCAGCTTGGCACCCCCCTCTGCAAAGATGAGATACTGGCAACAAAGACATGTGGGATGTCAATGGCTTTCCTTAAACTGAAGCCTGCAGCACATATGAACATGAGCTGAACACGAGCCAGCAGTGACCCAGTTTGCCAAGAAAGCCAAGAGCATCCTGGCTTGGATCAGCCATGGCATGGCTAGCAGGACCAGGGATGAGATCGTCCCCTGGGGCTCAGCGCTGGTGAGGCCAAACCTCGACTCCTCGGTTCAGTTTTGGGCCCCTCACTTCAGGACGGACACTGAAGGGCTGGAGCATGTTCAGAGAAGGGAACAGAGCAGGGGAAGGGAGCTGGAGCCCAGGGGTTTTGGGAGCAGCTGAAGGACCTGGGGCTGTTTAGCCTGGAGAAGAGGAGGCTGAGGGGAGACCTCATCGCTCTCTGCAGCCCCTGGAAGGGAGTTTGTGGTGAGGTGGGCACTGGGCTCTGCTCCCAAATGACAGGCAATAGCATGAGAGGAAATGGCCTCAAGCAGCTCCAGGGGAGGTTTAGATTGGATTATTAGGGAAAATTTATTTACTGAAAGAAAGGCAAAACATTGGCAGAGGCTGCCCAGTGCAGTGGTGGAGTCTCCATCCCTGGAGGGGGCATGTAGAGGTGGCACTAGGGGACACGGTTTAGCAGGCACGGTGGGGTTGGGCTGACGGCTGGACTGGATAAGCAGAGAGGTCTTTTCTACCCTTAATGCTTCCAAGATTCTATGATCCTTCAGTCAGCAAGTGGCACAGAGGCCAGGGCACATCACTGTACCCTGCAGTTCGAGGAAAGAGATGTCCAGTTCACAGCCCAGTTAACATGTTGGGATTCCCAGTCCCACCAGAATGGGTCACTCTGGAAGCCTCAGGTTTTATTCCCATCTCAGAAATCAAGCTGCAAGCTCTGTGGAACGCAATCGGTTCTGCTTACGGGTACTTGGGCTTCTGAGAGATGACTGTGTACGACGGGGGGAAAAGGACTCAGAGGGAGGAGGAGAACCTGACTCGCGCATTGCTTAATGGAGTGCGAATGAATTGGACAGCACTCCTGCTAACGTGTTGGGATCGCGCTTAGCAGTGTGAATGACCTCGTTGAAGCTAAAAAATGAATATTCACAGCTGCGCATGCGAGCCTTGGATGCTCAATGCACACGCTTGGTGCTGCCGCTGCCTCCAATGATGTGGGTGCGATTCCCCCCTTCTGCCGTTCGATATGCGACCCTGATGCCGTGGAGGAATAGAGCCTTTCGTGGGGGGCACCGAGAACATCTGGGGAGCTGTTTTTCCCTTCTCAGTGGAGAGCGCATTGTGTTGTACCACTGCCCTTGGAAGAAAACACTGAACATAACAGCGCGGAGTTACGGGGTGGCAGTGCACTAAATGAAGCCTGGGAGCGTGTGGTAATGGATCTGACTTCTAAACAGCTCGTTTGCTGCAGCTTCAGGTTTGCCCATCAATCTCACAAGTGTTTATCAGGAACTGCAGGGAAGCAGCTCCATACAGAGTTACCTGGAAAAAAACCCACATGGTTCCTTTGGAACTCCACAAGCACAGGGAGGGCACGGCCCGTGCGGTCCCACGACTGCCAGACACAGTTAAATGTAGTTATGAGTCTCGTATGTAATTACAGTATGTAACGATCCCCACGTATTTAGATTTTGAGAGAACTGAGATTGTTCAGCCAGGAGAAAAGAAGGCTGCGGGGAGACCTTAGAGCAGCTCCCAGTGCTGAAAGGGGCTCCAGGAAAGCTGGGGAGGGGCTCTGGATCAGGGAGGGCAGGGATAGGATGAGGGGAATGGTTTTCAGATGAAAGAGGGGAGATAGAGATGAGCCGTTACGGAGAAATGGGGAGGCCCTGGCCCAGGTTGCCCAGAGCAGGGGTGGCTGCCCCATCCCTGGAGGGGTTCAAGGCCAGGATGGATGGAGCTTGGAGACCCTGATCCGGTGGGAGGTGTCCCTGCCCATGGCAGGGGTGGCACTGGATGGGCTTTAGGTCCCTTCCAACCCAAACCATTCTAAGATTCTATGACTCTATTTCTCATGTTGGCTTTTTAAAAAATGTCTCTTTTAGTGAGAAGAAAACATAAATACATAAAATTGCTGAAATATAAGGTTTTCTCTCGGTCTCTGAGCACAAATTTTTGCTCAACTCAGCATATTTTTAAATCCTTCCAGGCACAGAGTCGGGAGCTGCACTGTGCTCATCAGAACTCGCATCAGACAGCAGAAGCATGGAAGAGAGCTCACACGGACTGGGAAAAAGGGAGGTTCGGCACATGACTCACCACCATGGCAGAGTGTAAAAGGGAAAGGGAATTGCCCAGAATCAAGTGGAATTGGTTCATACTGGCTCGCTCAAACTCTCCTGGTCTGTGCCCGCCTACCCTCCCAGCCGTTGGAACCTTCCTCTCTCTACGCTAAAACTCTTGCAGAGACAGAGGCACGAGCTGTGTGGCTGCACGGAGCACGGCTGTCACGCATCCCTCACGCTGCCCTTGATGCAGACACCCACGAGCACCCCAACCACCAGCACACGTTTGGCAGCTTCTGTGTCCTGGGGGAGAAAAGCACCCTGGGGTAGAAATCATCAGCAGGGCTGAAGGCACAGGAGGGCAATGACATTAGAAACGGTGGTGGAGGATGCGTTTTGTTTCCTTGCCTGGCCCTGATCACATGGTCATGATGGAAATGTCTCCACATGCTCCTTGGTCTTGGGAGGTGAGGGTGCCTAGCTGGGCTTCAGCATAAAGTCCTCTCATTGGAACGGGAGGCTGCTCCCCCTCTGTTCCTCACCCAGAAGAGTTCACCCTTCCTCTGTTGCTGCGCATCCCGATGCTGAGACTTTTCAGGGCGCACTACAGTTTAAACAGGATTGATTTACGCCCCTACCCATGTTCTCTGGCACGTTGGAACACGTTTATACACGCACTCCCTAACGAGGGCTCCGACGCGCTACTTAGCCCGGTGTTATTTAGAACACCTTTTCAATGACCTGCAACGCGCCCACCTCTGCTTGGTCCAACACGCAGCCGATAACAGATTTGTCAGTGAAATTGCCTCGCTATCAAAATAATAAACCCCAAGCCGCAAGGTGACATTTGGGTGGAATTCAATTCACTTCTTTGTGTTTTCCTTTCTTTTTGTTTTATGTATGATATCTTTTTCCCTTTGAGTCCCACTCGAAGGTCAGCGGAGCGGAGGAAGTGAGTTGTTATTAAAAGGGAAAGCTTTATTTGATTTAGAGAAGACTCAGAGCTACTAAGGTGGATTTCTGACAGGGGAACACGGGATCAGTCATTCCTCACGGTGCAGTGTGAACGTACAGCTCTTAAAGACCAACACCTTTCACTCCAGGTCTCCCCCCTGCTGGGAGAGGAGTTGGGTTGTGGAACATGATCTCTGAATTCCCAGAAGGCGTTTGTTGAGCCTCACTGCTTCTCTACTCACAACAACAGAAAGCAACAGTTTGCAATTAACTATGGATGCACTTAAACCCAGACATGAGCTCACACTGCTGGCTGGGCAGAGTTAATTAATAAATAATGACGATGATGATGAATAAAGATGGAAATAAACAAAGGGGTCTCTGTAGCTGGCATGAAGTATTGATGTCTTCGATGACTTCTGACCGACCCTCCCTCCCCAGGACTCCATTGCTTCTGAAACACCCTGCAAGCTGCCAGTAGATGCAAGACTTTGTCCAAAACAATGTTCCTCAGCTATGACACAAGGAAAGACTTTGACTCCAGATCCTTGGATCAACAATCCACAAAAACTGGGCGACTGGGCCAAAACCCACCATGGTGATGACTGAGAAATGCACTGAAACAAAAAGAGGATGAGTGTTTGGATGCTAACTGCCACGCTCAGGCAGACGCTGCGATGCAGTGCGGGCAGCTCCTGCCGCTAAGGAAGCTCCTTTTCGAGAATTGCCAGAGGATTTTGATAGATCTTCATACCAAGCTTCTGGGCACTGTACCCCCACCCCGTGCCTCCTTCCCGTTAAGCAACCAACAAGCATCCAGGAGAGGACGTTTCAGACACTGGCAGATGCAGGTTTGGAGGGAGCCCTATCTGAAATGTTCATGAATCCCTCCGAGGACCTTTTCAGCCCAACTGTCCCCTTGCACCCCGCTCAGCCTCTTGCTGTGCCAGACCCAGAAAGCTCTGCCTGGGAAACGGGTGCTACTCCACCTCATCGGTGCCGTGTTTGCAGGACAGAGGAGAAAGGGATGAGCAGGTCCCGCAGCAAAAAACAAGGAGCGGGGAATGGGTAGGAGGTACGCCAAGATGAAAAGGGGTCCCGGAGTGATTTATTTTAGAGCATACCATGTTAACCACCAGTAAAGAAGAATCAGAGGCTGATGCTGTTTATGCCTTTCCCCCCTCGATCTGGCCCTCCAAATCCTTGTTATATTTGTCCTAACGGAAGTATTGATCTGAACAGAAATGATTGATGAGCAAAACCACCACGCTTAGCTGTGTCCTTCTTTCCTCCAAAACAGGGCTTTCAGCAAGAACCTCAATTAGGGGTGTTCCTTAGAAGGACGAAACCTACTTTAATGCTTATTTCATGTTCCTCATCCATAAATATTATCATAGAGGAGAAAGATATTTTCCCTTTAAAGACCAGTGGCTGCCCCATTCCTGGAGGGGTTCAAGGCCAGGCTGGATGGGGTTTGGAGCCCCTCATCCAGTGGGAGATGTCTCTGCCCATGGCCAGGGGTGGAACTGGATGGGCTTTGAGGTCCCTTTGACCCAAACCATTCCATGACTCCATGATCCCTGGGGGAGACTACTGGGAAACTGGGATTTGGGGATGCAGGGCTCAGCTGGTGAAACCAACAGCGTACAAAGGACCAGACTTCATGCTGAAAACCACAGGGTTCAGGCAGTGGCAAACCCACAAGGAGGGAAGCAGCTGACTGAAATAACCGCTGTTTCCTCATTTTTAATATTTTCCACCACCACTGCTGGTGTCAGTCATTGTTAAGTATTAAATTGCATAAAATACAAACTCTTGGAAACAAACAGCAGTGCTTATCAGCCTGTGTCAAAAGTCAATTTTTTCTCTACAGCAGTTTCACCTGGAAATTACTATGGGAGCACTGCACTCGGCAGCTCAGCCCCACACAGAGCCCGGCTCCACAGCACGAGACCTGTCCAAGAGGGATGGGGCAGCCACCAGTCTGGGCAACCTGGGCCAGGGCCTCCCCACACTCATAGCAAAACATTTCTGCCTAAGATCTCATCTCCGTCTCCCCTCTTTCAGCTCAAAAACATTCCCCTCGTCCTGCACTCCTTGATCCAGAGCCCCTCCCCAGCTTTCCTGGAGCCCCTTTCAGCACTGGAAGCTGCTCTAACGTCTCCCTGCAACCTTCTCTTCTCCAGGCTGAACAACCCCAACTCTCCCAGCCTGTCCTTGTCCAGGAGGTGCTCCAGCCCTCGGATCATCTCCGTGGCCTCCTCTGGACTCGCTCCAACAGCTCCATGTCCTCCCTGTGCTGAGGACTCCATCCTGTACTGAGTTCCCTGGCATGACCAGAACGGTCTCTGCAGGTCTGCGCTGCCGCAGTGCCCCGTGCCGGCTTGCAGGCTTTGCCAACGACCAAGTAAGATTTGCAGAACCACGTCTGCACTTTCTTCCCCGCCCCAGGACAAGACAGGCTAGCGCACACGCTCTGCCAGCGGAGGCTGTGCTGTTATGTTATGCCAAAGTCATAACTCACTGCCAGTAACCTTAATTAAAAATATTAATGCTGGAAAAGCGTGTCTGAGAAGACCGCTGTTCCATTCTCCTTTCCATACAATCATTCTGTAATTGCAGCAATTCCCGTAGCTCGGGGAGGATCGCTCCCCAGGGCCTGCCTGGGCCTCCGGGTGCAAAACCCGTTATTATTTTGCAGGCTCGCTCCACCACCAAGGTGTTCCCATTTAATTAGAAAGAAGGAGAATATATACTAGGGAGAATGCATTATGGACTGGGAACGAGGCCACGTGTACGAGCTGCTGCCGAGCGGCTCCACGAGCAGCTTCCCGCACACTGTGGCCGACGGGGAAGGGAGGAGCGGACACACATCCACCTTCCTGGCACAGCCCAGCCTTGGCAGGGAGGAGATGAAGCAGGACATTTCCCAGCAGCAGGCGCTCTCCTCCTCTTCCCAGATATGCTGGAGCAGCAAGGAACGTGAGAAGAAGCAAAGAGTAGAAAAAGGCTCCACAATGCAGAGGCTTGGGGGAATTGTAGAATCATAGAATAGTTTGGGTTGGAAGAAACCTTAAAGATCAAAACCTCTGCCATCATGAGGAAGGAAGCTCCCTCTGCCCTCTAGGGACAGTGGTGTCAGCTGTTCCATGCTGGGACAAGTCCAGGAGAGGAACAGTGATGGAAGAGAGTCTGACAGGTATCAGAGGTTCAACTTTCCACATATAAAAGAAACACAGAGCCATCAGCAGAGTCCTCCTGACTGCCACGGGAGGACAGAAACTCAGCTGGGATAATGTGGGATGTTTCACTACCTTAAATCTCTCTGAAAGTCACCTCACAGAGTAAAAACCACATGGAGATGTACTCCCGCTGATGCAATGCTGTGGTAGAGAGAAGGCAGGGAAGGGATGCCGCCCAGAGGGACCTCTTTCAAGGGCAGCTCTCCAGTTTTGATGCTGTCACTCCAGTCCACCCAGTTCCTACCTGCACAGGAGCCAGGGAAGCAGCCAGCATTAAAGGGAAGGTCACCCCCCATTTCACATTTCTGAAAAATACAGAACCTTTGGAAGAAGAACTTCTCCCAGGTGAGAACACTTAATCACAAATATACTGGGGAAAACCATGATTTCACCACAATTCTTATACCACCACATGACAGACAAGGACTGTTTTCCATCCCTAATGCTCCTGCTCCACTAGAGTTGGAACAAGGTTTACCTAATGCTGTTGCTCTGCATGCACTGCAATCACTTTGCGCACAGGAATAGATGTTTGCAAACTGAAGACTCCTCATCCTGGGTTTCCCAGCCTTTCCCTTAGGAATACAGAATGTAATAAAGCAGACACAAGTTACTCTGAATGGAGTAACTTTATCAGAAGTGCTCCTGGGGTGCTCATCACAGGCTCATCACGGGGCGACGTGACAATAATGCCGCGCAGAAATGTGCTGCTGTCCTTCCCAGCAGAAACGAGGAGCCGTGATACCAGGGCCTGTCACAGCTTGACAGGACTCATACAACATCTGGTGACAGTGTGGTAATTAACTTGCGTCACCGGCGAGCACTAACGGTTTTGCTTGCACATGGTGTGTAATAACAGGGATTAATTCAGGATATCAGTTATTTATTTACTGCGAATCACAGCACCCTCGGCAAGTGGAGGAGAATGGGTTGGGAGCAGCCCTGAAGAGAAGGACCTGGGAGTAATGCGGGATGAGAAACACCACATTAAACCTTGCTTCAAACGCTGCTACAGCCATTTCCAGCTGTGTCTGGGAGCAGGGGAGCCTCTTGCTCCCTGCACTCCGCACCTCGGAGAGATCCTGCGTGACCGAGGCACTTGTTAACCCCGGCCACGAGGAAAGGCCACGCTGGCAGCTAAACACCCTCAGCACCAGCACCGCTGGTGCAAACCTGCTGAGCATCTGCAGCCCTGGGGCCTGTTGCACTCTCCTGTAGGGATTTCCTCCATTGTTTAATCCCCTCGTGCCAATTTCAATGCTGTCATTTGCTTGAGCCTTTAATTCTCAGGTATTCCACTTTCTTGTTCTATCATAAGGAAAGAGCCTCGTGGCCAAGGACTCCCACACCAGCTCGGGTGGGGAGGTTATGGATGCCAGGCTGCTCCATCCCTCCCTGCCCAGCGTGGATCCCAGTGTTCCTGCTGGCTTTATTTTAGGCTTGATGCATCTCTGAGAAATAGCTTCTGGGCTGGAATGGTTCTTAGGAAATGCACTCACCAGCAGCGAGTGGGATGTTTTCACCTCCTTTGGGACCACAGCCACCTGATGTAAATGATCACCTCCTCAGCCAACCTTTTCTGTTGGGCTACAACATCAAATAAACAGAATAAACCATTCTGAAACTCCATGACAGGAGCCCGAGACACCTAAAATAACAGACAGAAGTGACAAGTGCTCCCAAGAGTGGTTTTCCTTCTTTCCCTGCTTGACATTTCACTGATCTCTTCTCTGCAGAAAGCTCTGATGCCTCCACACGTTTTCTAATCTCACTTAAGAAAATCAGAAGACTCCTGGCGAGGGGAACCTACTTTCTTAAGCTTTTAAAGGCCCACAAACTCCTAGATAAAAACCAATGAGCAGGACAAAGTGGTACCTGGAGCTCCTGCAATTGCTAGGTTAACAACCAGACACACAGGATGAAATGGAAACCAAACAGCTTTAAGAGCTGTTTTCACATTGAGTTTTGATTTCTTCCCCCCATTTGCAGGAGAATGGCCAGATTGCATCCAGAGAGGTCCATCAGCCTGAGCGCCCAGCCTGAAGGGTAACGTGCCAGTGCTTCTTGAATACCAGCTCTGAGCCTCCCACGACCCGGGCAGCAGAAGAGCTCTGTGAGCTCCTGATGGATTTCTCTCCATGAATTTACACAAACATCACTTGAACTTGCAGCATTCGTGCCGCCTCATTATATGTCTCATGAAGAGGTATTACCCTTCATCCAAACACCCCACCTACCAGTTTTGTTTGACGGCTCCCAGTTCTTGCACTGGAAGAGACAGTGAACATCTTGTTCCAGCTTTCCTCCCATTCCCATCCGAACTGTACCACTGGTGACCTGTCCTGTAGGGTTGTTTCTAGCTTATTAATCACTTCTTCATTCCTCACATCCAACTGCTCCCTACACTGCTGATGCTCACTGTGCCTTTCCCAGCTCCAAGAAGTCAATTCAGAGACGGGGGTACAGAACTGCACCCAGAAGACAAGAGACAGAGCCCTGGTTACAGGCCCCACTGTGTCCTCTCATCCTTTTCCATTACTCCTCCTGGTTTTTGACAGTGGCTGGGCCAAAGCAGTTTTAACTGAAAGGCTGCCCCGTTGCACTCATGTGTTCATCATTTTCCATCCCGAGTCGGGGATCACAGCCCAAAATAAAGATTTGGAACAGAATCCTGGTCATGTCTGCACATCCCTTCTTGGAGGAAACATTAAAACACATGAGCATGAAGTATCTCAGCTTTGCTGAAACATCATGAATTCACCTGGAGTCTCCAAGCGCTGGCAAGTGCAGATGAGTGGAGTGTGGGCTGAAGAGATAAACCTCAGGCTGCAACGCAGGCTGACCTTCTGAGCCCTGGGCTGTGTCCCCTGCCTCCGTCCCCAGAGAGCTGACAGCAGTGGAAGCAGTAGGGCAGCAGGCTCAGACGTGATGCACATTTGATGCTGCAGCACAAGAGCCCTTCCAGCACTTCCTCACTGACCTAGAACCCACGGCTACAAAACCCTTACCCAGAACGATCTTCTAGCAACCCACGCGCTGCTCTTTCATCCCTGACTCCGCCACGGCAGAGCGCTGCCTTCCCGCATCCATCGCACTGCGCATCGCTAGGACCCGCATCCCTGAACCAGCCTGGCGAGCGATTCCCCTCGCTCTTCCAGCTCTGTCCGGTGTTTGTGCAGCATGGGGAGCAGCTCATTATCCCCAGGGCTGAGCGGAGCCCGTTCCCATGGAAACAGGCAGCCTTTTTATGGCTGTTGACAGCTTCGGAGAGTTTTTCTCTACAATGCTTGGACACAGAACAGGCGTCTCCAAGCCAGGCAGTCACCAGATAGTGCAAAGCCAGCACGGCCGGATAATGAGACAAGTGTTTATTTGAGATGAAACATTTTCACTCGGCAAGGGAGCTGCGTGGGCCCTGCCGCGGGGCCATGTCAAGGCATCTCTGGCAGAGACACGGGAGGCTGGCGCAGGCTGCCCGCGCTGGCAGCGGGGACGTGGCTCCTGCTGCCTCCCCTCTGCTCTGCAGCCACTGCGGCAGCGCTGGGGAACTGGCCTCGCCATACCAGGGCGCAGGCAAAGCATCCCCGCTGGCGTGTGCACAGTCAGGATGTCCTGGTGAGCCCCTCTGGCCAGGAGGGAGAGAGCTGCAAACAGCAACTACGTCCTCATGCCTCCTTTTGTCTGGTAGGGATGGACTCGCAGTGAACGGAACTGAGGGAAAAGCTGGGGAGGGGCTCGTGATCAGGGAGGGCAGAGATAGGACAAGGGGAATCATTTTCAGCTGAAAGAGGGGAAAGAGAGATGAGATCTTAGGGAGAAATGTTTTGCTGTGAGGGTGGGGAGGCCCTGGCCCAGGCTGCCCAGAGCAGGGGTGGCTGCCCCATCCCTGGAGGGGTTCAAGGCCAGGTTGGATGGGGCTTGGAGCCCCTGATCCCGTGGGAGGTGTCCCTGCCCATGGCATGGGTGGGACTGGTTGGGCTTTCAACCCAAACCCTGCCCCAGCTCACGGCAGCCACACAGCACTTCCCCCCCAAACACCAAAAGACACCTTTCCCGTGCTGTTTCTTCCAATTGTTGCTCGCACCTGAGCTTCAGCCAGAAAGCACGGGCGAACACTGCAGAGGACCATTTGTAATCGCCAATGTGGTGTTACATCAAAAGCGGTGTGAGCAGTGATTCTGGTTTCCAAGTCAGGTGCTCAGAGGAGCCCGTGCCAGGTTTAAAATTGCCTGTGCAAATTTTATTAGTCCCACGTGTGCTCACATGTTACGGAACAGCCTAATTACCCAATTGCCTCCTATTTTCCCCCCCAAACACCTGCCTTGTTCGCTGAATGGGTAATTGTTCACTACAGACTTTTATGACCCTAATTATTATTTAGTGCACAACATCCCAGTCCTGCCTCAAACAAACACAAAAGCGCTCATTTCCTCTCGAACCAGGCTCCAGTTTTCTAGCCAAAAGAGCTGAAAGCTTCCCAATTTTTTAATTTCTCAGCACAAGGTATAAATGATTTCACATACAAATTCATTTTTCAGGAACATCAGATATAAAAGGAGGTTGTGGTGAGGTGGATGCTGGTCTCTTCTCCCAAGTAACTAGCGATAGGGCAAGAGGAAATGGCCTCAAGTTGTGCCAGGGGAGGGTTAGATTGGATGTTAGGAAAAATTTCTTCACTGAAAGGTTTCTCAGCCACAAGCAGAGGCTGCCCAGGGAGGTGATCTCAAACCACTCCATGATTCTGTGACTATGACTTCACTCCACAAAGTCACTCCACTCTCCTGTCCTGGTCAGTTCTCCACTGTTCCTGCAGTAACATCCCCCTTCCCTGCAGCGTGGGGCTTCTCTGTGCCCACTCAACATGCAAAGCTTTTCTGCAGATGAAGTTTCTGAAGGATGAAAAGAAGTCATCATTTCCTAATCAGTCCGAATGGAATGAGTGAAGCACAATGCTAAGTTGTTTTCAGATTGAGCTCAGGGTGAGGAAACTGCTCAGGGTCAAACGAATGGTCTCATTTTTACGTTAACCCTCTTTGTTTCAAACACCTTAATGTAAAATTCATTCCAATTCAAAGGAAAATCAACCCTCCAGCCAGAGAGCAAATACAAAACGTTGATGTTAGAGCATACACTTCCAGCATTAAAGGCATTTTGAACACGAATACAATTTGACAAGGGAAAAACATCACTTTAATCCAAGCCATATTTTATAGCAGCGATTGGAGTGATGATCGTTTCTAACCAGCTCTCATCACAAGTACCAAGCGAGGCCGCAGCAGAATAAGAAATGTATGACCATGCTGTTAAAGGTTGTGGAGAAAAGCATTTGCAGAGAAGAGAGGAAAGTAAGGTCTGTCCCTAAAGCGACGCATTTTAGGTGCTTGACAGTACACCCGGATCACACCTTTTATCACAGGGGCTGCTTTGCTTTGGGGCTCACTGCAACCTTTCTGCACTCCAGTCTGAAAGATGGGGGAACAGGATGGGAGGATGGGAAGGGAGACCATCCAGAGGGACCAGGACAGGCTGGAGAGGTGGGCCTGTGTGAATATGCGCCTGCTGGCCACACCACAGCTGATGCAAGCCAGGATGCTGTTGGCCTTCTTGGCCACCCGGGCACACTGGTGGCTCCTGTTCAGCCACTGTCACCCAGCATCCCCACACACGCTGCCTGGACTTGCCTTCTCAACTCCTTCAACTTGAGGATGTTGTGTCCCATCTCTGATTCTTCCCAGCTCCCACACAGTGACCAAAAGCATACAGCAACCCATGGTCCCACTCCTTCAGAGGCAGAGCTCCTAAACCCTTTCCAAAGGAGACTGGAAAATATCCATGCCTCATGAGATGAATTCACTTCTGCTTATTATTCTGCTCAGCTGTAGTTAAACCAATTTAAGCTGCACAACATAAGAGTTATTAAAAAAGATCTGTGCCTGTCAACTTTTCATTATGTTACTGCTCGACATTCACCTTGTGAAAAAAAAGGAGAGGCGAAAAAAGAGGAGACACTAACATTAAGCTCTGTTAAAGTGTAAACCAGGCACAGAAGGGGAAGAAATTAAAGCCGTATCACTGGAACACAGCTTGCACAGCCACTGCCTCACCCCTCCTGGCCCCAGCCGGGCTGAGAGCCCCCAGGACATCAA
Source organism: Phaenicophaeus curvirostris (assembly GCF_032191515.1). Classification (NCBI taxonomy): domain Eukaryota; kingdom Metazoa; phylum Chordata; class Aves; order Cuculiformes; family Cuculidae; genus Phaenicophaeus; species Phaenicophaeus curvirostris. The sequence continues at coordinate 26,946,522 of NC_091401.1, read as the reverse complement.
ACTGCAGTTCCAAGGAACATCAGTTTGGTGTTTGTGTTCCCCTTTGGAACAGGTATCGGTGCTGAGGTTGCTCCTGGCCTCCTTTCCCAAGGACAGGCTGGACCCAGCACCCAGTAGCTACCCACATGTGTCCTCCACCACCACCACTCCTCAGACCAGAGCCACATCTCCCAAGGAGAATCCTTCCCTCCTCTTTATCCCAGGCAGCAGTGAAGGAGGAAAGTGCCGACCTTCCATGCCCCAAAGGGGTCATTTTCCTTCAGAAAGGAGGGAGCACAACCACCAAGTTCCTCTTCCTTATGTTTCAGGAGATGTTCAGTGCCTCTCAGAGCATTGCACTAAAGCTGCCGCTCTCCTGCTGCTGGGCAGGGCGCTTCCCGCTCCGCTTTGCCAGGGAAGTTGCCCGTCCACCTGCATGGAGCAGAACACCAGCCAGGCAAGGACAGCCCAGGGCTGGGGGCAGGAGCAGGAGGAAATTCACAGAAGGACTCTTCATTCACACAAACTTAAGAGAAGAAAGATACTAAGCCAAAGCCTGCTCAAGCAGCCCCTGAAATCCTTGGGGCTCCTCCTTGCAGTCCCATGAGCGGCAGGCATGCTGACAGCCTCTTCTTCACAGAATCACAGACTGGTTTGGATCAGAAGTGACCTTAAAGCCCACCTAGTTCCACCCTTTGCCACGGGCAGGGACATTTCCCCCTCAAACCACCTGTGGAAGGACAAGAGAAGGTCAATATTCCTCCTGTAGAACACACAGTGACCCAGTGTGGGTTAAGCGCTCCCCTCCGCGTCCCAAGGAGAGGAGAAGGCGCATGGAGCAGGGTCTGCTCCAAACACGCTCACGCTCCCTGCTGCCAGCGCCGATGGGACCGACAGCAGCCGGGAACGCTGCACCGCCAGCCTGGGGCTTTGCTGCTCAGGGCACGATGGATGGGCCAGTCTGTAAAGCAGGACAATTCCTGGCAAGAATTAGCACCGTGTTACAGCAGGAACAGCAATTCTTCCAGTACAGAAAACATCTAAAGGCTTAAATGCTGCAAGCAATCGCTAAGAACCACATTTAAATGGAATAATGCTCCTACTAAGTAGATAACAGGATAAACTCCAGAAAATGGGACAATGCCTGACGCGGATTTACGGCGAATGGTTTAGTTTGGCGTTTTGTTCCATTTCTCCAAGTGCTCCGTGCTTACAAACATTAATTCGGATGTGTCCTGTGCACTTACAAACCTCGATTCTCCTCGTAAAAAAAAATGCAGGATCTCTCACAGCACCCTAGGCAAATGCATAACATGAGACCAGCAGAGAAAGGGCAGTGAGAGGCTGCAACTGCACTTGTCAGAGCTGGCAAGAGCCCCAGTCCCAGATAGGAGACCAGTTCCACTGCATGAATCCATCAGGAAAAGGGAAAACAAATGTATTTATGGCTTAGAGTGTTCCTGCCTGAAGAACCAAGCCACATCTAAGGTACTAGAAAGGCACGAACCCATCAGGTTTTCCACCAAAAGACACAGCAAAGCAGGGCATTGTGAGGACATAACCAGGCAGAGGTGGGGACAACTCCTGGCAGGTTCCAAAGACAACTATCTTTTAAAACCAAACCGAAAATCCGTGTTGTACAGCACATAGAGCAAACACAGTGACATCTCTGCCTCAAGGCAACCACTTCTGGAACACTGCTGTAACCCACAGCCCTGTTCCACTTAACATCACCACTCGGGGTTTGGAATTCCAAGACACCCAGAATTCAAAGGCAGAATCACTAAATCATGGAATGGTTTGGGTTGGAAGGGGCCTCAAAGCCCATCCAGTCCCACCCCTGCCATGGGCAGGGACACCTCCCACTGGATCAGGGGCTCCAAGCCCCATCCAACCTGGCCTTGAACCCCTCCAGGGATGAGGCAGCCACCCCTGCTCTGGGCAACCTGGGCCAGGGCCTCCCCACCCTCACAGCAAAACATTTCTCCCCAAGATCTCATCTCAATCTCCGCTCTTGCAGCTCAAAACCATTCCCCTCATCCTATCCCTGCACTCCCCGATCCAGAGCCCCTCCCCAGCTTTCCAGGAGCCCCTTTCAGCACTGGAAGCTGCTCTATGGTGTCCCTGCAGCCTTCTCTTCTCCAAGTTGAACAATGCCAACTCTCTAAAATAATCCCTTTGGATTCTCAGTTCCCTCCACACCTCTAGTTCTTGCCATTCAAAGCCCATGGAGAACACTCCAGAGGCAAGAGCTGTATTTCATCTCCAGCGACTGACAATAACCAGGGTCACAATTAAACAGCTGACACAGATCCCTCCCCTCTCTTGTATCTCCTTGCTTCATTGACTCCCCATTTCTTTCCACATCTCACCTGGAAATGCAGCGTTTCCCCCCTCAGCCCCTGCTGTTCATTTCTCTGTGTGTGTGTGTTGTTATTTATTATTTAGCACTGCAAATCACCTTATGATGCAGTTTTCATGAAAGGCGCTACATAAAAGGAAGCCGCTTTTGAATATTTTAGGAGCCTGGCGTTCCGCTATTGATATTCTAATGCCATTTATTTGAAATCAAGTCAGGCCCCAACAGGTTATTCAACAAATTAACAAATGTTGCAGCTTTTGTCTTCCAGAGGGTTTTTAGCCCCTGGGATTTGCACTTTCATGTTTTTCTCTGGTAAAGTCTGCTGCGTTCGTTTGTTTAAGAGAACAGACCTGATGTTCCTGTGTGATCCTGACTCCCAGAGCTGCGGCTGGAAAAGCAAACCAGCATTGCAAGGGGTAGGTGAAAAATAGAAATAAAAAAACCAGCAATCAGCACTCTGCAACTCCCTGTGGTCAAGCAGCTTCTCATGTGGCCTTATGTTCTTCCCGCAAGGGCCCCGGCAGACTGACAGACTTGGGGTCTTGCAGAAATTGCAAGCCCCTTGACACAGAACCACAAAACAGTTTGGGTTGGAAGAGACCTCAAAGCCCATCCAGTCCCACCCCTGCCATGGGCAGAGACACCTCCCACTGGATCAGGGGCTCCAAGCCCCATCCAACCTGGCCTTGAACCCCTCCAGAGATGGGGCAGCCACCCCTGCTCTGGGCAGCCTGGGCCAGGGCCTCCCCATCCTCACAAGGAAACTTCTTCCCTAAGATCTCATCTCCATCTCCCCTCTTTCAGCTCAAAACTATTCCTCTTATCCCATCCCTGCGCTCCCTGATCCAGAGCACCTCCACAGCTTTACTGGAGCTCCTTTCAGTGCTGGAAGCTGCTCTAAAAGTTCAGTTCAAAAAGCCTGTAGCTATGGCACTTCAGGACCTGGTTGAGCAGGCACGGTGGGGTTGGGCTAGAAGAGCTGAGAGGGCTTTTCCAATCTTAATGATTCCATGACTCTATGAAATAGGAAAGACTCTTCAGAGAATAAACAAAACCCCACACACTAGGAAGAAAAACCTTCTGTCTCTCTTTCTCCTAAGCATCCGTGTGCCAGTGCTGCAAAAGCCATGGGGTTTCTATTTTCCCTAGGAGAAAGCTCCTGGGCCCCCAGCCCATCACTGGACCAGCCCACAGCATCCAACCAGGAACGCTGAGGTAACCTCAAGAAGTACAGGAATTGGATGCAGCCAACACGCATTCCTTAAGAGAGGAAAAAGCTGTTTCAGTTGTAAACTGGCCAAAACACCACAGAAATGGTGGCCATGGCAGCCGAGAACCCACCCAGCATGGGCACATCGGAGGGAGCGGTGTTAGCGCAGGAGGCAATGGGAGGATGAGCGTCTCCTCAGCCGTGCTTAATGGAGCCACAGCTCCACAGAGAGACTCAGGCCACCATAAACCACAAATGTTAAAGCGGAGCCTTCAGCTCCTGGAATTATTGTCTTAACTGATGCGCATCGAAGTGCAGGAGGCACATCTAGTGTGCTTGGATTTTGGAGGGATTTCTCCCAGTTTGCCCCTTGTCCTCCCCTTCCACCTCCCGGCACATTCCCAATCGCTGTTGTTCCCACGCACACCAGAAATGTTGATTTAATCCCACCACTTCACAGTCCAGGTTTCTCAACGGGTCCAGGGATTTGGAAATTAGCACAAAAAAAAAAAAAAAAGAAAATATAATTTAAAAATGATAACCTGGAGGGTTTTTATCTCCCTGCTGATCGTAGGGGCGATGGTGCAGGCGGCGACAGGGAGATTTTAACGCTCTTTTAACATCTCTATCTTTATGCTCGTGCAGGTATATATTTATATGCATTTATGGCTGATCTTCTGAGAGGAACGCAGGAGCTCTTCATGTGAGCCAGGAAATGAAGGTGATTAATAGAGCTCCTTCCTCCAAAGGAAGAAAGTAAATCCAGCCTAAATGATAATCACTGAGTTTGATTTTATCCATCCCCTCAGTACCAAACCTGCGAAGCTATTTGGGACAGAGGAATTCTGATGGAGCCCCCACTCCACTTGGCTTACTCCACACCAAGACTGCTGCACTTTGCAAAAGGTGGATGAGAGGGTTGGGCAGCAGGTGGAATATTTATTATATATATTAAAATATATACTAATTTTAAAGTAGTCAACTGAGCTTAGGACATGGCTGGGGCAAATTTAAACGAAGCCATCAAATCAAGAGCTATGTTTTATAACAAAGCCACAGGCAGAGCACAACAGGTATAACTCTGAATTTGCCTGCTGTTAAGGCTAAGCACTAAACTGGCAGCAGTGTTTGCATACCGATGGCTCTTGGAGCATGTCAGGAAGAAGCCCCCGGAGCAGTGCTCCCAGTCTTTCAAACAGGGTGCTGACGCGCTCCATCACCATCACGCTGACCGGGGCTGCCAAGCAATAAACCTTTGCTCATGGTGGTCGGCCCAGGTTGCCCAGAGCAGGGGTGGCTGCCCCATCCCTGGAGGTGTCCAAGGCCAGGTTGGATGGAGCTTGGAGCCCCTGATCCAGTGGGAGGTGTCCCTGCCCATGGCGGGGAGGGGACTGGATGGGCTTTAAGATCCCTTCCAATACCAACCATTTTATGATTTTATGTCCTCTGACAAAGCTCTCCAAGGTTGCGGTCACAGGCATATTTTGTAGAGCTGTGTGCAGTGCCAGGAAGGTTTGTGCATCCCATTGCCCAGGAAAACCACAGCCCACAGTCAGCCACAGACCTGGACTCTCCATGCTCGGTGCAAACCACAGTTCCAGGCTGCGAGAAAGAACATCCTGAGCTGGTTGGTATCTGGTCGCCCTTGGATGGAATCGCTTTCCCAGGCTCTCAGATGCCTCTGCACACACAGAGCCCGGACACGAGAGAGTTGCCAGGCAGTTGTGGGTGTCCTGACGCATTACCATAACACAAATGATAACATAACACCCCCCTCATACAACCCTGTGCTCTGTTTGCTTCCCTGAGTGCTCCTGTTCATTTAACAGCTGTTTTCTTTCTCTGCTCACAATAACCCCTAGGTCTTTCCCCTGAGTGGTTACAGTTAATTTACAACGCAGCACTGTGTATGAGTGGGTCGTATCACAGCTTCCAAAGCACATTAACTTGCATTTGTCAACATTTAATTCCACTGTCACTGCCTGGTCACCTGCCTGGATAGAGGAGTTCTCGTCTCTGCAGAGCCTGCACCAGCTCTCACTCAATAATTCTGGCTGAGCAGCATTCCTTCTGCCTTCTCCTCCCCTATAATTCTGGATTATTCCCCTCTAGTGGGAGGTGTCCCTGCCCATGGCAGGGGGGTTGGAACTAGATGGGCTTTGAGGTCCCTTCCAACCCAAACCGTGCTATGATTCTATTTTTAAAAGCTTGGTCCTCCTCAGGTCCTCCCAACGCCCTCCCCTTCACCTGCTGCCACACTCAGAACTGATTAATCTTTTGTCCTCTCTGCTGTTTAACTCCCAGCCACTTCCTAACCTGTGCCAGGAACTCATTTATTTAAGGGTGTCCCCTCGCTTCACTACCTTCTCTACTAGTACCGTATCTTTATTATCCATGGGAAGGGACTTCAGAGAGTATCTCCTGCACGGGGGATTCAGTGAAATCTGTGAAGAGACCATTAGCAGCGGACTCTGCCTCCCGTATATCTCCAGATTACATTCCCTCACTGGTTTCTGCTTCTAGTCCCTTACACAATCACTTGGTAGGAGCTCTTTTTTCCCCTCTATTCAAGGGAAAAGAAAAGGGCTTTGAGTGCAAAAGTAACACCATACACAGCATTTCCCTCGCCCTCTGCCCTGAGGTTTCCAGAACACTCACGAAGGGAAGCAGTGCCGTTTGCCCCACAGTCAAGGGGGGAAAACAAAGCACAAAGAAAATGAAAAGGCTTTCTGAAAGCCACCTGGATTCCCCAGGAGCTGTTCAAGCACTCAGTTACAGACAAGGTTACTGCATTTAAACACAGGCTTAGGTTTAGGAATACTTAAGGAAACCTTAAAGCAGCTTCCAGCACTGAAAGGGGCTCCAGGAAAGCTGGGGAGGGGCTCTGGATCAGGGAGGGCAGGGACAGGATGAGGGGAAAGGTTTTGAGCTGAAAGAGGGGGGATTGAGATGAGATTTTGGGAAATACTTTCCTGTGAGGGTGGGGAGGCCCTGGCCCAGGCTGCCCAGAGCAGGGGTGGCTGCCCCATCCCTGGAGGGGTTCAAGGCCAGGTTGGATGGGGCTTGGAGCCCCTGATCCAGTGGGAGGTGTCCCTGCCCATCGCAGGGGTGGGACTGGATGGGCTTTGAGGTCCCTTCCAACCCAAACCATTCCACAAGTCTCTGCCTGCAGCCCTCACTGGGAAGTACAAAGCATCATCTGTGTTGGGGGAGGAAATAAAACTAGCAAGCAGCTTTGTGAACTCGCAGTGGTGTTTGCAGGGCAGAACGCAGGCTCATTTCAATGCTAACCAGATTATTTAGCTGGTTAATGGCTGTCTCTGAAGGGAGAGTTGGAATTAGTTGATAGTGATTTAATTTGTGTTGCAGATTGCTAATTAAGCCTGTGAAGAGGACAAAAAAATTAATCCATTTAGTTAAAGAGATACAATGACAGATGTGGTGCATTTAAGTCGTCCACATCCAGGAATTAAGTTAAAAGGTTCTGCTCCATCTCAGCTTCAAACATGGAGGAGAGCGGGCACACAGAGGGCTGGCGACGAGGCTGCGCGTGGCTAGGGCCACCCTCACGCAGCATGGATTTCTCGCAGGACACATGGTCCTCCTTGCGTGAAGCCTGCAGTGAATTCTGCGCTCTTTGCGAAGGATGCATTCAGACACAATTCCCAGCAGGTCAAATCTGGAGATGTGCAGAGCACCTGCTCCGTTTCTCCAGTTGCTGTGGGGCATAAGGAATGCATCGGATGCTCTGCAGTTGTGTGGCACCAGCAAAGGTCTCCTGCCTTCATGACACCCACGGTCACCTCCCCATTCGGAGCAGGCAGACACAAAGCACCAAGATGAAGCAAGGTCACTTCCTCTGCCACAGGTGCCACACGGCAGATCAGTGCAGGGCTTTGGCTGGAAGCATCAACACTGAGGCTCAATCCAAGGGTGGAATCTGTACTGGGGAGGAGAGGCAACCCCCACAGACCTCCTGAGAACACTCCCAGAGATCAGAGCCCACCGTAGCAATGCTGTCCTATCTCCCTCCCCTCCACTGGCGAGGGGGATGGTGCCCAGACATTCTGCTCCATGTCCCATCCTGCCTTTCAAATGCCAAGCGGTATCAAAGCCAGCTCCCACCTCCATGAGTGGCTCCAACATTTAATTAACCTGCTCACCCCTAAACCACTCCAGGCAGGGGAAGGCGTTCAGAGAGATGCCCAGATATCTTCAAAGAGGAAAGTTAAAAGAGCTAATGTTATTTTGGGAAACAGAATTCAATTCACTGATTCAAAAAAAACACGACAAAACCATTCTGAAAGTTCTGTAAAGCTGTTCACAAACTGCTTCAGGAACTGCGGCACCAGAAAATAACCTGGTCTAAACTTTTCATGCTTTTAATGCACCATTTTTTCCCTCAGTGCATCCAAGCTTTTAAAGGCAGACTGGATCTTCATCCCAGTTTGGAGAAGCGCCCACAAAACCTTACAAACTTTGATGTCTGTATGAGTGCAAAGTAGGGAAGGATTGCAGCTCCTCTTGTCTAAGGCTGCCCCTTCTCCTCCTCTTCCACCTGAATGGTATTCTTTCAGCCAGTTTTGATTTGAGCTGACATGCTGCTAAAGGCAAACCTTTGAACCCCTCCGGGGATGGGGGCTCCACTCCTGCCCTGGGCAGCCTCTGCCAGGGCTTTACCACTCCTTCTGTAAAGAATTTTTTCTTAATATCCAAACTAACCCTCTCCTGGCACAACCTGAGGCCATTCCCTCTTGTCCTATCACTTGTTACTTGGGAGAAGAGCCCAGCAGCCACCTCACCACAACCTCCTTTCCTGGAGCTGCACAGAGCGATGAGGTCTCCCCTCAGTCTTTTCCAGGCTGAACCGCCCCACGTCCCTCAGCTGCTCCCACAAGCCTTGGGCTCCAGATCCTTCTCCAGCTCCGTTCCCTTGCTCTGGATGTGAACTTTGCCTGGCAGCAAATTGAAACCAAATCCTGCTCACATCAGTGACTGGAGAGTCCATCCCCAAGTAATTCTGAGTGGAGGGGCTGGACTGTTCCTGGATGCTCCGAGTTCCAAGGAAACCAACCCAGCATTCACATACATCACTGACAACAAGATGCTCTTTCTTGAGGAGCTGCTGGTTTCCAAGCAGTGGGAACAACCACTATCAGCTACCACCCAGCTTGGGATAATGAAGAACAACCCTCCCTGCTCACTCTTAGCACCTTGGCACCAAACACAAGCTCCCTGGGCTGCCACAACGCCACTGATCACACAGACCAGCAAGCTGCAGTTAATGAGCAGATCACACGAACCAGGCCTATTACTACCAGTGAGAATCGGACAGCTGAAACACCTGTCAGTGAAGAGTCATTGAATCACACCCTACTCTCCAAAACCAAAGAGAAGCAGAAGGCTTCACTCTAACAACTGTCAGTAGCCCTAGCGCAGTGCGGCTATTTGTCTGCCTCTGGCAGGCACCTTGTGAGCACAAATCCATCTGTCTGCGCAGCTGAGCCAGACTATCGCTTTTGCCTTCCAAAAAAGACCATCTCCATCTCCTGTTTTTAGCTCTGCAGCTGCAGGAGTCTCATTGCCACACACAAATCACCCAGGGATATTAATACAGAACTGAATGCACCGAAGAATTGCTCACAAAGTCCAGTGAATACCTACTGCCCTGAGATCTCCAATGCTAACAAACCTTCCTTGGTGTTTTGGAGTCCTGGTGGTAGAGCCTGCTTCTTGCTGGAGGCACAACACCAACAAAAGCTCAGTGTGGGGAACAACAGACACCATAGGGTATTTGAAGATGAGTTCTTCAAATAGTGTCACCTTTGTCAAAGGAAAGGAAGGTTTCTGTCTGAAGGAAGAGGTCTCATCTCCCCTTGCCAAGATGACGTTGTTCAGCCTGGAGAAGAGAAGGCTGCGGGAGACCTTAGAGCAGCTTCCAGTACAGAAAGGGGCTCCAGGAAAGCTGGGAACACATTTTTTTAGCAAGGCCTGTTGGCAGGACAAGGAGCAATGGTTTTAAGGGAGGGGAGATCTAGGCTGGATATAAGGAAGAGATCTGTTACAGTGAGTGGTGAGGTAGTGGCAGAGGTTGCCCAGAGAGGCAGTGGAGACCCCATCCCCAGAAACATCCCCGGCTGGGTTGGATGAGGCTCTGAGCAACCTGATCTGGTTAAAGATGGCCCTGCTCTTGCAGCAGAGCTGACTGGATTATCTGTACAGATCCCTTCCAGCCCACAGCATTCTATGATTGTATGCCCTACACATCCCAGGTCTCCTGCCAGAGTTCCTGGAGTCCCCGCGCTGAGAACAAGTCCACTTGGAAGTGTCCTACCTAATGCCCACATCCCTTTGTCCCAGGAATTCACACAACCGAACCCGCAGTGGCTCCATCTTCACACTGGTTTGTTCAGCCCTCCAAGAGAAAAGAACTTCGTGTTTCCACTTCTATTCAAAAGATCAGTCAGCAAAGCTCAGGTCCCTTTGAAGCTGTTCCGAGTCCAACAATGTGCCAGACTGTTCCTGAGCAAGAATACGGTGCTGCCACTCCATGGAGAGCAGCTGCTGGCATTAAAGCAGCCCTGAAGGAGTTAAAGCCCATTGCCTGCCTGTGGGGATCCTGAACCACAGCGAGGCCTGGGAGATACTGGGAATTGTCTGGATAACAGCTGATTAAGCCACATTACAGGGATTAACGTTCTTTTTGAACAACTTTGTGATGCCTTTTCCTTGCCTTTCTATGTAAAAAAAAAAAAAAAAAAAGATGGAGGTGCTTTTAAGCTGATTTTTTTTTTTTTAAGGAAATTATTACTTGTCCCCATTCTCACCAGACAAAGCCCTGGCCACACTGGAAAAGGGGAGTCAATAATGTACAGAGGCCAGAAGCACCACAAATCCTTTTGGACACGGTCTGATTGGCTTTAGATGTTTGCCTTTGTAGCAGGAGCATGGCTGGATTCCACCACGGCTCAGAGCATCACGGAGCAGTGGTTCAGCGGCTGAGCTGAACAGGAAAGAGAAGACAGAGGACAATCCCATTCTGAACGCTCCAGGAAAGCCAAAGAAACCACAGTTAGAAGTGGTGGAAGCAAGGTCAGGGCAGAGCTGCTCCCTGGGAGGGTCTCTAGACTACAGCAAGAAGGCAGCTGGACTCCGGTCACGGGTCAAGGAGGAATAAGATTCAGACACAGGGATGATCAAGGGGAGAACTGTGGACTTGGCATCCAGCAGGTAAGCCTGAGCCAGGTGAGAAAGCAGAAACAGGGGTAGCATGAACATTAGCCTGGGTCCACAATACCCAAGAAAGCTATCCCAGATGGAGCCCTGGTGCAAGAGAATCCCAGCTCCTCCTTTGCTTCTCCACTCACTCCAGCTTGGGATTTCATAGAATCACAGAATGGTTTGGATTGGAAGGGACCTCAAAGCCCATCCTGTCCCACTCCTACCATGGGCAGGGACACCTCCCACTGGATCAGGTTGTTCAAAGCCCTAACCAGCCTGGTCTTGAACCCCTCCAGGGATGGGGCAGCCACCCCTGCTCTGGGTAGCCTGGGGCAGTACAAAACCATTGACCAAACCTGCCCTGAGAGATGGGGACAGTTCAACCACAGAAAGAGCCACTCCTCCCAGGGACCATCTCTCTCTGAATACTGGAGGGAGGTGCACAGCTCCATGCACCCATTGGTCCCCCCTCTGAAACAGAGCTTCAGCTGCCCCACGTCCATCCACGGTGGCCAAGAGCTGGTGAAAGCACAAATGCCATGAGAAGAGTTACGAGAAGAGACAAGAATTGCTGTGGGGGAGGAAAAGCAGGAACCAGCCTGGTACATCAAACCCAAAGCAACCTCCCAAAGCTCCTCTCAGAGATTCATTAACAGGTTAGTTACTTCCTCTGGGAAACATGTTTTTTCCCTCATTCAGATGTGGCTTGTAAGGAAACAGGATGCTTACAAACCAAGACTGCTGTCAAGAGACCGTTCCACCTCCTTTGGGCTGAAGTGCTTCATTTATCCAAACAGCTTGAACAACCAGAGACCTGAATCATGTTCCACTGAGTTGAAAATGTGCTTTTATCCCACTAGGAGACCGTGTTCATCAGGAACTGGGCTGGGATCACAGAACTCACTTCGCCTGGGACCTTAAGCTCTGCGGGAACGTGAGCTGACAGCCCTGAAAATGAAGACGCAGCACCACGCAGCCCCAGCACAAACACTGCTTCTTATCCAAGAGCTCACTCGCCTCATAGCAGGATCAACGGAGCTGGGAATGACCCAAACCTGTTCACCTATGTGCAAAAGCATCTCCCTCCTTCGGCAGATTTAATGATATCTGGTGGACAGGTTCTGACACAGCAACTTCTGGGTGATGTTTTAACCTAAACATAGGCAACTTCATTAAATCAACTGCTCTACACCACACAGTTCAATTGACTGATGACTCTAACACCACACTATTTTAGCTTCAGGTAAACACATGAATCTAATTTTCTAGCTTTAAAACTCCACCATCACGAAGAAATGCATTCAGTTTCAAACCTCTTTCAAACATGCAGTCAAGATTGGTTATGAGAAAATGGGAATATCAGGCAGGAAAAGGCTACACTGTCTTGAATTGAGGACAATTAATAATACATGCAGCAAGCCCCTCAAGCCACCACTTTTTCTCCCCTCCCACTGCAGACAGAGAAAATGAACTGAATTGGAAATTCGGTCAGGAAAAGAACCTCCTCCAGAATTAAAAGACAAAGGCAGAGGAAGCAAATGAGCAGTGTCAGGCTCAGTCAGAACATCCACAGCACGAGGTGCAGGTAATCCCCTTCACAAAGCCAGGCAGCCACGTGTTCTTGGGCTCCACAGGCACTGAGGCTGAGGACGAACAGCCCTGAGCTCACAGAGCATCTCCAGAAAGGATCTGGGAGGAAAACCAACAGCCTCCTGGTGCTCAGCTCAGCAGGCAAGGCGAGGAAAAGCCCTCTCTCCCCCCTCGAGTGGTTGCCATGCTGTTCTAGTTTGAGCTGAAGCAGAATCAGTTTCTGACTTTAGCTCAGTTTCATCTCAGTAACTTCATTGCCTAAGAGTCACCTGCAGGTTTCAGCCCGGGTTTCTCTCTGGCAGTGATCACAGTATTTTCGTTATTATTATTCTTGTTTCATTAAAGCTGTTTTAGTTTCAGCTTCCAACCCACACATCTTTTTCTCTCATTTCCCTTTCCCGGGGGGGAAGAAGGGCATTGGGGTCACAACTGCTCACATCTGGCTGCCCCATCTGGGCTAGGGCTGAACCGTGGCACTTGCCAAAGAGCCCATGGTCTCTGTGTGGAGGAGGCAGCTTAATCAATGACAAAGGGTTCCCAGGACCGTGTACACCTTGCACAGCATCCACACTCCTCAATCAATGAAGCCCAGCTACGACCAAGGCAGCATCACCTCCCACCCAGCCATGCTGCTGTCCCGCTCGCATCCTCCCGTGCCTGAACTGCAAATGGGGTCCACAGGATGCCAGAGTCCTAAGCAGGAAGGGCTTTGAGGTCCCTTCCAACCCAAACCATTCCATGATCCTATTAAACGTTTGTAATAATGTGACCCCCACCCCTCACACCTCCACAGCACCTCCTGCCGAGCTCAGCTTTTTTTGGAAGCCAAAAACTTCAAAACAAATTCAAAATTACCAAATTAAACAAATTTCTGGGGGAAAAGCATTCCCTCTGGGCTACCGATGGCAGCATGTCGATACATTGTGTGCTCCGTGAGATGTAACCGAACATCAACCCACCAGAAATGACCTTTTTGTCCCCTTGGCGCTCGATAGCCTTTTGGCCCGAGGATGCCTGGGTGCTGCCAGGGAGCGTTTGATGGTGCAAGGAAGGGTCTGAGGAGAGCAGAACAAAGCCCAGGAGTGGAACACAAGCTGCAAGGGGGAAGAAAAGCCTCTCAAATCCAGCTTGTAAGATTAGATGAGGTAAAACAAGCTGCGGGCCTTTTGTTGTTTTAAAATCCCTTTCCCTCTGATGTATTGTTTCACCTAATGAACAAACATACTTTCATTTCAGGCAGGCTGGTACCTCCTGCTGGATGACAGCTCCCACGGGGCAGTAATGCTGTAGCGTGAATCCCAGGGACACCAAAACCTGCGCACCACGTTCTGTTCCCGAGGAAGGCACAGCCAGAGGGGGGAAAACTCAGAGTCCAGAAACAGGGTGGTAAAGGAGCCAGCAGTTTTCTGCAGGGCAACAACCTGATATTAAGGAGAATTAATAAAGTGACAGGCTCTGTGGGACCTTCCCCTTCACCAGGTCTCAGAACACGCTCAAGCATTACTGCACCACCTCTATCCAGGCTCTGGAAAAGCCTGATCCATCCTTATTTCTCCCCAGACACCCATCCACTGCAAATGCAGTTGCTGCCTCCCGTGTCCTTCGGAGCACACCTGTACGCTTGTGACCAGGCACCAGGTCTCCTCAGCACCCCCAGCTCCTCTGCAGGCAGCAGGATCCTGAGCAGGACCCACGTGGACCCTGCGGGCAGCTCCACCAAGCTCTCAGCCTGCTCCAGGGGGAGAACGCAGCATCAGGGTTTCATCTTTTCAAGGCTGAAAAGCCTCTGAGCAATGCCCAGGGGAGGGCAGGACAGGTCCCTTTCTGTGCCAAACCCACCCAGGCTCAACTCCAGGCAGCAACTAGCTTTCAAAACCAAGGAGAACAGCCCAGCTCTGTGAAATCAAACAGACGATGCCCGCTCCCTTGAAGAGTTCTCAGTTTATTCACCAGCAGCCACACTCATGCATAATGCAGTCATGAAAATAATGTAACGGTGACACCCAAGCCATTTGAGCACAACGTGGGTCACGAGAGATCAGAGAGGGAATTTCTTTATTGTTCCACCGCTGCTGTTTAGCTACACTTCTCTCATTCAAGGTTAAATCATTTCTGTTCAGAACAATTCCCGAGTTCTGCATTATGTTGGCAAAGCCAACATCCCCCGGGCCAGCAAACGCTGCTGGCCCCTCCCGAGGGATCGTCCCACCACTGCTCCCTCATGACTTCTGCACCCTGCACTGATCTGTGAACTGCCCGAGAATTAAACCCAGTGCTGGGTACCACTAACTACTGGGTAATGTCTGATAAGAGCACAAATTGATTTCTCCCAGTGGGAGCACTTCCAATCAGCAGGAACAGATTCCCACTCTGGGAACGGCGAGAGGCAATAGCTTCCCTGCCATACAGAACACTGGTCACCTGTCAGAAGGGATTCCATTGCTGTCTCTCCCAGAACACCATTTCTAAGCCAGTGATTAGCTCCCGATGGAGGGATATGATACATCCTTGGCTCAGTGAGAGAGATAAATCCAAGCCTGTTTCCAGGCTGGCTGTTGGGTTCGTTATTTGCTCTCAGGAAGTGTGCACCTCTCCTCACTGCCTTTGATCAAAGAACAGAGAACAGGCTTTTATCTTTCTGCTGAAGACATCAATGAGTCCCTCTCTCCACAGCTTGATTTACTCCAAGCCTGGTCACCACCATGACACAGTACATCAGCTGGATGTCGGTCTCCTTCAAGGTTTCCTTCACCAAGTATGAATTCCAGACACCCAGCTGTGCAGAGCTCAAAGTCAACAAGCCCCCAGGACCAAGATGGGACATGGGACAGCAACGGTGCCATCTGAGGGGCACACAAGCATAAGAAACATTTGGTAGAGCACCCACTTGCCTCTGGTGCTACAGCCTCAAAGAGCAATGTCCATCTAAAGCCAGGAGTTCTGTTTGGCTTCAATCTCTTTGAGACAGGTAAAAGCCACCCTCCACCTTGGCTGCAGAAACGCCTTCCCTACCATCTGAATGCATCACTTTTTAGGGACAAACAGCAGATGTTTCACTCCTCATGAAAGAGAAAGGCCAGCGTATTGAGCTAAAGCCTAGCCCGGCTCCAGCTCTCCTAGAGTAACAGGGCAACCACTCCGCTCCAGCACCCTGGAACCTTTGGCATTCAGAGGGGCTAAGGAGGCTCCACCAGCATTAACAGCGTGAGCAGAGTAGCACAAAGTGCGTTTTGGTCCAGCTGTATCCTATCCACCTCAATTCCCCCAGCCGTTTCGCTTCACTGGTGACTGAAATGATTTCTGTACATGCCAAGAGTGAATCTCTGCTCTCATGTAGTCATCTTCCCGCTTGGTTTATCTGCGGGGACTGAGCCAAGGATCTCTTGACCCGAAAACATAAGTCTCTCCTGTTTGAACTCTGAGGTCAGCATTGTTAGCTTGGCAGGAGCAGCAGGCTCCAAAGCTCTGCACGTGCTCAGCCACCGGAGAGGGCAGGAAGGAGCCGCAGCAACTTGGCAGGGAGAATTCCTGCAGGACAAAGTGGGTCGAGAATGCACTCTTGGTTCTGTTGATTCCCATTACATGTCAGAAAATGGAGAGCTGTCTGGATAATGTTTATTTGATTTTTTGTAATCAAACTGAGATTTTATTTAGAAAACTCCTTCTGACAGTTACTTTGGAAACTTATTTGAAAGCACCTCTCATTCCACAATGATCCTAAGCTATTTCCCCCACACACACTACGTAAAATTTTAATGGCAAAAATGTTCTTTGGATCAATCTAAAAAGATTCCCCGAGTTTTTCAGTGGGGACAAATTACCAAAGCCTCAGTTATTGCTCACAGACTCGTGGAATGCTTTGGGTTGGAAGAGACCTTAAAGCCCATCCAGCACCACGCCCTGCCATGGGCAGGGACACTTCCCACTGGATCAGGGTGCTCAGAGCCTCCTACGTCCAGTCAGAGGGTGAGGATAAACCTCAGGGCATATCCTGCAGATTTCCAAGGGATCAGCCTGGAACAGGGAAGGAAAGACATAAAGGGCAGCAAGCCTTTCCTTACAGTGTAAAACCAAGAGAAAAACAAATACTGTGCCAAAAAATAAGCAGCAGCAGCGCAACAAGCCCCAGAGATCACTCCCACCAGCACCGCGCACGGCCATCAGCCCGCCAAGCCTCCACTGGGATAAATGACAGAGAACTTCCTATGATAAACTAATAAAAGAGATTTCTATGAGCAATCATTGACTTGACAGGAAGTCAAACAAATCTATCCATCACAGCTGACGTGTGTCTACAACCTTCCAAACACAGCGGCATCTACAGAGAAAAATGGAGCAAACTGCCCACGCTGTCTCAAATGCCACATAAAGACAATCAGCGCCAGGCGCCTCGATCGAACACTCCCTGCCACTCACTCTGGGCTCCGTCTTTGATCCCTTCTGGATCCACTTCCGAAGCTGACAAATATCAGAGGACCCCTGGGCTTTTCCTCCCACATCCTGCCCCTGCACCCCTCTCGCCCTGCATAACATGGGCTCCATCTCCACCAGAGATAAGGAGAACAAACAACTGAGTGGTTCCATCCCTCAGCCCCTCCAGCCCGTCAATGGATGATGATCTTCTCCAGACTCCCTGTCCCTGGGAGGTCTATCCGGCCCAGGCCTGAGCCAAAGCATCGCTGCTCTCTGTAAGCAGCTGAGCTTCTGTGCACACCAAGCTCTGCCTATCACAGCGCTGAGCACCATCCCCTTCTGGAGGATGCAGCGAGTTCCCCCAAAATTCTTCCTAAAGAGCTGAGCACTCCTTAAGAGAGAGGCCTTGCCCCAGTTTCTGGGAGATCTACAGAGCCTTGAGCCCATCATGTGTGCACACAGTAGAGCTGGACCGATGGCATCACAGAAGCCAAGCCTCCTTTGTGCCGGTGCTGCCTGCAGCTGGAGTGAAAGCACCTGAGAAATGGCACAGAAAAGCACAAGAAGCAAACAAAGAGCTGTGCATGGTCACGTAGCAAAGCCTGACTTGGGATAAGGTTTCCTGAGCCCCAGCCCCTCTCTCCGAGCCATGGGTTGTTAGAACAAATGTTACAGCAACCCCCCAGCTCCATAGACACTTGCTTTTCCAGGAGCTGCTGCAAACACAGCAGCTTCCAGAGAGCAACTCCTGTCAGGGTCTAAAGGCAATCACAGGCACTCCAATTAGAAATGCAGATGATTCCTCACAGCTGATTCAGGACAGCATGGGCTTAGTACAAACCTGGGCAAACATAAACACGATCGAATTCATTAACCATCACAAAGCCAAGTTGCTCCATGCCACGCGGGCTGGGCTGTCCTGGGCATCGGTGCCAGCACAGGGGGCAGCTCCCAGCAGGCACCACAGCTCCCATCAGCAGCGCTTTCACCCCGACTTTAGTCATCACAAAGAACTTGGGGATAAAATCCTGCTTCTAGTTCTTCCCAAGCAGCTACTTTGGTGCGGACAGAACGAGGAGGCAGGCATTAACACGGAAGAGGTTTTTAATTGTAGGTTTTAGTCCTGATTTCAAAAGCAGCGTTTGATCCTGAAATCCTTGGGGCTTCAATATTTGTAACAGACTCAAAACACAGCCCAAACAGAGCCCGTCCCTTTCTTCAGAACCGCCCTGCTGCGAGACTTATCCCTTTAAACAAAGCAGACAGGGCTCATTTGGAAAATCTATACCCTGCTTCTCAATAATGTGAGACAGCCTGAAACAAAACAATAGAATTTGCACAAAATTTGCAAGCTCCCCACCTCAAACAAAGCCGAGCAAGCAAAACTCCAAAGCAGCACAATTTCTGACAGTTGGGCTCTGCCAAAACCCTTTTTATTCCTGTTTGTCTTAAAAGAAAAAAAAAAAGTCAGACAAAATGCCTCATAATGAGGGGTTTGGGGTTTTCTTGGTAGGGAGAAAAGAAACACAAGGCTTTCTGGGAAGTTCTGCTGCAGAAGATAAAAGCTTTTATGAGGATTCCTTGATTCCTACAGCAACGCTCCTACTGCTCTGTCTCCCTGCTGGGAACCACCCCGTTCTCTGCAAAGCAGCCTTTTCTTCCTAGGAACAGGTTCTGCTCACTGTGGGCTTCAGGAGTGGAGTTCATCCACGTGTGTCACATGGGGGTCTCCATTGCTGGTACCCAAGACACACGGACTGAAACAGGGGAAACGAGGAATGGCCTGAGCTCTGGGAGGTACAAAGAAAGGTTTGAGTACATCATTGAAAAACCTCTTATTTCTGGTAGTGGAGTCAGAAGAGGTTCTTCTAGGGATAAGAACTTCCTGTTTCTTGGCTGCTTTGTCACTTCTCTTACTCCCATACAAACTCATCCTAACAGTGAGAACCAGACATTGCCCCACGCCTCCCCTCTTTGTTATTCCAGAACACCTCAGCCTTGGAAGGCAATTTTTCATAGAAACATAGAATAATTGAGGTTGGAAAAGACAACTAAGATAATTCAGTTCAACTGTCAGCCCAACCCCACCATGCCTGCTAAAACCCCAGCCTGAAGTGCCACCTCTACAGGTTCTTTGAACCACTCCAGGGGTGGAGACTCCACGCCTGCTCTGGGAAGCCTCTGCCAAGGCTTCACCACTCTGACAGTAAAGAAATGTTTCCCGACATCCAAACTAAACCTCCCCTGGCACAACTTGAGACCATTTCCTTGGTCACTTCTTCCTTGGGAGCAGAGCCCAGCACCCACCTCACCACACCCTCCTTTCCAGGAAGCAGTGGCCAGGCTCTTTCCTCCACAGCCCCCAGTGCCCCCTGGGGCAGGCAGCACTCAGGACCAGGAGCAGCTGAAAAGCTTTCAGTTCAAGCTTGATTGAGGTCTGGGACCACAAACGATTCTGGATGCAGGAGCTCCAAAATGCACCCTTGCCAAGGAGCAGGAGCAAGTTCTCCGAAGGCAAGGGGCAAGAGCTCCACACTCACGGCAGTGGAAGAGAGAGGCTTCAAACTGGATGCTAATTCACTGCAAAAGCTGGTTTGCACAAACCCTGCATACAAGAAACTGTCCAGGGATGGGTTTGTTCCTCTGAACCTCTGGAAGGAAACCCTCCTGAAGGAGGTTACTGCTTGGCACATATTAGTTAGTGGCTGTTCCATGTGACGGAGGGGAGCAGACTGTGGTCCTAATTGGCATGGAGGGAAGGAGGAGGCAGGATGAAGTTCTTAGTTCCTCCTCCACTGTTCTGAAATCGGGAAATGCCAAATGTTGATATCCTCCATAAATACCTATTTAAAAACATTGCTTCCCCCACCCTTCCCACCGCCTGCCCTCCTACACCAGCCAATCAATGTGCACAAACATGGCAGCAGCTCCTGGCTCACAGCAGGAAAAATCAACCTAGTTCAGAAACTGACCTTCAGCTTTGCTGTTTTTATCTCATCTGCTTTTGTGTGCTTCCTCCCTGGGGAAGTGAGCACCCTCAGAAAGTCTTCTGACGAGCCATCTGGAGGAAAGGGCAGCCAGACACCCACTCCCAAAACCCTGACACCCAGAATGATGATTCAGAACAACAAACGGTGTTGGAAAGGTCTCTACATGCACCAAACCCCACTCAACTCACCTCCTAACCCCCAGACACTATTAGCAATGCTGCTTTTGTCCATGCAAAACCTAAAAGCCTCCTTTCCACAGAACTTCCTTAATTTCAAGGCCCTCTATGTATCGGTCTTCATAGCATTGTCCATGATGGCACAGCCACCAAAGAAGAACCACACCTTCTTCACTAGGACCAACGTGAGATGATGTAGCTCCCCATTCTCCAGGCTGAGGTTGCCTCTGTACCCCAGACCTTCTGAGGCAAGATTGTCAGGGGCACCAGGTGTGCAACCCGGCTCTGTCATCAAAACAGAGAAAGGAAACCTTAGTAGAAAGTCCTGCTGGTAATTTTATCCAGCACATCCCACAGCCATAGGACAAAGGTGCATCTGCGTCTGTAGCGGAAATCAGGATCAGGTGAAGGTGGATTTTAAGCATCTTCATATTGAACTTAATACTCAGAAATCACTTGCGTCTCACTGCCAAGGCCCTTATGTCTGCACAGAGAATCATGGAATTACAGAATG
The DNA here is from genome assembly GCF_032191515.1 of Phaenicophaeus curvirostris. Taxonomy (NCBI): domain Eukaryota; kingdom Metazoa; phylum Chordata; class Aves; order Cuculiformes; family Cuculidae; genus Phaenicophaeus; species Phaenicophaeus curvirostris. Next base: position 26,926,067 of record NC_091401.1, on the reverse strand, counting down.
GTCTGGAAGGGACCTCAAACCCCTGCAGTCCCACTCCGTGCCATGAGAAGCGACATCTCCCACTGGATCAGGGGCTCCAAGCCCCATCCAACCTGGCCTTGAACCCCTCCAGGGATGGGGCAGCCACCCCTGCTCTGGGCAACCTGGGCCAGGGCCTCCCCACCCTCACAGCAAAACATTTCTCCCCAAGATCTCATCTCAATATCAAATGATTAGTCTCACGTGTCATTGTTCAATAAAGCCACACGTTTAACAGAACTAGTTTAGACACTGATTTTAGTAACGTTTCATTTCAATATTTTGCACATGGAAAATTTTGGCTTTTAATCTCAAAATGAGTTCCTGGAAGGCAGGCTTTTAGGTTTTACTTGCAAAAGAAATTCAAGCAGTCAAACAGAATCCTCCTTCAAACCCCACAATGCTGTGCCTCAGTCTATCCATATCCAAATGTGTTCAGATCTGTGTGACACTGTGATTTCCAGCAAAACAGACTGCTCAGTTCCACCCTCCACAAGCATGAGCAGAACCACAGATACCCTGATTCAGGGAATGTCTTTACAGCCTCATCTCAGGAGCATCTCATCTCTCATCACTTCAGCTTCAAGTACAGATCACGTTTCACCAACTGTAAGGTAGGATGCTGCTATGGGATGTACTGGTTACCTTTATCATCAAGATATGTTGTTGCCCTTTTCTAGGAGATGAGGTTTCAGGTGAGTGAAGTCCCAGTCTCCTCTCTTCCAGTGGCGCACAAAAATCCCTTCAGTTCTCACACCTTTCACCCTGGGAGTCTGTCTTTTTCTAATAAGCTGTTAGGCAGGAGATCTTTTCTGGAGCTATGTTGTTCCGTAAGATAGCGCGAGGGAAGCTATTTTCTGATATAAAGATAGTTTATCTCCCTTGACAGATTTCAAGGCAGTTTTAAAACTCCTAACAATACGCCGGGCTTCCCCATTACGGCCCTGATGGTGAGGGAGCGATAAGACATGTCAGCGTTATTAACCTGGCAATACTGAGGAATTCTTGAGATGCAACCCCAAAGCCCATTAAAATTCTCCTTGTAACCCAGGTGCTGGTAAAATAAAGTGCAATGTCATTAATGATGCCATGTGCCTCCCCCACAGGCACCGGGGACACAGCCGGGTGCCTGCAGCCCCAGCTCACCTTCACCCAACACACACAGCGAGCCAAGACGCATGACATCTCGATGCCTGTGTTACGACAAATGTCACCAGGCTCTCCCTGTCTCCTCCCCACACGTGACCCTGGGCAGCTGGCCAGGACTCTGGCAGAGGCGCTCGCACAAATCACACCCAAATGGTGCTTTTAATGCACTGGAAGTAGTGGCCGTCCTCCTCTAAAGCAGGGCTGTGTACATTAGAAAGGAGATATTTTTTCCTACATTGAGAACTCACCTTTCCTGGGAAGCCAGGAGCTGTGCTCTGCAGTAATTCCAGATTTGCTCAATCCTCATTTCACGTGGCATTGCCTTTAACAAGGCAGCGCAGTGCAGCCCCATCCAAGAGTTGGGGCAGGAGGATTAGCAGGACAATACTCAGGAAGGTGGCCATGAGGATGGCATCTCTTCAGGATACATCACTTCCCACGGTCTTTTGCTCAGGGCCAGAGCTAAATACGCTGTTGACAGCCCATAAGTTAGGCTGGTGCAGTTCTGGAGTCCTTCTCCCCGCTCACAGAATCATGTCAAGCATCTCCCGATTATTGTACATTTCCAAGCAGACAATTTTTCATAAAACGCTACTTTAGCATAATGAGAGTTTGAGTTTCACGATCAGTCTGTGCATGATTTCATTAGCTGGTTTGACTGAAACTAATGACAGGCTCACCAGAACAAGAAATAACTTCTCTCGCCCAAAGGGCAAAGAACAGCAAGTGCTGTAGTTCACCGAACCACAGTATAACAGTTCTGCCTGCAACGTCAGCCCTTCCTGCTCTGATTTGGTAATGGCTCATCCAAGGAACCCTGCAGTGAGGGTCCACGGGAAGCACAGCCAGCTTTAAGAGCAACGACAGCTTGGGAGAGGAGTGATGCCGCTCCCAGGCCTTTGCTTCCATGGCCAGATACCTTGCACCAGGGAAGAACGGCATGTCTACAGGAAGAGCTTCTGGCTTGGATCCCAGGAAAATGGGGGTTGGATTCATAGAATCATGGAATGGTTTAGGTTGGAAGGGACCTCAAAGCCCATCCAGTTCCACACCCTGCCATGAGCAGGGACACCTCCCACTGGATCAGGGGCTCCAAGCCCCATCCAACCTGGCCTTGAACCCGTCCAGGGATGGGGCAGCCACCCCTGCTCTGGGCAACCTGGGCCAGGGCCTCCCCACCCTCACAGCAAAACATTTCTCCCTAAGATCTCATCTCAGTCTCCCCTCTTTCAGCTGAAAACTGTTCCCCTCATCCTATCCCTGCACTCCCTGATCAAGAGACCCTCCCCAGCTTTCCTGGAGCCCCTTTCAGCACTGGAAGCTGCTCTAAGGTCTCCCTGCAGCCTTCTCTTCTCCAGCCTGCCCTCATACAGGAGCTGCTCCAGTCCTCGGGTCATGTCCGTGGCCTCCTCTGGACTCACTCCAACAGTTCTATGTCCTTCCTGTGCTGAGGACGCCAGAACTGGACCCAGGGCTACAGGTTGGGTCTCACCACACGGAGCAGAGGGGCAGAATCCCCTCCCTCACCCTGCTGGTCCCACGGCTCTGGATGCAGCCCAGGACACAGTTGGCAGTCTGGGCTCTCCAATGAACATCCATGATATTTAGTGTTTCATCTATCCTGCATCTTTCCCTGTCTGTGTGGAAAGTGAGACGCTGGGTGGAAAGAGGGAAAGGGAGGCAAGCTGAAATCCCTCTCTGACCACAAGTCACTCAACAGTGCCTGACCCTAAAAGCCAAGCATGTACAACAGAGGAGAAATGAAAGACTGCGTACAACTTAAATACTTGTAAGGTCTGATCCCACAATGAACACGCTGACAGCCGGGGGATAGGGAAAAACAATAACTAATAAAGAGACAGAAGAATCAGTGCTCCAACAAAAGCGGTTCCTGCTGCCTTGCTCAGCCTAGGTAGGACAAAGAGCTCTGTGGGTTAACAACAAGAAGAGTAGGGTTTCAAAAGAAGTGAAAAAGAGAGTTTCCAAAAGACCTGGTCCCTCAGGGTATGCAGCACGTCAGCCACAAATCTGTGCACACGTGAAACCTGAGGAACTATCACTCTAACGTTATTTTTTATGATTTTTACTCTGACACAAGCTTCAGCAATGGCTGAGGTTCTCCTGGATTTCTAACCTTGAGGTTAATTGACAATTGTCACTGAGAAAGTCTCTGCTAATTGGTAAGCTTGATTAGACTGAAAATCCTTGGCACTAAGCCTCCATATCTGGACAAAAAGAAAAGCCTTCCCAGAATCATAACACACAATCAAGTGAAATGACCTTTCTGCACCATTGTGATTGCTATCCATTATCAGCTGGATTTGATCATTCATTTCTCATATCCTCTGATGTGCCCAAGGTAAGAGAACGCCACATATTTAAGTTCTTTGTTACCCAGCCAACCGCTCTCTGCATTGTATTTAGTTGATAACATTAATTAGCGAAGAACTCTCCAGTCCATTCCCAACTCTTAAGCAGCCAGAGCAGGTTTGCACGGATCGGGCTGGTAGGGAGAAGGATGCCCCGGCCAGGGAGTTCAGATGTGGATCTGCCAGGGTCGGGGGCTGGTGGGCACCCCGTTGCTTGTTCGCTCGCCCTCATCCTGCTGTCTCCGGCAGGGCTCAGATCTGCTGCGCGTTCACATAACTCCAGGCACAGGCTGGCACTGATCTCAGCCAAAGCTTTCGAGTTCCGCGATCATCAAACTGCTAACGAATCCCAAGAGCACTGAAAACCACCCAGCTACCTCATTTCGCATTAATGTAGATTCTGATAATGAAAAAATGGAAAGCAAGCCCAGATCTGGGGACATTCCCCCTATACATTATTCAGACTAGCAATGCCACGCTGTCTTGGCTGGGCTAAACATTTAATTACAGATTCATTTTCTTTTTGGTTTCCCTGATGACATTTAATCCTTTCAGCTGTTATAAATGACTCTGGAGCTGGGTGCTCTTTCACCAAAGCACCAGTTTTTTCATAACCTTTTTTTTATTGCAACATTTGGGACTCCTGATTTTTTTTAATCAAAGCTCTGGGTCAAATTGACTGCCTGGCATAAACAGCCCTGACCGCACTGACAACCACCGAGTTACGTTCATCGAATATGCTGCCTTCATTTTTCGCCTCGGAGAAATCAGAAGAATGGCTCTTTTCTTGCCAAGTCCCTTTATGCCCTTTTCCACCAGAAAGCAGATTAGATTTCCCCAGTTCTCTTTCCCTGCAAGCCTTGCCCACCAGGACTGGCTTTTCTTTTCCCACGCTCTGCCATCTCCACTGGTGAAAAGCACCCAAAGTAAATATTTCAATCCTTTGCTCCATTCTTAGAGCCCAGCTGAAATCCAGCCAGACTGTACAATTGGATTATCCTCATCCAAGGATACAGACATCTATCATTTACTGACTCCTAAAGTCAAACAAGTTATGCAGAGCTCAGTACAGCACTCCTTTATTCCATCAGGCTGCTGAATAGGAAATGACAACAGCAGTGTGATAAATGTTGGGTCCTTTCATGAAGCTGACTTTGACTGTATGCTCACAGGCACAAAGCTGGGCCCTGGCTCGGCAGCTCTTCCTCAGCCATTTGGTTTAGGTCATGTTTGGATGCACAATAACACAGACATGTCACAGAGTGTCCAAACCCAAACCACACCACTTGGAGTTTGATCATGCTTAGCAGACCAGACCTAATGGTGATGGAGCTAACACATAGATTCCTAGCAATTTCATTTGCTTTGGATTTGGGTTCATTTCACAGAATCATGGAATGGTTTGGGTTGGAAGGGACCTCAAAGCCCATCCAGTCCCACCCCTGCCATAGGCAGGGACACCTCCCACCGGCCCAGGCTGCTCCAAGCCCCATCCAGCCTGGCCTTGAACCCCTCCAGGGATGGGGCAGCCACCCCTGCTCTGGGCAACCTGGGCCAGGGCCTCACTGCAAAACGTTTCTCCCTAAGATCTCATCACAATCTCCCCTCTTTCAGCTCAAAACCATTAACCTCATCCTGTCCCTGCCCTCCCTGATCCAGAGCCCCTCCCCAGCTGTCCTGGAGCCCCTTTCAGTGCTGGAAGCTGCTCTAAGGTCTCCCCTCAGCCTTCTCTTCTCCAGGCTGAACAACCCCAACTCTCTCAGCCTGTCCTTGTACAGGAGCTGTTCCAGCCCTCAGACCATCTCTACGGCCTCCTCTGGGCTCACTCCAACAGCTCCATGTCCTCCCTGTGATGGGTCATGAGGCAGTACAAGAGCTGCCACCCTACCAATGGAAGAGCTGAACATCAACCCTTTGGCTGGGAAATCGATAAGAGGGGGGCGCAGATTGCAAAGGCACAGTGCAAGGAAACGTCTGCTCCAACTGCTGATTCCATCTCACAAAGAACCACTTTTGACAGGAAGAAAGGCAAGCCCTCTGCACACTACTCAGCTCTCAGTTTCTGTCTATGCCTTGGCTGTTCCTGCCCAGGTCTCAACAGCTGGCAGTACAGCAGTGCCTGGTCTTCCACATGGTCAGAGGGACAAGGGACACCAGCTCTGCTTCCAGGGAAAGGAATCTATGCTGCAGAAATTCCTTTCACACTGCTTGCACAACGGCTTGTCCATCTGAGCATCACATTCCTACTTCTACCAACTTAAGTCCCCCCAACACCGACAGAAGGCACAGAGATAATTAAATATTGGGAATAAATATGCTGGGAATGGGGCAGAGATGGAGCCAAATCAGCACCTTGGCTGTTGTGTGAACTGAGAAGCCCCTGTTCTGCATGGCAAGCACTGGCCCATACGAACCACCGACCAACCCGCTCCAGTGAGCGCCAGCTCCTGGCTGCCAAGCAGTCACGGGAGAAGGAGAGTAACACATCGGCTGCGTGGGAAGAGCTAATACTATGTAGGGAGAGGCAGAGGTCAGGGAAGCAGGATACAAATCCAGGGGCTCATTAGTTCTGCTGCTTATGGAACAATTGCCTGATCTCACCTTCACTGCTGGTTGCTGAAACAGCAAAGTTTAGCTTGAAATGTCACAAACATCTTTCTAATACCCTGCTAAAGAAAAACACCATTTTAGCAAGCAACAAGGCAACAAAGCAGCCCAAAAAGGCAGGAACAACCTCTTTGCCCAACAGCTGGGAAAATAAGCAAGGTCAAAGACTGAAAGTAGGTCTAATCCCACTGACCTTGTTGGGAAAAGGTTTAATAACCTCAACAGCAACCCTCTAGCCACCTCTCACACGTCAGTACACATCCCTACAAAGGTGGGGGACAAACCCGTCTGCTCTGCCCCAGCCCCTCCTGCCAGTTCTATTGGTCCCATCCAGTTCTGTTATTTTTTGGCTAATCCTGGCCCTGTCCTGAGCCAGAAGAGCTGAGCGCACACCACAAGGCCCCATCTGGAATATGGGTGTCCTGGCCAGGGAGCCCACGAGCTCCATCTGACTCAGAACCCACCCAGCACCCAGTGGGAAAAAAAGCAGTGAATCCCCCACGACCCTCCTGTGTTTGCCAGGTCCTCTCTGTCACTTCCCTCCTGACATTTCCATAATCCTGCTGTGCCTGCAATTAAGAATTTAAACAAAACGCCTGCTGCTTTCCTCCTCCTCCATAACATGGAGTAACAGAGCTCCGCAGGCACCAGCTCCTGCTGAAAACCAAATTATAAAAATGAGCATCTGAGGTCAGAGGCTTTTTCACAGCTGCTGAGGGATGCGAGAGATAAAAGGACAGGAGTGTCAGAATTTCCACCTCGGGATGTGAAAGTGTAGCACGCAGCCCGATTACATATTTATTTATGGGGAGATACACTGATAGCATCTGTCAAACCTCATTGCGGAGCTAGGAATTGTGCTAGTCAAACTGCTCAGCCCTGTGAATCACCTCGCTGGCTCCAGCAAGCACAATTGAGCCACTGGTAGGTGGGTTTAAAGGTCGGATGAACCATTCCTAGTAGAAGCCAAGGCACAGCAGAAGCCTCTCCTGCCTGCAGGGCCATTACACCCTCAGTTCAGAGACAGCCTGCAGCCGCAGATGGCCCAACTTTTTACCTGTCTTTATACTAATAACAGTTATTTTCTGCTGGGATCAAACACAAAAGTGGGAGGGAACGGAGAGCAGCCTCCAAATTTCCACCCCAAAGTAAATTCCTTCCATGGTTTCTACAAGAGAAGATGCTCTGTGATCCAGAGGAACAGCTGGGGTAGGCTTCCCTTTTGTGTACAGGCTGGGAAGCTGCCCAGTGGAAAAGGATCTGAGGTGCTGGTCAACAACACTGAGTGTGAGCCAGAAGTGGCCCAGGTGGGCAATAAGGTCAGCAGCATCCTGGCTTGGATCAGCCATGGGTGGCCAGCAGGAGAAGGGAAGGGATTGTCCCCCTGGACTCAGAGCTGGTCAGGTCACACCTCGAATCCTGGGTTCAGTTTTGGGCCCCTCACATCAAGAAGGACATTGAGGGGCTGGAGTGTGTCCAGAGAAGGGAACGGAGCTGGGGAAGGGGCTGGAGCCCTGGGGTTCTGGGAGCAACAGAGGGACCTGGGGCTGTTTAGCCTGGAGAAGAGGAGGCTGAGGGGAGACCTCATCGCTCTGTGCAGCCCCTGGCAAGGAGGCTGCGGCGAGGTGGGTGTTGGGCTCTTCTCCCAGGGAAGAAGAGATAGTATGAGAGCAAATAGCTTCAAGTTGCATCACGGGAGGCTTAGATTAGATATTAAGGAAAATTTCTTCACTTAAGACATTCCTCATCTGCCCTAGTTTGACTGACCAATATAATTGTGCCACATGCTCATCTTGCCAACTTAATTCTATATTGATAAATGTCTTAACTTCAAATAATGGATTGGGAGAGCCAGGGACAATAATTGCTCTTTATTTTCCCATTATTTTTGCTTTGGTGATATGTAAATTAACCAAGAATCTTTGCAGTTCTCTTTTGACAATTCAGTGGCATCAGCCATTTCAGCAGCTGCTTTAACAAGTCTAATTTGCTAGGTTTATTTCCAAGGAATTGTGCCCCTAGCAATTTGTCTGTTTACTCACAATCCCTTTGGCACTCACCAGCCCACAGAGCCCACAATCCAGGCTCAGGACTGCCCCAGGTCCTGCCCAGAAAGCCTTAATCTACAGAACATGAAAAAACAATAATTAAAAAGAATCCAAGATCACAACCCTAACCTATGAAGATCAAGGAAACCTTTGAACAGATTCTCTTGCTGAGGACTAAGGAAGAAAAAAAAGGAACCTCATGCCTTTACTCAGTTATTTCTTATCCATTTCATTGGCTGTAACATTCATTTGGACAATCGTGCGTTGTGGGATGAACACATCTATTATTGATGTATTTATCTGTTTTCTAGAGGTAGCTGATGCCCATCCTGCATTACTGAAGCTGTGTTGCTGCCGTTCAGCTGAGCCAAACAACAGGCAGCTATAGGGAAGGACCAGGCCCATTCCACCACACTGCCGACAACAGCGACATTGCAGCCCTCAAGTCGTCTCACAAAAGCAAGGTGAAGAAAGCAAAGAAGCCGCATGGCCCCTCTGCTCTCATGAGACATTACCTGGAGCCCTGTGCCCAGTTTTGGAGTCCTCAGCACAGGGAGGACATGGAGCGTTTGGAGCGAGTCCAGAGAAGGCCACGGAGATGACCTGAGGGCTGGGGCACCTCCTGTATGAGGACAGGCTGAGAAAGATGGGGTTGTTCAGCCTGGAGAAGAGAAGGCTGCGAGGAGACCTTAGAGCAGCTTCCAGTGCTGAAAGAGGCTCCAGAAAAGCTGGGGAGGGGCTCTTGGTCAGGGAGGGCAGGGATAGGACGAGGAGAACAGTTTTCAGCTGAAAGAGATGAGATTGAGATGAGGTCTTAGGGAGAAATGTTTTGCTGTGAGGGAGGGAGGCCCTGGCTGAGGTTGCCCAGAGCAGGGGTGGCTGCCCCATCCCTGGACGGGTTCAAGGCCAGGTTGGATGGGGCTTGGAGCCCCTGATCCAGTGGGAGATGTCCCTGCCCATGGCAGGGGTGGCACTGGATGGGCTTTGAGGTCCCTTCCAACCCAAACCATTCCATGTCTTGCACAGCAAAGAGGCTTTAGGACAGACACTCACCGCTCCCCAACTTGGGAACCTTACCAACAACAGGACGTTTTGTACCTTGAAAAGCCAGGCTGCTGGAAGTCTGCATTGATATTGCTTTATATTTTACATGGGCAGCACAAAGGGTGGCAGAAGAAACAGAAGTGGCTTGGGATGCATAAACAGTAATTAAGGTGTTGTGCTACCAGAGTGCTCCAACAAGACAGCACACCTTACTACCTCACAAACCACTGCTGCTGAAGCTAACATTTATCGATCACCCTGCTCCAGCATCTTCACCCGCACTCTGACCACGATCCCACTTCTGCTGAATTAGATGTCAAACACCTCCCGGTGCAGAGCCAGACAAACAGCTTTCTGTCCCTACTCACACCCAAGCCGGGGACAAGCTCAGGATCTTGCCATTTCCCTCAGCAGGGGAAAAAAAACAAACCCAAGGACTGTTGTCAAACAGACATCTTGAACCAGGAGGTCACAAATCAAATCACTCTGACCTACCCAGGAGCTGCCAGGCACGAAGTCCAAGCAAACAATATGTTATTTCCTTTGATTGATTTGCACATTGTGAAAGTTAGGGGTGAGAAAAAAAGAGCAAAAAGGAAACCTATTCTGGCTTGACTGCAATATCTGCTTCAACCAAATTGAAAAAGTCTTTTTGGAATGGTTCTGAACTCCCCAAAAATAAAGTGAAAGAAAAGGCTGAAATGAAAAGTCAGCTCAACGAAAAAGGAAGAGTTTGGGAAATGTCATCAGAAAGTACTCCTGGTTATCTCTCCCGGGGCTTTTGTTCTAACACAATCTGGTCAACCACTCCAGAGCCATGATTAGCAGAAGTGTTGGCAAACCCTCATTTTGGGCAAAAACAAAGAAAATGCATTAAAACACCTGGGGGAAATCCCTGTGTGAAGAAGGGAGCCCAGCACCGAGCTGGTAGGAAATCCCTCTCCTCTAAGCACTGCAAGTGCCAGGTCTCTGCAGAGTCCCCTCCCTCGCCTGGCCAGAGGCAGACCCAGGCAGAAGTGTGAGCAGGAGAGATGGATATTCACAGCTCCCTCTCTCCCTCATTTCCTCCCTTAAGATATTCTTTAGGGCTATACTGACCCATGTGGGACAGCAGCACCATCCTCCATTCACAAGCAGACTGCACCAGCCCCTGAAAATCCTTCAATGCTGGACTTTTAAGCACAGCTTAAGGTGATGGCGCAGATTTCTGATACAGAACTGTGACCTGAGCTGCCTTGCCCAGGCACCTCACTTGGCACCACAGGAGTGTCGTACACCTGCACACTTTGCAATATCCTCTGTCATGCAGGAAACCCTGTGTGAATTCAAACCCTGGCACACTAGGAAAGCTCGGCACCTTCCAGACCACTCGCAGTTTGCAGGACACTACAAGAACTGCAGTTTCTCTACACACACTTAATCACTGAGCATACAGAGGCTCTGTTCACCTTCTCCCCCAACCATCATGAAACTTTCATATTCACCACATTCTTCACATCAAGAGGATGTCAAATCCATCCAGGCATTTTCTGTACCTACCCAGCACCTGATTTGCATCCACACTGCTGTTCAGTATCACCACAATCAATTGCTGCATCCCAAACTGTATTTCTACAGCTGGTACTGAAGGACCAACTCTGTAACTGGCTGCACCTGAGCGAGCAACAGACTCCTAATTTAGACACATCCCACCTGAGATACAATCAGCATTAATTACTGTGGGGGTGGGGAGGCCCTGGCCCAGGCTGCCCAGAGCAGGGGTGGCTGCCCCACCCCTGGAGGGGTTCAAGGCCAGGCTGGATGGGGCTTGGAGCAGCCTGGGCTAGTGGGAGGTGTCCCTGCCCATGGCAGGGGTGGGACTGGGTGGGCTTTGAGGTCCCTTCCAACCCCAAACATTCTGTCATTCAGTGATTGCCTGGACTGGATGTCACCAGCTGGAGTACACATGGTGTTTACACACCAATCCCATGCTAAGACAAACCAAAACACACACGCAACATGCTACTCTAACAAAGCTCCCTTGCTAACAGAGGCAGAAGCAGCACAGCCACCAGTACTAGCCCAGCTACTGCATAATGCCCGAAGCATTTAGCTCCAATCAGCTTCCAAAACTGAATCCATCTACAAAGAGGGCCTTCCCACCCCGAGCTCTGCTCCCCCAAAAGCGAGGAGGTGGCTCTCTGAGCAACAGCTCTGAACACGGGAACCGCAGCAAGCAGCACACAGACTGCACAGAAGTGATCAAAGGGGCTCTCAGGTGAACTCCTGGGGTCAACCCACACAGTGTCCCGACACATCCATGAGCCAGCATCAGGAGCTGTGGGGAACAATGCCTCTCTCAGCCAGAAAGTTCATGTACTGTGCACTCAGATCCCCTGCGCTGAGGTCTGTGATTCTGCCTGGAATAATAATGCAGAGAAACAACTCGCTGCCTTTGGTTACTGGTATCGTCAAACTACAGCTCCCTGTTATCACAGTAAAGCATAAAAGGAACAGGAGGAGAAAAAAATATACACCCAAAAAGCACAAAAAGCCTGAAGCTGCTCAATACGGGACTCAGACAAACCAGCCAGACAAACCAATCACTGCAAATAAATGATTTCTTGCATACGTCTGGTCCTGTGCAATGCAGAAAGACCTTTTCATTTTTTTCCCCTTCCTCCAGCCATTGAAATTCCTCTTAAGGAGGAAAAAAAAAAAAAAAGGGAGGGGAAAATGAAGAGTGCCGCCACATCTTCGCTGTTAGATGACAATCTTTGCACTCTCCGCTTAGTTTTCTGTTTTACCACTGAGCTGGTTTTGTAAGGAGCCAAATTATGCACAGGAATCAATGAAGGCTGCTGCTGCAGCTCCAGCTGCCGAAGTGAAAGATTGCTGCTGCCACCTGCAGTCTAACCTCTGGAGACGGCTTTCTTCTTAAAACACCTGGGTCAAGCTGGTGGGATGTGCCGGGCTAACAAGGTATCATTTCTGCAAAAGAGGGGCTTGGAAAGGTTTCCAGGAAGCCAGGATCCTGCTGGTCCCATGGCATCTGCCAGCTTTTGATGCTAAACAACATAAAAGGCTTCACCAACTCTATACAAAGCTCCAAGCTGACAGAAATTCAGCAAATACATTATTTATAAATCATAGAATCTTGGAATGGTTTGTGTTGGAAAGGATCTTAAAGGTCATCCAGTCCCACCCCTTCCATGGGCAGGGACACCTCTCACAGGACCAGGCTGCTCCAAGCCCCATCCAACCTGGCCTTGAGCCCCTCCAGGGATGGGGCAGCCACCCCTGCTCTGGGCAGCCTGGGCCAGGGCCTCCCCACCCTCACAGCAAAACATTTCTCCCTCACATCTCATCTCAATCTCCCCTCCTCCAGCTGAGAACTGTTCCCCCTCATCCTGTCCCTGCACTCCCTGATCACAGAATAATTTGGGTTAGAATGGACCTTAAAGGTCATCTAGTTCCAACCCCCAAGATCAAGAACCCCTCCCCAGCTTTAATTGTAGGCAAACAGGTAACAAGTTATTGAAGAGAAAGTGACATCAGAGATCACATCTGGACAGTATATTGGCTTTTCCCAATACCCCACAAAAACAAACCCCAAAGCCTCAGTATGCAAAGCAAACTGATCCAACAGCCTATATGCAAGGGTATTTTTTCAGCCAGGAACATCAGGGTAACATCAAGGTTTGTGCCAACTGAGTGATCTGAATCTGAGAAAAGATATGCAATTAATACTTGAGCACAGATTGGATAGATGGCAATCCTCCCAAAGCCAGAGGTAAGACTAAGCATCTCTTTCTCTATGAAAAGAGAACTTAATCTCAAAGGACTCTAGATGCTCACATTCTTTAAAGGCACAATGCCAGAACACTGAGAATAGTTCCTTTCTTTGTGAAAACTTGCCTAATCCCATTCTATTACTCAAATCAGCAGACCCCTCAACAGGAAACCGAGCCCAGACACAAAGGAACAGTCCTGCCTTCAAAAAGCCAAACCTGAACACCCACCTCACTCTATCAGAGCGTCTGTGTACCTGCAGATAGACAGGGCCACAAACCTCAGACCACCACAAGCTGAAAATAAGATACTAGGAGAACTAGAAAAGGGTAGGAAAAGCTATGTACAAGCAAACTGTTTCCCAGGCCTCATCCCAACCTGAGGAAGTAAGGTTGCAGAGACCTCACTGGCCCTGGAAGGAGGGCAACCCTATCAAAAAGAAATAGATGTAGCAACAAAGGCTATTTGCTAATTAAAGGGGCTAACTGCAAGTTTGCACATCTATAAAATACACACACATGGTTCTCTACGTAAATCAAGCTTTAATTTAAGAGGGAATTAAACCCATGCCATATTATTACTCCAAAACCATTTATAAATCAGTAAGCCCCTACAAAAGTTCAGGCGGATCAGGACCCCTGTTTCTATGGAAAGAAATAAAAGGAGTCCTAAAGTGCTGGGTTCATATTTCAGTATTACTCTGGTGCTAAAATGTCTACCGATTTTGACACAAATCCATCACCCAAATAAAATTTGAAAGTCTGAACCTGAGAGTTTAAGCATAAAACTATATCGCAAAGGAACATTGAAAATCCATGTCTAAAATTAGTTTTTTGACAAAGGAAGGTGCAATAATGCTGCAATCCCTCCTTTCTGCCCTATTTGATTGTCTCCTGTAGCCTCACACATAGCTAAAGACATGTTTTTCCTAGAAGTTATATTCGAGCTTAAAAGGAAGGGTTCTCCTCCATGCTCTGCCACAACAGTGAACAGTTTCCACCCCTTAACACAACCCGACTGTTATTCTTTCAGAAGCCAAAGTGCTCACCAGCTCCCACAAATGTCATGTGCACACATGTAAATTTGAAAATAAACGCATTTAACAATTTTAATAACATATTTCTGCACACAAAAGCCCAGTGAGCTCCGTCTCTCTAAAAGGTGTCTTATCCTCTTCCTAATACAGAGAAAAGATTAAAAGATCTAATCTTTGAAAGATCTCTTCAAACCTTGATGCTACTCGTGCTCAAAAATAAACCCATATGAAAGAGGAGCCCATGATTTGAATTTTAACATATTGTAGTATCAATTATGATATTTATCACGCATCAAATTAGAAGTTAGCAACCATTTATAGTACAATTCCAGTAAACATTACTGCCTTTCCCAGCATATGTTCCCACCCACACAATTAATCAGAGAAAGACTCTCCCTAAATAGATGCAAGTTTCTTCACAGGGTCGGCTTTGTTTTATCGATTTCCACACAACGTGTTTGATAAGGAATGATCCCCCTCACCCCAGAAGGGCTGATGCTCAGAGAATCCTATGGGAAGACCCTCCTCTGCTCTCTTACCTCAGTGTGGGTGCGTGTTCCAGGGAGACACAGCGATGCTCCTCCTGCATTCTGAGGGCTGGAGGAACCAGGATGCACCCCACGCAGCCTTGCACGGGAGGCAGTCGAGGAAAAGCGTGCTTGCCCAGGTCACCTCCACTTCCCGAGGGCCTGCGTGGTTCTTCCAGCCACCATGTAGAGGGGTGTCCAGACAGCTCCACCTCCCTGTGGGGAACCAGCGCATTGAGAGATACCTCAATACAAGCGATACACATGGAGCACCAAAGCACAAACCCGAGTTTTTTCCCTTTAAAAATATAAATGGAACAACGTGAAACAACTGCTTGGGCAGTGCCTCTGGGGCTGGTTCTCGTGCTAGGCTGCCCATTACCCATCAGCAGCAAATCCTGCAGCATCGCTGGGAACCCGGTGGAACCACAGCCCTCACCAACCCAACGGGACAGGAGGGAGGGAGACAGAGCAGTGACCTGCCCAGTTCCATGCAGCCGGGCATCATCTCAGAGGCCAACTCAGGAAAAGAAACAGCTCCACAGCTTCCCCCACAGCTGGAACCTCCTGCACCCCCTGCCCAGACCCCTCTCCCAGCCACCTTCCCACAGACCCCTGGAGCAGGCACCCTTTGGAATAGGGATCCCCCACAGCAGGACGCTCCCGTACCACCTCCCCTCAAATCCCCGGAGCAGGGATCCCTTACGGCATCGCCCTCGATACCTCCTCCCCAAAGCCCCCGGAGAGGGGGCACCCTGGAGCGCCTCCCCAAAGCCCCCGGAGAGGGGGGCACCCTGGAGCGCCTCCCCAAAGCCCCCGGAGAGGGGGGCACCCTGGAGCGCCTCCCCAAAGCCCCCGGAGAGGGGGGCACCCTGGAGCGCCTCCCCAAAGCCCCCGGAGAGGGGGGCACCCTGGAGCGCCTCCCCAAAGCCCCCGGAGAGGGGGGCACCCTGGAGCGCCTCCCCAAAGCCCCCGGAGAGGGGGGCACCCTGGAGCGCCTCCCCAAAGCCCCCGGAGAGGGGGGCACCCTGGAGGGCCTCCCCAAAGCCCCCGGAGAGGGGGGCACCCTGGAGGGCCTCCCCAAAGCCCCCGGAGAGGGGGGCACCCTGGAGGGCCTCCCCAAAGCCCCCGGAGAGGGGGGCACCCTGGAGGGCCTCCCCAAAGCCCCCGGAGAGGGGGGCACCCTGGAGGGCCTCCCCAAAGCCCCCGGAGAGGGGGGCACCCTGGAGGGCCTCCCCAAAGCCCCCGGAGAGGGGGGCACCCTGGAGGGCCTCCCCAAAGCCCCCGGAGAGGGGGGCACCCTGGAGGGCCTCCCCAAAGCCCCCGGAGAGGGGGGCACCCTGGAGGGCCTCCCCAAAGCCCCCGGAGAGGGGGGCACCCTGGAGGGCCTCCCCAAAGCCCCCGGAGAGGGGGGCACCCTGGAGGGCCTCCCCAAAGCCCCCGGAGAGGGGGGCACCCTGGAGGGCCTCCCCAAAGCCCCCGGAGAGGGGGGCACCCTGGAGGGCCTCCCCAAAGCCCCCGGAGAGGGGGGCACCCTGGAGGGCCTCCCCAAAGCCCCCGGAGAGGGGGGCACCCTGGAGGGCCTCCCCAAAGCCCCCGGAGAGGGGGGCACCCTGGAGGGCCTCCCCAGGAGCCCTGGAGCACCTCGGCCCCGCACACCCCGGGGAACCGGCCCCGCGGGACCCCAGCTCCGCTCCAGCCCCTCTGCCGGCTCCTCACGCAGGGGCCCGGCCCGGGGGCAGCGCCAGGCGGCTCCCAGAACCTCGTAAATCCCAGGACAACTTGCTTGGAAAAGCCCTTTGAGCTCATCGCGTCCCAGCGTGCCTGCCCACCGCTAAACCAGATCCCGGAGCACCTCACCCACCCGCCGTGAAACCCCTCCGGGCACGGGGACTCCACCTCCGCCCCGAGAAGCCTCTTCCAATGTTTTCCCCTCTCCTCCAAGGGGGAGATTTTCCCTAATATCCAGCCGAAACCTCCCCTGGCACGACTCAAGGTCATTTCCTCAAGGCAGCCCTGTCCCTTGGGAGCTGAGCCCAGCACCCACCTCACCACAACGTCCTTCCAGGGGCTGCAGAGAGCTCCCCGGCTCCCCCGGCCTCCTCCTCTCCAGGCTGAGCAGCCCCCGGGCCCTCAGAGCCCTCAGAGCCCTCGCTCCCCGGCCCCTCCCTGTCCTCGTGCTGATGAGCACGAGCCCCACCCGCTCGCCCCGGCCCGGCGGGCCCCGCCCTCAGGCCGCTGCGGTGCTTCTCGTCCCCTCAGGGCCCTGTTCGTGGGGGAGATCTCTGTGAAACTCCTTTCAGCTGTTTCTGCCGCCACAGAGCGGGGTCTGAGTCAGGCAACCGCTGCAAGCCTCCCGTGGCTCGGTCTCCGTGTCAGCTTTTTCCTTATTCCTTGGATCATAGAATAACGAGGTTGGAAGAGACCCACCGAGTCCAACCATTCCTATCAAATAGAGCTCAGAGTGTTTTCAGTCTGGGAGGCTAAATCACAGAATCACAGAATCACCAGGTTGGAAGAGACCCACCGGATCATCGAGTCCAACCATTCCCATCAGTCACTAACCCGTGTCCCTCAGCACCTCGTCCACCCGGCCCTTAAACCCCTCCAGGGAAGGGGACTCAAAAGCAAGAATCCAGGGGAAAGAGATAGATTTTTTTTTTTTTTATATCCAACCTCTGGTTCTCTGGTGACAAATACGAGCTCTGTGGTTGCAGATAAGTGCGCAGAGTCCAGGAGAGAGGAGAGCGGTTATCTGCTGCTGCCAGCCCCGCTCACAGCCCCTCTGACATCCTTCCGAGGGACATCGCGGTTCTCCGCGCCCGGGAAGGGGGTTTGCTGCTTCACAGGCAAAGCTTGCCAATCATAGAATCATAGAATCATAGAATAACCAGGTTGGAAGAGACCCACCGGATCATCGAGTCCAACCATTCCTCCCCCTTCCCAGGGAAGGGAAGCCAATACAAGGTTAGATCACGTCAGAAACGGGGCAGGAGAGAGAAAAGAAACCAGATAGAGTAGCCCAGGGTCTCTTAGGCTTAAGCCACGGAGTGTTAGTTATAGATAAGGCCCTTCAAAGACTTTGTTTTATTTCTTTAAAAACAAGCTGGCTGGAGCCAGGGCTGTGAATTCACGGAGGAAAGCTCTTCCCCAAGGCCGATGTTGCCTGTCCAGATGATCCCGTAATTCCGCTGAGGTCCAGCATTTCATTTTGGCCTCCCCAGCAGACCCGACCTTGCAGAAATATTTTCTTGGCATGAAGTGCAGAGGAACTGTGGAGAGAAGGTATTAAGCACTTTCAAAGGAGATGAAGGCAGAAGGGTTTTCTGTTTCTCGCTCTCTACTTGGTGACAAAGAGATGACAAATTGCAAGAATTTCATAAACCCGCATTCGTTAATGATCTAGAAATGCAAAGTCTGGCTACAGATACGTGCTGTTCTTTTGAAGGAGGTTCTGGTGGCTTCTGCAAAAGAAAACATAGAAACCTAATGCTAATGGTACGCTAAATAATTAAAAGAGATGTTTTCTCATTCCTCTGTATTACAGATGAGGATGGAAGACAACAAGGGGATTAGCGAAGGAAGGAAGATAAATAGGAGAAAAAACTTTATACTTCCAGTAAAAGAGATGAGTTTACTACAAGGAAGTTAAAAGAGAAAGGAAAAAAGGAAGGGTCCACAACCAGCACTGGCAGTTTGTCCTGGGCACAAGCTACATCTGTCTGTGATGGGTGATCACTCACTGGAGTCAGAGAAAAGCAGGAGCCCTGTGCCCGTGGGGGTGGGTTGGCCCACACCTCAGGTGGAAACTGTTCACATGTGTTGTCATCTCAGGGCCGGAGGTGCATGGAGTGTGCCCTGAACACAGGGCGAGGGCTCATCAGCACTGCACACCTCAAGAAAACTTATTAGATTGAGGTGCCTTTCCCTCAATTCCCTCTGTCTCTTTCTTGGTCGTGAAGGTAGATGTGTTACCCCCCATGTTTTTAAGTCAGGAGCATGAATCATTTCAGCAGCCGGTACCTTTTCTGGAGCTTGCCACCTCTGAAAGCAAGCGCCGAGGCAATGCAGGAGTTAAGGTACACATCTGCCCGGAGAGATGAGCACAAAATGCAATTACGTTATCCCAAGGCAAGCGCCTGGTAGAGGTTTTTCCACCTCTCCCTGATTTAATTCATGCTGTTTTCCTTGAAAGTGATAGCAGGAGTGGAATCTGAGTCCACCTCCAGGTTTCAAAGCCTTTTGATATACCAGTGCTTAAAGCAGAAGCTTCTCTCTCTGCAGGAGTCCCTCCGAGCACGCCTGGTGTGCGCAGCACTCCTACTTTGACAGATGCCTACGGCAGGGTCCCAGGATGCAACCCCAGACAGATCCACCACTCATATTGGTCCCCTTAGGCCACCCACCTGCTCTGAAATCAGTCTACAAATGCTTTGGTCTGCTGACAGACCCTGGGCTTTGCACAACTACCTGTGCACACACTGGGGCATCTCTGGGGTATCTCTGTTAATGCACACCAAACGTCCAGCCTCAGTCCAAATAAATTGTGCAGCAGAGCCAGACCCAGTGACAACTCACCTGGAGGAGCTTCGAGGGGGTGGAGAACCTCAGTATTTTCATGCGTGTCAGCAAAAGGTACTTACTCTTGGTTTACTGAGATTCTGGAGAGGATTTTTAGTTCGAACAGCTTCAGATGAGGACTGCTGACTCTGCCTTGTGGGATGGTTCTTTATTGTGTGGCTTTTGAAGCACCTACAAGTTGTCTTTCATTGGAGGAATGATCACACTTGTATTCTACCAGCTGAAAGTCAGTCTTTTAGTCCCAGCTTGTCATTCAGGCTCTTTGATACAGCACTGCTAGTATGTTAACTCATCCTAGAACCTCGCAGGTTTCTCTGCAGATGTCACTCTCTTCTTCTTCCATTAAGTAAAACAAACCTTGAACCTATTTATAAGATAGCCCTGGTGTCTTCTCAGCCACCCACCTCCCATTAGGGAGCTGTGACTGCAGACTGCAACACCAGCTGTGCTGAAGTCCAAGAGCAGTCTCTTCTGGTTTACTCCTGGAGCCAGCTAACATCCCTTGCCTGTGGGTAGGAAGTGTGATTAAAATGTGTCCAAATTTTGAATTCCTTTATCCATGTGAATTCAGATTTCAAAACTGGGGTCACCCAAATCGGGATTTCAAAGGCAAGTCCCAATTCTTTGTCACCAAGAAAAATATTCCAATGATATTTTCCTTTGACCTTCTTGAAGGGTTTTAATAAGACTGAAACAATCTACATTAACTGAGATTGAAATGTTTCATTTCCACACTACCGCTCCAATTCCTGCATGATACAATATGAATAGAGCACAGCAATTTTACAAATGGTTTCAATAATGTCCCACTAAAATGTGCCAAAAACCAATTTCTGAACAAAGGACTCTTTCCTTGAGCAAATATCCCTGCTGTTGAAGAGCCAGGTTGTCTCAAGAGGATGAGTTCAGAGAACACCCTACAAAACCTAGTGCTTCTGCAGCACTCAGGTTCTGCGCTCGGAGGCTGTGGCTGTGGGAATGAGCCCCTGGAAAATGCTTCAGGTTTGCTGTGCGTGCACAACCCAGTGCTGACCCTTCACAGCAACTCCTGGTGCTGCTACAGGAGTAACAACAATAATATTAACATAGAGGTTTGGACCCTCTGCATTTGAAGAACCCGTGCATGCCTTTGCAGGGTAAGATTTTCATGCACCTGCCTGCCTTTGGATATCTGGGAGATACTAGATGTTTGGCCTCCTTTATGAGACCTGTAGGTGGAGCTGGGAAGAGCAAAAACATTTTGGGCATCCGGGTCTCCTGCTCAGAAATCATAGAATCATGGAATGGGTTGGGTCAGAAGGGACCTCAAAGCCCATCCAGTCCCACCCCTGCCCTGGGCAGGGACATCTCCCACTGGATCAGGGGCTCCAAGCCCCATCCAGCCTGGCCTTGAACCCCTCCAGGGATGGGGCAGCCACCCCTGCTCTAGGCAGCCTGGGCCAGGGCCTCCCCACCCTCACAGCAAAACATTTTTGCCTAGGATCTCATCTCAATCTTCCTTCTTTCAGCTGAAAACTGTTCTCTCTTATCCAGTCTCTGCACTCCTTGATCAATTCTCCTGCTGCTTTGCACTCAGCATCACGGCTCCTGTGAACAGGGCAAAACCCCAGAGCAGGTTCCCTTTCCGCTTTTTCACCCCTGTTTCTGGCACAGCTGGACATTGCCAGCTATGGGACCAGTACCTGCGCAGATGTGACAGGATATTTAAGGCTTTCGTGCCTGGCTGTTATTGATAACACTTAACAATACATGTGCCGGTAGGCAGATCCCCTCTCTTAGCCCTCTGGTCTTCTTGCCAAAGGGTGAGCCATGGGATTTTACACCCTCTCTTCCAGGAATCCCAGTGTTCAGACTGGATGTGTCTCCCAGGGTCTGATGTGAAGAGCCTTGCACTGCCCTCAGCACGGGAAGAGTAGGAGGATTTCAGTCTGCTGCTTCCCAGGTGTATTCTTTCTTCCTGCAAATCTGTCTTTCTACCTTTCTCTCTTCTCCTTCTCTGCAAAAAAATCTTCCTGCCACCTCCTGGAAGAACCTGCAATTGCTGCAGTGCCTCTGGAGAAGGGAAATGCTCCGAGCCCTGAGAGCCTGCTTCAAGCTCTCCAGGTGTGGGAGCAGGTGGGAGCTGACATGAACCATCCTGGCCACGGGCGCATTTCCAGCCCCTGCACTGTCTGCATCAGGCACCGGGTCTGGATCTTTCTTCTGCTCTTTTCCCTCTCCATGTGTACAAGGCAGCTTCATAGAGAAACAGAACCCGACGTTACTGGAGCTGCGTGCTGCTGCTCTCCCTGAGCCATTGTCTTCTCTTCAACAAGAAGACAAGGAGAGAATTCAGCTAAAGCCCAGCAGATCAGAGAGACGGGATGAGATACATGCGGTGCGGCTTTGTGTCTGTGTTCAGTCAACAACACCAGGTTCAGATGCCTATTATTTGTGTCACAAAACTGATACCCAGCAATTTAAACGAAGTCTGTCTTAGCTGCTAGGCAAACATTGTAAATTACCTTTGTCTCTAGAAAGGTGAAAATAAGAATAGAAACAAGTGGTACTGATTTGCTGAAGTGCCAATAAATGTTGAAGCAAAAAAGCAACAAACTGGTTTTGGCAATCAGGTAAATATTGGAATGCAATTTCAGGAGGTAACTTCTTTCAGTTGCTATAACTACATTTAACATTAGCTTTCTTTCAGCTGGAATTCTATTATACCTGGGATAATCCCCGCAGTCTTGGATTCTCACTTTGTCCATGAGCATCATTTTAGACTACCAGAACTCCTGTGTCTCTCCAGTCAGTTTTATTTACCAGCTTTGGACAGGAAAATCCTAAGGTGAGCTTTCTGAATACAACACTGCCTCATAGGTCATAGAAAGCGCTGAGGTTGAGAAGTTATGCTGGGTAACAACACAATTCACTAGAATGATTTTAAATACAATTATTACGTTAAAGCTCTGTAGAATCTCTCATGTATTTATCACAAGTTGGTCCTCCACAGACATAAAGATCCACAAATCTTACAGCAAATCTGCTCCCTTGAGACTTTCAGTATTTAGTATACAGGGGCTTGATTTAATCACCAAAATAGTGTGTGTACGCGCACATGTGCAGCTGTACATGTGTACCCTGCTTGAACTGGGAGTCTGGGATGTTCCTGCACCACCATCCTTTGGCTCACAATGCAGAAACAGAACCATAGAACGGTTTGGGTTGGAAGGGACCTCAAAGCCCATCCAGTCCCACCCCTGCCATGGGCAGGGACACCTCCCACTGGATCAGGGGCTCCAAGCCCCATCCAGCCTGGCCTTGAACGCCTCCAGGGATGGGGCAGCCACCCCTGCTCTGGGCAACCTGGGCCAGGGCCTCCCCACCCTCACAGCAAAACGTTTCTTCCCAAGATCTCATCTCAATCTTCCCTCTTTCATCTGAAAACCGCCCCCCTAGACCTATCCCAGCAATCATACTGCTCATCTTCCCTGGCATGAGAAGGAGCCCACAAGCTTCTCCCTGGCCCTTGGTTCGGTTTTCTTGGTACATCCCACACTGTTTTTCCATCCAAGGGCTCATGCCCACCAGTCAGCAGACCACACTTTTGGTAACTATGCACGCATCCTGAGCCCAGGGAGGTGGTGCAACCCCATTTAGCATCAGTGAGGTGCTACATGTGGAGGGGAGTGAGGGCAGAGTGCAGGGAGTCCCAGGGAGGTTGTCGTGGGGGTTCAGCAAGCTGTGCCATTCCCTGAAAAATGTTGTTTCATCCATCCTGAGCCTGGGTCTGCAGCTGGCAGAGCTGCTGCCGTGTCCCCACTGGGCGCCAGTCAAACAGCTTGCTGCCAGCCCACTCCTCCTCCTCAGCTGCCATCGATACCCACAAAACAGTGTTAGTGGGTAACAAATGTCTTCAATTTCTTTTGTAGTCAGAGGGCTTTTACGTTTCATTGACTTCAAGGATGGCATTTCTCTATTAAATTCTTTTGCTGGTTAGAACTCCCCTGTCTTTAAGCAGCTCCTTTGAACACTTTACAAGTCGTTTCCTACTTAGATAGTGATAGGGCTTTTTTTCAAAATCAGCTTCCCAGTCCATGCCGTACAGTTTGGATTGCTCCTAGAGAGTAGTGGGCATCTAGAAAAGGAAACAGGGAACTCACAAAACCTCAGTTTCTATGAATCTGTCTCCTTACTTGCTAGACACCCTGGTACAGCTGTGCTTCTGCTTGGCAGGATGAAAGGAGATGTTTTCCTGTCTCAGGATGATATCTCTGAAAGTGGACACCAGGAGGAAGAAAGAGAGGTGGTAGTTGGGTTGTGCATCCGAGGAGGACCCTCAGCATGCCTCAAAGCAAAGTCTATGCCTTGTGCATCCCAGCCAGGATCAGGGCTTAGTGCTACCCATGGTGGGAGGGCACAGAAGCTGACAAAACAGGCACTGGTGCGGCTGGGAGAGAAGGAGGGGTGAAGGCACTCGAGGACTGGGCTGGGTGAAGCCCAATGTTGGCATCATCTGGAGGACATCTTCACACATCCATGTGTTCCAACTCCAGGCACCTTGTAAGGATCAAGTGCGAGTTAAGTGACTGAAATGCTTGTCTGCATAGAGCAGAGCTAGTCCTTTTCCTGTGAGACATCTTAGATGGCTTTTTAGCCCAGTGCCTTGCTGTGTCAGCCCTTGCAAGGATCCCCCTGTGAAGACTGTCAAAATAACTCCCTTATCTCCCTTTTACATGCCTTTAAGTTCTGGTCTTTAATTAACCAAGCCTCATTTGCCTTACGGGAACCATGCTCAGAGTTCGGCACCACAGGAAACATTTAATCTCATGATGCCGTGCTCATAGCGGGCTGAGAACCAGTTACCATTACTCACCTGAGCCAGCCCAGAGAGGATGCGACAGGACCGCCAGTGGATTACATGGCCTTTTGTATAAAACAGCACTGTAAAATGGGAAGATGGCAACGAAACTGAAGTCAACAGGGCTCAGCTTTGCTGAAAGAAAAGCGTGAGCTGAGTGGCTTTGCTGAATCGGGGCCCAAGAGCCACTCTCACTCCCCAAGCGTCTCCTCACAACTGCCAGCCCCTCCTTTGTTGGGACAACGGTGCATCAGCCGAGCTGGCAAGGCAGGTGATGCTAGTCAGGTCAAAGGCATCTCCATGGGGTGGGGAGGCGAAGGGCTTGCAACGATGCCAGAGGAGGAGCTGGCAAAACAACGCATGGTGATGCATCCATCCTGCTGGGCGCTTCAAACACCCCCTGCATTCGCCCACAATTAAACCCAGGGCTGTTTGCTTTCATGAGGCCGATCGCACATTTAATTGGCCACCACTTGTATCCCGGTATCACTGAAAGGGACAGATAATAAAGCAATCGTTCATTTAAAGGAGTAACTGCAATGCAGATCAATTTCTTCAAAACCCTCATGTGCACAGAAATCCTGTGGGATGAATATTTCATAAGGGGAATAACACTGTTAAATTAATAAAACCCCTGCATGCCTAGTTATGAACTACAATGATTGCTGGAGTTGTTATAAAAAAACCCCATCCTGTTCATACTTTGTACATCAATTTATGACAGAGTCATAGCTGGACCCTGAGGGAAACAGAGGAGAAAAAGGGGCCCTTTTGATGTGAGGCTTTTTCAGTGAGCACTGAGAATTGCACAGACATGACTGCCCACCGAGGGCATGCAGCCTGGCTGCTGCGGTGGGACTGGTGTCTCACGTGGGAGGATGGACACGCTGAAATTAATTATGCTGAATATTTCTTTCTGCCTGCCTCAGGTGGTAGGTGAAGGTCCTGACGATCTGGAGTGACCTGAGGTGATGGATAAGGAGTGTCCCCCTGTTCAGTTCCTGTCAGGGAATGCCTGGGTGTCATTTGATGGGACGAAGGTGCATCAACTGAGATGGCAAGCACGGGCTGCACAGGGGAAGGGATAGGGAACATCTGCCTTATCCACCTCCAAATACTCCTGTGTATCTCTAGTGCTGAGGCCACATCATCAATCCCAGTCCCTCAGCGGGCGAGGAGGGGACAGCCTCATCCCACAGCGCCATGGGGACCCAGGACTGGGGTGGTCATCTAGAGAGGGGGCACCTCAATCTGTGTGACAGGAGCTTCAGCCTGTCAGGGGCTTCCTCCTGTCTCCTCCAGAAATCCCATCCTGGCTGTAACCGCTCCCTCCCTTCCCATGCTAAGTCCCATGGGAAAATAAACTTCCACTGGAAAATTCCCAGCCCACTCTGCTTCTACCTCCACCCTTTCCATCTTCACAGAAGTTCATTCTTGCTGCTGTCAGCACTTCTCCTGTCCCAGCCCGTCCCTCGCAAGCTTGGTTGCAAGTTGGCTGCGAGGGAACTTGAGAGGAGCTCATCAGCTTTTACAGAGGAAAAGACAGAGAAGGCTTGGAACCCCATATTGATCTTTCCCTTTGAAAATCCTCTAAGTAGCGCCAAATAAAAATAGAACAAAAATATGTATCAACGTTTTCTACTTGTAGCTGATTTGTCTACTTGGCATTATTTTCTTCAGCGGGGAAGAGGGTGAGGTGCACAAAGGGGACAGAGGCACGGGATAAATAAGTAAGAATGTAAAACCGGGTGTTTTGATTTTTTTTTAATGTTAACCAGATAATGTATTCATAATCTTCCCTGCTTACGACAGAAAAATGAGTGCTCGCCTTTTGAAGCCCTCATCTGGCAGGGAGAGATAGCAGATTTCTAAGAGCATTTTTTATGCTTCTTTGATGACTGCGAGGGGAAAAAAAATATTCCGAGAGCCGAAATGACATTTTTCTATAAATTTCACACAGCTCTGCAGGCGTGGAGGCATGGAGGCATTCATTAAGATTAGTTGGAATTACTTAAGCACCGTGAATTTTCTCCATCAAGTTGGTAACTGGAACACTGCGGATTAGTTATTGATCAGCTGCCATTAATACTTGGGGCTCTTTCCATGCCTGTTGTTGGGCTTTTTGTTGATTCTTCCCCCCTCTCTCCTGCGAGCTGGATCTGTGAAATTCACAAATTAAACAGGCGCTCTTCAGTCTCTCCTTTGTTTTGGGGAACAAAAAATCCGAACAGGAAAAAAACCAGCCCTTTGTTACTGCAAATCTTTACCTGCTTTGCTTCACGCTTCCCCTCTCCACTCGCTATAGCGGGGGTTGCATCCCAGATTTTGGGTGGCTTTGAGAGCTCATGCCGCAGCCCCTTCCAGCAGTGCTGGGGTCTCGCAGCACGCCGGGCCGGCAGGTGGATTCAGAGGGGCGAGGAGGTGGGAGCTCCTGGGTTGTGTACTGGAAGGAGATCTGGGGAACGGCATCTTGATCCTCGTGAGAGGCCGATGGAGAAAGCAGGGACCCCCTGCTCCCAGCACCTCTTCACTACACAGGGGGATGTGGCAGCCACAAAGTCATTTTCCAGAGCCGTGCAGACCACTGCAGCCTCTGCTGACCCAACCCCATCCACAGCCAGGGACTTGCACCAGCGGCAAGCGGCTCCCAGTCTTGTCTCCTTGGCTCCTTGGGAGCTACTTGATTTAGCTGAGGTCAAGAGCATCCCTTGAAGTGCTTGGGACCTTCAAAGATCTCAGTCCCTCCATCCACCTGGCCAGGCCTTTTACCTTTATCTTTCTTTCAGACTGAAAATCTCATGTTTTCTATGATGCTTATTGCTAGTGAAGAGCACAGCCACGGAGCTGGGTCCTTCCAAGCCAAACTTCAGCCCAGCAAGACTGAAAATGCAAAAGTGCCTTTGTACATTTAATCATGGAATGGTTTGGGTTGGAAGGGACCTCAAAGTCCATCCAGCCTCACCCCTGCCATGGGCTGGGACACCACACACTGGACCAGGCTGCTCCAAGCCCCATCCAGCCTGCCCTTGAACATCCACCTCTAGGCTAAAGCACCTTGCTTTATATGTTCCCATTTTAAAAATACCATTTAAAGAAGAGGGAAAGGACAAATAGAAGAGCCATGTGTTGGAGGTAGAGGAGAGTTGGAGCTTTTTCCTCCCAGGGCACCCAGCTCAGAGATCCATTCTCATTAGGATAATTTACCTCCTCTCTAATGAGAAGTCAGTAGTGCTGCCTTTCCCAGGTCTGGGCCATTTGAGGGCAGGAAGGGAGATGTGCCAGTTCAAGCACCACGTCTGCACTTGGAAGAGCCAGGTTTGGCCGCAGCCTGGGTGTCTACGTGCACTTAGAACCTCTCGTAACATTCTAGGCACCAATTTCTGCTTGGTAAGGTGCAATTTATGAAACAGCCCCCATGTGTTTCTCTGTTGATCCCCTTGAAACTGAGGCCTCTCATTACTCTGCTCCTTGCTGCCATGTAGCACTCGAGCAGGCTCCAGGGGCTCCCATTGCATTAACCTCCTCCTCAGCCATAACCGCAGTGCCTAAATACCCTTCCCTGTGGTAGAAGCAGGAGAACAGCCTCTATAAAGAGCCTGGCAGCTTTTCACCAGGATTCCGGTGCTGAGAGAGCGCTGCAAGAATTTTACAGACCCCGATCCTTTGTGCCTTATCAGCTCTAATGAACCCATGGTCCTAATTTGAAGCTGGCTGGCTGCTGGAATTGGACACCAGAGACTGCCATCAAGGAGGAAATGTGGTGTTTGACGGGGAAGCCATCCTTCGTTTTTGCTGTCTGGCAGCACACCAGTTTGCAAGACTGGTAGGAAAGCTCTTAATTATCCCTCCTTAGGGATATGTAAAGTCCTGTGGAATGCCTTCCATGGGACGTCTGTTCCTTTCCTGCACAATCGCTGTTTCATGCAATATTTGTCCCCAGGGGTGTCTAGACACGGCTGGATGGACTCCATGCATCACTCCAGCTCCAGTTTCACCGGGACATTTCACCTGATCTATGTTCTCAGGTCCTACTGGTGTCCACACAAAAGCCAGGAAATATCAGCTATTTTCTGCCTGGCTTTCAGATTTTCTGCTTTACATGTGCTCTTTTTCTTAGGGAACCCCAAAGCCTTTCTCTGTTTTTGCAAAGCCGCAGCACAAGGCTGGGGCACTGACATGGCTCTGACAGGAGCTGATGCAGAGCCAGCAGCAGAGTACCAAGAACAACATGGGATTTGTGATCCTGCCCTGCACTTGGCGTTGGTGAGGCTGCACCTTGAATTCTGGGTTCAGTTTTGGGCTTCTCACTCCAAGAAGGACATTGAGGGGCTGGAGAGAAGGGAACGGAGCTGGGGGAGGGGCTGGAGCCCTGGGGTTCTCGGAGCAGCTGAGGGAGCTGGGGCTGTTTAGTCTGGAGAAAAGGAGGCTGAAGGGAGACCTCATTGTGCTCTGCAGCGCCCTGAAAGGAGGTTGTGGAGAGATGGGTGCTGGACTCTTCTCCCAGGTAAGAATTGATAGGATGAGAGGAAGGAGGTGGCCTGAAGTTGCACCAGGGAAAGTTTAGACTGGATATTCAGAAATATCCACCCCTGCTCTGGGCAGCCTGGGCCAGGGCCTCCCCACCCTCACAACAAAACATTTCTCCATAAGATCTCATCTCAATCTCCACTCTTTCAGCTGAAAACCATTCTCCCTCATCCTATCCCTGCACTCCCTGATCCAGAGCCCCTCCCCAGCTTTCCTGGAGCCCCTTTCAGGGCTGGAAGCTGCTCTAAGGTCTCCCCACAGCCTTCTCTTCTCCAGGCTGAACAACCCCAAATCTCTTGGCCTGGCCTTGTACGGGGGGTGCTCAAAGTATGCAGAGACAAACGAAAAGAAAAAAGTGGTCTGTGTGTTTTTAAGGCTGCATTGCTTCATCTCCCAGTTTTCCTCATGAAAAACTACTTCTTGAAGCGCAGTAACAGCTTTTCACACTTGGAAAGTCAAGCTTTCTGAAAGCTCCGAATGTTTAATCAGAATGAATGGCCACATGGTTTTTAACATTAAAAGGCAAACTCCCACCCTACGCGACATTTTCAGGTGCTCGTTGGCCACATGATGTTCCTATCAAATGGTTGAACAGTTGAATAACAAGCAGTCTGACAAAAAATAAATTCTTCTGCAACCAACCACCCAACAGAAAATAAGTCCCGACTCACCAGTTCCATCAGTTTCTGCATTCACTTAACTTTCTGAAATAATAGGTATTAAATGTTCCCTTTTTGTTGCTGAAAGAGGGCTGCAGATAATTTTCAGAGTTTTTTAGTCATTAGTTTCAGTTCCTCTCTTCCTCCTTGGGCCATATGCTTGGTTTGAAGTAGTGGGAATATCTTAAACAGTGCCAATGAAATATTTAGGATTGTCTAAGTAGATTCAGAATAAATTTTCTCTAAAATATGCCCAAACAAAACAGCAGATGGGTTTTGGTGCTGGCTGCGGTAGACCCTCCTCTCCGCTAGCCTGTACTGCCTGGGGACAAGCGTGGAATACAGTAGCAGCTCCACTGCACCTGGGTTTCTCCTCCTGTCAGCAAGTCCAAGGCCTGAAGACCTTAAGCTCTGTTTCTAAGCGAGTTTCCCCACAGCAGCCTGAAGACTTGTTGTTTTCCCAGAGCACCCATGAAAACCACTGGCCGTTTCCATGAGTTCCCGGGCCCTGGGGCCAGAGGAGTCTGCCTCCTGATTTAGCAATCACCATAGAATCACCACCACCGGTGGTTATAGTGAGGCAGTTATGAATGGGATTATTCACAGGAGACACACTGGAAGAGCATCTTTATTGCTACACAAACACTGATACTTCACAGCTCTGCTAGGAAGTGAATTATCTTTGAGTTGTGTAGCCCTTGGTCATTTCCAGTGTGACATGACTAGAAGGTGCACAAGTTATTAGACAGAGGAAGAGCTGAGAAGCTGGCACACAGACGTGGACTTGGAAAGCTGTGGTGGGATACAGGTGGCCACATTTCTTCAGGAAGCTGAACCAAAATAACCCTTACTGAGATATGTCCTTGGACTGTATAGATTCATAAACTGTCCTGAGCTGGATGGGATCCACAAGGACCATTGAGTCCAACTCCTGTCCCTGCACGGGACACCCCAACACTCACAGCGTGGGGCTGAGGGCATTGGCCAAACACTGCTGGAATATTGTCAGGCTTGGCAACGTGATTGTTTCCCTGGGAGCTGTTCCAGTGCCCCCCAGCCTCTGGGGGAAGAACCTTCTCCTGGTATCCAATCTAACCCTCCCCTGGCACATCTTCCTGCCATTCCCTTGGGTCCTGTCATTGGTCACCAGAGAGAAGAGCTCAGCACCTGCTCCTCCTCCTCCCCTTGTGCGGAAACTGCAGCACAATGAGATCTCCCCTCAGTCTCCTCGAGACTAAACAGACCAATTGACTTCAGCCACTCCTCACACCCTTCTAAACCCTTCACCAATTTTGTGGCCTTCTCTGGATGTTGCCCAGTAGCTTTAGATCCTTTTTAACCTATGGCACCTGATGTGGCTCTCCTAAAGCCCCATCACCAGGTGTGCTTGCCATCCACATCAATGTCCAATTTGTTTTTTGAAGCCTGCCAAGTTTTCAGCCTCAGGAAAATTTCCTGGCAATGATTTCCACCAGCTAATTGTGTGAAAAGAGTATTTCAATGTGCTGCCCTCGTTCTCAGATGACGAGAACAGAAGTTCCCAATCTGCTTGCTTTATTTCTCAGTGTATTTTGCATGCCAGTGTTGCCACGTACGGCGCTACCATCCTGTGGAGGCCCTTACGCGCTGTCAGTAGGAAAATCTGCAGCAGGCTGAAAACTGAAAATGATAGGAGAATATAAAATAAATGTAAAAGCAAAGCGAATGACATTGGGGCAGCAACACTGATTCGCTTTTCCTTCCCCTGAATTCATTCAACACCTCTATTTCCCACGCCACAGCAGCCTGCACTGCTGTCCAGGGACTTTGCTGAGAAAGAAGACCATGTAGCTGTGAAGTAAGACGACCTCCGTGTCTGGCGCGTTGTCCTCTCTGCCTTCAGGTGACCTCTGCAGAGGGAACTTCTCATCAGGCTGTTTCTCTCACCTCCAGCCTCTCTGGATATATCTGTCAAATGTGTTTTACACACGCACCGGTGCAATCTCTTTTTCCATTTGTATTCCATCTGCCTCCAAAAGTTCTGAAAGCCTTGCCTGGGCTGCCTCATTTGTATGCACTTAATCTGGCTTTATCCTGTTTTATGAAGCGTCTTCTTTAAATTGATTCAGGCAAAAGCATAGCAGGGGCTTTGCATAGATTTCGCATGCATGACATTTCTGCACAGTTGGTCCCATTATACACCATCCTGAGCACATTCTGCCCATAAAACCACCATATTAAATGAGAAAAAAATGCATCAAAATAAAGAGAGCTGTGGGAGGGGGATGAACAGAGCTGACCACTGTCTGCTTCTCCAGTGTAATTAAGGGTAGCAATTTTCCAGTCTTCTCTCCTTGAGCATCCAGTTCATGTGGCACGAGCTTCGTATCCCACCCATCCAGGGCCATCTGCTGAGCTCCACGGAGCTGGATCAGACTCTGCCTGTGGACCTGTGACTCCCTGATACTTTTGCAAGGGCTGCTTTGCACCTCAGGGTACTCAGGGTGGGGCACCAGGGCATGGTCACCATCCTCAGGAGCACAGGAGGCATCAGGAGCACCTCTTTGCCTGAACCTCCTCCGCGCTGGTCAAACACCACATCACCAGCAGAAAACCACTGTAACAGTGGGAAGTCAGCCATCCCGCCCTCTGTGATCCTCACAAACTGAACCAGCCCACAAAACTCCTGGATTTACCGCTAACATGTTTGCCCCCATCTTGGCACACGCAGGCTTTCCACGGCTCTGCAACCTGAGCAGTCGCAGGTGTGATGAGGCGAACACCGCGTGCTCGGGGTGGCTGGGCAACAGCAAAAAGGGTAATTCAATTAGAGAATTAATATCTCTTTAAAGGTCTGCTAATGATTTAACAATATTATTGTTACGTTAGGGTTGGGGAATTAGAGAACGAGTACTTGTGTTAATATGTCAACACATTAAAAACGCAGCTCCATTTAGGCAGACACTTGGGTTAATGTGTTACATATTAAAAAGTCCAATTTCCTTTGCTGGCTACAAATAACAACGGAGATTATTGACGCCGAATGATTTGCAATGTACTGTTTTACTTCTCACTTCTTGTGTTTGTGTGCTCTGCTTGATTTATAATGATTGGAGCTCTGGCCCTATAAATTTTCTGTATTAAGAAAACATGAAGCCGGTTTTATGATACAAAAAAGAAAGGGGAAAAAAAGCACGCTGCCTTGCACAGACGTGGGAATGCTCGTGGGACCAGATCTCCTATAAAACACAATAAAACCATTCTCATCATTATGTCAGCATTTTGTTGCTTTAGCAGGAGCCCGTGGCCCTGCGCATTGGAGCTCACGCACCTCTGAGCGACTGCTGCCCATCTCTGTGTGCACAGAGCCTGCCTCTGGCTTGGGGCATCCACCCTGAAGGTCATCCCACAGGGCCTGGGGCGTGGGACAAGAGCAAGGCAGGGCTGCTCGCTCACTCTGAGGTCCTTCATAACCAGCAGCAGCAGCACCAAACCGAAATCACAATCCCTCTGCTCCTGAGGAGGAAGAAGAAGTCTTGCCACTAGTGGACTTCCCTCTGGTTGAGCACTGAAGGCAAATCCAATCCACTGACCAAGAGCAAATGGGAGAGTTAGAAAACCAGAGCCTCTTGAAGATAAGGCATGAATATGTATAAGATTTTTGAACAGCTAAGGACAGAGTGAGTTTTGTAGTGATAAAAGGGAGGCAAAATACAAATATTGCCCTCACA
The DNA here is from genome assembly GCF_032191515.1 of Phaenicophaeus curvirostris. Taxonomy (NCBI): domain Eukaryota; kingdom Metazoa; phylum Chordata; class Aves; order Cuculiformes; family Cuculidae; genus Phaenicophaeus; species Phaenicophaeus curvirostris. The sequence continues at coordinate 26,893,181 of NC_091401.1, read as the reverse complement.
AACTCCCAACCAGAGGAAAAAACACTCCAGTTTCTCCCAGGACACTGTGCCCTCTGCCATGGTTAAGCCAGGACTGCTGGCCAGCCTAAAATCCTTGTGTCCCTTTTGACTTTCTCCCTTGCTTCAGGCTAAAGCAAGATATGACAGGAGACGTCAGATAGGGACAATATTTTAATGTTCCAGCTTAGGCAATCCACCTGTTTGTGAGAGCAAAACTGGTGTGCAACCTAAGGTTGTGTCCTCATTAAAAAGTCATTGTAATGATTGTTATCACCCTGGAGACTCACAAATGTTAGAGCCTGGAGAGGTACTGTGGGCATTTCTGACTTCTAATCCAGAGAAGAAAGGTTGATAACCATCCCTGTGACACTCCTGCATCACGCCCCATACCCATTGCTCATCCTCACAGAATCATGAAATGGTTTGGGCTGGAAGGGACTTCAAAGCCCATCCAGTTTCAACCCCCTGCATGGGCAGGGACACCTCCCACAGGATCCGGCTGCTCAAAGCCCCATCCAACCTGGCCTTAGGTGGCCTCCTGCACAGCTCAGGGCTACGGGAGGTACAGAGAATTCAAGAGCAACCCTTAAGTTTTGGTTGCCTTTAAAGTTTGCTGGTGAGCAGAAGAAGATATTTATCTGCCTGGCTGAGCTGTGGTTCAAAGACTCGGTAGCAGCATGTACACTGCAGAGATGAATTCAGTATATGTTTCTGAATTGACTTTTTTATATATTCGTCATCAATAAATCCTCAAAGCCACTTGTATCAGAATGGAAATGAGCTATGGAAATCATTAGATCTACAGTCAGTAATTGATAACACGCATTTCAAATGCGGAAATGAATTAGCTTTTGGCTTATGGGGGGATTTCAGACTGTATCCAATTTCATTAGGCAAGAAATTCAAATGATGAACGAATAGCCTTTATTGTTCTGCTTTTAAGAAGGAACCGTCTGTTATCTCTTTGCCTCTTCTGAGCTAATCTTTTTTGTTGTCTACAAAGTTTAAAGACCTCAAAAGTAGTCTTATTGTTTAGTGAGATGCAGACTTATGATTTCCCACATAGAATCACAGAATGGTTTGTGTTGCATGGTGCCTCAAATCCCATCCAGTTCCAAACCCCGGCCATGGGCAGGGACACCTCCCACTGGATCAGGGGCTCCAAGCCCCATCCAACCTGGCCTTGAACCCCTCCAGGGATGGGGCAGCCACCACCGCTCTGGGCAACCTGGGCCAGGGCCGCCTCACTCCCGTTGTGAAGAATTTCTTTCTAATTTCTAATCTAAATCTCCCCCCTTCCAATTTAAAGCCAAATTCTTCCAATTCAAAGGCACATCTTTCACCTCTCCAGAGCTCAGGGTTCTCAGATGAGTTTTACTCTTAAGCAGACATGGGGGGCTTTGCACCACAAAGTTAACATTTAAGTTTCCCTGTCCCTGCCACAACATCCTAAAACTTTGCCCAAGCAATTGAAAGGGCTCTGAGAAGTGAGCTAAAACTCTCTGCCATCCATGTTTGGTGGCTTCTCTCACCACAAAAGTGCTTACAGGTTGTCTTTCTGCTCAGAAACTTTCCAGATGCTGCTCTCTTTAACTTCAAAAGACACAAAAAAACTTGCAAGGAAGCAAGTTCTCAAACTTCTGTTGGATGAGGAAGTATGGAAGGGAGTAGCTCTTCCACCCGAAGATGAGTTGTAGGATCCAGACTTGTTCTTCTCCCCCTCCACTCCACCCCAAGATGGGACAGCAGGGGTCTGGCTGCACTTGAGCACATTTTTGTGAGCAGAGAATGTGAAACAGTTGTTTCTGCTGCTGCTTGGGCCAGTTGAAGTATTTCAGCTTGGGTTTCAACAGTTAAATAAAAAGAAAGGCATCCCTCCCAGCCTTGTTTCGGTTTATTTTTGTGGCAGAAATAAGCTGGTTTGGATTCAGGAAGTGAAGTTGCCAATCGCAGTATGTCACAGCCCAAAGTTTGCACAATTTGGACTTGTTTTGCATTTTCAAAAGAATAAAGGCAGGAAAACTACAATTATAGGCTTCTTTTGAAAAAAAACCCAAACCATAATTTATTATCAATCTTTAGAAAAATCCTTCTTTTTAAGTGCCTTGAAACACTTCTTGGAGGTAAGGAAATGATCCCTCTTGAACATCTGACTCACAGAGAGATGTGGTGGGACACACATCAGTCTGACATCTGTCATCTTCAGGGTGGTCGCATACATTTTATGGCTGCTGGAGGGGAAGGCAGGACCCTTGGCCTGGTGACTCAAGCAATCCCAGCGTAGGTGTCTTCAACAGGTGGGAAAATTCGAGCACTGAAAGGACTTTTAGTTTCTCCCAAGCTGGTGGCAATCTGAGGAAGTGACAGAGGCCACATGGGAGTGCAATGCATGGCAGCTCAGAGCAATTGGTTTTGTTCTTCATCCGTCTTCAATAAAGATAAAAAAAATGTATGGACTCCATGTACATAAATCTGAAATTCGTAAAATTTATACGAGATAAAAAAAGAAAGAAAGAAAGAAAGAAAGAAACTCCCCCAAGGTCCCCTTCTGTTTGCTCTGGGCAGAGTCCCAAACTCACACCAAACTGCAGGATTGCTCTTAGCTGGCCTGAAAACGCCAAGGCCATTAGAAGAATTGAATCCAGACCTTTCAAAAACATCATTTAAAATTACAGAGAAACCCATATGGGTAAGAAGTATTAAAGTCAGAGTCAAGTCCTCAAAAGTTAGGAAGTCTGAGATTTAAGATTGCTTGCAAATGCACTTCCAACAGCGTGATGGCAAAAAGCAGAGCTGGGAGATGAGAGCCAACCTGGCAGCATTTCCAATATTGCTTTGTGTGTGTTTCTCAGTGAAGGCAAATGAGGTTTGAAAGGTTTTCTTTAGCCCATCTCAGGCCCAAAGGCGTGTTTCCACCTCCCCTTGCTCTGAGCTACAGGGGGACGCCTTCTTCACTGGATCCCACGCCGGGACGCTGCTCTGCTGCCGCTTAGCCCACGGCTGCAAAGCAAAGTTATTCTGGCACTGCTGAGCCTTCGAAGAGCAGGAGACTGTTAACAATTCTAATTGAAGAAGGTCCAGAAACATCAAAAGTCCTCTCAGTTGCTGTGAACCCGCGGGGTCGTCCCGATATGCCAAAATCAATAGTACCCATGCCATATTGATTTTGAAATTTGAGATTAAAGCCAATCATTTTCTACTGCCAGCCACCATCTAGAAAACCAAAGTAGGAATGAAAAGTTCTCACCGAAAGAAAGAAAAGCAAATCAAGAAGAAAAGGGATTGAGTTATGTTCCTTTTTTTATGAAATAATCAGCTTTAACCAAGATGAGTTTTAGGTCTCAACACACGGAGCGCGAACAGGGCTGTTTCATTATCATCCAGCCAATGATTTTGGGATGGAGGATTAACGACATCTTAAACAGATGCTTCCAAGGAACTTCCAAAAATACATAGAGTGGTTTTTTCCCCCTCTACTAGGGATTAGAAGGCTGTGCACTAATTAGTTCTGAAATATTTTGGCTGGATTACTGTGTACTGCTGTATGAAGGAGATGTAACTCCCTCTCTCTCTCTCTAGTCTGGCTAATGCGTTCCATTTTGTATTTCAAATTCATTTATATTGTCTGCGGATTTGCTAAAAGTATAAATAGAAGAAAATCCTAGTTTTCATTTGCCGGGAATTTGTCGGTGCACATCCTTTTGAGAACCATCTCAAAAAAATGACTGGGTTTTTTTGACCGGAGACTGTAACGACTCAGAGCTAAAGCCGTGCCCTACGATCTCTGAAACAGCCCCCAGCCTCCCCTTTGCAGATTTGAGGTGATTGGTCTTGATCGATATTGGAAGGGTGACAATGAGTTTCTTTACAAAGTTCTCAAGAAACAAGAGGACTTGAAAGACTATGACCTATTTGCCTGCACCAGGGTATCCTTAGACCCATCTTCTGAAGTGGCTGAGCATTCAAACAGAGTGACACCAAACACAGCACAAAGCAGGAACACTTAACACCTCTCGAGAGCAGCAATTGCTCCCTGCACACCACAGCCCAGGTCCCCTTGCTCCAGCCATCTGAAAGCCGAGTTGGAGATCACGGAGAGCTGCAGCTGCTCCGTCTGAGGACAAGGCGAGTTGGGTTTGTTCCGCCTGGAGGAAAGAAGGCTGGGGGAGACCTTAGAGCAGCTTCCAGTGCTGAAAGGGGCTCCAGGAAAGCTGGGGAGGGGCTCTGGATCGGGGAGGGCAGGGATAAGGTGAGGGGAAGGGGTTTGAGCTGCAAGAGGGGAGATAGAGATGAGATCTTTAGATGAGATGTTTAAATGAGCTGTTTTGCTGTGAGGGTGGTGAGGCCCTGGCCCAGGTTGCCCAGAGCAGGGGTGGCTGCCCCATCCCTGGAGGGGTTCAAGGCCAGGTTGGATGGGGCTTGGAGCCCCTGATCCAGTGGGAGGTGTCCCTGCCCATGGCAGGGGTGGAACTGCATGGGCTTTGAGGTCCTTTCCAACCCAAACCATTCTGTGATTCCCCAGCTTTCCTATGGCCCCTTCCAGTACTAGAAGGCTTCTCTAAGGTCTCCCAGCAGCCTTCTCTTCCCCAGGATCCAACAGCTCCATGTCCTTCTTATATTGGGGACTCCAGAGCTGGGCCCAGGGCTCCAGGTGGGTCTCACAGAGTGGAGCAGAGGGACAGAATCCCCTCCCTCCCTCCTGGTCCCACGGCTCTGGATGCAGCCCAGGACATGATTGTTTCTGGGCTGTGAGCACACATTGCTAGGTCATGTTGAGCTTCTCATGCACCAGATTCCAAGAAACCGGAACTCTTCTCATGCTCGGCTCTCTGATATTGCAAGTCCCCATATTCTATTCCACTCCAGCAGTGGTCTTGGTTCCAGAAACAGGAAAGGTGTGAAGTATTTACGATACCCCTTTTATTTTCCGGGTCAACTATTCATTCAGATTCAGCAACCTTAGAATAAGATGAGAGCAAAGTATCTTTATGACGTAGCCCAGAAGAATTTACAGTCCAAATGAACCAATTTTGAGTAGCAAGAGAGGGGGTCTCTCGAGGTCTTAGCTGTTACTTTTCTGCATTCTGTGGCCTTGGAATAAAATGTAATATTTATAGAAAGGCAAACTGTGTGCATTTCAACTGACATTTGGAGCCAGACTTCTTGTTTCTAAATATTCATGAAGCAAGTAGACTGTAAGCATCTCAACAGCGAGGAAAACACTCTTTCAGTGTGTTTTCCACATAATTCTCTTTTGCATTTGTTACATATCCTGTATTTAACCGTCCTCTCTTCATTACATGGGTTTTGAGATATGGAGCTGTGTAAAATTGGCAATCTGCTGTAGTGAAACACTGCACACTCATCCTGTGCTCAGCCCTCCGCGTCCCACCGCTCTGGCTGGCAGCGTGCCGAGCGCCGTCTCCCACCCGCCGCACCACACAGGCCGTGCTGCTCACATCTGCCGCCGAGCATCGCCCTCCACACCGCACCGTGGGCACAACCTGGTTATGTGTTGTCTGAATGCATGCATAGAATCGGCTCGTACCCACCCAGGAATGGACCCTCGAGTGAGGCACGATGGCTGGTGTTGACATGGGTGACAAATCAGGTGGGTTTGCTCCTTCAGGACACAGATTTATCATAGAATCATAGAATCATAGAATGGTTTGGTTGGAAAAGACCTTTGAGATCATTGAGTCCAACCGTGCCTGTCTACTACTAACCCAGATCCCTGAGCACCTCATCCACTGGTCCATGAAACCCCTCCAGGGATGGGGAATCCACCACCTCCTGTGCAGCCTCTGCCAGGGCCCGAGAGCCCTTTCCCTGAAGGAGTTGCTCCTGATGTCCAATCTGAACCTGCCCTGGTGCAACCTGAGGCCATTTCCTCTCCTCCCATCATCTGTCACTTGGGAGAAGAGCCCAACACCCACCTCACCACAAACTCCTTCCAGGGAGTTATAAAGTGGTTGGAGAAATCTGGGATAAAACGAAGATGGAAAAGGGAGGGGGGTGGAGGGCAGGAGCACCCTGCCAGCCTATAATCTCACGAGGTGTGTGATCACACCCGCTGTGTTACTCACGGTATCACAGGCTGAGGCATGGCTGCGCTCCCACAAAGCGCCCTGGGCTTGAGTGGATTCTCCTTCCCTCCCACGTTGCCATCACCATCCTCTCTGACTTTTCCCTTGTTCTGTGATCTCCTCTGAAGTGGTGCAATCCCTGAGATGAAAGAGCAGCATGGGCTGATGCAGGAGCATTGCACGCAATTTCATCCTCTCTTCCTCCCCTAACGGCCGCCACCACTGTTACCCCTTTGCCGTGGCGCGTTGGGCTGACAGCCACAGACAGACACTCTCTCCACAATCTCATTTTGGAGGTAATAGCTCATTTTGTTCCTTTTGAGGGGAGTGTAAAGCCAGGTTATTTTCCCACTATGCGCTTTACTTTGCGTCTAACAACACTGAATTGTCAGCTGCCATTTCACTGCTGTAACCCAGCGCTGGGAGCTCCTTCTCTGGCTCGACCTCAGTTCTTCACTGTTGGCCATGATGCAGCCAAATAATTCAGTGCTGCAAAATAGGATGTGGAGCCAGATAAGCAGCATGGCAGAGCAGCTTCCCCTTCCTTTCAGGGCACCCCCAGGGGTTAAAACTATGTTTTATTAGCACATAAATGTAATACCTCCAAGCAAGGTAGCTCTGCACAGGCAGCAGGGGGAGGCAGGCCAGATGAAAAGGTCAGGAAAGGGTCTTAAGGCTCTTTTTCTGCTGCATCCTTGGAGAAGTTGTCCTTACAGAGGCAAATGTGTGTGCTGGACAAACCCTATGCACAGGCCTCGGTTCCTCCAAAGAGGCTCTTGCCTCCCCCCACTTCTGTGCCCTGGGGCACACCAAGATGCCTGGAAAACACTGGTCCCTGCCATGCTCCCCCTTCTGCAGAGCCACTGAGGTCTCAGCAGAGAGCTGGCTGATTTGCCCCGCTGGGAAAACTGCTGGTGTGGTCCTACCACTTGTTCCTCACTGACCGCCCTCTCTCTCTGATACTTCAGGATTTTTGGCGCAGGATGCGGCCAAAAGCCTTGGGAAGCTGCCGGAAAGCATGTTAGCAGAACACTCTCCTCTGCATAGTTTCACAGATCTGTGAGATGTGAGTGCCTGTTACAAAGGGTGGGGACCCTTCCCTGGAATATCTCCCTCATCCAGGGGTGCTGGCCCTTTCCTTAGCCCTGTTTTCCACCAAAGGCCAGCCTCCCCTGAGTTTCTCGTGAAGATTCGCCTTGCCCGGTGTCCCCTGTGCCCAAGCTGAACGGAGTATTTGGCAGCTGCTCAGCGCTGGGGCTTCTGGAGACGCGCTGCTGGTGAACAAAGAACAAAATGATCTGTTTCTCTTTTCCCTTTCCCTTGATTGCCCCTGCTCATCTTTGCAGGCTTCCTGTGGCTGCTGTGTTTGGAAAGGCCTGTGGTTTCAGTTTCATGCGCTCCCCATGCCTGTCCCATCTGTCAGGGCTCTCGCGTTTACCCTGGCAGGGTGGATGCTCTTCTCCATCTTCCATCTTCCAGCCACAGCCTCTGCTTTTCACTTCTTTAATTCACCTTTTCCCTCCTTGTGGCTTGCGACCGTAACTTCCCTTCAGCTCAGGAGGAAACCAAAACACATAGGGACCTCAGAATCCTTCACAAACACAGGATTTCTGCCCACCCATCCCCTTCACCCACAGATTCTCACTTTTTTTGCAGCACTGACCTGGTTTATATGTACACATCTTTGACCTCTGAAGGGTTAGTGCAGCAAGAAGATTAAATCATGCAGCGATAAATTACAAAAAATGAATACCTCAAGATGAACCTCGACACAGCCCCATCAGAATCTCTGCTCAGCAATGGAGTCGCTGTGATTTATGACCTTCGGATAAAGATCTCCTGGTGGAGGAAAGATGCAGTTACAGGTAGGCAGGAGAGATGTCACATCATTTATGGGCTTTGAACTATTATTTAGGTGCTAGAAACATGTATATCAAAGGCTATTTATCAGAAAATGAAGATATTTTGTGACAGTTTTAACATATTATCACTGAAAAAAGTTTAGCTTTCCAGCAAGAAATTTCTAACCAAGTTGTAGATATGTTTTTTTGCCAAAATATTTAGATTTATTCCTATTTATTCTGTTTCTGGCAGCAAGGATTGCTGCATAATGCTGGTTTTTACTCTTAAGTTATAGGGCTGTCTATTGATACTTTTGGAAGATGAAGACGTTGGAGCCTCTAGGTCTGGATGTGATAAATTGAGACTGTCTGGGGCGAGATAATTACAAAACAGTTGCAATTATCATTGTTGCTCATTGAAAATCACGGGTTATTTGCATGCAAGGCTGCTGGGTTTGGTTTCAAGAAGGTGAACAAGCTGGATCGACAAATTTGTTAAATCTGCTTGAGAAGCACAGTTTAAAATAATAACAATAATTAGCAGTAATATAATTGATCTATTTTGTTCCATGCATGACAGGAATTCACTTTAAATTGAACCAGCAAATTATGGCGACATTTAGCATACTAAACAATATTGCTCATGAAAACGTCTATTTATATCTGCCAATAATTGTTATCTAACGATGAAGGATGCGGCAGGCTGTATGGTAACCTTGCGGTGCATCGGGAGAGGAGATTTAAATCAACGAACAGCCAAGATGCTCCAATAAAAGACACTAGATCCAAACCATCACAGCAGTTCATTGCAAAGCACGTCCCCGGGTAACCCACCGCGCCTGGTACTATAAACAATCTTGTTCTGCACCTACAAGAGGTTAAATGAAATGCAGCTCCTTGGCCAGCCTGGCATTTTCACTGGTATTTGCTGTTTCGAAATGAAATAAAATTAACTTGGAGGTATGGGGGGAGAGTGCCCTGCAAAAAAGAGTCAGTCTGAGGGAAAAACAGTCTTTGAAAATGAAAATGATAGAAGTTATAGCATGATCCTTGGAAAACAAGAGGGACAACTTTCTTTTTCCTCCTAGAGGTTTTTTTTAAGAGAAAAGCAGCAAACGTTTCCTAACAGCTTTTTCAAGTTGTATCTGTGACTTTGCTCTGTCGTTCAGAGTTAAGTTATAGTAAGACTTGTATTGTTAACATAACATAGCGTAACGTAACGTAACATAACGTTTATAATATAATAATTAGATATAATATCACACTGAGGGTGGGCAGGCCCTGGCCTGGGTGGCCCAGGGAGGCAGCGGAGGCCTCAGCCCTGGGGACTTTCCAGGCCAGGTTGTATGAGGCTCTGGGCAATCCAATGTGCTTAACGATGTGATATATCTTGTAGAAAACACCTCTTTCCCCCTCTGCTTTCTTGTATTTGTGACCAATCAGATTTGCCCTGGCTTTTTGATAAAAAGGGATCTCCAGCACCAATGGCCTCTGAGTCCAACTTCTCCCTGGCACCCAGGATCGGGGAGAGCTTTAGGGTTTGTGGTAATTCCTGATATGCTGCCGGTCTGGCGGTGAAGGTGTTAATCAGACCAGGGCAGCCACTGTGTTTCCATGAGATGCTGAATCGCAGCAGCTGAATCCCAGGAGCACAACAGGGCAAACTGGGGCCCAGAGCCTGCTCAGATCACAGACCAATCTCCCAGCGGCACCGTCATCACACCCGACTTAGACGTCTCTGCTGTAGATGCCTCCAGGAGAGCTTCTCTCCCTTGGTACTTGGTGGAGTTGAGTCAATAAAGTTAATGGAGCTCAGAGAGGCACTCATCCAACCAAAGGAGATTTTTAATTTTTTTTTCCTGTTTTAGGAAAAGGCAGATGGAGTCGCAGGCTCTGCAGGCAGTGAGGGCTGACTGAGTCCTGGCAGAGGATTCCCTGCAGAGCCCACGTCCAGACCAAGACGTCCCAGACCTGTGGCTGTCGTAAGAAAGTTGTTTTTACTTCCTAGGCCTGGTCCCTGCTCTGTGTTGGGGTGATTCCGTGTGCTTGCCAGACCTCAACTCATCCTTTCCAGAGCTGAAAGGGGCTCCAGGAAAGCTGGGGAGGGGCTCTGGATCACAGACGGCAGGGACAGGATGAGGGGGAGCGGTTTTGAGCTGAAAGAGAAGAGACTGAGATGAGATCTTAGGGAGAAATGTTTTGCTGTGAGAGCAGGGAGGCCCTGGCCCAGGTTGCCCAGAGCAGGGGTGGCTGCCCCATCCCTGGAGGGGTTCAAGGCCAGGCTGGATGGGGCTTGGAGCCCCTGATCCAGTGGGAAGTGTCCCTGCCCAGGGCAGGGGTGGAACTGGATGGGCTTTGAGGTCCCTTCAAACCCAAACCATTCTGTTATTCTGTGACTGTGATGGTCTGGGGCTGGCCAGCAGAAAGATGGCTCTGACTCCAGCTAGAAGATGGCTGAGCTGCACACAATGAAACCCCTGAAATACTAAAGTGTTTCCGTTTGAATATTTTGATGCTTAGACAAGCTTCTCTTCAGGCTTTTCATGAGAAAATATAATGTTTTCGTGTAAAGTGAAAGTCAAAACTAAAGTAGGAGAAATTCAACCCCAAATGTTTTTACCTCATGGAAATGAAACATTTCGATATTGTCAAAACAAAATGAGAAAGTTGAAACAATCTGTTTTGATTCTTCCCAGTCAAAATCAACACATTTCCTTCAAAATGTTTTGACTTCAGTCCGACTGCATTTTCCTATGGGGGAAAAAACCACAACATTTGTCTGAGATTTTTTTGACCGGCTCTAGGGTTGAATTTCTTACAAGAAGCTTGTAGCAGGTCTAGAGAGGTGGTGAGGGAGCAAAGTTCCATCAGATTAGACATTGAAAACGCATCCATGGTCACTGCATTATAACAGAACAGGAGAAAAAGGCACCCAGTGCTTTCAGCATATTACGACAAGCTAGGAGAGTGACCTTAATAAAATGGGGTGATGGTGGCACATCAGCCTTTGTGACCTCCAAATGGAAAGTCTTGTCCTGCAGAAGACAGACTGGACTCCATGCAGGGAGAATGGGAGGATATGATGGATGGGGTAACAGGCAACAGAGGAGGAATTTGCATGGGAAATTACTTTGAGTGTAGAAAAGGAGGGAAGAAGGAATTGGAGGAAGCCGATAGAATCATGGAATGGTTCTAGTTGGAAGGGACCTTAAACGCCTATCCAGTTCCATCCCCCCTGCCTTGGGCAGGTTCACCTCCCACCGGATCAGGGTGCTCACAGCCCCATCCAACCTGGACTTGATCAGTTTATCACCAGTTTATTACCTTAGTTGCAAACCATTACTCCTTGTCCTATCACAAGAGGCCTTGCTAAAAAGTCTGCCCCTAGCTTTCCTGGAGCCCATTTCAGTACTGGAAGGGGCTCTAAGCTCTCCCTGGAGCCATCTCTTCTCCAGGCTGAACAACCCCAACTCTCTCAGCCTGCCCTTGTACGGGAGGTGCTCCAGGCCTCGGATCATCTCCGTGGCCTCCTCCGAACTCATTCCAATAGCTCAATGTCCTTCCTGTACTGAGGACTCCAGAACTGGACCCAGGGCTCCAGGTCGATCTCACAGAGCTTAGCAGAGAGGCAGAATCCCCTCTCTCCCTGCTGGTCCCACTGCTTGGAATGCAGCCCAGGACACCATTTGCTTTCTAGGTTGCAAGCTGCCACCAAGCTCTTCTTGGTCTTACGGAAAGACAATGAAAGGAGATGAAATTGCAATGTTAGTGTCTGAATTAATTTCTAAAGGATGCATATGCAGCCTGTCCCACTGTGTCTGGCTTTATAAACTCATTTCTAATTGCAGAACATCTCCCAAGGGAAGGAAGAGCTCCCTAGGATACCCAGAGAAGTGGCCTCATGGTGCCGAGGCATGGCCAGCCCTGCAACTGGGAGAGGTGCGACCAGAAAAACTCTGCCAGCATCAAATACTTCAGAAGAAGGTGCTGGAGGCTCCCGTGTTTATAACTAAAACTCAACCAGAAGCTGCGCAGGAGTCTACGTTCCTTTCTATCTGCAGGCATTTTGGGTTAGTAAAACATCCAGGAGAGGCCAGCAGGCTGCAAATCAATCCAAGGGATGATTTGGGATGGGGTCCCAAACCACAGGAGCATAGACTCCCTGCCTGGCCACAACCTCACATTGTTTGGAAGCATCTCATCCTTTCGTCTCTGACTGCTTCACTCTGATCATCTGAGAACAAAAGGCAAACTTTTCTCTGATTTTCTTTTAACTCTGTTTTTCTGGCAGACCAGATGCCTCCAATCCTGACTTCTTGGCACGTGGATGGCTAGTGTACACGGAGACAGGCGTGTACTTCATGACTTTTCTGCACTGTTATTATCTCTTCATCTGCTGATTGCATAAAACAGACAATCCTTTTTTTTCTGGTGCTCTGCTGACCCAGGGTCACACACATTCCCCTCAGGAAAGAGGATTTCACCATTATATTCAACATGCGGTGATGACTGAGCTGCTATGGGGTCAGGGAATTAAACCATCCTCTCGTGGTGGCATGAGAGGAACATTATTACCTCCACAGCAAGGTCAGACCTTTTTCCTGTGTTAATTAATCAGCAGAATTAAATAGTTCAGTTAATATTAGTCACTGAGAAACCAAGTCACTTATTAAAATGAAGCAGGGAGCCAGGTGGAGTATGACATGCACCACGGAGGCCGGGCGTACCTCTCAAGCTCACCCTTGGGCACCATCCTGACTCTCAGCCAGGTATTTCCATTCAATGAGGTGGATATGGCTGCTCCAGGATGTGCCATGCTGGGGAAAGAAGAATCAGCTGGAGCCTTCAAGGTCTCATCCACAGATGATGCAAGTCTGTAGAAGGACCCCTGTGGACATCAACAGACTTTACATCAGGGTGTAAGAGTCATTGGTTGTTGCTGCCCCCATCCTGTGCTAAATCTTTTTAGAAACCATGAAAGCTGTGGGGCTGGAGCAAAACCTCAGCTTCATTTCTCACCTTGGTGTGCTTCAACCACCATTAGCCGCCTTTGTTACTGGGAGGAAGGGAAAGTGTTTAATGTCTGCTGGTGAGGACTAGGGCTGAGGCAGCAGACTAAAGAAAACAATTAAAGTTAGGCAGCACGTAGAAATTAACCTTTAGAGGATAGAACCAGATAAAATGACTGCTCTTCTCCAGCCTATCTGTACCAACAGCTGCTGATTCATTTCTCCGTGGTGCTCATTACCATGCTATAAAGCATGGAGAAAATTAGTAGGTAGCTCGAAGAGTCCCAAGCATTAAAAGATTTTATTTCCTGGGTCCATTTTCTGTTCTGCTTTGCCATTTGCTTGCTGATTTCCCACATAGCTCTCCCCAGGCATTTGGGGATGTATTTGTCTCTTGTGCATCATCACGACTTGAAAAAAAATGGATTTACTTCTGAAATGGCTTGTTTGCTGTAACTCAGCCATTTCTGAAGGACCCGTATTGCTTTAGGTAGAGGGGATGAGGGTTGAATGACCTGCAAGCTCCAGTTATAGCTCTGCTTTCAGTGAGGGCATTGCTCGTGTGTCTCTTTCTCTCTTCCACCTTTGACTTTTTAGGAGTTTTAGTATTTTGGAGAGTGCTTTCTTTCATCAGCTTACATTAAAGCTAGCTGAGAAAGAGCCCCTTCCCAGCCCTCCTGTAGTCCCCATTGTCCAGATACCTCTGATAGCACTGGAGATGTGGTTGAGGGTAGAATATTGAAGGCTTGAGAATGTTTTCCACATGTGATGGTTGATGTGCTCCTTCCACGTTATCTTCCTCTTTGCACTGCTTTTATGTGAAGAACTGAATGCTCTGAGACATTCACGGTGGGTTCCAGTGTGAGCTTGGTGCCGGGACGTCTCTTCTTATCTCCTGATGTCTTCATGGGCATTGCTGGAGAACTTTTCCTATGCATACACTTGCAGCGATAGCCGCTTGCCCTTCCCTCATCCACCTTTTCAAAAGCATTCTAGCCGCACACGCTCCTGAGTTATTGAAATACAGAAAAAGACATTTACCGAGATGGAATCGGGAACAGAAATGCAGTCGGAGCTGACGTGTTTGTGCAGTGGCGCAGAGCCAAGGGCAATTAGCAAGCGACATGAATCTTTCTTGCTCGCCACTCAACCATGTGCAAATGGCACTTCTTGTCCTGTGGGTTAAGGAATGGCAGTTTAGTCTGTCAAGTCGTGCTAAAGTTTGCTGATTGAAGGGGTTTGGGGCTGCACTATTACAAAAACTATGTTTCAAAAAAATGTTCTTAATCCCTATTTTATGAGGCACGCACTGAAAAAGGCAAAGCCATTTCTTTTTGGAGAAGTAGCAGAATCAGCAGCCAGCGACAGGAACACATTCGTACCCTCCAGTTTGAACAAAGTCAAATTGGAAACTACAAATAAAGGTGTTTATGTACTTGTGAGGGCTCCTGAGAATGATCTTGGGCTTTTACCAGGACCAGAGTAACAGCTCACCGAGGCATCGGTTTCCTCTCCTACCCCTAGCCCCATTTCTTTCTCTCTTTGTCTTTCCCTTTTCCCCATTATTAACCCAGTGATGTGGGTTTATATTGTGATTTGTCCAAGACCATTTGCTGCTGGAGACGCCGTGTCCCATGGTGGGTGGCAGAGGAGAGGCCAAGGGGTCAGATCCAAACGCATGACCAAAACTGCACGCAGAGAACTTACTTTTAATTGCAGCGGAGAGAAGCTATTATGCTGGGGCCTTTGCTTTTTTAATAGACTCCAGCCAATATCACACTCCTAATGTGTTCATAAAACACTTACACTCCATATGACCCGTTGATCTCCACCGTGTGGGATGAGGGGCTGAGCTGGACCCATTAAATTAACAACAGGCAAGCCTCCAGGTACTCTGAGGTTCGTTTTGCCTCTGAGAAGAAGCTTTGCTTGAGCTCTCTGTGCTTGTGCTGAGGGACTTGAAGGGCTTGGCGTGAGTCTTCCCAAAGAACTTTTCCCAGTTATTGGCACAGTCTCCTTTAGAGCCACATGGCAGCAGCTGCAGTCATTGATGAAATTTATCTGTTTATTTCTGCAGGGCGGAATCCTGTAAATACAAGAGACTTGTTTCTTACTTCTCCTCTGGTTTGTTTTGTTGTTCTGGTGGACAGGATGACAGATTTTGATTTGATTTCTTCTATCCTTCATTTTCATCGATGATCTGGAAAGAAATACTACTTACAAGGATTTTCTTTTAATGGACTTAGTTGAAATGATGGCAAATGCCATGACTTGCAGCGCAGGATATGAAGTATGAATTATCCTCACCTCCATGCACTTCTAACGACACAAAATGTGTGATTCTATAGCAACAAGAGTCATTCGTGGTAACAGCCCAGCTTTGACACTAAGGACTGATCTCAGTGCATTATGTGCTACATACCCTGCAGGCAGACAACACATACCAGCCCAAAACCAGGAGCAATTAGGATTTGGCAAGTGTATTTAAATCCACAGAGAATGAAATCAACCCCAAATACAATGAACATAATGTCAGATTGTCAAACTGAGTGATGAGTTAGCCTGGGGAGAATTCCCGGTGAGACCTGAACGCTGCTTGCCTGTGGAGGACAGGTCAAGCTAAAGTCTCACGTGCTAAGCAGGGCAGCCTGGAGCCGGTCTACCAAAAAAACCCTGGGAACCGGGCTTCTGTCTGGATCTCTGGAGCTTTTCAGCTATGAGACACACTGGGATTTCATGGGACAGCACAAGCACTGTGTGGTGGCACCAGTGCTTGTGGTCCGAGTGCCAGTGCCTTTCCAGAAATAACAGCAGCAGCTGAGAGATTCGTTGAGGAGTTGGGAGGCTGACTTGCACGTCCTTCCCAGCAGGTTTTAGTGCCACCACTGCCCACTTCTCATCTCTAAGCCCTCCTCAGTGTTCCACAGATTCCTCATGAAATTCATGTAGAATCACGGAATGTCCTGATTTGGAAAGAACCCACAAGGCTCTTCAAGTCCAACTCCTGTCCCTACACTGGACAATCCTAACACTCACACTGTGGGGCTGAGGGTATTTGTCAGCGGCTTCTGGAACTTTGTCAGGCTTGACACCGTGACTGTTTCCCTGTGAGCTGTTCCAGTGCTCCACCACCCTCTGGGTGAGGAATCTTCTCCTAATGTCCAACCTGCCCCTTCCCTGGTGCGTTTTCCTGCCATTCCCTCCAGCCCTGTCATTCGTCACCAGAGAGAAGAACTCAGCACCTGCTCCTCCTCCTCCCTGTGTAAGGAAGCTGCAGAGCATGCTGAGTTCTTCCCTCAGTCTCCTCCAGGCTGAACAGACCCAGTGACTTCAACTGCTCCTCACACTGCTTCCCGTCTAAACCCTTCCCACACTCCATGGCCTCCTTTGGACACTCTCCAGCAAATCCTTTAGATCCTTTTTATCCTTTGGTGCCCAGAACTGTCCCCAGTGCTCAAGGAGGGACCACACCAGAGCGGGGCAATCCCCTCCCCAACCCGCCTGATGATGCCGTGCTGGATGCACCCAGGACATGGTTGCCCTGTTGGCTGCCAGGGTGCTGCTGGCTCCTGCGATGGTCCCCATGGACCTGCTGTCTCCTGCCAGTTTAGTGGTTAAATGGGCAGCTGGAGCACTGCTCAAGGAAGAACGTGCTTTGTGTTGTAAGGCCAGCTCACCATCTTTAATCTGAGTGTATTAGATGAAAGATGATCCTCTTATTCTCACCATAAATTACTTAGCACGTTGTCACTTCCAGCTCACAGCTTGCACTCATTCAGGAGGATAATACAGAAATAGCAGGTTCCTCCTGCCGCCTGAAGCCAGTCTGTGGCTTCCCTACACTCCTGGGGACAAGAAATGAAGTGGACAGAGTGGTATGCAGCGGCGTGAATGCTCCTGAGAGGTGGGAGGACTAATGAGGAAAATCGTCAATCACTCAGCTGGACAGAGAGAGGCTTCTCCATCCTGCGTGGGCTTCTGTCAGGATGTGTCAGGGACAATAAGTCTTGCCTACATTACCAGGAACAGCCTGAACACTGCGTCCAAGTAGGTCTCCATCCTAACTGGGAGAAAAGAAACAGCTCAGACTGGTACCAGTCTTAGAGAGAAGAGTTAGCTCTGACTCCAAGTTTAAACAGCATCAAGGCTTCTTTCATGCCTTTGACTAATTAGCATTAAACCTAAACCGTTTGTTCAAAACTTTAATGTGTAAGGTTGTATTTCTCACTCTTCTGCATTATAACCTCTTTTAGGAAAAAGCAAATCTACAAATGCCTCAATTCTTTGGGTTTTTTGTAACTGCTATGGAAAGAAAAGAGCTTTCATAATAAACATAAGAGGCTCACGCATAAGGGAACAGAGATTTCTTCTGTGAGTACGTGCTTGCAAATGGTCTTCCCAGGCATATCAGATCTGTTCAAATCAGGTATCAAACACTGTGTGCTGTGCGCAGCCCAGGACAGCATGAGATGGGGACAGGACCAGAGCTGTGGTGGTAAATCATTTTGCATGTAAAACACAGATAGACTTTTACGTGGCTGGTTTTCTGCTTTGAACTTGCCAGGGCAGCTGATGGGAAGAAGCAAGGGCAAGAGGAGGTTTCTACTTGATGTACTGACCTCCTTTACCGTGCCGTGGCTTTGCCGTGTGTCAATGGCTGAGAAAGGCTGATCTCAGCCTCTCCTGAAGCCTTGTACATGACCACGCAGAACTCAGAGTGGGCTCTGTGTGTGCAGGTGCATCCGCAAACCCTCGACTCTGGGGGACATGGAAAAAATGCATTTATCTGAGAGGAGAACCAAACAAATGAGATAATCACTCACTTTATTTGTGGAAACATGCGACAGCATAGCTGGTATCAGGAGCACAGCTGCTCCCCCCGGCATCAGGAATAATCATCTCTACTGGGGAGCAGGGCAGATGTAGAGGTTCTGAGCTTTACTGCCACGCGTATCCATCTGGGTGACTGCAGAAATGATGGGAGACACTACCCAACATCTTTAACCTCACAGAGGAAACCACAATTGATTTTTTCATAGCATTATGAGGCCTTTGCAGCATTATGGGCTGGTTTGGTCTTTCTTCTGAGGTTCTAGTTACCAAGAGCCGCCTTGACTCACTTGGACTGTGAGGAAAGTCATGTGTTCATATTGCACTGTGTGGTCCCTCAGACCCTGCTGTTCCTCTGCAGAAGACAGAAAACATTCCCACTGCCAGCTGGCAGGGCGCTCCCGAAGGGAAAGCAGACGCTTTCTTAATCCTGCCTGATGTAGGGAGGCTGAGTATAATCTGTGTGTAGATGTGACATTACAGGAGCTCAGAGGAAGACATGGACATTCAGATAACTGCTTGGTAGAAGGTCACAGGAAAATCCTTGAACGTTCATCCCCCAGTCTTGGAGTTACCAAGCTTGGACACCCAAAGTGTCTAGAAGTTGAGGGCAACCCCCTACACTCACAGCCTTCCCTAATTCATTCCTCAACACTCCCACTGTGGTTGCACTTACTCTGGAACTTGGCAATGAGTCCTTGGCAATGTGTCTTCTACTACCCAAACCTGAATCTCTGCTGAAAGGACAGAATGTGTCAGAATTCGTTTAACACAAATGAAATCGTATTTTTTCCCAGATCTTGTTCATATTGATCCCTCCTATGAAACAAAAGAACATGTAATCAGCTTTTCTATATTTCACAGGCTGTAAAGGTCACCCTTGATATCTACATCAAGCCAAAATATGAATTATGGCTAATATTTTGTACCTGAAGACAGAATCTAGCTGTTCCAGGCAAGGACAAAAGAGACCAGGATGTTATCAACATATTTCTAGATTTATAGGTATGGCAGAAAAAACCCTGAATAAGCACCCTGCGCCAACATCATTTAATGGACCTTACTTTTCATCCCTCTTCATGGAGCTAAGTTGAGTTCCTTAAGCTTCACATCATGAAGTCATTTTCCAGACCTGCTTCTTGTGAGGAAGGGCAATCGCACCCCAAGGGTCAGCCTTGACATTTCAGGTTAGTGACATCCAGATCTCAGGGTACAGATCCCAGCTCTGCCTGTAAAAGGAGTGGGAGAAACGATTCTGTTGACTTCCAGGACTGGAGCAGTGTCCAGAGCCCTCCTTGCTCTCCTCCAGGAGCTCCTTCACAAACTCTGTTTTGATTTCCAGCCTGAGGAGCCAGACACCCTTTGCTTCCTCTCTGATCAGTGGAGAGAGAAGGAGTCTCCTTGGGAATGACTCGTTGCTGCAGTCAGTCTGTCCTCACCACCAGCTCTGGACAAAGTCAGAGAAGATACACCTTCCAGCCAGGGCATGAGGGATTAAATGCCAGATGGTGACAGCTCCCAGTTCAAAGAGTAGAGTTCCTGAAGGCTGAGAAGGTGTGGACAATACATCATTGCATTTAGTGGAGGAAAATGAGGCACTCTAGAGCCCTCACTCAAGATGCCATGCTAAGACTGGTAAAGCTGACAAATGGGGCATCCTCCGATCTTGGATGAGGTGCCAAATGCAGGAGGGACCTCTTTGACAGTGAATTCTGGGCTCTTCTTCCTACTCTGCCCCAGGTATGATAGAATAGGGCTGTGTGGCAGAAATATTTTTACTCCAAATGCTTCTGTTGTTCACTAAGAAAACTAGGAAGTTCTGGTTTTGGCAGAGTCCTTGGGATGGCTTTTCTTTCCTGATCATACCTATGTACATCTTCCCTTACATACAGGGAAGTATCACTTATGTTGCCAACCTTCCTGGGCATCTGCCTGGATTGCCTTGCAGGGAAGAACAAACTCTTGTCCGGCTGAGGTAAATCAGGAGTTGTTTCTCCAGGTCCTTTTCCTCTGTGAAGCCTGCATACATTTCAGAGGCCGTATTGCTGAGTATGCGAACGAGAAAGCCCTTCTTGGAGAGAACAAACCATGAAAAGCAGCACAGAGGGATGGGACAGAATAACGGGACAGAAAAAGATTACTGAACAGGCAAAAATCTGACCCAGGTATGGCTCCAGGTATTACCAAGTGGAAGGAATAAAAGATGGTGAATGCCAAGATAAATGTGGTGCCTCCTGTGCACACAGCATGCAGCCTGTGTGGTGAAGACAAGATTTTACGTCTGCCTGTACTCTGGGAACTTTTGGAAAGATCGTTCTGCTTGTGTTTTGTTGAAATAGAAGCCAGACTGCATAAAAATCATTAGGAGCTTCGTGGGTTTCTTTTATTATCTGTGATTTTTTTCCTCGTGCTAATGGATCCCAGACGGTTCCAAACAAAACAATAATAGCCGGGGGGAGAGCTGGAGGGATCTCTTCCTTTGCCAGTGCTGAGAAATTGAGCATCTAATCATAACCAGGAGATGGGAATCAAGGCCAGACCCCTTCAATGTCCGGTTACCAGGACAAAAGAAAGAAAGAAAGAAAGAAAAGCACCCCAGAGTGTCCAAGGGCAGTTTGGATCCAGCCATTTCAAACAGGACTCAAAGACATTCATGCCTGTGAGACCACTAGGGCTCTTCCCATCCCTTATCTGGAGTAACAAGGAAAAACGATATGCTAGATCAGAGCAAGAACAATGCAAAAATTTCCACAGCGCCCTGAGCTACAAATGCAACGGGGTCCCTGGAAAATCCTCCCTTCCTTTACAAGAGTAAGAAGATCAAGAAGGGAGGGAGAAAAACCTGATTCAGACAAAGACAAGAATGCGGTTTCTTCTGTGTGCTCTTTATGCCAAAGGACACGGTGACTTCTGAGAATCTGCATGGACTCAGGGGCAGTGGCGGGCAAGTTTATGGAGGAGAAACTCATGAACAGACAGAAACTACACCCAGACAATGAAACCGCTGATGTTTGAGTCAGAGGAAGTGTTAGTGGGGAGCGTTTCCTGGCTCAGAATTTAATTCACATTGAAATAGATCCATCACCCCCACAGACCATAATCTGCCAGGGTCCAGAGAGATTATGCTGGTCCAGGCTTTCTCCCTCTCCCTGGTCAGCCCAGTTCATCACAAAATCCACTAAACCTCCTGTTGAGGTGGGTTAGATCCATGTTGACAAGCCGTTATCTTCATAGCTGGGGAAGCCCTGCTCTCTGGTGATCATTACACTTCATCCAAGTGAATGCAAGGGGATGTAGCCTCTTATTTTCAGTACACAGCAGGAATAGTTCTCCTTACAACTCACAGAACATGGCTCACCCTCAGTGCAGTTCAAGCGTTCATCGCTGCATGGGGCAGAGATCGGAGCCAGGATGCGGACCTGATGCAAATAGGTCAAGAAGACAGCACAAGTCTTGTCTCATTAACATACAGCAGGTGGGAACCCGGGGAACATCAATGATTCATTGAGCGCTACACAACAATGTTCACGGCTCTGCACAGAAGTCAAGCAAATACTGATGATTTCAGCAGGCGGAGGGAGGAAATGAGTGCTTAGAAAGCCAGATTGGATCCTCTGTTAGTGAGGACCGGTGTCTCTGAGCTCATTCGGAGCATGGCTCTGAGAGGAGGGGAACGCCTGGGGCACGCGCGAGTGTTTAGGAGAAAAGATGAAATCCTCCATTTACCACATCTCTGGCTTCTGGTGAACCAACAGCTCCATCCTTGGTGTCCCTGTTTATTAAGAGCCTATTAACCTCTAGGTGAAATGATAGGCCTCAGCGACTTCACAGTGGCCTTTCTGCTGTTTGCAGCGGCTGCTAAATACCGCAGCAGATAATGGTATTTATTCAGCACGGAGCTAATGTTGGATTATGATGCGACCCCCGTCTGGAAATGGAGAGAACCCCCTGCAAGAGGCTGGCATGAATTCATTACGAATCAGCGCTGCTCGAATACAGCATCTATGGCGAACATGGAAGCAGTGACCTTCATACAAAATGTATCGCATAACGCTTTCTATTAAAATAATCATAAACACAGTAAGCAGTAAACAAAACAATCTCAATGTGGCTTGAAAATGAATGCAGGGAGGGGATGGTGGATGGAAGAGGGATTAAATTGCCGTTTAGGTATTACAGGCAACGAAGGGGTATTTTTGCCTTCTTCTTGTCAAACAATGTTTCCAAAATCAATATCGGGGGGGGTGTGATTAGTAACACGGTGAGTAATTGCACCAGTTTGTCACTGCTCGTGTTCGATGTTAGAGCATCTATTAAGAAAGGAGGCTGCTGGAACCGGCCCCAGTCAATATCTGTCCATGCTACAGCAAAAATCCTGCAGTCTGGCTGAATTTGCTATGCTTTTTGATCAGAAGCTTCGCCTCTGCCAACATCTGTCCTTCTCATCATGATTAGACCAACAGGCTTCGAGGTCAAATCACCACAATGCCAGGCGACACAGGCACATGCAGAGCAAGGTAATGCCGCTCTCTGAGCTACGCGACAGGGCAAACGGGGCTGCAAAAACACTTGCAAAGGCAGCCAAGGGAAGAAACATTTTGCTGTGAGGGAGGGAGGCCCTGGCCCAGGCTGCCCACAGCAGGGGTGGCTGCCCCATCCCTGGAGGGGTTCAAGGCCAGGTTGGATGGGGCTTGGAGCAACTGGATCCAGTGGGAGGTGTCCCTGCCCGTGGCAGGGGGTGGGACTGGATGGGCTTTGAGGTCCCTTCTGACCCAAATCATTCCATGATCCTATGATTTTTGTTACTGCTTTTCTCTTTCACACACCCATGGATGCTGCCTTTGCTCCTTGGTTGGATGATGCTCCCAACAGCTGGACACCCAGCCCTTGCCAGGGGACCTTCCAGGCACAGGGGAGTTCTCAGGGTTTGGGATGGTGACTGTTCCTGCTGCCTCAGTACCCAATACCACCCTCATCCTGCCAGCATGAATGCTCCGAGGTTTGCATTCTGCATCCACCTCGTTTCTGTTCCTGCAGCTCTGCTCTGCCTTCATTTCAGCCTCCAACATAATCCCTAGAAACATATTCGTTTTCATTTTGGTCCTGCCTAGATTAGCTACATTCTCTGGCTGCACGAGGAAAGAACAAGGCAGAACTGTGGCTCTAGAGATGGCTTTTTGTTAGAGTTTTTAATATATTTTGCAAGTTCCAGTTAAGTTTGAATTTCTCAATTTTCATTTTCTCCCTACGTTTCCTGAGCTCTATGTCACGTCTCTCTTTGATGATCAGTCTTTTTTCTGTCCTCTCTGCAGGTTCTCAACTTACTGCTAATATATTTTTAGAGATGGTTAATCACCCTGTCATAGCTGGAATTTCTTGCAGACCTATTTTCTCTGTTACTTGTCAGGCAGCTTCCAGACTGCCTCCAGACTTTCAAGCCCCCAAGTTTTCCAGCAAGTTTCTAACAAGTTTCCTGATTTTTTCCCAAGTTTGCTCTTGTGAATTTGACAGAGATCTACATTACTTCCTTCCCCTCCAATCCCAAATGACCTTCTCATGGTTAGTCACCACTTTTTTCTATGGCCAATTCATTAGCTGTAACCCAATCTGAAATGGCAATGGGTTTGTTGAATTGGATCCTCTCTGAAGAGGCCTCATCACATCCACAGTCCTGTCTACAGATTCAGGGTTGTTCTTTTGAGCCCCTCTTTCCTCCCAGAGGTCCCAGTTGTCCTCTACCTCTGGGGAGGTCCAGAGTGAATATTAGGAAAACTTTCTTCATGGAGAGGGTTCTCAGGCCCAGGGAGGCGATGGAGTCTCCATGAGGTTCTCTGGGATCTAGTTTAGTAGTAGACAGGTATGGTTGGACTCTACGATCTCAAAGGTCTTTTCCAACCAAGCAATTCTATGATTCTATGATCTCTGCATCCCCAACATCCCCATCTTTCCCCTGTGAGGTGCAGAAGGAGATTCTGCAGTGACCAAGCAGGGCCCATCACATACCCACCAGCAGAAATACTCACGCAGACCTTCCCCATCTTCTCTGTTCCTTACACCACCTCATCTGCTGCCATTATTTCCTCTCCCTTGCCCTTCTCTGTAATAAAAATGTTAATTGTATGATCTCATCTAAGGGTTTCTCCCTTCCTTTAGTGGTGATGCTCAGTGAATGAGGCAGTTCTGACATTTGCTTTTAGACTCTCTTTTCAGCGATCCCATACCACTGAAAATCATTCACCCTAAGGAACCGCTTTTTAACTGAGTATTACCAATGCGTAACCGTAGATGCTTTCCTTCTGATTAGCACTAATGAATCTAATAGCACACTTTTATCAGTATTCCTTCACACTCTATAGTTTATTGATGTACTTTGGTGCCTATTTTCTATAATGAAAACTATGAAATTGCATATCTATCATGACTAAGTAGTGATGTAACTCAGCGGCAGCTTTAATTGTTGATTCTCTCAGTGAGAAGGTGATCTTAGAAGCTATAACTACAAAAAGCCACAGAGTTATTTTTTTCCTAATAAATAATCCACTTTCCCATAAAGGCAGAAAATTCATACTGATAAAGGAAAATAAATTTTCATATAGAGCGTAATCAGTTTGCGGGACTTCTCACCACAGAAAGTCATTCAGCATAAGAACACTGCAAGATTAAACAAGCTCAGGCATTAAATGGGGAGGCAGAAGCCCACAGTTATTACAGCGATGGCCTCCAGTTGTGCCATGAGGGATTTAGATTGGATATTAGGAAAAATCTCTTTCCTGACAGAGTGGTGAAGCCCTGGCAGAGGCTGCCCAGGGCAGGGGTGGAGTCTCCATCCCTGGAGGGGTTCAAAAAACATGTAGAGGTGGCACTTCAGGACAAGATTTAGGAGCCACGGTGGTGTCGGGCTGACAGTTGACTTGATCTTAGAGGTCTTTTCCAGCCTTAATGATTCTATGCTTCTATGGCTGAATGGGTTTGGAAGTAATATGAAGTTTGTTACTCTCTTCCAGGGTTCAGGGTGAATCCTAAGATGAGGCAGGAAAATAACTAAAGACTGAGGATCTTGTGCAACTTTCTGAAGCATCTGTTCAGAAGCAAGGTCATACAACTATGAAGGTTGGAAAAGACCTCTAAGCTCACTCAGTTCAACCATCAAATAATAAGGTCAGTAACTAGCTGAGCATCTGACTTACCAAAACCTGGATAACCCTGTTTCTGCTGTTTAATTCCAACCCAGGGAACGTATCTTCACAGGGAAAAGATGCCTCAATCATTTAAGCTGCCACTGCTTCATCCTCCTGTCTACAATGAAATAACTTTCTTTAGTTTCTAGTACCTTAAAATGAGAGGGGTTTAATCCTTATCTATGGAATGAACTCAGCTTACAATATTAGAATGGATGCAATAAAACAACTGGCATGTTTAGAAAGTGGTGCGATTTCATCTAAATGCTGTGTTTTACATCATTTAAAATCTAAAGAAACCAGTGGCATCTTCATAAAATCAAAATTTTTTCTCACGTGTTTTCCCTCAAATCAGTGGGTTTTGGTGCTGAGGTTTTTAAGCAAAGAGGGTGATTTTGAGGGCTGAGCAATACTGGATTGGAATGTGTTCCCAGCCGAGCAGTGGGACCAGCAGGCTGGGGGCTGAGGGGTCGAGGTTGTTCAGTCATGGTCATGGTCAGCCAATGGCTCAACGTGTCCCACAGCGAATCCAAACCCACCCCGGCTATGGATGCTCAGTCCTGGCTGGGAGACCACCAGCAACCGATTTTTAAGATACTCGTGGCTCTTTTGGTCGTTTGGGGTGGCTGTTGTACCAACATCCATGGTCAGAAGTGCACTGGACAAACCAAACTGTAGCTGTCGTTCAAGAGACAGGTAGGGAACAGTCTGCTCACCGTGCAAGCAAGGGGACAAAGTCTTCATCCAGCTTTCTCCTGGGTTTTCCCCTAACTCCTGGTGTGACTTTCAACTCTCATGCCTTGCTTGGCCCTGGCTTGCACTGAGGGGACACAGGGGAGCTGACTTCCCCAGGTCAAGCCAGCTGTGCCACATCTGGAGGGTGTCACAGCTGAGACGGAGTAACCCTGACATCTAGTGGCTTCCAGAGCCCCAGTCCTGCACATCCCCAGCCGTGCAGAGTGGGGCTGAGCAGGAGGCCCCCTTCCAGGGATGCAGCCAACAGCCTTTCCTCAAGGCAGAAGACACTGCATCCATCACTGCTCTGAGGGGCAACGTTAACAGTGTCATCGCTAATAGATTATTTAGCCCCTGTTGTTTTTTCAACAGGCTGTTGGGTCTTGGCTCTCTGGCCTCTCTCCTGTGAAGGTGACGAGGCCCTGGCCCAGGTTGCCCAGAGCAGGGGTGGCTGCCCCATCCCTGGAGGGGTTCAAGGCCAGGCTGGATGGGGCTTGGAGCCCCTGATCCAGTGGGAGGTGTCCCTGCCCATGGCAGGGGTGGGACTGGATGGGCTTTGAGGTCCCTTCCAATCCAAACCATTCCATGATTCTGTGATTAAAAGGAGATTTACTCTGAGGACAATTAAGGGATGCTCTTCCAGGAGCTTGACCTGCCCACTGTCTTATTTGCATCTGACCCTTGTCTCACTGTGTGCAGCTCATCCTCGCACGGCGAAGCAAGGAGATGATGCCACATTTGCAGGGAATTTCTGCTCCTTGCTGCTGGCACAAGGCTGTGCAAGTACCAGTTGGAAGAAAGGAAGAACATGCCATGACCAGGGTGGTAAACGTGAGCCTCCGGGCAGTCCCTCAGGAAGGGTCTCGGCAGCTGACACGAGCTGTGCCCCTCTCCTCCTGCCGATCCCTCTCCCCATCTGGAGGATTCGCCGTGATGTTCTACCCCCTTCCAGCTGTGTTTACAGGATTTCTTCCTTCTCATGAAAGTCACTCCCAGGGTGAAATTTGAGTTTGTAAATTATTAAAATGTTATCAAGAGCATGCAGACTTGCCCATTTCTTTTCCTGTTGGTGAATAAGCTGATGTATAATTCAATTTTCCCCCCACAGTTTCTTCAGTAATACTTAAAAATTACACACACACACACACACGCAGAGACAGACCCAAACCTTATTTCCATTTATTTAGAAGTCTCTTTGGGCCAGAGGCTTTATCTTCCTCTCTTTCTGTGCAGGGCTGAGCCAACTTAGAGTGTTGTCATTATGTGAATAATATAGAAGAATAATAAATGCAGAATTCTTCATTTCTGAATGTATCTTCGTAATGAATTATTTTAAATGCTACTTTCCGAGAGTGAAATAGCAGATGAGAGCATATCTACGGTACCCGATTGTTACTGCTCATTATTACTCAGAGCAAGAATCAATGCTTCCATTTACAGTTTCTTGACAAGATAGCCTTTAGAAGAAAAAAATCCCCTGCTTATAATTTTCTAGATTTTAATTCTTCAGGATGAAGATTCCTCGGCCCACTGCCCAGCAGGTTTCAGTTTTCCTTGAAATATAAAGTAAGAAAAATCATGTCTTTTCCCTCCTTTCATATTTAAACACTTTTACAACCCTGAGGAGTTTTGATGCCCCCAGACAAAAAACCCCCACGCTGTTAGGCAAAGTGGCTGAAGTCAATGATGGCCAAAATAACTCCTGAAAAAGCCAACCATCCTTGTAGCTGTTCGTTGGGGACTGGAAGCTGAAAACTCAGAAGTTGGGCTCTTATCAAAGGAGAAAAGCAATGAACAAATGGAAAGGAGAGAGGGCAGATGGATGAAAGATAAGCAGCGGGGCAGGGATGGAAAGGCTGCAGAGGAGGAGATGGTACAAAGTGGGCTGAGGATGCCAAAAAAACATGACTTGGAATGAAGAAATTGAGCCAGGAATCACAGAACAGTTTGGGTTGTAATGGATGTCAAAGTCCACCCAGTCCCACCCCTGCCATGGGCAGGGACACCTCCCACTGGATCAGGGGCTCTAAGCCCCATCCAGCCTGGCCTTGAACCCCTCCAGGGATGGGGCAGCCACCCCTGCTCTGGGCAGCCTGGGCCAGGGCCTCCCACCCTCACAGCAAAATATTTCTCCCTAAGATCTCATCTCAATCTCCCCTCTTTCAGCTCAAACCATTCCCCTCATCCTGTTCCTGCAACAAGGTGCTTTAGACAATTATGTTCTCCCAACTCTAAAATGCAGATATGTTCTAGGTGCCCCCCTTATGAGAGGAGAACCTCCTCACTGATGGTGTTTCCCAATCAGAACTGTCCCGACCATTTCTACCCCAAAAATCCTTTGAGATCATCACCCTCATGCCAAAGCAGGACCTGTCATGGGGCTGACACTAGGAGTTTTAGCAATATCAACTCTAAACCTTTGTTCTTCAGGAAGCCGCTCTACTCCACTCACTGCAGCTGTGTCATCTTTCAGCAGGTGACCGAGCCCAGGAGGTGGCTTTTCTCATCATTGTGAAGGTTTCCCCGTGCCCCAGGACCCAGATCTGTACATTTTCCCGACAGCCCACCAAGCATTTTGGGTGTCACATTTTCACAGAGCTGACACAAACGCTCAGCCGTGCACTTCAGGAGGCCCAAACAGCTCCTGGAGGGAAGCTGGAGCATTAGCAGAGGCTTTTCCCACTGCACATCTGGCAAGACTGGCACTTTGGGAGCATCAATGACATGCTTATGTGCAAATGCTACCCAGGAACATATTTTATAGTGAAATGTAGCTTGCTAAATACTCTCATGTGTTTAGTTTGAGAGACTCAAAGGCTGCCAGAAAGCTCAGCAGCAATCGTGGGCTGTCCGTCGATACACAGCAGGGTGATGCCTGCAGGAGGAAAAAAATACGTGGGAGAGGATGATGTATGGGGGTGTAATTAAAGTGAAATAAGGTGTACATAGATTGCTGAGCAAAGAGCACCCGAAGGACAGACGGAGAGGAGCAGCTCTCAGTTCAGCCTGACATTTGCCATCCTGGGCGCAAACATTCTGACGAAAACTGAACTCCACATGCTGGAGAAAATTCGTAATCAAAACTGATGAGGAGAGAGGATTGTTGACTATCACCAGCAGCAGCAACGGACCGCACCACTGAACACACGGAGTGAAGGTATTTTTTTTTCTCTTCCTAATGGAAGCCAATCTATCAAGACATTTCTCATGTTTCTGAAATAACAAATAGGCTTTTTATTGTATCTCTCTTTCCCATCTCTCATTAAGGACTTTCAGTGTAAGATAGGAACTGCAAATACAGATCAGCACCAGGCTGGGACTTGAAACCCGTATACATAAATCACAGAATCACAGAATCACAGAATCACAGAATGGTTTGGGTCGGAAGGGACCTCAAAGCCCATCCAGTCCCACCCCTGCCATGGGCAGGGGCACCTCCCACTGGATCAGGGGCTCCAAGCCCCATCCAACCTGGCCTTGAACATCTCCCCACACTCCCTGATCCAGAGCCCCTCCCCAGCTTTCCTGGAGCCCCTTTCAGCTCTGGAAGATGCTCTAAGGTCTCCCCACAGCCTCCTCTTTTCCAGGCTGAACAACCCCAACTCTCTCAGCCTGTCCTCATACAGGAGGTGCTCCAGCCCTCGGATCAGTTTCCTAACAAGACATCCTTTTGACCTGGACAGGTGTCACCTCCTTGTAAGGGGCTGTTCTCCTGTTGAACGGACTTGTAAGAAGAAGAAGACAAATAGCAGTGACGCAAGCCATTACTTGCTTTCCCGTTTATGGAAGGCAAACTTGGATGCAGACTCTATATAAGCATTTAATTACATGCAGAAATTACTTTTCTCTGCTGAACCTAGAAATGTTCAAGCATGCTGGATGCCTTTCATGCAGAGAGAGTAAATAGTTTTGCATCCATGTCAAAATTTCGTGGTCTTTTTTTCCCCCTTTTACTGCACTCACTCGCTCCCGTTCGGTTTTCAGCAGCGAGAAAAAATAATTAACTGGAACAATACAACACAGAGAGGCATCACAGGCACCAAAGTCATCACAAGCAGTGAAGTCGTTTAGCCTAGAGAGGAGAATGAGAAGTGATTTTGTTGTGAGGGGTATCGTGAGAAGTAATAACAATATCCTGTCACTTCCTCTAAGCGATGGGGATGCTCAGCTGGAGCGCAGTCCTCTGCTAAAGCAAAGCAGAGACAATATTTTTAACTCAGAGCCTGGTGCTGGCAAGGCAAATGAAGAAGAGACCTGACTAAAATTCAGCAAGGTCTGCTGGTGTCCTTTCAGGCTTCACAATTGAGTGATTTCTACTCGAGCTGCAGAGCTGTTACGCTGAGGCCTGTCCTTCTACTTACTCCTCAGACAACCACGCTGATTTATAGCTGTGGACTTGCCTCGGAGTCGTTGTTTACCGTGGTATCTGCTTTCCAGATAAATGGGTGAATTGGATAAATGGGAGTTGCTTTTTATGTGAAGCAAGCCTTGTCAGTAAACATGCATTATTGCTGTGATTAGCTGGAGGAATCATATACATTTTTCATGCTCTTCTAGTTGCACACTTCCTCTAGTTCACTCCTTAAAGTCCATCTGTTTAAACGAGCTTGTGGCGTGTGCTGATCAATAGTCTGCGCTCTGGGGCTGCCGGCACTGAAGCCGGGGGAGCACTGGGGCACGTTGGGAGCCAGAGAATTGGGGGACAGAAGGGACTCCCCCTCTCAGGGGCTGCCCTGGAAGAGCCAGACAGAGCCTGAGAACGGTCTCCTGACTCAGTTGCTGCTCAGCTGGGGCTTAACCCCAAAACATAACAAAAAAATCCCTGCCTGTCCACTCAGGATGTCTCAGCTTCCCCGCCGTGCTGTCTTCTTGCAGGGCAGGAAAGCTTCCTTAGCTGTCTTGGTGATGGCCCCAAGCAGTAGCCTGTGGCTTTAGGGCAGCCTTGATGGGACTGGAGACCCCCAAAACGGGGAAAAGCCGGACACCTGCCAGCCAAGGACATCCCAAAATCCCCATCGCTGAGCACAGCCCCAAACCCCAAGGCAGATGCCACCACCATGCTGCTGCTGAGAGGCTCTTGGGTGTGGTAGCCCTGAAAATGAAGGTCTGAAGGCCACCTGCAGACCTGCCTGGGACCTGCAGAGTCCCAGGGGCACCAGCTGCCCCATCCCTACCCAGCAGGAGCACAGCTGGTGCGTTGGGGCAGCCAGACCGGGATGGAGATGGACGGTTTTGCTGACAGATAAGGGAACAGCTGTTTCTCTCTGAGCCTGTTCCCACCTTCGGTTCAGCGTGAGCCCATGTCCCAGCCTGGTGGAGGTTCTTCTGAGATGCATGTTCCTTAATTGCCGGAGCATCTGTCTCGCACCAGGAGTGGGAGGGAGTGTGATTTATTTCACAGGCTTTTGGGCCACCGTCGTGAATGTTTTGCTGTAGACAGGGAAGCTGTGGCAGCTCCGAAGCAGCTCTGCATCCCACCAGCAGCACCACTTTGTCTCTGCAGCCACAACTGCTTCATCTGGGGCAGACGCCCTCAGCTCCTGCACCAGCAAGATCAATGTTTTGTTTACTCGAGGCTTCGTCGGGACTTTAGCATTTCAAGAGCAGTTATTTGTCACGAGAGGCTGATCAGAGAGGTGGTTTCTGCGTGCTGGAGGGCACAGGGCCACGGCTGAAAAGTGCAACTTCGGCAGCACGAGAACAGGAAAGTTGGCCTCAGCTTGCCAAACAGGCAAAAATTAATCAAATGTGACTGCAAATCTAATGAGAACCCATTTATTTCTCCATCCCAATTTAGGATTGCTAATACTGAGCACGTTTGCCCAGACTTAATTGAATGTCCTTGTCTCTGATGCTCTTTGACAAGGAAGGCAGTTTGCAAAAGTCTGTCGAAGGAACAGAGCAATTTCCAGACCCGAAATACAAACTTTCCTTTGAAATACAGCCTGTGCCTAACGTTCGTCTCATTTGTTAAACACCTGCTTTATTTGCCTGCTCCAGCTCATCAGTGCAAATATTTGCCCCCCCTCCTCACGCTCATTAAACGCTTCGTGATTGATCTGGGGTGCAGAGGGGGTGGTTTGCGCTGGGGTTTGCTGGCGCGGGAGGAGCTGCCCCAGCCCTCAGTTCACATCGTGTTTGCTGAGCGGCAGGTTTGCAGCCCCACAAGCCACTCAGGGCCCCATTGGCTTGTTTATTCAATCGACTGGGCTTGTTCGGTGAGAAATCCACACCGCCTCATGCTAGGAGGGGGCATGGGCTGGCACAACGTGAGCTCCTTGGCTTTCAGAACAAACTACGTCTCACTAGAGGCTCAGGATTCTCTCGAAGGCTCTCCAGAAGGCCATGAAGGGGGAGGTGTAAAACCCTAGGTTTAATGAAACATGACAAAAGCCATTTCCCTCCCTGCTTTCCCATCTCTTAAGCCAGAAAGTAAACCCAAATACCACTAAAGCAGAGTGCTGCGTGCAGACTTGGGCCAGCTTAAAGCACCTGCACTTCTCTGCTGGGTGGGTCTTGTGTTATGCTTGTTGGGGGAGAGGAGAATGAGAAATCCTAGAACCACAGAACCACAGAACGGTTTGGGTTGGGAGGGACCTCAAAGCCCATCCAGTCCCACCCCTGCCATGGGCAGGGACACCTCCCACTGGATCAGGGGCTCCAAGCCCCATCCAACCTGGCCTTGAGCCCCTCCAGGGATGGGGCAGCCACCCCTGCTCTGGGCAACCTGGGCCAGGGCCTCCCCACCCTCACAGCAAAACATTTCTTCCTAAGATCTCATCTCAATCTCCCCTCTTTCAGCTGAAAACTGTTCTCCTCGTCCTGTCCCTGCCCTCCCTGACCAAGAGCCCCTCCCCAGCTCTCCTGGAGCCCCTTTCAGTGCTGGAAGCTGCTCTAAGGTCTCCCCTCAGCCTTCTCTTCTCCAGGCTGAACATACAGCCACGGCTACACGGTCTTTGAGCCTCTCCAGGGACGGAGACCCCGCCACCGCTCTGGGCAGCTGGTTTCAGTGCTTCACCACTCTTTAGGTAAAGTAATTTTTTTTCTGATATCCAGTCTGAACCTCTCCTGGTCTTCCACGTCCTGAGATTTAAGTTTTGCTACTGACTCCAGCCAGGTTTTTCCACTGGCTTCAGGCCAGCTCTTAAGAGAAATGTTAGAACTAGGTGTTCTAGGGGGTCTGCTTGTGTGCTGCAGGGAAGACCTTTACTCTGCTGCATGAGAATGGTCTTAGTCTATAAAGTATCCCTGTGTAACAACTGACAGGCTTAAGAGAGCTTCCCCCATTTATTATAATCAAAATCAGTGAAAATGCTTTGATCCGGTGGGTCTCTTTCAACCTGGTTATTTATGATTCTATAAGATAATCTCTCTGTATGAGTCTCTCCCTCCGACACCTTGGGGACAGGCAGAAGTAGGAGAACAAATCAGGAGATTTTCCAAATGTGCCAGACCAGTTTCTGAGGACAGTTCTGGTTTCAGCCACTGCTGGAGTTGCTCTGACCAAAGAGATGACCAGACATTTGCCCATCAATAAAGCAGCTCCTGCTCTTGCTGGTGGTGGTGGATGTGGGAGTCCTGGAGGAGCAAGAACCCTTACCCACAGCAGCTGTGTTCACGTTGCTCTGACAAGTGACTGCCAGGACATTTCTGTTCACTTTGGTGGCTTTCCATCATTCTTGCCAGGCTCAGCTCATACCACTTTCTTCGGAGCTGCTCTGCAGAGCACGTTTCTCACGCTTGCTGCTGCCCCCACAGCCGCTGTGTGAAGGGATGCCCGTCCCGCTTGCGTTCCGATGCCCCATACCTCACTGAAACCTTTCCAGCCCTCCATGAGGGATAACTTTAATTGACCGTTTGGGGTTTACATCCAAAAAAAGACCTCGTTGTTATGCAGGAGCACCAGAAGTGCTTCTAGAATTAGCAGCTACTCCAGGTTGCCCTGTTCATTTTGAAATATGCCACTTCAAAGCCCTTCAAGGGCTTGATTTGGGAAGTAAATGGGATTCAGAGCAGGTGAAACATTAAGTAATTACAAATTATTGGAACACTTCATGTTATGAAAGCCCTTCAAATAATTTTAAATTACTTTGTACTAATTGTGATCAGTGCTCCATTCATTTCCAAAGCCCTCTTCAAACGACAAGCTGTGGTGTATTTTAGGAGTTGGAACCCAGTGCTTCATTTTAAGGAAAAAAAACAAGAAAAAAAATTCTTTTTGGAACGATGCACTTCTCAAAAAGATCTGAAAAAAAAAAAAGCCCTTACCAGTTGCATTTCACAGGTTCTTCTGTGCTGCCCGGAGCTGCATGCCAAAACCAAGCCAAGGCCAACGTGTACCGCTGATACCCCTTGAGCGGAGGATATTCCCCAATTATGCCACTCGGGATAATTGGGAAAATGAAAAGCAGGATTAGAGTAGAGAAGAAGATCAGGCAACCATGCTCCTGGCAAGAAGCAGAGGCATAGCTGGAGAGTGGGAGAGTGCAATGAGCACCCTTCCTGGGCACCCTTTCTCCAGGACTACCAGGAAAAGCTTTTTCATCATCCGAGCCAGCATCAGACCACAGGCATTGATGTATTTTCCATTCTGTCTTGTTGAAGAAATGCTTTGGGATTCGCCACAGGCCTCAGCGAACTGGGCTTTTGGTGAGACACGTTCATAAACCCTTGATGTTGATAGGAATACTTTGGTTGGAGATCTAGGCTCCTTGTAGATTTAAGAGTTGTAATGAGTGATTTGTCACCTGAGGTCTCCTTGTCTGACAATGGGATGAATCATCCTTTAGATGTGTTTGTCTCACCAAACTCATCCCCAATGACACATCCAGGCAGCTGACTAGAGGCAGCTAGAGCCACACAAATGTGTAGAACCCACAGCCTGTGTGAAGCTGGTGTAGATTTGACTGGAAAAGTTGTTTAATCTCCCCTTAAGCCAACAACACACATTATTTTCACTACCCTAACTGCACAAACGTGTGTTATGAATCATTAATAATAAGATTAAGCCATCCTATCTGATGAATGCTTGAGGAAATCCATCTTTAGGTAAGCAAGCATGCGGGCAGCTTATGCAAATTCATACCCGAAACTGTTAAAACCTGGTCTTGTAGTGTAATTGCTGTTTCTTTCATCACAGATTAAATCATATTACTTAGAACTTCTTTCCAAATCCATAATGAAGGTGACTACGTTGGGTGGTTTTGTCTCATTGCCTCAGGTGTCCCAAAGGGACAAGCCAGGAGCTCAGTGATGGTGTTGCCCTTGATTTGGAGGTTTGACGGTCACAAAGCACAAGTGCGGTCCGTGACATTAAGGAGAGCACTGTCCTATCAACCTAAAAAGAAAGAAAACCATGCAGCAATTTTTTAGGGTTTTGTTAGATTTTAAGAATGGCAACAGAAGAAAAGCCTGCAAAATCCCAGTGCTTCTGGCTCCTCGCCCTGCCTTGTCCATCTCAGCTTTTCCCTGATGATCTTTTCGGGTCCTAGATCTCCAGGTCTGACCATCCACCCTCATCAGGCCCTGTGGCGTCACTGGGATGCTCTTCTTCACTGGAGGAACTGCTTTGTTCCTTGTTCAGCAGCAAAGGTCTGACTGAAGCAAGAGTATTTTTACCTCTTGGTATTTATCCCATTTCTCATGTGTTTTATGTGGCACTGCATCAAATGGGTTATTCATGTCCTGGCTCTCTAGGAGGGCCTCTGCTTGACTCAGAAAGCATCTTTCTGTGACCACTGAAAAAGGTAACGGAAATCACAGCATTACCCGTGTTCCTACCTCCCCGCACCTGGAGGAGCCTCCTCTCCCTCCTGCTGCTGCTCCTCTTGGTGCTTATGCAGCTCATTATCTTCTCCTTTCCCTGTGAAAATGCTGAGGGCTTATGAAGTTGATGGCTTGAAGTACCAGAACATGTTGACAGGCTCCTTAAATTCTCCTTAAGGAGGCTCAGCATCAGTTCTTAAGCCTTTGTGTCTGTCTGGGTCTTGACTCAAGGTGTGGAGGTGAAACCAAACCATTTGCTCCCTTTTTTGAGTAAGGGCTTCGGGGCTGAATGATAGAATGTCCTGGGTTGGAAGTGACCTGTACAGGTCATCCCCCCTGCAGGAGCAGGGACACCTTCAACTCCATCAGGCTGCTGGTCCCACATACCTTGAGTGTTTCCAGGGATTGAAGAAATGTTTTGCTGTGAGGGCAGGGAGGCCCTGGCCCAGGTTGCCCAGAGCAGGGGTGGCTGCCCCATCCCTGGAGGGGTTCAAGGCCAGGTTGGATGGGGCTTGGAGCCCCTGATCCAGTGGCAGGGGTGGGACTGGATGGGCTTTGAGGTCCCTTCCAACCCAAACCATCCCATGGTTCTGTGACATGTGGGATGAAACCAGGCCCAGTTTAGAAAAGGTTGTGGGAGAGCTTGACAGCCAGAGTGCCAACCTCACTGCCTTAAGAACGCAGGCTGAAAATGTGGAGGAAAACCAGCACAAAATCAAAAAACAGCTAATTTACTAATTACAATAACGATAAAACTTGGTCATTAAAAAAGCAGTTAAAACTGCGACGAACAACTGCTTCAACTGTTGTCTGAACAGCATTTACAAGGCCCAAGTTCTCAAAACCCATGAAAAGGAATAGCTCAAGATACCATAAATTTTATACGGCTCCCATAGCAAACCTGCACCGAGTGTAGCAGAAAATGCATATTTCATCACCAGTCCACAGCCTTCGCTTCTGTGCAGACTGCGGGCATTCTTTTTGGTGTAATTTTATAATACGCACACAACTCAAAGCCTCTTTGTAAAAGAAACGTAAAAATGATGCATGCGCATATTAAAGACTCAGATTTATCAGTCTGAAATGTAAGTTCACGTACATGCTGAATGGGACCATAAATCAACAGTTCTCTCCTTTGAACAATATATGCAACCTTATTATCGAGCAAACCTATTTATGAACACCAGTGCGAGTCATCCAACCGGCATGTAAAAAAAATATTTCCTATCTGAAGGAATTACACGAAAGATACATCATGAAAGCAAAATAAAAACAAACCGCACTAATTAATAATATGCAAGGGCTTTGGGCTGAAGTAGGTGCCTTTAGGAGGAGGTGTTCATGTCCTATTTAATAAAAGCAGCGCCTGTAGCTGGTTGCAGGGGTCAGGTGGGTGTTTGAGTCCTTGAGGTCCCTCCATAAAGTGTGGAGAAAAGGAAAAACTCTGTCAAAAGTAGGTCTGATGATGTTTCAACCAAAATGGGAGCTCCCTTCACTTCTGTTGAAAACTGGTGTTTCTTATTTAAAAAAAAAAAACACCAAGACATGAAAAAGCATGATCATAGAATCATGGAATGGTTTGGGTTGGAAGGGACCTCAAAGTACGTCCAATCCCACCCCTGCCACGGGCAGGGACACCTCCCACTGGATCAGGGGGAGCCCCTTGCTAATATTCTGCAACTGTGTGGCTAACAGCTCGTTAGTATTGATATTGGTTCATACATAGTTCGCTTGCAATTTAGGCTCCAATAAGCTTCCTATTTAGACCCTGTGATGCTACGAATTTATGCCCAGCTGAAATCTGTTACGATGTCACCGCATAGACATGCAATTTCATAGAGAGATAAGATATAGATCTGCTGTACTCCGGTGATTCTCTTTCTGAAGTGTACCTTGTCAGGCCATAATTTGATATTCTTCTACCATTTCCATAGGAGGGGGAAAGCCCTTTAATTTAAAAAAAAAAAGAAAAAAAGAAATCACATTTTCACCCTTTTGTTCAGTAATGACACAAATAGTAAAATGTTCAGATTACATCGGGGAATGGAAAAGCCCCGTGGAGAAAAGGCACTGACAAAAGCTTCATTTTCAGGTAAAATTGCATGAATCTTGGGGCACTGCACACTCTGAGTGGTGTGAGGGTCCCCCCACCCCCATTTTCATCCCCATGCGTCCCTCTGTTAATGTTAATAGATTTTACATGGGGACGTTTAAAAGGGCTGTGGAGAAATGGGGTTTTATCCGCTCTAATGTCTTCCAGAAATCTCAAAGCAATTTACAACTGTGAATAATAGACAAGTAGTTTGGTGGGAGTAGGGGCCAGCGGATCAGAGAATGACTGCAGCTGCAGCTCACATCCTGCTATAAAATCAGCTTTAATCAGGATGCTTTTGATAATATATATGTGTGTGTGTGTGTGGTTTAGTTCGCCTAAAGCTGCTTGATATTTTTTACCCCTGCATCAATAATGATATAGAGAAAAAGAGAAGGGGGTGATCCAAAGGGTGATGTGCCAACCTTACAGGCAAGGTCCTGCACCCGAGTCGGGGCAATCCCAGACACAAATCCAGGCTATCCAAGCAGTACCCACCTGAGATACTGCAGCGCTGGGAGCTCTGTGTTATAAGCAGCTTCTTTTTCTTTTCTGTCTAGAGCTCATGATTTAAACCTTATCAATGCCGCTAAACTTTTTAATGTATATCAATTGGGTAAAGTTCACAAACAAAGCAGGAATCGATGGGTGGAATAATAAAGTATTGATCACGTTGATGCTAACCGATGAACCTTCAAATCAATAATGAACACAGATCGCGTTCCCGCAGCAGATTCAGTTACTGTTCACTTGGTGGCACGCACCGTGGGACGGCAGGTGGGTGGGGAAACCATCTCAGAGCTCCCCACATTTTGCAAAGCGCTGCAGCAGGCTCTGCTTAGTGAATATGTTTCCTCAGGCACCAAGCGCTTCTCTCAATTTCTGTCATCACTCTCTTAACCTCTTCTAAGCCTGTTTCTGGCTGGAGTTTTGCTCTGAAATGCTGATGGGGAGAGCTGCTCTGTTGCAGTTGTCTGTGCGATGTATGAGCATTTGGCTGACCCTCCCAGGAATCCCCCAGTGGGCACATTTGAGGGTTGTGAGGGCTGCAAGTAGGGTTTCAGGGCAGGATCACCTCCAGGGTTTGCCATCCTAGACTGAAAACCTGGTCTATTGATGTCAGGCTCCCTGCATCAGGCAGGAAGTTTGTTTTGAGATTTCCAAGAGAAGAAGGGCACCTATATCAATATTAATTTTGAATGATCAATATCCATTTTGGTAATGTTGGTTGTCCCTGTATGAATTGGTGCAAGGACAACTGTGTATGAGCTGGACTCAGACAGGTTTAAGACAGGAATGAGAAG
Organism: Phaenicophaeus curvirostris; assembly: GCF_032191515.1. Lineage (NCBI taxonomy): Eukaryota > Metazoa > Chordata > Aves > Cuculiformes > Cuculidae > Phaenicophaeus > Phaenicophaeus curvirostris. Next base: position 26,854,341 of record NC_091401.1, on the reverse strand, counting down.
AAGGTTTCCAACCATGAGGCTCCTCAGGCATTAGCTGCGCCTTTCTGAGGAAGGAAGCCTCCTCCTTCCAGCGTGGATGTGGCGCAGCAGGATCCTGCCAATGCTGTGGATGTGAATAGCCTGGAGTCTGCTGCACTCAGGAGATGCAGGAGGACCACGTTCCCTGTGTTCCTTTTCCACGCTGCAGCCCACACCTTCCATCCAGGCTCAACTCACAGGTCTGGGACAACTCTCCATGGCCAACTCTCTGTGGGACAGCTCTAGATAGGGAGCCTCAAATCCTAATGCTCCTTCCACAGAGCTGTGTAGAATCATCCCACAAAGTGTGGTCCTGGGAAGTGTTGTCTTCAGGTAGAGTTGGCCACAGAGAGCTGTCCCTTTCTGCAGCTCACAGCCAGTCCCTAGAGTACATGAAACCGCACAATTTCCACCACGGATGCCTTTGATGCTGGAGATTTTTCACCTTGTGCCCCCTGCAATCTCCGACACCAGTGCATGAGCACTGGGAGGGTGACCCCAGCTGACGTCTCACCCACTGCTGTGGGGCTCTCCAGAGAAATAGGGGCAGGTTTTTCTCTGTCCTCTGTTCCTCTCTGTGAAAATCATGAGCTATTTTGTTTTCATACATCAGAGAAGAAAGCTGCCCCCCAGCTGGTCCAGACAGAGCTGTGATATCAAATTGTTCTTTTTAGAGGAGCATTTAGTGTTTCCAAAGGTTTAAGAGAGCAGGAGGCAGCTCATTCGGTTATTCGCTTGGGCTCGGAGCTGTTAGACACAGATCTTAATGGATAGTATTGATTGAAAGAAACAAAGCAGCCGTTTTCTTTCTTTGTATCAAGGGATTTCTAGGCTGAGATGAGAAGAGTTTTCTGGCTTTCGCTCTTAACAACAAAATACCATATTACAAGGTGCCCAGAAGTCTCTTAGGATAGAACAGTGCTGAGAGAAACAAATGTGCAAGGTGTTAATGGGATAACAAATTAATAGAGAACAGGATTAGCGAGGGACACAGGCTGGTACCAGGGCTCCCGAGGTCTCTGGTGTCGAGGTTTAATCCATTCTTGGCACGTTGTCCTCACTGACAGATGAACACAATGGGAACCCACCTGATTCCTGGTGCCACTGGGATCCCCAATGGCAGCTGGGAGAGCGACGGCATCGTGAGCGGCCAAACTACAATTTTAGGGGAAATCAGTGCCTGCATTACCTGGAAAGCCAATGTAATTCTGTCCCGTAGCATCTGAGAACTGTGACAAAGCAGCAGGCTTGGAAACTGTTTTAAAATCATTACCTGACTCTCTGTTGTCCCATGCAATTTTTCCATCCATCTGCCAGTCATTTTGAAAGGTCGAAAGCAAGGACGTGCAAGTTTGGGGACCTGAGACTCTGCTGCATCTAATTCTGGTTTGCTGTCATCCACAGGCAGATGGCCCTGGCTACCAGGGCTCCCCAGCAGACCATTCCCACCTGGACAACGGGGCACGCCGGGCTCAGCCACCCCATCAGCCACCACAGGGGTAAGAGATGAACCCAAAACCATTGTTGTTGTCACCTTCCTCATCAAAAGACTTTGAGACTCATCTCCAAAATCAGGATCCACATGGTCTTGGCAGATGATAGTTTCACCGACAAAACAGCCCATGGTCTTTCTCCTTGCCCCTGAGGGTTCCAGCCCCTGTTTGTGAAAGCAGCAGGAGCTGTGATGTCTATAATGCCTGTTGTACTTGACTCCAGAATTCCAACCATGTACACATCCCTCAGGCAGCTTTTCACACCTCAGCCCTCTGGTCCTCCCACCTTGGGCACCCTTGAAAGCTCTCCTGCCTCTCGTAAAATACTGATCTCAGGCCCTTTAAATGAGTGAGAGACCCTAGTATCACACCATCCACAAGCTGTGCAGTCCCTACCAGCAGGAAGGCAAAAACAAAAGGACTTTCGCGTCTCCTCAGCTTTTGACAGCGAGAAGAGGGAGGGGTAACAGGATGGGACCTTTCATTGCCTTTAGTGATGATGCTGATTTTGGATGGGCCATGAAGGTCACTGAAGTTTAGGAGGGATAACTGCCCCCCACTCCTCGGCAGCGGTGCTAGTTGTGAGTGCAAAGCTCTGCAATACTTCATCCCATGCTGTAACACCTCCTAGACAACATCCTCTCTCTCCCTGACATTGATGAGTCACTTATTATCTCTGCTTTTCTTTTCTTTAAGGGCCCCCTGCCTTTCCTAGATCATGTTAACAAGACAGCTATGGAGAACAGTGGCCCTGGGGGTCTTCGTTAGTTCCTCCTGGATTTATGTTCCCTGCCAGACTAACACAGTGGTTTGGGCACGGCTGCACAACGATGGGGTCACGGGGAGCTTCCACAGGTCAAGACCTTAATTCTTGGATTTATAGCAAAATGAGGGGGGAGCTCCACAACTGTTCCATTGTTGCAGGGCTCCAGGAAGGAAAAGGCTATAGGATATCTGCACAACTGTGCCTGAGGTCTCCACAGCGCTCCAGGTGTAAGGAGGTGCCGTAGGATGGAGCTCCAGAGGATTGGTCCTAAAGGAGAACGTGTAGAAGCTGGAGACCAAATACGGAAAGTCCATTGGCCAAGGGTATGAGGCTGGTGTGGCCTTTTGGGTGAATCCCAGGAGGGGAGCCCTCTTTCCAGGTATCCCCTAGAAACTGAGATCCTGCAGAAGTTCCACCTCCACCCTGTGCTGTGGGTGAATGCACAGGGCAACACGCATTCCCTGGGGGTTGCGTTCAGTCTTCCCAGAGGAGAGCCAAGCTGGAGACTTCTGTGTGGTCTCTCACGCAGCTGACCCACACCTTCGAGCACTGAGCAGCAAAGCAGGCTGCAATGATAACTTCTTTTTGCTTTATTTCCCCGCATCGGCACATTTTGCACTGCTCAGTCGATCCTCATGCTCCCACCCACGTGAAGGACACACTTTGTGCCTCCCACCCCCTTCTCTGGCACAGGTGACCCCATGTCTGCGAGGGCACCTCCAGCACCATCTTTTCTTCATCAGACGCTCTCAATGTTGCCAACAGCCAATTTGCTGCTGGTTAGCAATGGAAATGCTACCACCTTCAGGATTCCCCCTCACCTTGCCTCCCCCATCAGGACCAGGGAAATTCATGCCCCACAAGTGCTTTCAACACGGGGTCCAGCGCAAAGCCCAAAGGGTGATGAGAAGGTTACTAGAAAACCCCCCAGCGTCACTCAGCTGGAAAGAATGATGACAGCTGCATTCAAATGAAAGCCTCCTGATTTACACCACTGGGTCCACACCAATTCAGAGCAGCTGGGGCCAGGCTTGGGCCAGGCTGCTATAAAAAGAGATTCTGCCTTACCCACCCTTCTTCTCCTACAATTCAACCCCATCATTTAGTAAGTGATAGATGACCTGAAGAAATTCCTGGGTAGCTGTGAAATGAGAGGGAGAAAGAAACATTTTTATCGCATAGGCTGCATCTGGACGAAGAATTGATTGCGCTGGTACTAAAAAAAGGTAAGAAATCTAGAGAGCTGCAAGAATAATGCATGGATTTGAATGTTCAGGAGGCATTATAACGGCTAATGATTAAATGAAGGGTTACAGTGGGCTGTGAACACCCACATTTCTCTGAAACAGCATCCTTAGGCAAATTCAATATTTAAAAGTCCCCCTGAAGGCTTATTAAAGCTGACAAAATTATTCCAGGTTTGAGGAGTAATGAGCTCCTCCAAGCTCTTTTCAGAGTCAAAGAAAATCACGAGTCCCATCCTTGGCTCAATTTGTTGCAGCACAGGTGAAACTCAGCGTTTTCCCATTAGGTGTTTCTTAAAGTCTCTTGTTTGCTTGGTGTTCTCTGCTTTACTTTAGATTAAAACATGTCTAGCGTGCAGAAAGGGCTGGCGAGGGGAGTGTTTAGCTCAGGTCAGGCAGAGCAGCCACTGCTGCTTTAGAGTTGTATTCATAAAGTTTTAATGTACCGTCCATACCTTCCCATTTGAGAAAGGAGCTGGAGAGATCGGACGTGATGTGCGGGGAGAAGAAGGTGCCTGAGGTGTTTCTTTGGCCCTCTCCAACTTCTTGTTGAATATTAACAGCAGCATTTTGTGCTGCTGCAAGTTCGATACACGGCAAAGGAATGTGAATCAAGGCACTAGTGCTTAACGCAAACAGATTCCCCGCTGCTTCCTGAGGTTTTAAAAAGGTGATCAAGACTTATTAGGATTGAGGGCTCATTTCAGCTGAATTGATCAGATGGCATTTGGGTGTAATTTAAGCTAAAAATACTGGGAAGGAATAAGCAGATTTTATTTCTGTACAAAACCTTCTCCTCCTCTCCCTCTTTCTCTGCTGTGCACACCCGTTCGCACTTACCCCGAGCAGCGGTGCCTGGTTTGGGGTGGGGGGTGGTTTGTACGCTGGGAAAGGTTATTTGGCCTGGATCCACAGTGAAGCTAGTGATGCTGTGATCCTCCCCTGACGTATTTAACATGTTCCTCTCCCAAGCCTCCTGTCTGGCTGGAGGCACAAAGGCTGCTTGCCCACAGCCTCGTTCGCGAGCCTCGCGAGGCTGGATTAGCTTCCACTGTCACTGTCGTTTCACAGTTGCGGTGGTTGATATTTTTTGGAGTGCGTGCTGCAATGTGTCCAGGTGGTGAAAACCAGAGCTGGAAGAGGAGGAGAGGGATGCTCTTTGGCGGAACAATATTGCCATCTCATGGTGCAGACGCATCCCTACAAAAGTCTGCAGCGATGCTCCCATCCACAGCCTTCAAGGTCGCGCGCTCCAAGCATGTGCCAGTCACGTTGGGGAGAAGCCAGGTAAGTCAGCAAACTTTACAGCTCTGCTCCCAGCCCTGGAGATGGAGGGATTTTACCTGGATCAGCCTCAAGAGAGGGTTGTCGGACACCCACCCGCAGCCTCTCGAGGCCCCGGGTTCCCCTGTGACAGCCCTGCTGCTGTCTCTGCACCCGTCACCAATTCAGACTTCTTTTAATTCTCATTTTCTCAAGCTTTGCTAATAATTTCCCATGCGGCACCATATCAAATGCTTTATTGAACTCTAGATAGATTAGATCTACCAAATTTCCCTTGTCTGGAAAACCAATTATCTTATCAAAGGAAGATGTCAGCACAGCCTGGCACAAACTGCCTTTGGTAAACCTGTGTTGCACTTTATCTCATTTTTCTCAGTGCCTTTAATTAATGTTTCCTTCAGAATTTGTCCTACAATCCTGCGCATAACTACAAACGGGTTAATACACCCGTAGCTGTCGAGCTCATGCTTTTCATTTCCCTTATCTTCCACTAGTTTCCTTATAATCCATTTGCTTGTGGGGGTTCAATCAGTGCCATTTGACCCACAAAACTCATTAGAAATCTCTGCTCTCCTCTCTGCCCACCACGGGCCACTTCTCCCCAGATGGGATGGAGAATTCCCCAACCCCTCAGGCTCCATCAGGGTCCTGCCCAGAGTCCTGTTGTTAGAGCAGATGCAGCTCCTTTCATTCCCCATCTCTTATTCTGCCTTCGCTCTCCAATCCACTTCACCTTTGCCATTGAAGGCTGGTTATCTGTTTAATTTGGACGGAATGCTTTCATTCCCCTTGAGCCTGGCCCTCCTCTTTCTGCCTCCGTTTATATAATTCACCAGCAAATCTTTCACTGATTTCACAAGGTGAGTTCCTTGTGAATTGTAGCCAACATAACATAATTCTATTTTTTCTCATCGGACAATGACATGGCACGCCTGAAATGGAGGTAACATGGAAGCAATTGGCTCCTTCACTCCGTTGTGATGGAGCAGGGGTCTGTATAATTGCAGAGTTATTCCAGTTTATTGCACAGCAAAAGTCCTGAGCTCTGGATAGGGGCCTGCTGAGATTATTGTAGAGCAGCAGCAGAGCAACTTGCCATCACGCTGGGGCCGTACATTTAAATTTCACCTGGCATTTGTAATAAACGTCCCCTCCAGCTGGCCCAGCTACCAGCAGGCGCTCACTCACGCGGGCTGGGGAGCAGAAGATGCTCACAGTGATCCCTCTTTGCCACTGTGCATGCCTAAAAAAACCCCCAAACCCTGGAAAACGCAGCCTTCCCAGCAGTCTGCTAGCTTTGTTTTGGCAGATGCTCCACCAAATGTTGTGGTTTGGGTGGTGGGATCCCATCTTTTTTGACTCCATCCTGTTGGACTCGTGTCAACATGCTGACAGCAAGACTGGGCCTCTCGGAAAGCCTCGTGGTTTGCTGATTTTCTCTCTTGCGATGTCGTGGCGGCTCTTGGGAGAGAGGAACCCTGTTGATCATGAGGAAAGCGAGGTCAGGATGAGGACTTGCTGCACGAGGGGAGGAAATAGCTACAGTGAAAAGCAACTTGTGGCTTCTACCATAAACCTTCCAGTGATGTCTGGGAGATCAGGCCACGCTAGCAGAGTTGCTGGAGAGCCTCCCAGGCAGCTCTGCAGCCCCTTCAGCCTTATTCCCTCTGCTCCTGCTGTCAGCTAGCTGAGAGAAAGCCATCTATCACAGCCCACCCACTCCATCCACTGCTTATCTAGATTTTGCTTGCAACTGCATAATTTATGGTCAGTTGGTTCATCTCCTCTGCTCTTTGTCAACGCGCAGCACTTTATGGATGAGCCCGTGAGAACGAACTGTGCAGAACCACCGGGAAAGCTGCTCCTCCAAAGTGCACGAGCCAGGGAGGCTCACGTGGGGCACTGGACCAGCAGGCTAAGAGGTGGCAATAAAGGGGTTGAAGCAAACAGCCTGGGATTCCTTCGCAATCTGTGGATCAGGAAGTCGTTCTGCTGAGGTTTGGTTTGCTTTCCTCCCTCTGTACCTCAGATAAAGCAGGCAGAAAGCGTGAAGTTGTTATTAGAGGCAGAGCTCACAGAAATCAAGAAAAGTCACGTGCCCCAGACTAAATTTACCTGAAAAAAAACCTGGTAGTGTTATACACAACCTTGTAATGACTTTATTTCTGTTATGATTGCTGCTGTTGTTCTGGCTAATACCTTTCTCACTTAAAAAAATCCCCAACACAACCTGTAGCAACCACTACAGAAATATTATTTGCTTGTCTTATTCTTCAAGTTGTGCCTGTGCTGGAGGCGGTAAATGGTAACAATCACTCAGTACATAATAGAGAAATTCATTCCGATAATAATAACAACATTTATTATTTCTGAAATATGAATCTGATGAATTCATGAATATAGAAAGCTTTGGTTGCTGCCTGTCCACAAAATGATGATAAAATCAAGCTTGATGTTCTGATGGACTTTTGCTGTGGAGTTCTAATGTCCTTTCTCCAGCTCCTGGCCCTGGGGGGGCTTGGATCCACCTTCTCACAGTGGCAGCTGAGGGGGGGGGGTGTGTGTTGCTGCTCACCCAGGGGTGCAGGCAGAGCTTTCCCTCTGGTATCACTGAGGGGATGCAGCGGGCAGGGATCGCTGATCAGCCTGCTCGGGGCACTGGGCTAACAGAGCTTTTGGGGGGCTCTTCATCACGCAGTGCAGGGACAGGATGATGGGAATGGTTTTAAGATGAAAGGGGGAAGATGGAGATGAGATCTTAGGGAGAAATGTTTTTCTATGAGGGTAGGGAGACCCTGGCCCAGGTTGCCCAGAGCAGGGGTGGCTGCCCCATCCCTGGAGGGGTTCAAGGCCAGGTTGGATGGGGCTTGGAGCCCCTGATCCAGTGGGAGGTGTCCCTGCCCATGGCAGGGGTGGGACTGGGATGGGCTTTGAGGTCCTTTTCACCTTGCAGGAACTTCAAGATCCACTCAGTCTGAACCTCGGTCCATAGCATGTAAGCTGGTAGTTTCACTCCAGTCGGAGGAAACAGAGCTGGTTCTGCTGGGAGGAGATTTTTAGACCGTGTTTTTGCCAAGTGAGGCCCCCGAAGTCTAATGATGTTTGCACTCTGATACGCCGGTACAAAAACCCTCTGTGATGTAAAGGCGGGTTTGGGATCTCCCCAAAGTGAACCGTCGCCCTCTAGGCTGTGCCAACAGCATCGTGTCTTCAGTCAATGACCCCTGGTGAAAAAGCAAGTGCTGAAACCACTTCCCGTCGGTGAGTTCCCTGAAGTCCTGGTGTGGTGATGTATAAATGAGAATGGTGAAGGCTGACTGAGTTAAAGCAGAGGAAAGCTATGGCAGTGCCCACGTGTTGGCACGTGTGGTGCTATCACACGCTGGGAAGTCCCAAAAGCTTAACAAAGTAAAATTAGACACGTGAAAGTAAATTCTTCTCATAATGCAGATATGGTGGCTGCCTTTTTAGTCACTGTTTGCTTTATCTCTAAAGCAGTATGGACATTGCAAGTGTTAGAAAGATAAATATGGACACCTTTAATCACAAATACCTTGCTTTACAATTACCTGTAATTTGGCACAGTTCAGTTCCTTGCATTCCTTCCTCTGGTATTTTTTTCCTCTGTGCATTACAGCCCTGCCTTCCTCTGAGCTGACTGACAAGCTGAGCCTTGAGAGATGCAGCTCTGGGTCCCTCTGCTTATAACATAGTCATAGGAGTGAGCTTCCTTCTCTTCTGTCCACGTGTGTGTTGAGCTATAAGTGCTTCACTCTTTCCCAATCAACAGCTATTGAATTTTTTTTTTTGTAAAATAACTAAGAAAGCATTATTTTATAACCGCTCCTTCTCTAAAGGATCAAAGGAGTTTCCTACCATATCTCAAAAAGACAGAAGCTCTCAACACACTCCAAAAGATACCTGTGCTGCAGGTTAACGACAGCAAGTGGGATGACTGAAGGGATTTGTACAAAGGGAGCAAATCATAGAATCGTGGAATGATGGGATGCCTCAGGTTGGAAAGGACCTTTACAGGTCATCCAGTCCCACAACCCTGCAGGAACAGTGACATCTTCAACCTGATAAGGTTGCTCAGAGCCTCATCCAACCCGACCTTGAATGTTTCCAGGGATGGGTCCTCCACTCTTAATAACAGCTGCCTTTTTCTCCTATGTGTGCCCCCAGGTGAGCGCATCCTGCAGGCTTAGAAGATGCTACCCATATGCACTGGGAAGGGATGTGTTCATCCCAGGAGGAGCTCCTGGCTTTGGAGCTGGATGCTGGCCATGCCATTTCCTTCTAGGTCGAGCTGCAAATGATGGACTGAGCGAGTGTTTGCTGAAGGAGAGGGTTTCTCGCAGAGAGGTGTGTCGGGACGCAGAGGCTCCTCACCTACGTCATTGGCCCAGGGACCGCTTTGGGGCTGGAGCCCTCCTTGCATTCTCACCCAGGGCGCTATCTGCTGATTAAGCCTTGACTATCTCGATAGCTTTCCGTGTGGGCTGTTTGCTCTGCCCGGCTGTGGCAACATCAGCTGCGCTTGCATCCTCTGCCAGCTCTCCGCAGCAGAAAACACGTAGGCAGGAGTGCAAACAAAGCCGGGAGCAGCAGGGCCTTTGCTCCCTGCTGTGGGACGAGGCGGGTGCCCCCAAGCCGGCCAGGAGCAAATCAGCACCTGACTGCTGTGGGTGACTGGGAGCCAGGGGCTTGCATCCCAGTGGGATGTTCTGGACTCCTCACACAGGCTGAGCGCAGGTCAGGGTCGCAGGGGGTTGTGCTGGGGGGTTGTCTTTGGTGCTTCAGCTCTGCTTCTCCCTTACCAATCCTGCTGTCCCAGCACAGAGCTGCCACTGAAGTTCATGCCCCTTAAACCCCAGGGCCAGAAAAGCTCTGGGGGATCCTTCCAACCTACGGTGGGTCGTTCCCATCCCGGGATCTTCTGACCGTGCTCCTGTACCTCTCAAAGCATCTTCCTGCTGGGGTTGAGGGGGACAAAAAGAGGCTGTGACGGATCAGCAGGGCTCCCTGCCTGCCTGGATAGCTAACAGGGAGCTGAGAAGGCACTCAGTGCCTTGGGCGGCTGGTTCAGCATGTGCGGTTTTATTTGGGATGTGTTTGTAGGAGACCCTCTTGTTGCTTTCCTTGGAAGTATTCACAGCATCAATCCAGCATTGTTGTTCTCTCCTGTAGTGCAAACGGATTTAAGCTGTGGTGCAGCCTCCACAAGTGCTGTTCTAGGTACAAAGGCCCTTAACGAGCCATAAACCACCCAAAAAAAGTGGCACCCACTTTGCTCAGTCCCATGCGCTTCCCCTGACCCTCAGAGCAGCAGCGCTCAAGGACCTCACACTGCAGGCTCCTGAGCCCACGCCTTCGAAAAAAGAGCCCCGACTCCTTGCTCAGCCTTATCTCAGCACACCAAGAATGCAAACACCAGAGCTGGTGGAGAACAAGCCATGAGGCTGCTCCAAGCCCTGGCAGGGCAGAAGATACTGGAGTGGCAGAGCAGCTCCTCTGGCACAGGGAAAGGGCTCTCCAGCAGCTGTGGATTCCTTCCAGAGTGGTTCTGCTTGGCTCTGCTTCCCAGCGGACTGCACGCTTTGCCTGCTTCTTGTGGCCAAGAGGTGAGTTTAGGTTTCTCTCTATGAACATGTCAAGTTGTAGAACCAGAAAGCAGCTGAGAAGTGGTGTGGGAAGAAACCCCTTGGCTGGTACGCGTTGCTAGGGGCCGGAAAGATTGCACTAATTACCCTCTGCAGTGAAAATGAAACATTCTCCTAGAATCAAAGCATGGTTTGAGTTGGAATGGACCGTAAAGATTATCTAATTCCACCCCCCTGCCATGGGCAGGGACGCTTCCCACTGGATGAAGCTGCTCATTCTACGATTGTATCATTCTATGATTCTGTGATATTCTTCTACCAGTTTTCCATTTGGAAGAGGTTTTGAAATAAGCCTGGTGTAACCTCTGGAAGGCAGTTGGCTTTGAAGTGCACACACGTGCCAGACTTGACTGTGTCTCTAATTTGCTTGAGCAGATTCTGTAAAGACACGAGAGCGAAGCAGCCACAGCCTGGGGGAAAGGCAAGAGGATGGGAGTCTCGCTTTTGAATCTTGAGGGATGCTTGGGAGCTGTGGAGATTAAGATTTTGTGGCAGCAGAGTTTGGCATTGCCAGAGGACCATGATACATGTTGAATTTGTAGTGTTAATGTAATGCAACGTAATTCATAATGGGGGTGACTTGCTTCAAATAGACTAAAACTCAAACCTGATCTGAACTAAAGCGAACTCAAAGCTGCAGGTGCTGTTATTTCTTGATTAAAAATAATCCTTTTGGCAAAGGAGGAGAAGACTTCATCCCTGTGCAATCCGAGCACATCTTCCACCCCTGGAGGTGTTCGAGGCCAGGTTGGATGGGGCTTGGAGCAGCCTGATCCTGTGGGAAGTGCCCCTGCCCATGGCAGCGGGATTGGAGTTAGATGAGGTCCTTTAAGGTCCTTCCAACGCGAACCGTTCCATGACTCTATGATTCCAGCTCGCTGTGGGGCTGCCCAGGGAGGGCCCCTCTGGCCAGGCTGCCCCCGCAGGGTGCGCAGGGCTCCCAGCATCCCTGCAGCTTGGCTTACTCCCTCTTTTGGTGAAATCCGCTGGAGAATCCCTCTGCACCTCCCCTCCGCACTTGTCTCGAGGCCACCTCATTGGAATTATCACGCGCTCCTAGTAATCTCTCTTGTAGCCTCCCCCCGCCCTTTTCATCCCGCACTTGAAATACTGAAATTGCCCCGAGAAAAGAAATCTCTTTACAACACGGGCCATCAAGGCTGCATCCCGAGCAGCCGCTCGGCAGGGTAATCTATTCAGTGGCCGGGATTTATTTTTAACATTCCCTTCTGCAGCCCTTTTAACTCGAGCAGGGAAGTGAACATTTTGATAACAGCAGCCTCTAGGTCAAATGTGATGAGAATTCATAACTCGCCACATCGGGGGTTTTGGAAAACCAACCAAGCAAAACAATTTCCCGGAATGAGACGACGAGGACTCACGTTTCCCCTCACAATGTCGGTATCTGTCGGAGGTTTTACTTATTCTCTCCCTACAATTTGCAAATAAAATGCCTCCCGGACTATTTTAAATGTGAACGGCTCTGGCGGCTCATAAAGACTCAAGACATCAGATCTCCAGGCTATTAAAGAAGAAATATTAATCCGGTAATGGGAATGTTCCGATGGTCCCGTTTCTAATCACAGCAAAGGCTGAGTTTTCTGCTTCAAGCAAACATTGCCAAGACTGTGGCATCGAGATGTATAAATCACATGGAGCAGAGGGAGGGAGCTCCAGACCTCGGGCTGCACTGGAGAAGCCCAGGAACAGCGATGGGCACTGGTTAGGTCAGAGCTGGGAACAGAGAAAAAGAAATAAGCCCGAAAACTTGGCCAAGCTGAGATCAGTGAGGAAGCTGCTAGGGGGCAACTTCTTAAATGCTGTTTTATTTGGGGTTTCTATTTATTTTGGTTTTCTGTTTTAGTTGTTGGTGAATGAGAAGCTCAGTGTTAGCCAGCAAAATGTGCCCGCAGCCCAGAAACCAACCACGTCCTGGGCTGCATCCAGAGCAGAGGGACCAGCAGGGAGGGAGGGGATCCTGCCCCTCTGCTCTGCTCTGAGAGACCCACCTGGAGAGGCAGGAGAAAAGATGGAAGGAAAATTTGTACTTCAAGCAAGGTGGTTTATTTTAATCTCACTTGTGCTGTTCCCCAAGCCCTCTCGAGGTGGGCTCCGCAGAGGGTGTTCGAGGTGCACCTGGATGGTGCTGGGGCTGTGGTGCTGGGCAGCACAGGCTGCTTTATCTGCAGGTTCGGGAATGACTTGTTCCCAAACCACTTGTGTTTGCTCTCTATTCCCTGTCTTCTGTCCAAATTCAATATCTGCAGGGAGGTGCTGGGTGCTGCCTTTCATGGCAGGGGCTCCTCTGCAGAGCACTGGGGCAGTGGGAGGAGGTGGGAAAACAAAGGGAATAATAATAATAATAAATAACATTAAAGCAGCATTAAACCTGCTGGCTTTGTCCAGAAGAGCGTACTCACAGCCACATGGGTGCCTGGTGGCTCCAGCATTGTCACCCACTTCACCCCTGGCATCTCCTCCCACGCTGTGGTGGGAACCCAGTGTGTAATGAGAAACCGTGCAGCGGCAATGGGAAATGACAAAATCAGCTGTGCTGCATGGAAAGCTGTTCTGGGAGCAGTCATTGCTTTAATATTTAATTGGATGAGATCTAGCTCTGAGAAACGGAAGGGGAGCTGCCAGAACTTCAGCGCTTGCAGGGCACTTTCCATGAGGTTTGCTACTCCGTGGACTTCTCTGTGTTCTGGCTGGGTGACATGGGAATGCGTCTCATTAATTATCTGAGCACACAAAGCTGTGTTTCCTCCCATACCCTTCAATTAATTGAGCTGTAAAGACTTCCAGAGGTTTGCTTGGATGTTGTGTTGTCAAAGCATCTTCTCTCTCTTGGTCCCTGGCTCATGATCTCTGCCGAGCAAATGCTGGCTGCTCAGGTGCAACCAGGTGGCACTTCGGGAGGGAATTCCCTGTGTCACAAGCCTGTCACACAAAGCCATGGAGAGAAGAGGCAGGACTGAACCTCCCCAGCACAAACCCTCTGGTGCTGTGCACATTCATGTGATGGTGAGGGCAGAAATGAGGGGCTGGGACAGGCTGATGTGGGCATGAGATGGCTCTCAACCTAAAAATTGTTCCTTCTGTGTCCTTTTAGGTGGGTCCCATCAGCACCAGGCTGTTTCTGGGACTGAGGTTCAGCTGGCACCAGGACCATATTTCCTCTGCGCATCAGCCGCCTCCTTCAGAAATCCCTTTGCATGTTCCCGACGGTTTGGGTGTCTTCAACAGGGAGAGGGGCTTTGAGGGAGCCTGATTGCCACCGTGATGGCAAGCAAACAATTGCAAAATGTGGATTTCTCAGAGCTCTAATGCAAGTAAGTCCTAATTCTGTGCTTTTGCAAACCCAACCGCTGCCTGTCCTTACATCTGCCTCTCTCTGGTCCTTCTGCAGTCCCCATCCATGCAGGAGCCAAGTCCCTCCCAGCCTTCAGGGTTAAAGCATGGGCAGAAAGCCAGATTGGGAAAGAAACCTTGGTGCCTACATACTACAGGTTTTGCTTTGGCTCAAGCATCCTGGACTGTAATCGTGACCTTCTCCTCACTGGGACTCTCAGCCCCCTTGGCCACCTCTCCTGCTGTAGACAAACAAGCGTTGGTGCGATGCTGCAGTGCCTGAGAACAGTTTTCTACGCCACCTTCCCCCACGTAGGGGCTTGGAGGTCCTTGCCTTGGCGTGGGGTGAGGTGATCCTTCTCACCATGCTCTCCTCTCTCTCTTCCTTGTCCTTCCCTCTTTGCCAGCCCAATGACTGTGCTGTGAGACACAGCTGCATGTCCCTTCTCCAAGACCACTCCTGGTCCCCCCCTGCCTGGCTGGGGGCAAGGAGGTGGGACCCCAGCACTTCACACGGCAGAGCCCTGTGCACCATGAAACATCTCACCAGGCTTGACCTGGGGAAGAGGCACAAGCTTCACAAACAAAGCCATGTCCTACCAATTCCCCGTCCTGCTAAGTAATAACACCGGTGTTTGTTTTTGCTGTTCCTTGTCTCTCCTTAGCATCCACGTCCAAGGCATGACCCCAAAGGCCCGAGGAAAGCAAGAATGTTGAGGAAATTCCAGATATGCCTCTGCTTCTTCTTTGTCTCAGGCATCTTGTATGAGATCTCCCTGCTGTCTGGCTGCTTCTTCTCCTACGTGCCTATGTCCAAGCACTTCTTGACACCTGAGCAGGTCTTGAACCTCGGCAAAAGCATCATTTTCCTGGAGACAACGGAGCGTCTGGAGCCAACCACACTGGTGTCCTGCTCTGTAGAGTCTGCTGCTAGGATTTACCAGGACCGGCCCGTCATCCTCTTTATGAAGGGACTTACGAACAACAGTGTGTTGGATTTGAACTCCAGCTATGCGGCCTTCTCGCTTTTGTCTTCTATGAAGAATGTCTTCATTTTTCCTCTCCAGATGGACACTATTTTCCAGGAGACCCCTCTGCTTCAGTGGTACAACCAGGTGAGCATTATAATAAGGGGAAATAGGAAATTAGCTCTAAATATGGAGGGGAAAAGCTCTGAAGAAAGCTTCAACAGGATGGAGGAACACAAGACTGGCTCTGTGAAATGAGTCACATTTGGCTTTTTGGTTCAGAATAGATTCATTTTGGCCACGTTTTGCAGTGTATTCATCTATCTGCTTATTGGACACATTATCAGCATTTTCCTCCCTATCTGGAGAACTGGATTGTTTTGGCAAAGGAAACATTGGTAAAAATAGATTGCATATGTGTTTTGATAAAACACCGCTTAATAATCTTTCTCAACAGAAGCCGGTTGAACAAAATGTGCTGCCTGGGCGCTTGTTACTGCTCCACACAGCAACAAAGCCCATGGTAGATAAGATGTGGGAGACATTTCACTTTTTGTCATGAAGATATGCAAGCCCAAGGTGGGGTCTTGCAATCTCCACCCTGGAAAAAAGCTCCTGGCAAACTGCTTGCAAGCAGCTTTTGTCAAACATGTTTGGCTCTGTCTCCGTGCAAGGCAGGCGATATTTCCTCCAAAGTCCTCCTTCTCTTGAGAGAAAATGACTTCCAACGAACACCCTCCAACCTGTTTCAAAGAGCTGGGAGTGATCAGGGAGTGTATTAAGTGGGTTGTGTCCCACCGGAATAGCAGGCAATGATTCATGGTGTCATTGATTTCCCTTTGTCTGCTCCATCGAAACAGCCGTGGAACATTCCTGCGTTCCTTTATATGAGCACAGCACTGCTCAGCACTGCCCCGCCTTACCTTATTCCAATAATATTCAATAGCTGGAGCAAGAACAGGTGGCTAGTGGCATTTGCAGGTGTGCAGGTGCGGTTTTATGGTGCTGTTTGCAGCCTGATGGAGGGGTGTGGTCCATTCTCATCACTGTCTCGGCTTTCCAACTCTGCAGGTAGTCCCGGAGCAGGAGAAGAACTGGATCCATGTCAGCTCTGATGCCAGCAGACTGGCGCTCATTTGGAAGTATGGGGGCATCTACATGGACACAGATGTCATCTCCATCAGGCCCATTCCTGAGGAAACCTTCCTAGCAGCGCAGAAGTCAAAGTTCTCCAGCAATGGGATCTTTGGCTTCCCTGCCCGCCATAAATTTATTTGGGACTGCATGGAGAACTTTGTTCTTAAGTACAACGGGAAGATCTGGGGGAACACAGGGCCCTTTTTAATGACAAGGATGCTCAAAGCCACCTGCAATCTCACAGATTTCCAAGGCACCGAGGACCACAGCTGCCAGAACATCTCCTTCCTCAATCCCCAGCGTTTCTATCCCATACCGTACCCGGCCTGGGGTCGGTACTACGCCGTGTGGGACAGAAGCCCCAATTTCAGCCACTCCTATGCGCTGCATTTGTGGAACTTCATGAACCGCAACCGGAAAGCTGTGGTTGCGGGCAGTAACACGCTGGCTGAAAATCTATACAAAGCCTACTGCCCCACCACATACAAGGACCTGATCCAAAACACAAAGCTAAGGGATTTCACAGAGTCTGAGGAGGTTTTGTGACGTGGCATTAGGAGAAGGAAGTGATCCTTCCAGCCCTCCTCATCCTGGGGTCAGAACACAGTCATCATTGGTGTCTGTAGCTGGCTTTGAAGGAGAAAGACAGACCTTTTAAAACCACCATCCCTACACTCTCGGAACACTACGGAGCATGTGCAGAAGGGTGGTGGGTATTCATCAGATGCAGCCTCCTACGACATGAAGGTCACCTTTGCCTCAGTTCTGTTTCCTCGTCGATGCTCATGAACCAAACCTTCCTGAACTGAAGGGACTTAGGGGCCTCACTAGTGATCTTTTCCAAGGGAAAATGTCCTAAGGAGATGCATGGCCTCCTGGGAGGAACTTCAGAGGCACCTCCACACCTCTTGCTATTGGCAGCTACCCATGTCAAAAAAGTTGCAACCCCAACAGGCTTTGGACTGGTCTGAGGCCCCTGCGGCAAGTGGAATGCAAAGATGTGGCAGAGGATGGATGGCAGGATGACAGCTGGTGAAGAGAAGCCCTAAGCACTGTCTTTTCCTTTCTCTTTTTCTCACATGACCTTTACACCCTACGTTTTTGAGAGGGACCTTACCAGTGCAAGTTAAAATAAAATGGTCAATAAGCCACCATTCCTCTGAGCTTGCTTTCCCCTGCACGCCCCTGGAGTCCTATTTTCCCGATGTTTGTGCTTCTGCACTCCCACTTTGGCTCTGTCCAGGAGGGGCTGCACGGCCCCATCCTCTGAGCTCAGTTCTGGCTGCAGAGAGTCACATCCCTCCCTGGAGAGGAGATGTTTGAAGCACCAAGAAACAACAGGGCTGGCCCCCCACATCTTCCAAATACCTTTGAAATAAGTGGAGATCAACCCACCTAGGACTAAGGTGTAACAGTTCTGGAGAGGTCACAGTTATCCAGATGTGCCACCTATTTTTTATCTTCTTGCTCTGTTCCCATGTTGCATTTTTTTTGTTCTCCTCCCCTCTTGCAGGCATTCTGCTCATCCCAAAGGTGCCAGTTCCCACAGAGTTTGCTGCTGCCAGCACCCAGGAGCTGCCATTCTCATGAGTTGCAGCATCCCACCAGCCTCTCTGACCTCCCCCACGTTGCTCCACTTTAGAACTGTAGCATCATTAAAAAACCTCTAAGATCATCAAGTCCAATCATCATCCCAAAACCACACTGCCTACTAAACCATTTTGGGGGTCATCCATGCCTTGTGCAGAGTGGGACTGAGCAAACGAAATTCCCTTTTCACCGCGACAGGACACCCAGCGACTTTTTTGCCACAGGAGATCAATCATGGAATCATAGAATCACAGAATGGGTTGGGTTAGAAGGGACCTCAAAGCCCATCCAGTTCCACCCCTGCCATGGGCAGGGACACCTCCCTCTGTATCAGGTTATTCCAAGCCCCATCCAACCTGGCCTTGAACACCTCTAGGGGTGGGGCAGCGATGGCTTCCCTGGGAAGCCTGGACCAGAGTCTCCACACCCTCATCATGAAGAATTTCTTCCTAACATCTAGTCTAAATCACTCCCCCTCCAATTTAAAGCCATTATCACCAATGCATTCCTTCACATATCCTTCTTTCCCAGGGTAATGCCAAGCCACACAGCTTGTAAATCTCTTCCGAACAGCTGGTTTTAACTTTGGAGCAGAAAGGCGGGGGTGGACCAGTTGCCCGTCACCAAATGTTTGCCATCTGCACAATGCTATCTTCTGTAAACACAGTGGCTTAATGAGCCTGCTGCAACCAGCAGCCCAGGCTCTGCACCGAGGAGTTGCAGCCGGGTAGATCAGGAGAAGGAATCCCTCTGTTCATGGGGTTTATGTGCTCTTTGTGCTGGGTTTGGGCACGGAGCTCGAGTCTCCTTCCAGCCCTATTTCCCCCTCAGGTCATTGCTGGGGTCAGTGGAGCTGCACCAGCGGGTGCCAAGCTGAGTGCCGCAGGCTCTCAGAGCAGCTGCGTGGCAGGGGGGAATATTTTGCCTTTCCCTCTCCCAGGGTGAAGCTCTCATGGCTCAGCCCAGGGCCATGGGTTTCATGCCTCAGTGCCATCCACGCTGGTTTAGCTTGGCTCCCCGCTCCGTTCTAGCCTGCAGCATCAGGAGCCGCTTTTCCTCTGTGACATGGACTTTCCTGGGGGGCTGCAGGGGAGGAGTGTAGGAGCGTAGGGTTGCTGCCCAGAAAGTCCTCCCTGTTTCCACAAGCCTTCAGCCAGCCCCTGCCTTCTTCCAGCTCCTCTCATTGCCCATGTTCATCACTCCTGCCCTCATCCCCTCTCTTCTGTTTCTGTCTCAGGCAACAGGTGAGTATTTACCTTTTTCTGCCCCATGGCTCCCCTCTCCAGGTCTGTGGGCAACGCTGTGTCCGTGGGACGGGCAGAGAGGTGACTCGCTCCAGCTCTCTTTGCAGATGAGCTCAGGCGAGAAACATTTATCATAGAATCATAGAATCATAGAATAACCAGGTTGGAAGAGACCCACCGGATCATCGAGTCCAACCATTCCTATCAAAAATATCCTATTTCCGAGGCTCTGCTGGGTTATGTAGCAGCTTCTGTGCAGAGGAGGTCTGACCCCGTCTCGCTCCTCTCTCCTGCGTGCGTGGGTCACCAGGGCTGATGGCAACGAGCAGAGCCGACCTCACCGAAGCTCCTGCACGATGGGGGCTCCTCCTGCCACTGCCCGAGTGAGAAACTACTGCTTGGCACGAGCCTTGGGAGATCACATTTTGGTGAGAGGAGAAGCTGAGGAAGGGAGGGACGTGGTGACTGCTTTGGGGCAGAGTCTGAAGGAGGTGGGGAAGCTGCTCGAGCAGGTCACGAGCAGGGCCTGGGTGTCCCGAGACCTCTCTGCTTTGTGGTAAAGCATCTCCTCAAGTTTGCAGGCTTCCAGATCAACAGGGCAGCAGAGGAATGCTGGCACCTGGAGCACCCTCAGGCTTTGCAGGGACTAAGGAATCATAGAATGGTTTGGGTTTGAAGGGACCAGTTCCACCCCCAACAGGCAGGGACACCTCCCACTGGATCAGGGGCTCCAAGCCCCATCCAGCCTGGCCTTGAACCCCTCCAGGGATGGGGCAGCCACCCCTGCTCTGGGCAGCCTGGGCCAGGGCCTCCCCACCCTCACAGCAAAACATTTCTCCCTAAGATCTCATCTCAATCTCCCCTCTTTCAGCTCAAAACCCTTCTCCCTTGTCCCATCCCTGCCCTTCCTGATCCAGAGCCCCTCCCCAACTTTCCTGGAGCCCCTTTCAGCACTGGAAGCTGCTCTAAGGTTTCCTGGAGCCTTCTCTTGTCCAGACTGAAGAACTCTCTCACCCTGAGGAGTGCCCCGCTGTGGTGATCAGGGAGGGTGGAGGAGAATTTAAAAAAAAGGAGAGATTTCCCTGCCTGAGGCTGAGGGTTACTGGGGAGAAGACCATGCAGCAGCCTGGCCCAGCAGCTGTGAGCTGGGACAGCAAGCACAGTCTGCACACCTAGAATATGAAAGTCCATCATGCTTTTTGAGACTCAGCTCTACCAACACTTTCATGGAGTGGAGATGGTGCAGGTGGCTGCCTCCGGCTCTAAGCCCTGCTGGGTGGCACTGGCTGCTCCCTCTGCAATGAACCTGCAGCCTGGAGGATGATGTCCTCATCTCCCAGAGGGCAAAACCTCAGTCCTAGTGAAGGAATATCAACTTCTCCCCTTGGGGGGCGATGACAGCTTTTGCCAGCAGCTCCATCGCATCAGCTGATGTCGCACGACGTTGTAGTTTGGAAGTCAAAGCACTTCTACTGTTTTACTCCAGGCTGAGGACCTGTCCTAGGCAAATGCAAGCAAGAACTGACGAGAAGAAATTAATCTTCAGAGCTGGGTTCCCAGCTTGCGTAATGCAGTGCTTTAAGAGTGCCAACACCCCCACAGAAGCCAAAGCTGTGCTGTTGGAAACCTTATATCTATTGTTTGGTATGAAATAGAGGGGAAAATCCAGCAGGCTCCAGTACCCACAGGCGTGCCTGGAGCAGGCGATGGGGCAATCGCAGCCACGCTGCTAAGCAGCATCATCAGCCAGGTGAAACACAACCGGCACTGGTGCATGAAGACCTTGTTAATATTAACGAGGCTACACACCAGAGCCTGCTGTAGATCGTTAGGGGATTTTTAATTAACGGTCCCTGCAAGCCCCTCCTCTTTTAGAGTGGTTAGTGTGATAAAGCCTTCATGAACTACTCATTCACCTGTGGGGACCATGCATTGATACCTGACCAGACTATGGGACATACAGGTATGGCTCAGGGCTGTATTTGCATCCGCATATACGTGTGTGCATTATGTATGTGTGCACTGTGCTTTGCCTGATGCAATGAATTGGGTTGTTTGATGTTGCAGTGCTGCTGACTGTGTATATAAAGGTCGAGGCCAGGCTGGATGGGGCTTTGAGCCCCCTGGTCCAGTGGGAGGTGTTCCTGCCCACAGCAGGGGTTGGAACTGGATGGGCTTTGAGATCCCTTCCACCCCAAACCATTCTATGTTTCTATAACAACAGTAGCAATCTTTTCCAGTCATGTAAGCCTGGAAAGGGAAGGGGCTTGCTGATCTGGAGTGAAAAGAGAGTAATGAGCAAACCCTAGAGAGAAACTATGGTTAACTCAACGTCGTGCTGATCCACAGCCACCTCCAGAGGCTCCCATGCCTCACCTGTGGCAGCAGGCAGCCTCAAGCTAGGTTAGCTGCAGCCCTGAATCAAGGCTTTGGCATATGGGAGAGAAGGGCGAGAAAGAAGGGAGGGTCAAGTAAAATGAATGTAGAGCTAAAAAGGGCTTAAAAGAACCACTCTGATTTATCCAGACTGTTTCTGAGTAGTCATTGATCCTGAATCAATCAGGGAGAGGCCCCTGTGGGAGGTGAAAAAAGGTATTTAGGTGCCTGATTGAGCAGACTGGAGAGAGGCAAAACTGTAAAAGGACTTATGCAGGGTAGGTATTTGGGAGAGGAGCAGAGCCTCTGTCTCTGAGAACAAAAGGAGACTTTGCACAGTTTGCAGTGTGTCTGAATGCTGCTGAGCTGAACTGAGGACAAACCAGCCTTGCAAGGGCACAAGAAGCACCATGCAAATGAAGCCACTCCAGCGGTGGGAGTAGCAGAGACCCTGGGGTAGGGGTGGAAAACCAGCCCCAGGGGACAGAAAATGCTCCTAGGCTCGTAGGTGTCGCTGGGTGTAATATCAGCACCAACCATCTCCACCCTGCACAACCGCAGATAATTCCAGGGAAACCCTGTGATTGCTCAAACATCAAAATAAAGGATGTGAGCAGGATCGCTTTATCCCTGTGCAGGCACCAGGAGCATCATCTCTGCTAGGCTCTTGGTTGGAAAGCCCTGCGTGCAGGAGGTTCAGCCTGGCAGCCCCTTGCTCTGCCTGTGCCTCCCGCACCCTGCATGCTGGTGGCCTTGGAGAAAGGCAAGTAGGAGCCTTGGAGCCTCCCACTTGCAAACAGCATTTTGGGACTGATACTGGGGCAAAACCCCCTGATTTTAGCACCATTTCTGCTGCAAACAGGCAGTGATAACCACCACTCCCTCTGAGTTAGCAGAGCCTAGGAAAGCTTGGCTCTGTTGTACCACGCACGCAGTTGTTCAGCGTCTCCCTGGGATTCCTGACCATGTTTGTTCTTGTTGGGTGAGCACAAAAGTAGCTGCAGGCTGTGAGGAGGCAGAGGTGTGTGCAGGGTGCTGGGCTGGCTGGGAGTCCTGTATCCAGCAACACGGCAACGCTGCTCAGCTCCGCGTCCCGGGGCTCAGCCTGTGCGGGAACCCCAACCACAACCTCGGTAAGTGGCCTCGCAGCAAGGAGAGCTTTGGAAAAATGAACCATCTTAAAGCTGGCAGGCACAGCAGAGGGCAAAGTGTGATGTGGGGCAGCTGCAAAGCCCTAGCTAGAGACTAAGAACAAGATAGGTCAGTCTCGCAGATTTAAAATAATGTATTTACACCCATTTTCCATCTCCTGGGGCTGGTTTTCCACCCCTACCCCAGGGTCTCTGCTACACTGGGGTCGCTTCAATTGCACGGTGCTTCTTGTGTCCTTGCAAGGCTGGTTTGCCCTCAGTCCAGATATAAAATGATGTATTTTAAATACAGTTATTTAATTATTGTTTAGGGCACAGCTAGGAAAATGAGCCAGCACCACTTCTGGAAATAGTCTGGGTTGGAGCAGGGTGCTCTGGAGGCAGCAATGTTGCAATACAAGAGTGCACAGTGCTTGCCGTGCATCGTTTGAAAACAGGTTAATTCTGCTTCCCGAGAACAGGTACATTCATTAAATCATAGACTCATGGAATGATTGGGGTGGAAGGGATCTCAAAGCCCATCCAGTCCCACCCCTGCCATGGGCAGGGACACCTCCCACTGGATCAGGGGCTCCAAGCCCCATCCAGCCTGGCCTTGAACCCCTCCAGGGATGGGGCAGCCACCCCTGCTCTGGGCAATCTGGGCCTCATCACCTTCAGTGTGAAGCAATGGACCAGGTTGTCCAGGAGAGCTTTTAAAAGTTCAGGGAGGATTTACCTTCAGGAGGGACCTACAAGTTCATTCAGAATGAATTGCTGTAGAGAGCTGCGATGTGATGCTTGTAGGATTCTCTGTTACTGCTGGTGCACAGACTGGCAGAATGTTCTTTGCAGAATTTAGCAGAGCAGCAGATGCAGCGCTGGGCGGGGAGGGAGAAGAAAAGGGGGTTTGTTTGCTGCCACATAAGATAAGCCCTGACCCGCTCCCCAACGCCCACAGCGTGTGCAGGCTGGTGGGGGCTCCCATGGAGCTGGAGGACGGCAGCAGTGTCAGCCCTAACGCATCCCTCTTGCCTCCCAGCCCTTTTCTGCAGACATTCACCACCTACAGCAGCAGCCCGGAGCTGTGGGGATGCCAGGATCATCCTCAGGACTCCTTGTCCAGCTGGACGTCCCCCCCTTCCACTTCCAGCCCCGCCGCCTCGGCGTAGACTGGCGTCGCTTCGGTGCCATCGATGTGGAGCGGGTGGCCCGGGAGGTGGACGTGGCCGCTCTCCAGGAGCACATCACCAGCATCACCTTCTGCAACCTGGACGGGGAGCGGTGCCCTCACTGCGGGCAGCCGGCTGACCCCGTCCTGCTGAAGGTGCTGAGGATGGCCCAGCTGAGCATCGAGTACCTGCTGCACTGCCAGGAGCACCTGGGGACCAGCCTGGCCACGCACGCCCAGCGCCTGCGAGCCGCCCACGGTGAGCTGGCTTGCACCCAGCAGCAGGTGGTGGAGCAGGCGGCGCAGCTCCGGGGAGCAAAGGAGGAGAGCAGGGCATGGAAGAAGCTGATTGCCACACAGCAGCTCCTCCTGCAAGCTGGCCCCAGTGCCTACTGCAAGGTGTGTGGGGGAAATGGCTTTAAATTGGAGGGGGGAAGATTTAGACTGGATGTTAGGAAGAAATTCCTCTTGATGAGGGTGGGGAAGCCCTGACCCAGGTTGTCCAGGGAAGTCCTGGCAGAGCCCCGTCCAGTCTGACCTTGAGTGTTTTTAGGGATGGGTCACCCACCATCTCTCTGGGGAACCTGTTCTATCTCAGCTTATGGCTCCTCCTGACCCCTAGAGGGGTTTTCCTTTGGCTTCAGACACAAAAAACTCCCGATACCCTCCATCTTCGTACCTCCACCACAACAGCTACTTCTCTTGTAAAAGCCAAAGACGTCCCCTTTGGCTTTAAAGCAGCAAAGCTTTGTCTTCCTTGCAGAGGGCATGGGGAGTGCCCTTTGCTGCACATCCCAGTTTCTTCCCTGACTTTTCCCCTCCCTTCTCCAGTGCCACCTCTGTGACAAAGCCTTCATGAACTACTCCTTCCTGCAAGCCCACGTGCAGCGCCGGCACACAGAGGCCCCCGAGGCGGGTAAGCACTGGGACAATCGCTCTCTTCGCTTTCCCAGGCAGGTTTTCCCCCATTTCATGTAGATGCTGGGAACCAGAGTGGCCATAGGAGGTTAAAGATAACGTCCTATAACTTCTTTCTTCTTCTGCAATTCTGTTGATGTTGACTGAATGCTTTCTGCTCGCTGCCCGTCCCTCAAGAACAGGTAGGACAGGGAGTCAAATGCGAGACAAATTACAGCTTATCTCTCAGTTTCCCTAAGTATCCCCTCCACCCAAAAATTCATCAAATCATGGACTCCATTGGTTGGAAAAGACCTTTGAGATCATCCAGTCCCACCGTACCTGTCCACTACTAAACCAGATCCCTGTGTACCTTGTTTGCCTGTCTTACAAACCTCCAGGGATGGTGCCTCCACCACCTCCCTGGGCAGCCTCTGCCAGTGCCTTGAGAACCCTCTCAATGAAGATTTTTTTTCCAAAAATTAAAAATAATCAGAAACCACATGGCCAAATGCATTGTGGGTTTTCCTGCAGCTCGGCTGCCTGCTTCTCCACCCTGAGGCCCTGCAGTGGTTTTGCTTGGTGCTTTAGTAGGATTCTCCACTCCACCTGATGCAAAATCACAGTAGGAGGTGGCAGGCTGCACCCTCGCTCACAGGGTCTCTGTTTCCCTGAGCTCTGCAGAGCGGCAAAAGATGAAGCAGGTGGAGCAAATGGAAGAAGAGGTGGAGGAGCTGAAGGCAAAACTGCGGGAGACGCAGCAGCAGCTGGAAGCGGAGAGGGGAGCAGAGAAGCTGCGCAGGGAGCAGGTACGGAGCAAGGGCACTGGTGTCAGTCTGGGAAAAACAGAGTGGGGAGAAGTTATGAAATGCAGGATGCTTTTAAAGCACAGGTGAAAAAGATGCTGCAAAATATTTTCTGGTGGGGCTCACATTTATTTTGTTGGAAAACTTGCCCCCAAATATTCCTGTGGAAATGAGGACTGAGTAAGCTGTGCTGCCTCGAGCTCCCCATGGGGTGCAGGCAGGCTCTGAGCAGCAAGGAGCACAATGAGAGTGTGGGTGCTCATCCCACCGGTGCAGGGCTGAGACCCCAGCCCTTGGTGCTTCTGCTCTGCAGCAAAGAGATCTCTTGTCCCGATTTTTCCACTGCCTTTAGGAAATGGAGAGAGCTCGCCAGCAAGAAGAGGAGGGCAGGAGAGACTGGGAAAGATGGAAAGAGAAGGAGAGGACAAAGCTTCGTGAAGAAATAGATGGCCTGAAGCAGCTCTTCCTCACGACATTCAAGGATGTGGCCAGCAGGAGCAGCGCCATGGAGGTGGTGAGCAAGCACCCCGCGTGCTCCTCAGAGAAGGAGAGGGGATGTCCAAGCCTACTGCCTCACCTGGTCCAGGTGGCATCACAAGTTCACTGCCTCATTTCTTTGCAAGTGTTTTGGGGTTGGAAGAAGTGGCTGACCAAGTCTGAGCTCGTGAGGAGGAAAGCAGAGCCTCCTGTGAGCTAGAACTCCTCCCTCTCTCTGCTCCAGAAACTGCAGGAGCTTCAGGCCAGAGAGACAGCAGAGTCCAACCCGGGGACCCTGCAGAATGATGATGCTGAGGAGGAACAGTGGTGGGCATTGAGCCGGGCAGAGCTGCAGGGCGAGCAGGAGAGGATGGCAGGGCAGGTGAGCAGTGAGAAGTGCCTTCACCTGTACTGCACGTCCCAGGAGGTGCATTTGGATGGAAATGGACCCACATCCATGTTTCCTAAAAATAGGTACAGTCATAGAATCATAGACTCATGGAATAGTTTGGGTTGGAAGGGGCCTCAAAGCCCATCCAGTCCCACCCCCAACAGGCAGGGACACCTCCCACTGGATCAGGGGCTCCAAGCCCCATCCAGCCTGGCCTTGAACCCCTCCAGGGATGGGGCAGCCACCCCTGCTCTGGGCAACCTGTTCCAGGGCCTCCCCACCCTCACAGCAAAACATTTCTCCCCGAGATCTCGTCTCAATCTCCCCTCTTTCAGCTCATACCCCTTCTCCCTTGTCCCATCCCTGCCCTCCCTGATCCAGAGCCCCTCCCCAGCTTTCCTGGAGCCCCTTTCAGCACTGGAAGCTGCTCTAAGGTCTCTTCACAGCTTGTCCACAAGGAGAAGGGAGGAGAGGCACCAGCCGCATCCCCAGGGCGCAGAGCATGTGTGGCTGTGTGGGTACCAGCACCCACCTTTACTCCGGGCAGGGAGGAGGCTGCCCTGGGTGGGAAGCAGAGGCTGCAGGAAGCCCTGCGGAGAAACCCAAACCTCCTGAAGCAGTTTCGACCCATCCTGGAGGAAGTGTTGGAGGAAAAGCTGGAGCGCATGGGGGTCGAGAGGGTAAGTGTGCAATTTCAGTGCCAGCAATGCCAGCCCTGAGCCGGTGCAGGGATGCTAAGATTTTTGCTGGGGAAGGGAGGGGGGAACTGAAGCCCTAACAGACAGTAAAAACAATCCCCATCTAGAGCAATCGCCCCCTGAGAGGCAACTGGGAAGGCAGAGCGAGGATCACAGAGAAGCACAGGGAATAAACGGCTGTGCTTCCATCTGGGAGGGTGATTGTTAGTGCCTCTCCATGAAATCTTCCTCACAAGCAGCCTTTCATATGTTAAATTACCCAGGGCTCCCTCTCCTCCAGGGAAGGAGGGCATTTGAGGGCACAGCAGCCCCTGTCACCGGGTTTCAAGGGGACTTTTGCTGTCCAATTCCTTTTCACACCAAGCATATTAACCAGCACCTCCTAGGAGCTTTCCCGAGCTCCTGGCAATGCAACACCACCACCTAGCACCTCGCAGAGCTGCTGCAAGGGCAGCGGGCACGGCTGCTGGCACCCGCATCGCTCCTTCGGCCCCTGTTTCTGAGCAAGGGCGCACTTCTCTTTGGTCCCGTGGCTGAACAATGACTTCTGGTGTCGTTATACACTGCAGGTGCTTGTAAGGAGCACTCCTGTATCCTAGAAATTGTCCCAAATAGCAAAGATTTACTCTGCAGTCATTTACTGGTGAGGTCGTTGCATGTTACAACCAGAGCTTTGCTGTGGGTTTTTTGCTTAGGGCACATTGTGGTGGGGAAACAGTGGATGTTGGGGCTGGTGAGAGTGTCCTTGGGGTCTGGACAGGGCTCAGAGCATGCAGGATGCTCTTGAGATACAGGCAGTGCTGCTGAGGGCTTGTTTCACACATGGAGATGTGGAAGGACAACGTCAGGCCCTCAGCCATCCTCTGCTCCAGGTTGTGAAGGGGATCTCCACTCCGACCTACAAAAGCCTCCAGGCTCTGGTCAGGCTTGAGCAGCAGCAGAAGGCTGAGATATTTCCCAGTCTCCTCCGGCTGAGGCGTGGCTTGTCCCGAGCGGTGACGAGGGAAATCAGGCGATGCAAGAAGCCCAGTACCTTGCCTCCACAACTCTCCATCACCCCAGGTGAAGTGACCTCCTCTCCTTTCTAGGTACCAACCGTGGGGACCAGTGGCCAACCAGCGATGGTCACGGGATGCTATTGCCTTACACAATGAGACGAGAAGGCAGAGGAAGGGCAGGAAAGGGCATTTAGAGTGATGCACGTCTCTGCATATTGACCTCACGTGGGTTGGCCTGACGTACTCGGGGCTGG
Organism: Phaenicophaeus curvirostris; assembly: GCF_032191515.1. NCBI lineage: Eukaryota > Metazoa > Chordata > Aves > Cuculiformes > Cuculidae > Phaenicophaeus > Phaenicophaeus curvirostris. Next base: position 26,826,385 of record NC_091401.1, on the reverse strand, counting down.
GGCGGGAGGGGGAACACTAGCTGTCCCCGAAAGCCCCAGCAGAGTGAAATACAGGTCTGGCAAAGATTGCAAGCCCCTTTTCCCTCCTTTTTGTACACAACCCCCTGTTGGGTGGGCTGTGTGGCTCCTCCAAGGCCACCAGGCAGCGGGTGGTGATTCTCCTTGCTCTCTTGTTACCTTCCAGCTCAAAGCCCAAAGAACTTCAGGTCCCTTCGAGGGTCACAACCCATGGCGATACCAGCTCCAGCAGAGCCTGAAGCCTCAGTGATCCCCCAGCCTGCTCCTCGTAGCAGACCCCACCCCACCCACAGCTCCCCGAGGACTCCCTGGGACACCCTGCGGATCTCCAACGCCGGCGCTCCCCACCGAGGGCTTGTCCCACGGCAAAGGTGAGTCCCGTTGCCTCCTTTCATTCTCCGGGCAGTGCCTGGGACCCTCGGCCACAACCTGGCTGCAAGATGCTGCCCAGGGCTTCTCCAACCTCAATGATTCTGTGACCACCGTGCCTCGGGGTCCCGTTTAACCACTCTGCCCTGCACAGGGACAGCCCCATCCACAGCACTGAGGCTTCTGGGGAGACGCCAGGATGCAGCGGCACGGAAACCTCCCAGTGAGGCAAAACGCTTCCCAGTCCTAAGCTCAGCATCACCAAAAACCAGCCAGCCCACCAAGAAACTCCAGGTACCTCACACAAATGGCCACAGGGATGTTCTCTGACAGTTTCCAGGAAAAAGGGATGTCAAATCCTCTTCTCCGTTTGTATCCATCAGCGGTGCCCCAGGGCACAGCCTGTGCTCGTGGAGATTGAGCTCACAGCAGCAGAGACTTGGCCCTTGGCCCCATCGCCCCATTGCAGGCATCTGTCCTCCCTTTCCCTTCGTGTTTGTCCGTTCAACCTCATTGGGGGAAAAATAAAAATCAGTTTTCAGGCAGTTGGGAGCAGAATCGTGAGCGCCAGGGAATCGAATTGAGAAAACGTCTCTGGAACAAATCCAGAGATAATTGGAGCGATGCAATGGCAAAATTATTAAATTAATAAAACGGGACTTAAACATAACCTCAATTTATGGGGGAGAGCTGATGTAATTGAAGTGGTGGTAGCATCAGAATCCAATTGCTTTTTGAGAGGAAAAAAACTTACAGATTTTACCTGAGGAAGGCCTGGCACAAACAGTGGGAAGGTGGGTTTTTTCTTTTTTTTTTTTTTTTTCAGTGATGATGAAATTCTAGGTTTTCATCTGGCAAAGTGTGGGGGGGAAGAGGAAGTTATGAGCCATGGAAATAGAGAAAGGGGCTCCTGTATTGTGTCCAGATGCAAATGTGTTTGTCCCTCTTTGCTCTAATTTTTATATTAGCCTGATGGACATGAAGTCATGGAGTGGTGTTAGTTGGAAGGGACCTCAAAGCCCATCCAGTTCCACCCCTGCCATGGGCAGGGACACCTCCCACTGGGTCAGGGGCTCCAAGCCCCATCCAACCTGGCCTTGAACCCCTCCAGGGATGGGGCAGCCACCCCTGCTCTGGGCAGCCTGGGCCAGGGCCTCCCTGCCCTCGCAAGAAAACATTTCTCCCTAAGATCTCATCTCCATCTCCCCTCTTTCAGATGAAAACAGTTCCCTCTCATCCTATCCCTGCCCTCCTGAGGTGACAGCAGCCACTGGATGGTGCCACAAGACCAGAAACGAGAAGCAGCTGCTCTGCAGCCTCCCTGGAGCTTCTCCTGGGTTCCAGCTGCCCCTCGTTTTTTGAGAAGACCCCCTCTTGGGGTTCCCCCAGGCAGCACGGTGGGGCTGGGCCCTCCCTGTCAGCCCCTGTGGAGCGCACCCAGGAGGATCCCCACCGCGTGCTCTGAGGAGAGATTCCTCCTCTCCTTTCCCCCATGTCCAGGAGCCAAGTGCCTGATGATGCCCTGAGCTTTCTGAGCTCCAGCAGCTCTCCCTGGACTTGGCCCCAGCCTGTGGGATGCAAACTCTCCCCCCTGGAAAAAGCCTAGCATGTGCCTGTAGCTTTTATTATTATTATTATTCTTTAAGCACGCCAAAAAAAAGCAGAGGGGAGAAAGCAGCTTTCCTTTGCATTGTGTTTCTCTTCACTGGCGCTCCCGAGGGCGATAGAAAAGGTCTCATTTTCCAGCTCTGGGAAGAACCTGGACTGAACACACTTGGAGCACACACCACCGTGGTACCTCCTTCCTCCTTTCTTTCTCGAGCTGATGGAAACTCCAACCTAAAGGATGATTTTAAACATAACTACATAAGCCTGACTGCTGCTCACACTCCTCTGTGTTAATTTAAGTCTGTTTCCTTACTTCTTTCCATGTTTTGTACGTTTATAGTAACTTTTCCATGATCTTGATCGCTCAAAAGTAGGAAATTTTGGAAAAATGCATCAGAAAAAAGTGGCATTTTGTGTTTCCTCGTCTCTTTTCCAACCCGCTCTGCCCCTGGTTCAAACTTCTACACTTCCCTAGCACTTACGTATAGGTTTTAACGCCGTGGAGCGGAGACCCCAGCCAGCGCTGAGCAGAACACGGTGAGTTAATTTAATTTCACTGACTAGCAAAAGTTTCCTCCAGCTAAGTGTTCACAAACACGCGTGAACCCCTCGAAGACTGTAAACCCCTACGTCCCCGATGGTGCACACTCACCTTGGTGCTTGTACCCACCCACACGACTCGGCTCTGTAGCTGCGTGCCTCGAAAAGAGTTTTCTTTTTCCATTTTAAACTTGAATGATTAAGGACTACGCTTGCCTTGTTAGTCGTTGCTTACAGTGCTGATGTGTTACTTCGTGCTTAACTTATCAGCTGCTGCTCTTTTTGGTGAGTATCGATCATCACAAACACTGCTAGTAATTAATTAAATAAAGGAGGGGTATTTTCACCCCTTTCAGAGCCCTGCGTTGGTAATAGGGAAAAAGAGCTGAGCACGTCTCGTCCACAGACAGGCTGGGAGAGTTGGGGTTGTTCAGCCTGGAGAAGAGAAAGCTGCAGGGAGACCTTAGAGCAGCTTCTAGTGCTGAAAGGGGCTCCAGGAAAGCTGGGGAGGGGCTCTGGATCAGGGAGCGCAGGGAGAGGATGAGGGGGATGGTTTTGAGCTGAAAGAGGGGAGGTGGAGATGAGATCTTGAGAAGGCATTTACGACAGGCTTGGGGCACAGGGATGAACCCCTTCCCCTAGGCACAAAGCAGCACAGCTACACTGAAATCAGTGGTCAGGCTCTTGCCAGGAGTTTAACCCCACTGGAATCTCATACTCTTTAAAATAACATGGTTTGTATTTTGTTTTTCTCCATGACATTTGTTTTCTATTTATTGGTAATATGTTTATAAACCTGTGTGGAACAATTAGTAGCCGATCACCCCCAGCCCTAAAACCCTCTGTACGCGTCACAACTCTCCCAAATACCACCAAGCTGAAAAAAATAAAGGAAAAGAAAAATCCTATCCAATTTATTCAGCTGGAATATCTCACCCGGTGAGCTATTCTCCCATAATATTTGGGGCAAGTGCAGTGTCATAAATCTTAGTGCTATTAATCCATAGCCTCATTCGTCTCTGTTCAGCTATATAAAAGCAATAACCTTGTCACTATAGGAAGGAAGATGGGGTTTTTAATTGCATATAGATTTCAGGAGAGTTCTTATCTCATAGTCCAATTTGTAGCTTCAGATAGGGGGCTTTGCTTCCCTTGGTCAAAGTCCATGCAAATCATATAAATGTTGTAGAAGGAACCTGTACTGAGCTCTGCTGGCAGGTAATGCACACAGCCTTTTCAGCATTGCCTTTATTAGACAAGCCTATATTTAATTAGCTCCTCTCAACCAGGCTATGCATTTTCCAAAGGACGATCAAATTCATGGAAACAAACCCATTTCTGCATGCGTGCACACAGGGCCAATAACAATTCCCCTGCCTCGTCCCCCTTGGCTCTGCAGGTGCTACCAAATGCAGCCTTTGTGCTCCCATTTACTGTCAATAAAGGCAAAATAACTGGCCCGCGTTCTTCCATTCCTCACCAGGAACAACTGCTGGAGGAACCACTGGATTTATTCATGGGGTACCTGGGCTCCAGTTATTTCCATGAGATAATGTCCCTTATGACCAGTAAAAGAGAGGAGCAGCCGTATCACCAGGTGATGTTACACAGCAAACAGGCTCATAAATAAATGATACTCTCCTTCAGCATTTGACTTTTTTTTTTTCAGATAAGTTCACCACGTTAGAATTTTTTATACCGTGAGTTTTCAGCCAAGGTAAGGAAATGAAAACTGATGCTGGAAGATTAGAAATCTAGCAAGGGCAGGAATTCCTGGATACAGCTCTGTCTCAGATCTCTGCCCACAATCTTGTCATCTACACGCTTGCACCCATCACAGTGAAAGCAAGAGATCACCGGCTCCATGAGTTTGTCAGAATAGCTGTGTTGCATAAAAATAAAACACAACTTTCAAAGGTTCCATGGTATTCCATGCAAAGGTTCCTTGGGATTTTATGTGCATGCCTGGTTTTGTTCCAATGCAGTTAGAATCTCGCATCTGAAATTTTTCCACGGGTTTCCTGCATTTTTCATTACCCTGTATACCTTTACCTAACCACCACTTAGGGGGTTCCTATCTAAATCAAACATTCCCATTGCTATTCAGCCCCTTTCCAGTGGAGGCTGGCGGGACTGAGAACATACCAGCAATTTTTCTGCCCTCCTAAGAACAATGAAGTATTTGCAAGTGTTTAATTGCTGCCTTAAAAGTCAGGGAGATGCTGGCCTGACCAAAGCGGCCTCAAACCCCCAGAGACCCCCGTGCTTACTGGATTCCAGTCCTCAGTGAAGCCAGCATCCCAGCAAAGACCTCTGATTTCATTGCATCCGTGAGCTGAGGATCCCTCGATACTTATTCGTCTGATTTTTCTGACTCTTAGAAAGGAGAAAAAAAAAAAAAAGCACCTTATCTTTTATTTTTCCCTCAACCATACAAACCTCGAGTCCTGGGTCCAGCTCTGGAGTCCTCAGCACAGGGAGGACTTGGAGCTGTTAGAGTGAGTCCAGAGGAGGCCACGGAGATGATCTGAGGGCTGGAGCAGCTCCTGTATGTGGACAGGCTGAGAGAGTTGGGGTTGTTCAGCCTGGAGAAGAGAAGGCTGCGGGGAGACCTTAGAGCAGCTTCCAGCGCTGAAGGTGGAAGGTGTCCCTGCCCATGGTAGGGGGGTTGGAACTGGAGGAACTTTAAGGTCTCTTCCAACCCAAACCGTTGTACGGTTCTATGATAATTGTCCATACTTATCCCAAGAAGCCGCAGAGCCTAGGTCGACTTTACCTGAGTCAGTAGCTGCTGTTCTTCACAAGGAGAAAAAAAGTAAAAACTGTGACTTTGGTCTTAAAGACTTTTTCTTTTTTAATATTCAAATTAAAAAAAAAAAGTTACCAACAGAAGGAATGAACAAAAAAAAATAAAACCAGCATGCAAAACAGAGGCAGGAAAGCTAAGACTACACTGTGACAGGGAAAATCCATTGTAAGGAGTATCAATGGGTTTTTAATACCCCAGGTGGCAGCAGGGACCAAAAGTTCAAAGCAGCAGGTCCAGCCTGAGGTGGGACCAAGAGCTGCTGTTGGAGAGAAGCTCTTCCCACCTCTCTGCATGATGGTCATCTCCTCCAGCCCTCAGGCCCTGGAGCCGCACCCCACCAGGCATCTCTTCCTTTGACCCCTTTGAATAAAATTCCTCTCTGATGGGTTGGCTGGAAAAGTCTATGTCCCACCTCCACATCACTGGGGAAAGAATAAACACAAGAAAGTCCTGATGCCAGTATGGAGTTACACATCTAATGCTCCCTGGGATTCCTGCTCCAAATGTAACTCTAATTAATTCTAAATGAGAAATTCATCTGGCTTCATTAAAGATGACATCTGCAGGAACCCCGGTCGCACACAGAGGTTTGCAGCTAATACAGCAAATATCTATCACAGGAATAACAATGGATTACAGATATTCCCTAGAGAGATCAGAAGAAATAAATACACTTTAGTATCACGGGTTATAGCAAATGTCTAAGTAACATAAATCAGATTAAATATCCCAGCAGATCAGCATTGTGGTACCAGCAGCAAAGCAAAGGTGTGTCTGAGTAGAAACAGGCACCAGGGAGGGCAGTGCCCCACCGAAGGGACACAACTGGGTTCCAGCCTGCTCCAAAGAAATATCGAGTGGCAAAACCAGAGCCAAGACACTCTATGGTTTCAGCAAAGCCCCATTTTTGCTGATGGACAGAGGACACTGAGGTCACGGAGTGCTGTTCAACTCTCCAAACTCTGAGAAAGCAGGGGATGGTGTTGCCTAATTACAAGAAAATCTGCTCAAAAGGGGAGAAGGCATCACTTCTACATCTGGGCGGGTACAAGCTGGGAATTTTAGCCTGTTAAAAGAATTAGAAAAGAGCACAAGCAACAATGCTGGTCCTGGATATTGGAGTTTATGTGTAAAAATATGAGCAATCTGTTCTACTCTGAGAGCATAAAAAAGCATTATTTTTGTTATAGACCTCCTCCTAGAAGGCAGTCAAATAAACCCGGTGTTCATAGCAAGCTAGGACACCACCTCAGAGCAGTGGAAACATGATAGAAAACCCAGTGCTATTGACAGGCTGCTTTTTTTGCCTAGACTTTTTGCTTCTGAAGTGAAAAATATTTTATAAAAGATAGCACATCTCAAGGCCAGAAGTCTACTAGACGTAATCATATTTTGAAGGGTACGAGCGTCTTCCATCCTCGCTTCGAGCAGCTTCTTCATATCCTGCACCCTTCCTAGCCTTCGTTTCAGGTTCATACCCCGAAGCAACCTTATACGGCCCCGTTCTGTAGGAGATATTCGGCCCCGATGCGTTGTAGGACACCGCTTTGTAACTGGAAGAGATGGGACAGATGGAGGTTCTGTGACTACCCGGTGTTGCACCCTGTGTTCCTGTTTGTTCTTGGATTCTAGGCAACTCCACACTGTGTCACCCCTTGGAGCCGCTCACTGAGCTCAGAGCCAACCACCCATGGACAGGCTGCAAGTCTCTCATGTTTTATCGTAAACGTATGCTTGCTTTCCCATGACTAAGTCCATGGTTGATGAAGGACCTGTCTACACCAACCAGCTGTGTAGGCACACCAGACCCTACCTGATGTAAATCACGGCTCAGCTGATGCAGTCCGCACCTACCAATGATCTGCTATGCAGTTCGCAATCAAAGCTGCAATTAAGAGGCCCCACTCAGCCATCACGTTGCAAATTTTAGATTTTAAGGTTGATCGTTCCTGTCCTTCCTATTTCTTTGCAAGTTATGGAGTCAGAGAAGGGAAACTGTCACTTAAGACCCACGATACAGGGCAAATGGATGTATCAATGCGATAACTCTTGCAAAAGGACTATTATGCATAGATGCGTCTTGTGGTGTGCTGGCTGGATGCTATCCTAACATCCAAGGATTCAAGTGATACCTTCCTGTGTCCACCACCAACTTACCGTGTTTCTTCTGGAACCAGCCCTCTGCAAGCAAGGCACATCAAGATGCCTCCTACAAGGGCCAGGCCACCAGCTACCCAGCCAACGAAGAGGGCTGAGCCGAAGGTGTACCTGCAAAGCACATAGACATGGTTAGTGCCATCACAGTGGTCCTCTGAAATGCACTGAACATTGCTATTTGCTCTCTGGCCTTGCTGAAGTTCCCATGAGCACTGTCCCACCTGCAGGCTCATCCTCAATGGGCTCTCTGCCTCCTTCTTGAGTTGTGTGAATAGAGACATCCCAGACAACTTGCTTGCACAAATTATCTCTAGTACAGGTAACAAAGAGACTCAATAGTTCTTCCATGTCCTGGGACCAGACTAATACGCACCCAGATTCTTTCCTTCAGCTGCAGCAGACCCTGGCCCTGAGGGAGATCTGCACCGCGGAGCACCCTCACCCAGGTGACCACCTACCTGTTCTGGATGTTCTGCATTCCCTGGTACATGTTGGCCGTGGACATCCAGAAGTTTGTGACTAGCATGTTGGCAAAGACAGACACTCCAGTGATGGCACACAGACCTGAGATCAGATAGAGGGACAGACTGAGACCCACAGAGCGACCTCAGTGGACAGATTGAGACCCACCCAGCAGCATGTCCAAGTAGCCGTGAAGGCCAACAGCAGCCTGGCTTGGATCAGCCACAGTGCGGCCAGCAGGAGAAAGGGAGTGATTGCCCCTCTGGACTCAGTGCTGGTGAGGCTGCGCCTTGAATCCTGCCCAAGGTTTTCACACATTGGAAATCCAGCACTAGAAAAGCAACTTCACACTCCAAAATCCCAAGTCATACCAGCTGGAATCTTTCTATCCCACCCAGCCTGGCCTTGAACCCCTCCAGGGATGGGGCAGCCACCCCTGCTCTGGGCAGCCTGGGCCAGGGCCTCCCCACCCTCACAGCAAAACATTTCTCCCCAAGATCTCATCTCTATCTCCCCTCTTTCAGCTCAAAATCATTCCCCTCATCCCATCCCTGCCTTCCCTGATCCAGAGCCCCTCCCCAGCTCTCCTGGAGCCCCTTTCAGCACTGGAACCTGCCATGTGATAACTCAAGGTATTAAAAACTTAGAAGTTGGGCGACTGCAGTCTCACGAGTCTTCATAGATCCTTTTTATGTACTAAGCCTGAGACTCTTCATAAAACCATTACATATAAATAAAGACTATAACACTGTGAGTATAACAAGTCAAGAAGTACAATTTCTGTTTAATCTGTGAGCTGCGTTTTCAGCCTTCCCACATTCCGTCCTGTACAATGTTCTGGTTTTCTTTTACCAAGCAGAGCTAGAAACCCCTTGACCCCAGGAGGCCAGTAACTTCATGCAAGCATCGATGCTTTGAGCTCCTCCATAGCATCTGCTATTCATGACCAGAAGCACAGCAAGACTCACCCAGGCCTCAATTCCAGGCAACTGCAATGCCTCACCCATGAAAGACACGATACCATCCACTTACCAGCAATAATAAACATGATGCCGGAGGTCAGTGTCATGTTGGCTTTTGCAGAATCCTCCATGGTGCCGATACGGATGCATTTCAGAGCAAAAATGCACACAAGGAGGCCAAGGATGCCCAGAACGATACCCACGATCATGAGGGCCCTCACAGCCTGGAACATCGCTGCAAAACAAATCAACAAGAGTCACACCGAGCATCTCCAATGAGATGCAGCAAAGCCTGGGAGGTTTTTAAAGATAGTTTCTGTCCAAAAATAAACATATCAAAGAGGAAAACCTTGCAAAATGGACACCAGATCTACTCTCAGCATTAGCTGGGGCCTTGCTAGGAATGTGGCTGTTTTTCTCTGCTTCCCAGACAGTTTGATAGTTTAGACATAATTATTTTGTGATGTTCATTGACACTGGTCACAAATCAGCTTAAATTAATGGAGAGGATGAGACTTGCTTGAGATGCTTTGCAGCCTCTTCTTGCCCTCCCATGAGCTCTTGCAGCCCTGCATTCGGCTTCGATGTTCCCTGCACACAACTGTCCATCTTCAGAGAAGGTGGTATGGGCTTGTGATCAACTGAGAGGAGCAGACAACATATTCTACAGCTTCAGGAGCTTCACTCATCCTGCCTGCCACCCCTTCTGCTGGGCTGGAAGAAGCAGAAGGTGCTGGTGCAGGAGAGCAGGGAGTGGAACCTGCTGGTCTTGCACAGGGAGGGAGAAATAACATGTTTCTAAACCCTCCCCAAGAGGCAAGGGTGGGTGCCAGGGTGCCTGCGTGAGTCTTCTTGCTTGTGGGGTACCACAAATCTCACTGGCTCTGTGATGCACAAGGCAGCCAGCAGCTTGCATCTCGCAGACTGGGAATACACCACCTTCTCCCACCTGGCAGTCCCAATGGGGCTGCTGCTCTTATGACTCAATTTGCCCTTATCGGCTGATAACAAGTGCTAACGAGCCTGGGATTTTCAATCTCCCATTCATCAGCCCCCAGGTGTGAGCTCATTAGTTATTATTCATCAGAGAACAAGAAGCTGGCGGATACGATACGCATTATCAGCCCTCAAAGGTTGCAAAGCAGAAAGCTGGGAAGAGAAGAAAATCACATTACTCATTCGTCTTTACAGTCACTTAAGTTTCTTTGCAACTGCTTTTGTTTTGGGGCAGGCAGGAGAGGCTGATACTCCAGGACAGCCTAAAGTGGTCACGGAAGGTCCTCATCCCCAGGATAATCCTTCATTCCTGGGATGCTTATTACAGACCATATGGTTCCTAGGGGCCATCACTGTGGTGACCTCAACACTTCAAGAAGTGACTCTGAGCTAAGAGACCTCACAGGAATCTTTGGAGGTTCCCAGGAGAGATATTCCCAGTGTATTGGGTGCCTTTGGAAGGATGCAGCAGGCAGGCCAAGCCAAGCAGCTCCTTCTGCTGGAGCGCTGAAGTCCAAGCGTGGTCAATCTCCATCGAAAAGGAGCCACCTGCAGCTGTTGGGAAGGGGAGAGAGAGGAACACGGCAAGGCACAACAGAAATAATGCAAAATAGCCATCGGCAGGGATTCCTCTCTCCATGAGGCGGACTTAGGGACCATCTCCACAAAGGGACAGAAAGAAGGAGAAAGTGCTGTGGCATGAAGGCCTCTTCACTTGGTTCATGGGACTGAAAGCGAGAGCTGTTTGGAAAGAAAACAATGCAGTTTCAAGTGAATCTTGGTATCCATCGAAAGTCCTCTGAACAGAGCTGTTTTCCAAAGGTAAATGACCTCCTCCAGAAGGAAGGAGTGGAAGGGCTTAGGCAAACAAAATAGGAGACAAAGGAAAAAAAAATGGATCAGGAGCACTGGGTAGCAAACAGCCTCATGGCTGAAGTCAAGCATGCTAACTACCTGCCCTTTCATTCTGCATGAGGTAGCACAACTTTGCTCCACGCAGTTCTACAGGTATAACTTCACACACCTATAGCTGCTCAATTTGCACACCTGATTTCCATACGAAGGGTTGGCATGCACAGAAAATAGTAAGAATGCCAGCTTATTCACCAAAAGAGTTGTCAGTGATCTGAAAGCACAGTTTGCATCACCATGTTTTTCAAACATAAGTGAAACAGGAGAATTGTCAGTGTTGCTGCGAGAGGTGAGTGAAGTAAAACAACTTGAAGTCATCCCAGTTAATATTACCTACATTTCTGTTACTGCTACAAAATACAAAGGTGGAAATCTAATTTTATGACTAGTTATTAGTAATGGAATATGGGAAGTTTAGGGGGAAAATCAGGTTTCAAAGTTAAATAAATTCAAGCAGTCATTCCTTCATTAAGTTTTAAGGTACTCATCAACTAAAGGGACATGTAAAGAGAACAAAACTGGTCTCTAAGACACAACAGCAAACGCCTGTGACTACTTTACATGTTTCCTTATTGCTGTATGACCTAAAAATATCATAAAAAATAAAATCATGATTATGATAAATTGACATAATAATGGTGATTACCTTTGCCTCATCACTCCTTTAGAACACAATCACCCGCACGCTGCATCGCAAGGGTATGGACAGATATCAATCAACATTTATACCTATAGTTCAATAAATACGGGTTTTGTGCTGTCAGGCAAGTGGTCCCATAGGACAAGTGACTCCAAACATCAGTTTTGCTCTTCTAAACGAAAAAGAAGTCGCCTAGCGATGCTGAAGCTGGGTACACATAAATACATTTATTCCATCACAACCCTTGGGACGGTCACGGGCTTCTCTCAAAAAGCAAACACCGCAGTAGCACCTGCTTGTACCTCTCACAGTAGTTCACCAAGAGTAAAAACCCCTCTCGGGGTTGTGTTTATTGCTCGCTGGCAGGGCGCAGGCAACAGGGCACAGGGAGGATGGTGAGCCGGGCTGGCTGCTCCCCTCCTATGGGTCTGGCTTGCTCAGGAGCACTGGGACATCCCTGCACACAGCGGGGTGGGAAAATCAGCTCTTTTGTAAAGCAAGCGAGGAAATGAGAACACAACACCCCTCTGCAACCTGCTTCCCCGACCTCTAAATCTCCGCGGGTAAGGTGGAGTGACTGAGCACACCTTCCCCCTTCTTGCCCTTCCTAACGTGCTGCTCACAAGCAGATCGCTTCAATCCCAGTTTTCTCTTTGGAAAAAAAAAAAAAAAGAGGAAACCATTTGTTTTCCATTATTCTGATAAGAATGCGAAACTGTACACAGCTGTTCTCTTTGTGTTGCCATTTGAAGGGACAGAGGACCGGTGGGTTTAGCCAGACTCGCTCCCTTCACCTCAGCAGAGCTGCGATTTGCACCTGCAGCGGGGCTGAACCTGTGGTGCTCGCCCAGAGATCAGCGACACGTGCTCCAAGCTGTCCCCTCCACCAAGTGAAGGTATTATTTCAGGAACAAATATGCATGTATCTTTACGCTCATACACTGAGGAGCCTGGAAATCTTATTCCTCACAAAGTACTTCGAGATCTCCGCTCCTGCTTTTGGGTGAGAACTATGCAGAGCTACAGGAGAGCTCCTGGCTAAACCTGGTGCATCTTTGTCCCTACCTGGCAGCCCAAGAATGGTGAAATACGGCCGGCACTCTGTAAAGCCGGAGCTCTGCCGCACGCAGCTCCTCCACAGTCCCTGGTATTGGAAGACGGCGGTGACCGGGTTGTCATACAAGTCCTGTGTGCTCCATGAATCCATGGCAGTGGACACTATGCACCCCGCAACACCCAGCGACGAAACGAGGAACCCCATCACCTGGCAGATGGTCGTGGACATGGTGTCTCCCCTGGAGAGACGAGGCGAGACAACCCTGATGAAGCTGCAGACCTAATGGGAGCACCGAAGTCCTCTTGAACGAGCCTCCAGAAATGCAGCAGCTCTTATCAGATGCTTTCCATTCAGCAGTGTGTTTGCTCAAACTGTTTTTGCAAGATAGTCCAGTTTCACTCTCACTGGATAGGTTTGTGCTGGCAGGGCCAGAGATATGAGCTTTTGTCCTTTAGAGGTGCTTGTCCTTCCCCGGCTGAACAGCCGTGCTCCATCTAGTGTTGGGCAACCCACTTGAAACATGCGCTGTTCCCTGCACCGAAACCCTTTGCCATCCATCAAGCTTTTCCTGCATGCGAGGAGGAAATTCTTCACAATGAGGGTGGGGAGGCCCTGGCCCAGGCTGCCCAGAGCAGGGGTGGCTGCCCCATCCCTGGAGGGGTTCCAGGCCAGGTTGGATCGGGCTTGGAGCAGCCTCATCTAGTGGGAGGTGTCCCTGCCCATGGCAGAGGGTTGGAATTTGATGATCTTTAAGATCCCTTCCAACTCAAACCAGCTATGCTTGGCACATTGCAAACATGCTGAGAGAAGCAGAGGGAAGGACCATGTTCCCAGGTGAACTCAGCACCTGGCCCTCTGCTTATGCAAAGGGGGAGCAGATCTCCCATCAGACCAAGACATGGACATCTCCACCCCTGGCCACCCATGCAAACATCCGCACAAGAGGCACGGTGATAAATGCAGATGCCAGCAAGAGGATGCGGGGCCAACAGTTCAACCCAGGGAACAAACAACGACATGACATCACCGAGGTTGCCTCTGAGTCTGACCACAGCACAACCCAGGGCACCAAGCCAAAAGCCCCACACCGACCCAGCAAAACTCCTGTTCCCCTCCCACCCACACTCTCATTGAAACCCATGTGGAGAGAAGGAGAGGAAGGACACAGGGACTGTTTGGAAAGTGCTGTGACAGCTGCTTGTCTATCTGGCTGGGTGGATGGTCCTGGATAAAGGGGCATGGGATATGAAAATTAGGGAAGGAATGACCTCTTTGCACAGTGGAGAGGGGCTGGGCTCAGGGGAGCACTGCAAACTCACCAAGCCGCTCTGCTGATGGAGCACAGTGAGCAACAAAGACCTTCCAGACTTCACACTCATCCATTCTTGTCTCACCGTGCTCCAACTGATTTACTTCAGCCCTGATCTAAATCCAAAATCCCATGTTACCCAGTCCCAGAACCGCCCTGTGCCACAGGTACCATCAGCAGCATCGCCTGCTGGTGGAGCCACATGAAAACCACCATGAAGAGAGGAGAGGCTGATTGCAGTGGATGGATGAGTTACGGGGGGGTTATTACACAGTAACTATTGCTTCTGCCTTCTGGAGAACGACTACCCAGGACACACGTTCTGCTTTTGTGGCTACGCACGAAGTGGTGGGCAGTAGAGAGAAAGGTTTTCACGCTGGACTTTGCAGTAGCAGCTATTCACACATTCAGTGGCCACAAATCAGAGCCACCAATGCCCTCCTGGGTCAGGCATAAGATGTCTTTATTTCCAGCAATTTCATTCAATTTTTCTCAGCACCCAGACCAATAACAGTAGAAAACTTTGGGATTTTATCTGAATAACTATCTCAGAGCACAACCTGAAAAGTGGATGAGAGATGCGATAGCTGCAGAGCATGCCTACGCACCTTTACTACAACTTGACTTTCATCTCCAGCCACCCCGGGAGATGCCCACAGCCTGGAGCAGCTGAACAATGAGGGTTTCTCTCCAAGCACATGCCTGTTGCTCCATCTCCAGCAAGGTGATTGAATGCTTGGGACAGAGGGCTTGCCACGCCTCATGGTGATGCCGAGCAGTATCGAAGGACGGGGCACGATGGGGAGACAGCTCTTGCAAAAGCCAAACTTCCTCACTGAGGAGCAGGGAATGGGGCACCCAATCTGACTATTGGGACACCCGCAACGGTTTACCCAAACTAGGAAAAGGAAGGGTATTTTGTGACCGCTCCCCTCTGCAACCTTTATTTCAGCTCATACTTGCTTTATCTACCCAGGCGTTGACTCTACATTATCTCAAAACTGTTCACTAGGCCCATTGCAGTTGCTGAATGTTATCACCGCCTCTCCCAGAAAAATCATCTACAGCTCATGTTTACTTTTAAATTTGCAAATATCGCTCACACCCTACCAGTCAGTTCCAGCTTGTTCAGACCCGAAACAAAGCAAACCCACCCTTCTCTTTCTGTTCCTCCATTGCTGTGGTGACCAGAATCACTAGGTTGAAAAAGACCCACAGGATTATCAAGTCCAACCACTCCTGTCCATCACTAAACCATGATGCTCAGCACCTCAGACCATAACATCCAGAAGTGTGTGGTCCACCAGTCCGTGGCGTGAGAAAGGCATTAGCTCTTTCCCCATCCCCACAGCTTCTTCAGTTCCTGCTGTGATGGCAAACCCATTTCAGCCTCACACACCCACCTGACAGATTATATTAAGTCTCCAGCCCAAATGGACCACCTAAACCCTTCTGCGTTTGAAATTTGGTCTCAAAAGACTTTAAGCAAGCTACAGAAGTTGCCTGCAGCCATTTCAAAATTTGGGGCTGAACTGGCTGGGTTAAAGGATTTTGAGTAGCAAGCAGAGCTTGGAAGAGACTTTGCCATGGCCATCACCAGCGGGGACAACGACACAGCAATTACCAGTGTCCAATCTTACAAACGTTGGGCATAGAGCAGTTTCTGGCCATAAAGCTGTTTCTTTTGATGGAGGGCCACCCTGTCTCCAAAATCCCCAGAGGTTTTCCCAGGTGACATCACAGAACTTGTGTTGGTTGTATGAAATAAAAGAGAACCTTGTCAGAACATCAATACAGAAGAAAAAAATCCAGACATGCTAATCCTAAGACTTTATAGAATCACAAAACAGAATCATAGAATCTCAAGGAAGGGACATTTACAGGTCACCATTCCAACCTCTCTGCATGAGCAGGGACACATTTAACCAGATCAGGTCGCTCAGAGCCCCATCCAACCTGGCCTTGAATGTTTTCAGGTATGGGGCTTCATGGCCAGGTTGAATTCTCAGACATTAATCCTCCTCAGGGAACATCTACCCATCTGTGCTGCCCTGCACCAGCAAAACTCAAAGCAGTTGTTTTATGCAAATACCTGGGCAGTCGTGATCACGTTCCCAGGGGCTGTTTCGACTTCAACCCCTCTACCAGCACGTACCCTTTCTCCAGTTGGAGAATCTAACAAGGTGCTCTCAGACTTCTAAAGTTTGCTCTTGGAAAAGAAAAACATATTCTTTTTTTTTCCCAAGTTCAGCAGCAATTTGTTCCCCAGCAGAGAGGTGCCTCAGCCTTTCTGAAAGGGTCAAAAGGAGTTTTGACTTGAGAACAAAATGTACTTGCAAGAATAGCTGGACCAGTCTGGCTGAAGAGGGCTGGAAATAAGAGACCAGGACAGACAACAGGAAAATAACTGCCCATGTTATTGACGTTTAGCAAACCTGTAAGGAACTAGATGAGCTTTGAAGTCTCTTCCAACCCAAACCATTCTGTGTTTCTATGATTCCATAGGTGCCTCCCAACTTCCACACTAAGTGAAACCACCAGCCTCACCAGAGCTCAGCTAGTGCTATTTGCCTATTATTCGTGTGTTCAAATTCAGATCATGTCCTCCAGACAAGCCGGGTCTGCCAACACGCCAAAGCAAACAGCAAAAAAATAAGAAAGGAAAGCAAAATCAGAACAAGCATTCTTAGTCCTCAAGTGATGTATTTCACCAGAGACCAACTGTTTATAGCCGAGCCATAAACCACCTGTGTTATTTCTCATTTTCATCTATTATCTTGATTTTTCCTCAATCTATTTGAAATTAAAATTCCCAACTAAATTGATGATAGATGATGGGCAAGACAAGTTTAATCTTTGCTATGGGAGCAAGGGATTGAGGAAAAAGTCCTCAGAAACCAAAACTTCATTGATGTACTCAGGTCACCTCACTGCTTTGCTAGAGTCCTATTATTTTTATTCACTCCGGCACTATTGTTCCCAATATAAATTGCTATTGTCAGAATAATAAATAGGGGTTTATAATGGAAATGCTGACAAACCATTAACTATGGCATGGTTAGAGGGGGGGTTAATGGAGATCAAGGTGCAGCAGGGTTAAAATAAACACTGGGATGATCCACTTAAATAATATTTAGTAAAATAATAATTTGATTTTTAGCACCTTTCCCCTCCTCTGGTTGGGATGCTATTGCCCTGTAGGAAGAGGTGCCCATAGCAGCAGCTGAATCCTGGAGATGGAGCCCGTCTGTGAAGCCCAGCAGCGGGGCGCTTGCTTTCACATCAGCTTCTCCAGAGACTGGAAGTGTCAGCCAATCCATAACAGGAGGGGACAGGGGGGAGAGCAAGGGAGGAGCAAGGCATGTTCATTAAAACGAAAGGGGAACAATATTCACCTCGCTTTGTAGGTGAGCAGCGGTCACAGAAACCACCTCCCTGGGACAAAAGCACATAAATATTCATACCCCACACTACAGTGGGGAAGGGACCGATGCTCCAAACCCACTGCAGCTACACTGGGGCGTTCGCCCACCTTCAGCTATAAAGCTTATGTTTTATTCTTTGGGCTTTTTTAAAATCCCTTTTTGCAGCGAGAACAATAAATTCAGCAAATCACAGCTGGTTGTTCCACCCTAAGAACGTGGGCTCTGTGCAAACATTGGGGATTGGATCCCCGCTCCTCACCACAGCTGGGAGGGACCCACGGAGCTCGCTGGATACAGCCAAGGAGGGACAGACTGTGGCCCCCCAGCCTGTCTACTAAACAAGGAACCACCACCCAACACTGCTGTGTATTTCCATTTTAGACAATTAATATCCACCCTACAGACACCAGTCTGGAGGCTTGGGAGCTGCAAAACTCTGCTCCAGCTTCTCACCACAGCGCTGAAGGTAGAAACAGAGGTAGTTTAAAAGAACAAAACCACCCATCCAATCAAGTGTTCTGGTTTCTTCAAAGATTAAAGTGATTGCCAGATCTGAACCCTTGAAAAGTTTAATTGCTTCTTCTCTAGAGTTACGTTTTCTGTAATTTTAAGCTTTCGGAGATGAAGAACTGAGCAAGTTCTGCAGTGTGTGATGGCTGCGTGTGCGTGGGGAGGATTTGCTTTTTGCACCTCTGTTCGTTCCTTATAGAGTAACTTTAATCTCTTTGCCTAGAAGTAATTAGCCTGCTGGAGTCCAGTTTTACCAGCCTGTCCTGCCCCTCGCTGTGAGCGCTTTCCCCTCAGTGAAACTGCTTGGCTTTGCTTTTTTTTGAGCGTGAACACAAACATCCCTCTTCGGATGGCATCCTTCATTCCCCTGCACCCGCTACAGCGCACAGCTCCCACCGGGGGCTGCACGGCTGGATAGCCAGGCAGAATCAAGAACCGAGGGCAGAATCAAGCCCACATCCTCTTAACAAAACTCTTGTCTGCATCCAAGACTGAGTGTGAACAGGGGCATCGAAAGGCATCGCTCCAGCAAGAGGAAGATGCTCACGAGCATCCTGGGTCCCTGCCCGGCGATGCTGCAGCATCCAGACACCGGCCGGGAACCAGGATCCAGAGCCGAGTGACACAGAAATGCAGCTCTGGGGGCGAGACACTCCTCCCACGGGGGTCTGAGGCCACAGCTGCGCTGGGTTATACTGGTTTGATTTGTGCAGAGATAAACCAGGTGTGAAAGAAGCAATTTTTGCGCACAATGCTTATTTCTGTGCAGTTCAGGAAATGCCATATTGCAGAAGTTCTGCAATGATTTGCTGATATAATTGGCTTCTCCCCTCCATTCTTGCTGTGTCAAAGCACAGAGGCGAGATGGGTATAATAGCCCAAGTGCCTTTTTTCTCACTGTATTAAGGCAAGAAGAAAACCCAGATAATCCTGTTGTAACCTAATTGTTTGCACCCCCACACACTCTGGGCACAGCCAGGCCAGGAATGATACCCGTGGAAGAAAAAACTGGAACCAAAGGAGAATTAGGGCGAAATCCAGCCTGGTGGTGTTAGCCCGTACAGAAATACAGTGAGCTGAAGTGTGACATATCCTCTTAGGAAAGGATCTTCTCCAATGCCAAGAATATTAATGGTTTCTGGTGGGAAGCCACACAAAGCCAGGCAGCCAAGCCACCCCAGACATGGGGCACAAACCACCCCACGGAGCAGCCACTGCCCGGACAACCCTGCCCTCAGGAACCCGCAACAAGTTTTGCTGAACCTCAGCTTGGCCATGGGATGGGGTTTGGGTTGAGATACCTCCAAGGGACCTGTCATCCAAAGAGGGTGAGCGCCCGAGCTTCCTTCTGGCTATAATTTGTGTTCCCTGCTCTGCATCAAAAATCACCCCAGACCACCAGTCTCACAAGGCTTTGGACACGTGCCTGCAGCTCTGCCCTCCCACCGCTCAGCCCTGTTGGCCAACGAGCCCTACCTGGAAGCCCCAGGATGGTGAAGTAACCGCGGCATTCGGTGAAGCCGGAGCTGTCCCGGACACAAGTGCGCCAGAGGCCCTGGTAGTTGAACACGGCCGTCACGGGGTTATTGTACAGGTCTTGGGTGCTCCACTGGTCCATGCACGTTGACGCAATGATGCCTCCTAGCCCCAAAGCAGACACCACGAAGCCCATGGACTGGCATATCGTCACAGACATTGTGCCGAGCGCTCGCTAGGCAGGTCCTCAGCGCACAAGCCTCCACAAGCTGGGTCTGGTGCACACGGCCAGGGAAGAAGGGACTTTTAGCTGGAGGCACAGCCTACGTCACCAACAGGAGTCAGGAGAGGTCTAGTCTGCACCACACAAACCTACCCTTTCCCTTTATCCGTTTCGGTGAGATAATTTTCCCCGCTCGGTACCAAGAGCCGTTTGTTATGCATGGTGTGAACGCCTCGCTCTCTGTTTACCTTCTCCCTCCAGGCAGAGGTGCAGCCAGCGTTGGGCAGACGGGGACAAGCAGGTCCCTCTGAAACAGCTCCTGGAGAGCTTCTGCAGAGGCGACTGCACGCTGCTGGAGGCCAACAGCAGAGATGCTTAAATCGGATGAAACAGATAAAAATTATGGAGAGCCTAATCCTTTCCTGGCATGGATGATGCTTCTGAGCCAAGTGAAGAGGCAATTATTAGCCTGCCTCTATCTAGGGACGTTTGCCCAAGCAGAACATTTAGGGAAAGGATAGTGTATGAAAGAGGATGGCGTAGAGCAAAGGACAGTGCCCCGCTGGGGCAGATGTTTGGAGGGGCCTTACTGCTTGGTGACATCAGGCTGGGAGCCCACGGGAAAGGCAGCAGCTGCTGAAGAGTGTGAACCCTGCTGTTTGCACCAGCTTCTCCAGAGAGAGAGAGACCCCTCCCTTGGACCTCCTCTTGGGAGGACCAGGTCTGGCAGGCAGACCAAGGTGAAAATAATAGAAGCGAAGGTATATCCTAATTCACTATTGCTTTTTCATCCTCAGCTAAATACAAATTTGGACTGGTTTAGATGGACAAATAATGAAGATACAGCAGAGAAGTCACTCTGTAACTGTGAGACAAGAGAACCTTAAGGACCTAAACTTATCCCAAAAAATCACTCTTGGGTACTGTGTTCTTTGCCCATTTTTCTTCACTCCTCACCACTTCCTCCCTAGCCCAATTTTCCACTGATGCCAACCTGTTTGCAGCTGGAGAATGAAGGGGGATGCCACTCCCTGTGGGAGGGAGGAGATGTTGAATCATATTTCAGCAATGCTGGACTCACACACAGCACCTGGAGGGTCTCGGAAGAAGTGGAGCCCAGTGTGGTGAAATTTAGATGACAGAAGTGGACCACTACCACCTGGCTAGGTTCACCTCGGCTCAGGGACCGTTGTGTCTCTCCCAGACACTACATCCCACGTGTAGATGGACTTCCCTGTGAAGCTGCTCCTGAAGAACCAACCTGTTTTGTGGGCACAGTCATGGGCTCCTAGAGACCATTTTGCTTTTGCATCTTTTTGAGAGAACCAAGCCAGCTGGAAAGGATAGAAGAGACCTAAAAGACCATCCAGTCCCACCCCTGCCACGGGCAGGGACACCTCCCACTGGATCAGGGGCTCCAAGCCCCATCCAACCTGGCCTTGAACCCCTCCAGGGATGGGGCAGCCACCACTGTTCTGGGCAGCCTGGGCCAGGGCCTCCCCACTCTCATAGCAAAACATTTCTCCCTAAGATTTCATCTCCATATCCCCTCTTTCGGCTCAAAACTGTTCCCTTCCCAACTGTCTCAGCCTGTCCTCACAGCAGAGGTGCTCCAGCCCTCTGAAGCCCACCTGGCCCTTGACAGGTAATGCCTGACAGTAGACAGAAAAGAGAGAAAATTTAACCCCGTGTGTCTCACCAAGAGTCCTTTGTTTCAAACATAACATCACCCATTTTCCTTGTCTTCCCCAAAAGAGCAGTATTGGTGGTTCATGCCCACTTCCATAATTCTCTCTTTCCCAGAGCCTTTTTGAGCGCAGTGATACCCAGTCCTGGTGACGCACCTCACCCGCCGCGTGGCTTCGCTCTAATTACTTTCGGTATCGGTCAACACAGCTTAATCATGGAAAGCTTTCCTGGTATCACAGAGCTAAATATAGAGCGTAGGACTAAAGCGCAAATACAATCCCTGTGTTTGTCACAACCAGGATCACCTGGTGACAGGAAAGAGTAGGGACAGCCAGGCATTGCGTTGGCTAAATGAAAGCACAGGTTTGCCTTGCAAAGCCAGAAAAATCAACCTGTAAAGCTGGAAAAAACACGTCTCCATTTGGAAGCCCTCGATCCCTGGGTGGGAAATGCTACGTGCATGCAAAGGGATGGATCCTGGCCAAGTCATCGCTCTATAACTGTGCCGATTCACAGCAGCCAGAAGAGCAGGGGCCTGGGGCGTGAGCAGCATCGTGCACAAGCAGAAATTTCAGTGTTGCAGCCAAGAAGATCGTTTTACCCACTGACAGCATGTCACCGTGAAAATAATTAGGGACTGAACTCCTTCAGCCACCTAAAGTTACCAGCTTGAAGTGAGAGTACCACTTATTGCCCTTGTTCAAAACTCCCCAGCACCTTTAACAACTGTTTCTTGTGTTGAAGTGCAATCTGCAACTCTCACTCAAGTCACCTGGGAGGATCAACCACCATCCTGGGCTCTTGCCTTTGCCGTTTCCCCTCCCCTGCCCACCTTTCACAGCTCCTCTCACCTGAGCAATTCCTCCTTGGCTGAAATAAAATGCATCCTGCCCTACTTAGGTTTTTCCATAGAAGCTTATTCCTCAACTACGGATTTCCCCAGAGTGATATCCATGAACAGGGACTGGTCCAAACTCCAGCGAAGGGTGTCAGGGTAAGGTTTGGTAGGAAATACAGGTGCTTTTAATAAGCAGGATTTTCTCATTTTAATGGAGAACAGAACCATAGAGTCATTGAGGTTGGAAAAGACCTCTAAGCTCCAGTCCAACCATAAGCCCAACATCACCGTGTCTGCTAAACCATGTCCCAAAGTGCCACATCCACATGGCTTTTGAACCCCTCCAGGGATGGGGACTCCATCACTGCCCAGGGCAGCCTCTACCAGCGCTTCACCACTCCTTTACTGAAGAAATACTTCCTAATATCCAATCTAAACCACCCCTGGCACAACTTGAAGTCATTTCCTCTCATCCCATCACTTGTCACTTGGGAGGGGAGCCCAGCACCCACCTCACCACAACCTCCTTTCCAGGAGCTCCAGTGAGCTATGAGCTCAGCCTCCTCTTCTTCTAAACACAAAGAATTATTAAAAAAGAAAAGAAAAGAAAACAGAGGGTGAAGAGGGGGTTTTCTTCATGTTTTGTTGCTTAATTTAGTATCTTAAACAGAAAAGTTAAGCTCGTTCCAACCTATTCCCTATGCCTGTTAAATTTCTGCTATAGAGCAAATAATTTCTTTTATTTCTAAAAAACTGAAAGAATGCCAGTGCAAATCCCTTCTGAAGAGCTGTCACCCCTGGTATGAAAAAAACAGCAGGAGATGAGAATATCTGCATAGGGTCAAAGATCTCACAGAATCTCCTCTCAGGATAAAAAGAACCGCACCAGAGCTGAAATCTACAGAAGCATAGTTATAAACATATTTTTGATGCTACAAATAAGATTAAAGCATAAAGATGTGCCTGTGAATATTCATGTGCTTGGTGCACACCATCAAGCCTCAGTAACGGTTTGATGCTTTCCCCTACCCTCCACCTTGAGCAGACCTGGTGGTCCTAGAGGTAGGAGAGGTGGGCTGACTGCACGGCAACTTTAACCTCAGAACATCTCATTTCCATACTCTTTCCTTGGGTCTCGAACCCATGTAAGTTTTCCAAACAGCTTAGGAGGAAGGACAAGAGATACTGAAGTTGAGGGAGATGTTACAATGAGTAGAAGACCTGGAGTTTGTCTGTCTACAGGGCACGAATCAATGTGTAGAGAGCCAACGTACCTCTTTTCAGGTCAATACGCTGAGATGGACCTTGGGAGAGACAGCCCGATGCTTGCTGGGTCCAACACTCATCCATGCTGCCCAGGGCACTGCCTGGCTCCGCTTATTCCTTCTGTTTTCTTCCAGATTGAGGCAGAACCAGGAGAATCTTCTTTGTGCTGGTAAAACAGACCCAGAGGAAAATAACCTGCCAACACTGCTCTTGGCAGTGGGATTTGCTGCAAGTGGCGGTGGTGGAGAGATTGTCTTTTTTCTGTGAAATGGCCTCAAATTATCTATGGAAAAATGATAAATAAACAGTAAAAGCAGACAAACAATGGAGTACAGAAATACTGTAGGTTTGCATCAGTACAATGCAATATATCAATAAATTAGTATAATGAGAGGAAAAAAATTACACACAACTCAGAAATGAAAAGTTCTGGGAGAATAAAAAGTTCTAAATGATGCAGGCTCACCATGGTTACCATCCTCCCACAAAGTGCATGTGGGGAGGGTAAAGCCTTCTCCGGGTGGTTCTTTCAGGGCCTCATCGGGGTGATGCCACCAGCTGCTCCTGTTAGCCCAAGTCCCACCAGCTGTGCCCACCAGCTCCTCCCACTGCCCATCACTGACACTGTAACTGCTTAAGTGAAAAATGACACCTCTTTGAGAGTAGAGTTGGCGTTGTTCCCTGTGACTTTGGGAGTTTAGATCGACTCTAGTCACCGCTACCTCCTCTAAGAAGGGGAGCCCCACGGGACCTCACCAAGAGCCATCGGCTCCTTGACACCGGCGACATCCGCTCTCCATCTAACACCTCAACAACTCACAATCTCACCGAACCTCCTTCTTCCAGTGCAGAGAAGGTTTCTCCTGAATATGGGATTTGTCCCTGCCAAGGAGGACGCCTTGACTGCCTAATTATTTTATTCATAAGCTGGCCGTGATTTCAAAGACATCTAGGTGACCTATCTAAAGCTAAGCGAATCCCTCACCCCGGAGGAGACCAGCTCCTCTTGATCCCTCCGGGGAGCCCAGGTTGGGTGGTGGAGGAGCTGCCGAGGGAGTTCTGTGCAGCTGGACAATGAGAACCACATTGACAAAGTGTTCACATTATTGGCTGATAGGTCTGCATCAGTCACTCATTCACAAGCACAAGGTCTAAATTGCAGAACCAATTAACGGCACTAATAGCCCTTGCCTGAATTAATCTTTGAGACAAAAGAGGAGAGAAGTGGAAGAGCTATTAGCAAATCAAGCTGTACCATCCCTGCTTTATTGCGGGAATCTAAGTGTCTGTATTTGGCTATTATGAACTGACTGCAATTACAGCCCTCATTTAAAATGATTAAGTGGTTATAATTATTTTTCAATTAAAACTTAGATCTTCCATTTATACAACATTGCAGGCTTCAATTAAAGTCCTTTTTCCTCTCTTTTTTTTTTTTTTTTTGGAGGAAAAGAAGTACCACTGTGCCAAAAGGATCTTGCATCTTTTCTACCCACTAAGAGCCAAATAACATGCTAATAAGGCTTTTGTTTGCATCCCTCCTTCCCAGCCTCGCTGATCTCCTGCACGGTGAAGGAGATAAACTGCCAGGCACAGAACCTGCAGTACCTGCCAGGGGTCAACAAAAACGAGTCTGGGAAATGGTACGAGCCTTGGCTGCTTCTCTGAAACAAGATACGCCCGAGTGAAACGGTGGGTTAATCATTTTCAGGGCTGGGGATGGCAGTACTTGTAGAATCACAGACTGTCCTGAGTTGGAAGGGACCCACATGGATCATTGGATTCAGCTCCTGTCCCTGCACAGGACCCCCCAACATTCACACCGTGGGGCTGAGGGTGTTCGCCAAACCCTTCTGGAATATTGTCAGGCTTGGTACTCTCACTGCTTCCCTGGGAGCTGTTCCAGTGCTCCCCCAGCCTCTGTGTGAAGAACCTTCCCTCATGTCCAACCTAACCCTCCCCTGGTGCATCTTCCTGCCATTCCCTATCATTGGTGGCAAGATCTTGGCTTCTCTCTCTCCAGATCAATTTTTTAAAACCAGACCTGGAAGAAGCCTTCCTGAGCTCATCCGCAGCCACACTCACTCCAGTTCTGTGTTTTCCATTGTGCTCACTCTCTCCAGAAATCCCTTGCGGGTCCCTTCCAACTCAGGACATTCTATGATTTTAGGATCTTCATCCGCAAATTTAGCAAAGTGAAAACTTCTTCTACTTTTCATTTCAAAATGACGTTTTTATTTCTAACTTTCCTTATAAGATCATAAAGGGATTTAAAAGAGGAGAGCAAAGGGAAAGGAAAGGATGCAAAAAAGAGCTTGAGAAGAAATGTGTTGGTCAAGCAAAAATATATTTTTATGTGATTTTTTTTTAGCCACGTGCCCAAAAAATTCATTTATGCGTTTCATTACCTGTAGGAGGTTGGAGACCTCTAATGGTGTTACTTGCCCATGACTTCTATTGCTAAGTTTGACTCAGGAGCATTAGCCACCAGGCAAGAAAGGCAGCGACCATCAAGAGCCAGGTCACACCAAGAAGCTGCTCTTTCCATCACTGGGTGGTCTCTAACATGGAATGACACAGGGAGCTTTGTCCTCAAAACGCTGGGCGCACCAAGAAACTTTATATAAAGTAATCTTTGCAATTAGGAGGGGAGGACTCAGATGAGCAGGAGAAGGAAGGGTTTGTAGCCCAGGAGGGGGCAGACAGCAGAGCTGCTCTGCCTGTTTCTGGTTTCACCAACAGCTGGAGCAGCAGCCATAGCCTCATGGTATCAGGGTCTGCAGCAAAAGAGCAACAATTAACTCCCCCATGGCCTAATTAGCTAATCCATGACACCTCTTTTTAAATGCCCAAGCAAGATGAGCTTCTCAGGAAGGGTGAGCTCCACACAAGTTCTCAACTCCTACACTCCTGCCCAACCCAGGAGGAGGAAACATACAGTTAGGAGAGATTTTATGCACCAGAAAGAGTTCAGGGGAACACATTAATTGCCGGTTGTTTCCCTGATTTCTGATAAGGAAACACCCTAAAGCAGCAGCAACACAAGAAGTAGTGTTTGAATGACAGTGTCATGGAATGGTTTGGGTTGGAAGGGACCTCAAAGCCCATCCAGTCCCACCCCTGCCATGGGCAGGGACACCTCCCACTGGATCAGGGGCTCCAAGCTCCATCCAACCTGGCCTTGAACCCCTCCAGGGATGGGGCAGCCACCCCTGCTCTGGGCAACCTGGGCCAGGGCCTCCCCACCCTCACAGCAAAATATTTCTCCCCAAAATCTCATCTCAATTTCCCCTCTTTGAACTCAAAACCTCATCCTCTCCCTGCCCTCCCTGATCCAGAGCCCCTCCCAGCTTTCCTGGAGCCCCTTTCAGTGCTGGAAGCTGCTCCAAGGTCTCCCTGGAGTCTCCTCTTCACTGGAGGGAGTTGGGACTGGATGGGTTTTAAGGTCCCTTCCAACCCAAACCATTCTATCATTCTAAGATCATGATTCTGCTCTTGGAGTGATGGGAACACACCTACTGAGCTTGGGAAAATAACAGATTTTTTTGTGGTGAAGAGTGCACAGATCAGCCCTGCAGATCTGAACCTGGGGGGAACCTCCACAACAAAGTAGTTTTGCAGAAGTGTCAGGTTGGAGGCGGGGGGAAAGCACTGAGCCTCGAGGGAGATGCCAGCAGCAGCAGCGTGGTACCCAGCACACGGACCCAGGGGATGCTGGACACCTGCCTCCACCTCCTCCTCACCTGGACCCTCTCAGGCAAAAGCAGCGTGGCCGGTGGCCACGGGATGGCAGCAGAAACTCATCCATCCAGGGTGGCCTGAATTCCTCTGCCCTGCTGGGATGGATTCCCTCTCACAGACAGCAAGCTGCATCATTTTATTGTCTGGAGGAATTTTCTGCAGTTCCCCAGCCAGGAACCTGCTTTGCTGCTTGAAGGAGATGGTACAGAGATAAAGGACAGTGGTGCCCACGCACGCGTCCTGAGCCCTGCAGCGCGTGGGTTTCCTTCCCCAGCGGGGACGAGGACACCCTGCGAGGGCGCGGGGCAAAGGGCTGGGGGTTAATTGGTGGGAGAACTCTGCTGTTTCATCTGAGACGTTGCAGAACCACCGAGCGCAGACTGAAAATATATAAAGACTGCTCACCCGCTTTGTCCTCCTCCCCACCGCTCCCTCCCTCCAGGACATTGGTTACCCAACCTTTACCTCCTTAGGTTTTTCAGGCTTTCCAGCCCATTTCAGGTGCGCTCTTGCTGTTCTTCGTCTGCCCTCCTTTTTATCGACTCCGGCTGTCGATAGTGGCCGCGCTGCCCTGAACGCACAGCCGGGCACCTACAAGCCTGCTCAGGGGGTGGAAAAGAAAATCACCCTCCTGGCCCGTGCATCCATCAGCCTTCACCTCTCCTCGCAAAGGCAGAGACCAGCGTTTGGCCACCGCACTCTCTGAGCTGCGTTTCCACCTTTTCATGTTCTTCTCCATGCAGGAACAGCTGGGGCCGAGCAGGGGGTGCAGGGACTTTGCAAATTTAAGATTAGAGCTCCTGCCGCTGCCCACACTTTCTACCTGTTCTCTCTGTAATAACGTGGCTACATCTTTTCCTCTAAAAGGGAAACATTAGATGTTTATGCAGTCACGTAAGGCTGGTAGCCCTAGAACTTCTTTATCTTTTAAAATTTTCCAACCTGAATTGGTTGTCAGTGTTCAGCCAGTGAGCCAACACAGAAATTATAGAATCATGGAATGGTTTGGGTTGGAAGGGACCTCAAAGCCCATCCAGTGCCACCCCTGCCATGGGCAGGGACACCTCCCACTGGATCAGGGGCTCCAAGCCCCATCCAACCTGGCCTTGAACCCCTCCAGGGATGGGGCAGCCACCCCTGCTCTGGGCAACTTCCTCTCCTCCCGGATGAATGGTCCCTCTTTAAACTGTTCTTCCAACCTCCTTTTCTTCTTCTTGTCCTCAATTTACACAGTGCCTTTCATTTTGACAGTTCACTGCAGGCTTTGTACTGAGACAAAAGAAGATCTTGGAAGAAGACGACCAAGGAAGTCTGAAACAGATGATGGTTTTCTCCAGACCATACAAACACCACCATGCTTCAGAGACACTGCATCTGTATGACACTGTTACCCCAGACCCCAGGGTTGGGGAGCCACAAATGAGGCAAGAAAGGGGGATATAGGAGCAAGAACTGGTAGTTGGACA
Source organism: Phaenicophaeus curvirostris (assembly GCF_032191515.1). Taxonomy (NCBI): domain Eukaryota; kingdom Metazoa; phylum Chordata; class Aves; order Cuculiformes; family Cuculidae; genus Phaenicophaeus; species Phaenicophaeus curvirostris. Next base: position 26,797,912 of record NC_091401.1, on the reverse strand, counting down.
GGTAGGGTGGCTAAGTAATGGTCCATTCCCCCATGCTGACCCTAAATAGTCTTACGTAGTAGTGTTGAGTAGCTGTAGAGTTGGGGGAGTGATGGGAAAAGTAACTGGGATGCAGTAGTACTCCCCATTACCCTGGAAGAGCAGCAGTACCTCAATTATTTGACACTTGGAGGGAGGAATGAACCCACAGTAGCCATTGTCCCCTGTGGCTGAAGGTCCCACCAGTGGGTCCTTGGCAGCCCCATGATCCACACCTGCCCAGACTCACTGCCGAGGTGAATCGATGTCTGTCACAGGGCTTTCTACACCACCACGAGCTGGTGGGGTTTCACAGCTCCCCATTTAGAAAGTCCAAACACAGTGTAAGTCCTGTTTCTGCTGAACAGAAGTTCACATCTCTCTTTAACCAATATCATCAGCAGAAAGACCTAATACTGAAAGAGCATAGAGAAAGAGGTAACTATGACTCTGAAAAAAAGTGGTCCTGTTGTGATCCCTTTGATTTGGCCCTAAGAAATTCCATCAAAAGATGGGCTAAATTGCTGGCTTGTAGAAAACAGAAGTCATTTTATCCAGGTTTAGGGGAAGATGTATCTCCCAGTTCAATGCAGCATCTAGTGAGTCCACAACTTAATTGTTGTGTTTTGTGGATGAACAATATCTTACCAATATTTTTGCTAGTGGTGGGTACTTTGAGTTTCTTGCACTTGAAGGATACAAACCCAAGCAATATCATATCACTGCACAGTTACCAAGGTAACTGGAGAGAAAGATACAACTGGCTGGGGTTCACACTTTGTGATCTCACTTCATTAGCTCATTTCTTTCCATCACCTTGCTTTTCTAGCTCCAGTTCTCCCTTTGCCTTGAAACCATACAGGAGTTGCAAATCTCCTAGGTCTCCTGTGAGAAAGGTGATACTGCCCAGTTCTTCTGCAAGGAACCACTTGAGAGCCATTTGCCACTATGATTCCATCGTGGAAGACATTCGTTCACCTCAAAAGGAGAATGATGGGGTGAGGGAAAGCATGTCATGAAGAAGGAGCTAACAATGCAGTTGTCCCTCTACGCTGGTGGCCAAAAACACTGGCTCTGGCACTAAGACCTCCATGTCCAGGACCCAAGCCGTGATGTCCACCCTCCTCCCACGCAGGGCATTAATTCATTCTTGGGCTCGTGCTGTGGGGCAAAACAAGAGCAGAGGGGAAATGGCCCAGCTGGGATTAACTCCTCCAGGATGGCAGTGTGAGCAGATTCCGTGGGGATCTGTCAGAGCATCACGAAGGGTGGGTGCTAATACCAGTACCAGAGGAAAATCAAACTGGGAATAGACTCAACATTTGGAAGAACGCTGCATAGAGGTCCAGCAAACACAACTGTGTTTAATAAGCAGCTGGGTGTTGCCACACAACATGAACTGCATTCAGGAGTGCACAGCTAGAGGGTCAGGTGCTTCTAACAATTTGGATACAAGGTCCTCCACTAGATTTTTTTTTAATGCAAAGCATCAAAACGAGTTATTTGTGATAAAATTGGTTCTGAAGTATGTTCAGTACCAACCCCAAAACTCAAGCCGGGCTCTGCCTTGAGAAGTTACCACAGGAGGATGACAGGTCTGCAAAAGCAGCCCAGAGAGCAACGTGCTGCTGCTGAAACACAGATCTAAGACACCCAGAGATGCACCCCGTGCTGCAAGAGAGAGCAGAGGGGGGTGAGAGAAGGCAGGAGATGTTGCAGGGTGTTGTAACCCGCGCAGCACATACAGTTTTGAAGTTTGCTTCTCACTGGCAGCGCTGCAGCTGCTCACCCACACTCCTGGGGCTGCTGCAGCGCAGCCTTTGCCCAGGCATCCTCAGGGCCTTGTGCTGCTGGATATGGAAACACCTTGTGTATCACCTTGGGGGTCTTGTAGAAAGCGGTTGTCGCTGACTTGTGAATCACCCATACGAACCCTGCCCACTGCCCTTTCCCTTGTTGTCTTTAGGAACCTCAGAGCCAAATCTATCGCATAGTCGATAACAGCAATTCACAGTCAAACAGATGCTACCTGGCACTGCACGTGCACAGAGCTCAATATCCAGGGTGCAACGCCAGCACCTGATCACAAACTCAAATCCATGCTGAAAGCAGAAGCGAGAACAGACCCTAGAGCGTGAGCAGACCCTGATGAGAACAACTTCCCTGCAGGGGAAGTCATCAGCAAGGGGCACGCAGTGGAAAGGAGCCCAGAGGAGGAGGCTCACCTGGGGACTCCCAGCAGCCACCACCCAAGTGCCCAAGGATGGGAGATGAACAACTCCAGACTTTGTCTTCTGCTGTAGCACCAAGGACTTTGGTCCTGTGGCTTAATTCCTCCTTGTTATCAACCTCAGTTCTAATTCAGCCATCTCTGTCATGGATGTAAAAACCTGCTGGGCGCTGGTGTTGGTAATAAGACAGGCAGGGATTTCAAAGAAGCAGCACTGCTTACACAGGCGTGGGCTTGCATGGGGGTGCAGCAAGTACTGAACAGAAGCTTCCCCTGCCCCACCACATCTGCACTAAATACGAAACTCAACACAAAAAATAATCAGCCACAGTAAAATCGGGTCCAAACCATCCCCCCACCCCCACTTTCCTGTCTCTTTCCAATTCCACAGACAAGATACACTGGTAAAACTGGCCAATTCATGGAGAACACAGATCTTGGGTATCAGAACCACCCTTGCACTCATCTCTCATTTATACCAAGAATTTTCCACCTGTTACACCTTGTCATACTCTACTTTCGGTGCCCATGGGTGAAGTACCCTCCTGGGGACATCAGGCCTCCTGCCATCTTCTTAGTATCTCACTGCTTGACTTGTTTGAGACACAGCTGGCGCCCACGCCTTGCTCTGCCTGCCCAGCTACAAACCGATGCTTCCAGCACCTAGCAAGGGTGTCTGAGCCACCAAGGGTCATGCCAGAAGCATGGAAACACATCCCACAGAAAGAAGGGTCCAATACCCTGACAGAGATAATGTTTCTGAAATAGAAACATGAGCTTCATAGAATCAGTGAGGTTGGAAAAGCCCTCTCAGCTCACCCAGTCCAAAAGTCAGACCAACCCCCCCGTGCCTGCTAAACCATATCACAAAGTGCCACCTCTACACGCTTTTTGAACCCCTCCAGGGATAGAAACTCCACCATCCCCTCAGGAAAGACAATTATCCTAACATCCCAGTAGTGATGGCAAAACGCTCCTCAATTGCTTTGGTGCCATCAGCGTAGGTTTGGCTGCCTGCACTGGGATGGTTTGTTTTCAGCAAGGTTGGTCTGGGCTGCAGGGAGGCAATAAGAACAGCTCCCAGTTCCATGCTTTCCCGACACCTCCTGTCCCTGTTACACCCAAAACACAGGCCCAGGGGACAAATTATTCAACACAGGGACCATCCGTCACGCTCCCTTCCAGGAGACACTTGAGGCAGGCTGAACATGCACCAGCCTATTCCACTGCCTACTGGGAAGAAGATGCATCCTGGCCTGGTTTCTAACTACTTTTTTTTTTTTATTCAATACTGCTTGTCTCCCAAGCTGTGCATTCCTGCTTTGCTTTCCATCTTCTCCCTTTGAGAATGAAAGCAAGGACAGGTCACCTGCCTTTTTATATGAGCATCTCTCTGAACATCTCCAAGAGGGAGAGAGAAGAAAGGAAACCAAAAACACAAAACAAAGTGAGAGAACATTTTTTATTGGAAGTGTTTTGTTTTCCCCAGGATTTTAACTTTAGAGAGCCCCTCACGAATTCTCTCTCAGGGTCCACTGCTGAACGGCTTTATTCTGCCGCAGGCAGCTTTCATGGTGCAGCACAATAGCTTTTGTTTCAGAAGTATAGGGCAATGAGGACCTTGAATGCCAGAGGTCTGTATTATATCCATAACTGTAGATTTGGATGGTGGAACGGAGGTTGGGGGAAGGTGAGAATGAAAAATTTCTCCATTGTATAGATGGAGTCCTTCCAGCAAACACTGGCACAATAGGAAGCACATTCTTAAGAGCTGAAGCAGACTCTGGATAAAGACTCACTCATTTTGTACATAATGGTCCCTGTGCTTTAACCTTGTACAGCTGCTATGACACCTGCTTTTCAAAGCCATTGTGGAAGAACAAGCAGAGCTTTGTCTGCTGTATACATTCTGCACCACACATGTTAACATTTCTCTTTCTGTATTTACTTTTGTTTCCCCCACCTTCTCTCTCCCTCTTTTTTTCCTCTTTTTTAAACTTAGCAGTTATGAATGAATGACTGAAAACTAATTTCAACCTTGATGCTGGCAATATCGCGGCCAGTCTGAAAGTCTCAATATATTGTAACGCAGAATAAAGGGCAGATATTAGACCGAGGGTACTATTTACCTTTTCTATCAAACCATTGGGCTTTGTGCCTCTGCTTCCTCCTCCTCCTCTTTCCCATTTCCCTCCCTTTCCATCTCTTTGGCTTCGCTTTGAAAGGACAGGCAGAGCCCACCAGCTCATCTCCCCTCCAGCAGAAGTAGCTAGAGGGCTCTGAGGCACCAACTCACTCATCCCCATGACTCACCGGGAAGCATCTGAGATGTGCGGTGGGAAGTCCAGGTCACCAGTGCTCGTGATGAGATGGGAAAGGTTCGGGGCACCACAGTCCTCAAACGGCCTTTTCTTGGGCAGGGATCCAACCGAAGACCAGAGCGAAGAAAGCCTGTGGCACTCAGGAACTCTGTTATCTTCCTCTTGCTTTGCAATCTGTAGAGGAATTAGGGCAAAAATATCACATCCTTCTGAATGACCTCAAAGTTCCCCCACTGCCAGGTTTCCTTAGCCGAGTAGATGGTGGCTGTGGGATGCAACGGGAATAAGAAAACCTGCTACTGACCTATGAAGGAGTAAATGTACGATGACTTTGGCCAAGAGAGTTAAAATCCAGGCCCTATGATCCGATAATGAGTCACATAGTGACCAGGTATTGATGATGCCCATCCCATGGAAATACCCATGTAGCACCGAACAAGCTTCCGATGCCTCGTCCCACAGGTGGTGGCCTCTGTGTGATAGAGCAGGTCATCTCCGTAAGGAGGAGGGTTCTGCTTCATTTTCTTCAAGGAGCAGAATCAGGACCAGCAGTAGCTGCCAGTCCAGGTTTGCTTCATCTCTGACCAGGACAGGTTCCAGTTTTGGCAGAGGCTTAAAGCTGTGGTGATGCAGTTAACTCCATCCTTTTATGAACATGCACAAGGGAACATCAGAGTAGGAGAGGATGGCCAGAGGTGAAAAGGAGTGATCTGCTCGTGTAAGGTTGGTTATTCCAAGCCAGTTGCATTGCCCCCGAGCAGTACAAGTTAACAGGTCCAAGGTGCAGCAATACCCTTAATAACCACCACCATTAAATTGTCTGGGCTTCATGCTTGCATTTGTTTTTGTGGCTCGGGAGGTTTCCTTTGGTTTGTGGTGAGAAACCTGGCTCTGCTCAAAGGCAGATTTTGAGGGCTAGAGCAAAACGTCTCCTCCAGAGCTAACCTCTTTTCCCAAATCATGAGTACAGCTCCTGCAGAAGGGGTGGGGAGGATCCCCAGTGCCCAGACTCGGATGCTGCCCCTTCCCAACACTGTTATTACTGTGACATGAGAAGAGACATTAGTGACAGTGAGAAGGGTGGAGTAGGAATGGTTCCCAGGTTCTGGATACTAGACATATATTTTCCTTTTTTTCCATAAAAAAGAAAAAAAGAAGATAGGACCAAAATATGAAATTAAAGGCAGGAGGCTCCCAGTTTCAGTTTTTAATGAGAATAACTCAGACTTACTTGTTTCATGCTTGCTTTAATTTCTAATTATTGATGGGAAGTGCCTACCACATTCACTTGAATTTAACCATGTTACTACTTGTTGGAGAAGGGAAAAAATTCATGGATATATCCAGAAAACATCCACTGTCCTCAAAATGTGAGTGGCCAGCAGGACAGCAGGTGAAAAAGAGGGGCTGGCTGGAGGAAGGCTCAGCTGTGAGCTTCTGCTGGGTACAGATCTCGGATACTGGGAGAGATGCTGACACAGAACCTGCCTTCTCACTGTGTTTATCAGAGCTGCTGCCTGAGATGGGAAGCTTAAACAGGACTCTCAAGAGATCAATGTAATTTCTGAAACATCACATCCTTTTCTGACCTGAAGCGAGGCGTTATTTTTAAGCATGGTTCTCATTCAACCGGTTTGGCACGAAGCTTGGACGCAGGCACCCTTCAAGTCCAGACACTGGGAGCTGAATGAGGAGTAGCTGCATGAGAACAAGGAGAAATTATAACACAACTGCTAAAAACAAGTCTCAAGGTTTTTGTGCCAACCTCTTGAATTAAGCAGTCTAACTTAGCAAGGGTTGTGCCAGACTGCTGGGCTGCCTGGGTCCTTCCCAGGTCTGCTGGGAGGGAGGTGTGAATCCCAGCAGGCTGAATTTCATCCTATCTGTAGAAGTAGGAAGGTTTCTTCAACTTGAAAAAGAAAAAAAAGGAAAGAAAAAGCCCTAGTGGGTGCAACTTGCACATTCAATACTCGGTACTCTTTCATGTCAGACCCCCAAGATCAGTTCACGCCTCCATATCGAGGCTGTTAATAGAGCAGGAGACAATTCAGGCACCGAGCCATCCAGAGCATAATCCTGCCATTTGAAAGCACATAAAGGCACTTCATAGCAGCAAGTGTCAATAGCCACTCCCCTATTGATATAACATCCCTTCCCTCCTCCATAAACTCAATCTGGCAAAGAAAATAAACAAGGGTTATGTGAAATCTAACCCTAGCATAGCTGTAAAAGATGCTTCATAGAGGCAAAAAAAAAGAAGTTATATTTAATCTGTTAATTCATGCTCAGGTCCCTGATCCTTGTTTGAGAAGTGTGTGCACAAACCAGTTTGATTAGGGCAGAGGGGGAAAATAGAGCTCGTACCCTCCACCTGATGAGCTGCTGAGAGACCAGTCAGAAAAAAAAGCTGGTGGAAAGGGGAAGAGGTAGGTGCTGAAGAGCTTAATCCATGATCTCATTGCAGAACACCAGACACAGATTCACAGAATGGTTTGGGTTGGAAGGGACCTCAAAGCCCATCCAGTCCCACCCCTGCCATGGGCAGGGACACCTCCCACTGGATCAGGGGCTCCAAGCCCCATCCAGCCTGGCCTTGAACCCCTCCAGGGATGGGGCAGCCACAGCTTCAAACCCACATCAGGCACGGGGACACGGAGCATCATCAAACCTTTGCCCTTCTCTGGAACCGAGACTGTGATTCAAAAGAAGGGTCCAAACTCCTAAAACTTAAAAACCTTTCCCAGATGCCTTGCAGGAATGAAATCCCTCTCTTACCCATCACACAAGGCTCCTGCAAGTTATTTAGAAGGAGTCCCTCCTTTTGTTTCTAGGAGCCAGTGTTTTGAGGAGTTTCTGGTACCAGTCGCTCCCAGAAGGCTGTGTAGACAATAGAGCATCCTGGGTGAAAAAAACCCACAAAATAAGCGTGACTTACTGTAAAACTGGCAAAAGGCACCTTTGCTGCCCTGATGGGGCACGAGGATACACTTCACTCACACAGAAGCCACCAGAAGATGCAAGGAGAGACCTTCAGAGGCCAGAGATGGGGTGAAGCAGAGGTGACTCAGCTGTCCGGTTAGTTCCTGCATGCTTCAAATGAAAGATGATTTGCCAAAAGAGCAACCCCGATTGGTTAATGAACAGCCCTCAATTTACAGCAGCAAAATGCTGGGTGCCATCAAATGCAACCCCAAGTTAAAGCTATGACTACTTTAATAATCAATGACTGCAGAGTATTTAAAAAAACAGCTAAGCTTTCAGGGGCTTAAGACTTATTGCTCGCATTTTCTCAGCTTTCTTAAAGAAAAAAGGGGTGTTGTAGAAAATGGTCAAATTTATCATTTATAGCAAAATATTAATGTAGCAGCAGGAGACTTGATGTGGCCATCTATCTACAAGCATTCAGACTTCAAAGGAAGCATAAACACGAAATTAATGGTTTGTCTAGTGTAAAGGAAAAATAAATGCAAATGTAGCCTCATTAATACCAAGTGGGTGACTTCTTGGTTTATGGGGTTTGGATTGATTTTGTCAAAGGCCAATAGATTTATTAAAAATGTCTTTTAAATTTAGCATCCCTATACCCATTAGTTGAAAGAAATAAAATTCTCTGCAATTGCCACCACCTCTCCTCCTCCTCTCCCCCCCTCCCTGGATGTTGTTTTACCTAAATAAAGTTCTTACATTAGGACTCACTTTCATACTGAAATATGTCTCTTGTAGGAGCTGCTATAAACGTCAGCATTTTCCACAGCGTTAGTTTATGGGCAGAGTGAATTTTAATGGCATCGTAATCTCACTGCAATCAATTGTGGTACACGGAGGGGGGAAACCTTCGGGAGGGTCCATTAACCAGAGCTCTGCATCACTCCCGGGGCTTGGGAGCTTTCGAAGAGTGCTTGGAGGATTTTGTTTTCCTTTTCTTTTTAGTACCTACTCGCAAAATGTTTGTTCTTCACCGTTTCACCTCTTTTCTCATGGCTCAAAGTGGCTGAGGGGACCCTAACTCCTATTCTCAGGATGTGCATCTCACAGCCATCCTCTGCCACTCCTGCAACCCACCCGGCCAGGACGGGATGTTCTCCAGATGTCACGTCCATTGGCTGGTTTGTTGTTTTACCCAATTTAACCTTCAGAGATCTGATGATAAATCTAACAGTTGGCAAGACACACGTGGCTGAGCTGTTTTAACCCCTTCAGCCTACACCATCCCAACACATGTCACCTCCTTCCCCCAAACCAGCAAAACGTGCATCTTGGGTCCTCAGGCATACGGCTACCAGAGCAGCAAAGAGAAAAGAGGAGAACTCACCTCGAGCATCTGTGACCCACAAGGCAAAGGAAGAGCCCAAGTTTGCACCATGGAAGGACCCTGGAGGGGAGACCTCATTACCCTCTGCAGCTCCTGGAAAGGAGGTTGTGGTGAGGTGGGTGCGGGGCTCTTCTTCAAAGTAACAAGTAATCGGACAGAAGGAAATGGCTTCAAGTTGTGCCAGGGCAGGGTTAGACTCAATATTAGGAAGTATTGGAACTGCTCACCGAGGGCAGGGATAGAATCTCCATCCCTGGAGGCATTCAAAAAGCATGTGGCCATGGCACTTTGGGACATGGTTTAGCAGGCTGGGGGTGTTGAGCTGCCAGCTGGACTGGATGAGCTGAGATGGCATTTCCAGCCTTAATGATTCCATGATTCCAGTTGCTTTGCTATTCAGTTCAGTCTGTATTGCAAGAAGCAACCCCATATTTAGAGGAGACCTGGAGACCCCTTGATTCACCATTCCTAGCGCAGGACCGGCTGTACGCACCGTGAGTTTGAAGCGTACAGGCAGACACAGGCACTACTAATGTAGGGCAAGAAATGGGACAATTCCCCATAAAAGCTATCAAAAGAAAAAAGTGTGTGTAAACACACTTATTCCAAGAAAAATAACAACATTTCAGCTTGTGGATTTCATTAAAAGCAGGAAAGTTTTCAGTACAGTGCGGTCCCCGGGTATCTGCAGTCTGCCTCGTAAAACCTCCCGTGCCGTACAACCCAACACGCCTTTCGCTCTTCAGTGTGTGAGTTCCTATTAAAAGTGACCCCATCTGCTGTCACTATCAATGCATAAATCTGCAGGCTGACAGCGATTAGCAGAAGACAAACGGTCAAAAAAATGTAACACTCTCCTTGACCTAGAAATCATCGATTCAGGAGAGCGTCTGAAACCACCCTGGAACCTGCCAGCAGAGCTGGGAGGGGAACAAGTCTCCCGGCTCATTTAAATCTTTCAGATGCAAAATATTTGTCCTACACGGACAGGTCACAACCAAAACAAGAACAGAAAACAATGCAAACCATGGCTTTGTGCACACAGGTGTTTTGTTTTCTTCAAACCAAAAAGTACTTAGAGTAAAATAAACCTGATTAAGTTTCTCATTTGCATCCAAAACCAAATGTAAACTCTACTTCAAGGGGCAAAGTGGCTGTTTTAAACTGAAACTACTATTTCCAGCATTGCAGAAAGATTCCCAAGTCATTAAACACAAACCAGAGCCGATCCCCTGTCATGGAAAATATCCCTGGCTGGGCTTTCCTTAACACAGAGGAGATTTGGAGAAGAATCCGGCCCCATTAGCAAATGCTCATCGCAACACTTACTGCGCCTTCTCACCTTGCAGCAGAAGTCCAGCTGAGCCTACAGGCTGGAGGAGGCATCCCAGACTCTCTTCTCAGGCTTGGCAAGCCAATTTTGGGGATGTCCAGAGCACAGTTTCCAAAATGTTCTCAGCCCTTTGACCCCTGACAGGATGATTAAGGTGTCTGGGTTAGAGGAAAAACTCAATTGCAAGGAAATCTGAATACACACAGACATGCCACCCCCAGGGGGATCCCCAGCAAACTGACAGAGCTGTCAGGTAATGAGGAAATAGGAGCATCGCTCATGGCTCAGCCTGCACCAGAGCGGCCAGGTCTCCTTTGGACGACCCAGCATCTTGAGTCCCAGACACGCCGAGCCATTAGCATCCAACCCACACACCTTCCACACAGACTTCTCAAGAAAAAAAACATTCCACAGGTTCAGAGCACAGCATCTTCTTCTGTACATAGACCAAACCATTCAGAGCACAGACACGTGGAATGTGTTGTCATTAAAAGCCTTTCAGGTCTGGGTTTCAGGAAAGCAGCCACCTCCTCTGCTGTAGCACAGGCAAGGCACATCCCCTGCTAGAAAGCATCACAAACCAGGTCATCTGAATGACATCTGGCTGGGATAGTTGGGTTGTTCAGCCTGGAGAAGAGAAGGCTGGGGGAGACCTTAGAGCAGCTTCCAGTGCTGAAAGGGGCTCCAGGAAAGCTGGGGAGGGGCTCTGGATCAGGGAGGGCAGGGATAGGATGAGGGGAATGATTTTTAGCTCAAAGAGGGGAGATTGAGATGAGATCTGAGAGATAAATGTTTTGCTGTGAGGGTGGGGAGGCCCTGGCCCAGGTTGCCCAGAGCAGGGGTGGCTGCCCCATCCCTGGAGGGGTTCAAGGCCAGGTTGGATGGGGCTTGGAGCCCCTGATCCAGTGGGAGGTGTCCCTGCCCATGGCAGGGGTGGGACTGGATGGGCTTTGAGGTCCCTTCCAACCCAACCCATTCCATGGTTCTATTAGGATTCACCAATACAAGACACTCACTGTCCCTTGCAGCCAGTAGCAAACCAGAAGCCAAGACTTTTTTGTTCCTAGCTCCGAATGGACTCGGCTGTTTGCACACCAAAGCAGATCCAGACCTCAGACAACCCCCGGCCACAGCCAAGTCCCCTTTTATCAGGCATTGAACACAAGGAAGTTGCCCAAACAGTTGTCCTTAATGAAAGCTTTTGTCTGGCTTCAGAAAGAGCCAGTAAACACGTCTGGCTGCTGCTTCTCCTCCTTCCCGTAAGTGCTTCAGGGCTGCTCTGCGCTGCCCACAGTTTGAGCAGACAGAATTCAGATGGTTTTCCTTTTCTCATTTCTTCTTTCTAAGAGGGATCAGGGAAAAAAACCTAAACTACTGCAGTGGGTGCATTTGTGTCACATCGCAGCAGCTGCTGCACGTTGGCACTTCTGCAAAGCGAGAGAGACATTGGTTATTTTGCAACCATCCAGCTGGAGAACCCCTTGAGCCCTGCTGGAATTATCCTCCCTAGGGACAAGGGGACAGATCCCCACCCCAGAGCAGAGCTGCTCCATCCTGAGAGAGCGGCCGGCACGGCATCCACTGCACCAGCGAGGTCACCATGCACAAAAAACAAGATTATGGGTGATGTTTCTTTTCCAGCCTTCCAAATCCAGAAAAAAGATGAGCTGTGCTTCAGGAAAATGTTGTTTATCCTTTCTCGCACCTTTCTTTTTTTTTTTTAATTAAATATAGAGCAATCCAGGGTGTTGTGGGATTTTTTAAGTATGATATTAAAATGAACATATTCTTGCAAAATTCTCCTTCTCGGTACATTGAAATACAGCTTTCACGGCCTGAACAACCTCAGCAAGGGGAATTTATTTCGCATCCTTTTGAGAGGATTCTTTGAGGAGAGCTGTTCTCAAGCCTGGGGTTGCAGAGAGCTGGGTGTGAATTTGCTTTCTCTCCTATTTGGAACTTTTTTCGAGTTGACAAGTACAGTGGGAGGTGTCCCTGCCTGTTGCAGAGGGGCTGGAACTAGATGGGCTTTAAGATCCCCTCCAACCCAGACTGCTCCATGCTTCTATGAAAACACGCTTCATGGGGCAAGATGAGGAGAGGAACACAAGGTTTTCCTTGGAGAGAAATGCTGTTATTCTTTATTTGCTTACTGCAAGCAAGCTTGCTGCTAGCAAAGCCCAGGTACACTGGTCCTCTCTGAGACTGGAAACCCTCTCAGAAATGAGGAGCAGATAGGACACCTACAGCCACATACCTACTGTGTGGGTTTCTTATGTGTGGTGGGCAGTAGCATTGCCCTGCTAAATTTTACAGATTTATAGAAGGGTTTTGGGTTGGAAAGGACCTTAAAGCACAGCCAGATCTACCCCCTGCCACGGGCAGGGACACTTCCCACTGGGTCAGGGGCTCTAAGCTCCATCCAACCTGGCCTTGAACCCCTCCAGGGATGGGGCAGCCATGGCCAGGGCCTCCCCACCCTCACAGCAAAACATTTCTCCCTAAGATTTCATCTCCATCTCCCCTCTTTCAGCTGAAAACCATTCCCTCATCCTATCCCTGCCCTCCCTGATCAAGAGCCCCTCCCTAGCTTTCATGATTCTTATCCAACAGCAAGCCCTAAATCCATCCCACAGCCTCACAGAAGGACCAGCAGTTGATTAATCACATTTTTACTACAAATCAGGTAAACTACCCTGCAGCCTGGCTGTCCTATGTTAGTGCAGCTCGAACAATTCCCTACCACACCTCAGGGAGGGAAATGAAGATGTTCCTCCTCCCATATCACCAAGAGGCAAAGTTTTAAGGCTTCCTCCCCCCGTACCCACAAACCCACTCCCTGCATCCCTGGTCAGGGAGCTGCAGACCTTCCCACCCATCCCGGTCGTCTGAAGGGTCCCTACCCACTTCACGCACCGGCTGCTTAGGAAAGCAGGTCTTCATCCTGCATGTATCAACATGAGCCTTAGATAATAAACGGAGGACTAGAAGAAGAGAGAAATCATCAGGGCTGTTAATTTGACACCGACTCTTTTGATCTCCTCTTTAGATCATAAGGAAAGGGTAAGTGTGCTTCCTTTTAATCTTCGCTCCCGCACTTTAAAGGCCTCCATAATGTTCCCACCAACCAGATCATTTTCATTTGCAACTCTAATTAATCTGTGAATAAATATGCTTCGGAGAGGTGGATTGATTTAAATGAGGGACGTCTTTTCACCTTTAATCTATAATGCTGCATTTCTCTCTCTTGAGAAAATAGCTTCTAGCTTGCACTCTCTTCCTTTCTCCCCAAGTTCGTGCAAGGCTCTTTCTCCTCTTTTTTTATTATTATAAAATAATGGCTTCGGCAGGTGAATAAAAGGTTAGGCAGGTTTGACAAAAATGGGAAGCTATTCACCCTTGCTACCTTTAATCTACTGCATTCTCCTCCTAATGAGTGTAAATTACCCAAGGTATTTCAGACTCTTTATAGGGTATAATACCAGCCAGCAGGCCATTCTCAGAAGGGAGGGTTTATATTATTAGTATTAGTATTATCTTTAATCTTTTGTGGTGTGAAGAACGAGAACAACACAAGATTCCACACGAAGCAGGAGAAGCCAGGCAGAGGGGAACCTGGCAGGGACCGCTGGGCTGTGTGAAGGAATGGGTCCTCCATCAGAAGGATCCGACAGCTAAGTGGGGTGCTCAGAGTGGAAACCCACCAGAAAAATCCAACCACATTGACTCTGCAGAGCTTGGCTGAAGCCACATCAGTGTGGCTGAGAGGTTTCCATACCAATCAGCAGCAGCAGCCAAGGTCAGGAGAGCAAGAGGTATCTAGTCCCACAGACCCTTGTAGGCATCTTCTAGGGCTGGTTTGCAGAGCCAACATCTAGGCGTGCATCATAGAATCATTAAGGTTAGAAAATATCTGCTAGATCATCAAATCAAACCATCGGCCCAACAACACCATATCTACCAAACCATGTCCTGAAGTGTGATGCCCACATGCTTTTTTAACCCCTCCAGGGATGGCAGCTCCACCACTGCCCTGGGCAGCCTCTGCCAATGCGTGACAACTGTTGGTGATGGACTTTTTCCTAGTACCCAGTCTAAACCTCCCCTGATGCAACAAAGGTTTTTCCACATGGCAAGCCACATGCATTCAAGCAGTGCCATCTACCTCCAGAGTTCAGGGGTCCAGACAATTCCCGTCTCTAACCAACAGAAACACCTGTTCTCACATGGTCCCATTTTGGGAAGGTGAGAGCTGGGAGGTGAAGTCAGCCCATCCGTGGGGATGCTGCGTAATGACCTGTTGTGGTTAACAGCACAGGGAGCCGCAGTAGAGAAACATCCTCAAGGACAAACTCACAAGCTCTGAGGACAGAAAAGATTAAGAGGGAAGCTAAAGTCAAACACCCCCCATAACCACTGACAAACGTCACACCGAAGGGAGATCTAGCAGCAAATCTTGTAATGTAGATCCCAAACTGGCCAATACCACCAAGATAAAAGGAGTAACTCTGAGAACCATGGAATGGTTTGGGTTGGAAAGAACCTTAAGCCTCATCCAATTCCGATACCCCACCCTCATGCGCAGGGACACCTCCCACTGGATCAGGGGCTCCAAGCCCCCATCCAGCCTGGCCTTGAACCCCTCCAGGGATGGGGCAGCCACCCCTGCTCTGGGCAGCCTGGGCCAGGGCCTCCCCACCCTCACAGGAAAGCATTTCTTCCTAAAATCTGTACTTCTTTCTTTCTGCCCCTGCTCCCCCCACTTTTACCCTCTCAGGCAGTCTCAAACCATCCCTACTTCCACCAGCAAGTCTAAGACAGAAGCTGTTTCACAGATCTATTCCACCTTGGCATATTATGAATGAATTGGCAGGTGTAAACCGTCAACATAAAAAGATTGCATTTGCAAAGGAGCACTTCAAAAGTGAGTCTCACATCTTTAGCAATGATCTGGAGAAGGCATTTAAGACATTTCTCCTGGAGGTATTCAGCTCCAGTCAAAAGGCAGCTGTAGATGACAGTTACAAAGGGTCTACAGTGCACAGGGTTTGCTCAGGAAAAGTGCAAGGACACCACATTGTTGGGGTTAAATATCTTGCAATGCTCATAGCCAACGTGAAAAAGAACCTGTGAAACTACAGTGTGGGCAGGGGCTTTGCATTCAGGGGGGCACAGTGTTACAGCCGCACTCACCATGCAGTAAGAAAGCAGGAAAGTGATGATCCACAACCAGTCAAGTCAGCTTAAGAAGTTGCCATCACTCACCTGAGATGCTGCAGACTGGGAAAGCAGTACGGAAGCCCTTGCTGTTCTAATGGGTATGAGTTCCCACCACCTATGGAGAAGGCTGGAGACGGACTGGAAGCATTTTCACTTGCTAGTAGGAGCCCGTTCACTCACCAACCTGGCTAGATCCATCAAGCCACATCCTTCGCTAGCAAAAACCGGTGCTGTAACACAGCATCAACTGGTGTCCCCATCCCTTTCCAGCCACCGTGCCAGAGCTGGGCTGCATCTCAGGGGTGGCAGAGGGAGGAGCGGGAATGGCTGAGTAACAGGACTGAATTGAGAAACTCCCTCCCTCCCCAAATTTGTCCAGCGATCTGAGAAGGAAGCAGAGTTTACACACAAGCAAAGAAAATAAATCATCTATAAAACCCTCCTGTGGCAGAAAGGAAAGCTCAGCTTTGCTGCGAGCAGCAACGAGGCCATTCCCAAGCCCTGGCAAACCCTTCAGTTCCCTCTCATCTCAGGCTGGTTCAGGTCCCCATTACTGCTGTTTATTAGAAGTCTTCCATTTTGTAAAATTTGCCACTTGTGATTATTATTCTCCACTCTGAGGAAGCCTCGCGCTCCGAGGCCCCTTTGTTTCTCTCTCATTATGCGCACCGTATCTGCTCAAGGTCGCTACTTGGTCTGTTATTCCAGTGGGCACTTTTTTTCCTTTTTTTATTCCCCCCTCCCCAAAGAGGCTTGGTTCAAGGTCTGGCATTCTCTGCTTTCTCCCCTAAGTTTTGCCATTTCTTTTTCTTATAAAAACATTTTCCCTTGCCTCACATTCTCCAGTAGCTTCCATTCAATTCAATCCCCGCTAATACATATCCACAAGAAGCCCAGGGCAGACCCCAAGTCAGCTGCTTCTGCTGTTTTAAAAGAACCAAAGAAAGCTCTTTATTTCCTTAGACTCTCCAGCAATTTCTTGAGTTGCCAACTGATACACAAAGCGTTCTTAGAGGTGGCCAGGAGATTTCCATATCATTTGCAGCAGCGCTGACTAAATATCGAGCTGCTGCGGAGGGACTTGGGTGATAACCACCTCAGGAAATGAACACTTACAGCCCCAGCCACGAGACATGGATTTTAGCTGCACCGCTGTTGTCTTCCTCGTGATGAGAGGTAAAACAGCAAAAGATCACCTAGCCAGCTGGTGTTTAATTTTGGATGAACAATAGAAACGCGGCTTTAGCCCGCTACAAGCCTACTTGTTCGTCAAGTGTCAACATCCTCAACAAATCTGCCTGTATTATCAGTTATCTCTCATTATCCAGGTACACTGATGTACATTATCTGTGCAGGAAAACACAGAGACTAGGTCTACGAGCTCTCCAAGGAGGAGACTCACGACATCCACTCCTCCAAGCGTGCAGTTGTAATTTCACAGCGTGCTTTAAGACACAGCCAACAAAACAAGGCAATTCAGGCTGATTTACTTGAATCTGGAGTTGCTAAAGCAGAGGACACCCTGTATTAATGAAGATTTTTATATTCCTGCCCTTGCTTTCCATGCCTTGGGCTCAGCCCTGTGAACCAGGTGTTAAGACTTTGTATAGAATCATGGAACGATTTAGGTTGGAAGGGACCTCAAAGGCCATCCAATCCAGCCGTGCTTCTCCAACAACCCCAACTCTCTCAGCCTGTCCTCCTACAGAAGGTGCTCCAGCCCTTTAACACACACAGGATGCTGAATTTTATCATCCACCAGAAGCACTTTGCTAACATGAGATACTTCAGTGAAGTTGTGGAAGCAGGAGATTCCATCTTCTGAGCATCCCCACCCATTCACACAGCTCCACCTGGTACAACACCCTTGCCAACACAGCAATATTATGACTCTCTTAGGCACTTGGATGCTTTCACCTCCAATTAGTCCATCACCCACCCTTTACTCCACAACATTTCTCAAGGCCCTCATGGCCCAAGTTACCACAAAGCACAGCGCTTGGCTTATATTTTATCTGCTCTGCCTTCTCTTCTTCTTCTGCTTTTTTTTTCTGCAAAAAAATATTTTATTTCTTTGTTTGCCAGGCTCAGTTGCAGCACAAGGACGTGGGGAAAGGCATTCTTTCAATTCTTCTGGCATTGTGGCCGACAAATGGGAAACAAGACAAAGCCAGAGAAGAAAAGCTTATTATGGGCAGCCTAGTTGGAAGAAAATGAATCACCCAAACAGATAGGTTTCAATGATCTCAGGCGAACTCCCCTCTTTATTCCACACACCCGCATCTAATTGTTCAAGAAAATGTTCATCTGTTTCATAATGACAGTCATAATGGAAGTTATGTGAAATAACTAAAAAAGTTTATTCAAGGGTCTGCTTCTGAAAG
Organism: Phaenicophaeus curvirostris; assembly: GCF_032191515.1. Classification (NCBI taxonomy): domain Eukaryota; kingdom Metazoa; phylum Chordata; class Aves; order Cuculiformes; family Cuculidae; genus Phaenicophaeus; species Phaenicophaeus curvirostris. The sequence continues at coordinate 26,780,094 of NC_091401.1, read as the reverse complement.
TACAGCCATAATGCACTTTCTTGTGGGGATTTAATAGAATTTCCTCTCATCGAAATTGGATGGATAACAAGTAATTTTTTTTTTAATTTGAAAACTATGTTGGCAAGAAGGCTTTCTTGACATCAGGCAGGACTTCTGTGGGGTAAAGGAGCAGGGCAGTCATCTGCTATTGAAGAGGGAACAGGATGGGAGAGGAGCAGCGTTTGCCCAGCTGCCCTCGTGTCAGGGGCCCCTGTGCTTTCCCCAGGTTACCATAGAATGGTTTGGGTCAGAAAGAACATTAAAACCTATCCTGTTCCAATCCCTGCCACACGCAGGGACACTGCCCACTGGATCAGTGCTCAAAGTCCCTTCCAACCTGGCCTTGAACACCTCCAGGGATGGGGGGGTCCATGATGATACAGAGTGGGATGAGGAAAACAACTGCTCCTGTTTGTCTGTAAGACCAAAAAGAAGTAGGAGAAGAGCAAAAAAGAGCAAAAACGTCAAAATCCCTCCCCAAGACTTCAGTGCTCTCCTCTTTTAGTGGAAGGTGGTGTAAGCAGAAGATATTTACACAATTTCCCTGGGCAGAAACAGCAGGAGAAACTCAGTCTGTGCTCTGCTTCATGTGCACATTTGAGCAGACACCTTAGTCAGACCAAGCCCAGAAGGAACAAAGACAAGCCCAAAGTCTGCAAGTTACAGGACAAAGGAGCTCATTGGGCTTCCTAGAAGATACCGGAGACCTAAAATGAGATGATAACAGCTAAAATTTTCCTCAGAAGCCTTAGAGCACCAGAGGGAGGCAACATGGTGAGCATATAGGTTTGAGTTCACAGCTTAGTGGAAACTTTCTCTTGGTCCTGCAAGTTCACTTGATATTTACCTTCTGCACCATCATCAGCAGAGAAATGCTCCTCCTGGCACTGCAGCCCCCTCAGGGCCATCGCGGGCTCTGCTGCTGGTGACGTCCATCAGCCTTACCGCGTGATGGAAACTAACTTAACTCTAAGCTCTCTTCACACTGCCTGTGGCACCTTCCCAAGTCTGCAAATACAGGTCTAGGCAAGCTCAGGCGTGCAGGAACAATTCCTCCAGCTGGGCAGTAAGAGGTTAACAAGACAGAGAAAACACTTCTTCAACTAAAAATATCTTGTTTCCCACATGAAATATTATGAAGTACCTAACAACATCTCAGTACTTCTACTTGTCAAATAAAACCGTAATGCAGCTTCCAAAGTAGAACATTTTGACACGAGCCTGGGCAGGAGGCAGGTTGTCCGACACTCGCTCTGGTTCCTCATCGCAGAGCTGGAGGGAAGACAAGGCTCCCTTCAGTTCAGCGGGACCCGAAGGACGTGACCAACTTAGAAACCCTCGAGTCATCTGACCGAAGACAGGCAGGACAAGAACGCATGCAATTCAAGTTAGAAATGTGCTCAAGTGCTTCATGGAGCCTGAGAACACAGACTGGCAGGTGCAATTTCATCTCTAGAAAAACTATCAATCTCCTTTTATTCATTAAGGGCAAGAAAGCAGTTTGACTCCCACCTTTTTTCTCTACAGGACTCACTGGGCTGGTCCTTGCCTTGACCTGATTTCAGAGGGACAACCGAGGATAGGAAGCAATAGGAATTGTCAGAATTTAAGGGATTCTAAAAAGGTAGAAGAACCACTAGGAGTCAAGAAGCAGCCAGTGGGTATCTTGCAGCAGGGCTTCCCAGCTCAGCAGCACAAAGCAGCTTGGGGAGATGACCCACATGCACCCCTGGACCTCCCTGCAGCCCCAGGCAGCAGGTGGGCTGCTCAAACCTCCCCTAAACCTCCTTTCTGCTTAGTCCTCCACCCACACCTGGATGGTTCAGAGGTGCCTACAAGCTGAGCCCAGCTCTTGATGGCAGGAGGCAGGACCTTGCTAGAAGACACCAAACAGCTGCGCCCTTCAGAACTGGATCTTTAAAAGTCCCTTCTGACCCAAACCAGTCTACAATTCTATAAAGAAACATCTTCCACCCAGAGCATGCAGCAGGGAACACCTTACCTCCAAGAGGAATCTACCCAGCACAACACCCTCCTGCAGAAAAGAGAAAGTGCCCCTGAGACCCTATTTAAGCCCATCAGGCTCATGGTTAACTCTCTCCACCTGTGCCAAGCAGGACCAGCTGCATCTTATACCCTTCATCAGCCCCTCTGCTCAGCTTACATCACATTCTGTGTAGTGCAAAGCCTTGTTTCCTCCTAAGACATAAAACGTGTGTGTTTTCCGAAGAGTCAGAGCACTGAGGTGTTCCTGCAGGTGTTTCACGCCTGCACCCATTTCTGCTGATGGACGTTGAGTGTCGGATGAAATCTCTTGCTGAATCAGGACTTGGATTTGATTTCCTTTAGACCCTCCAGCCGCTTTGAGATTTGACTTCTTTGGGTGTCTTTGTCGGCCTCTGTCCCTGCTGCCCGCACGGATCCCACCCTGATCCCAAGGTCCTCATCCCCATGGCCGTGCCAGCCCCCCGCTCCACTCCTCTCCTCCTGGTGGGGTCATAAAAGCCTTTCCAGGTGAAGCCTTGCCTCTTGCTTTTGGTTTTTTCCCCACCTCGTTTCCCAGTGTAGGTATTCAGGGATGGTTTTTCTGGAGGTGGCTCTTATTGTTCCTTCCCCCGCCTTCCCCCGGCCGGGCCGAACGCATGGAAGGTCAGTTAGAAATGAAGCTGCTTTTATCTGCAATCTCCCACCAGCCCTAAGCTGGGTCCCCTTTTTTCCACACTGAGGCCTAGCCAAGCATGAAGGAAAATAATTTTACCCAATCTCTCTGCTCTAACGCACACCAACCCCCGCCCTCCTCTTTTTCCGCAACTCCCCACCAATCTAAAGAGGAAAGAATTAAAAAAAAAAGCCCTTTCCACAATGAAAGCACAACCAGATAGAAATCTTGGTGAGGCACCACTCTGAATGTGACTGCGGCTTCCAGCTCGTCCTCACTCCAATATCCCCATCCCCACTCTTGAGCCTCTTGGTATAAAAATAACAATAATAATAATAAATAGTAACCTGGTGATTACTCGTGTTCTGTATAATTGCAACAGGCAGAGGATTGATTAATTTGCCTTGTGAATTATGCATTATTCTCCCTGTCTCCTGCCTCCCCCCAGCTCCCAAGTGCACTTCTCCGAAGCTTTATTATGTATATTTCTTGACTATCGTCCCCCGTCCTCTCTTTGCTTGCAGAAGCCGTTTGTCAATAAGTATCGGTTCAGGTTTGGTGTTTAATCCTCTATGAACACTCAGCCAAGGCGCGGGGTTTGTTTGCCGTGGTCGGCGCAGGAGCGAGAGGAGGAGCCCCCCAAGCCAACGCCGAGGGCAGCCCGAGTAATTCCCCAGCACCAGCTGCAGGGTTTGCAGAGCCGGGTGACTCCAACTTGCACGAGCGAAACAAAGATGCTCCGGGCAGAGCAACCAAGCTGCTCTTCATGTTTGAAAACCCTAAATGGAAGAGCCTTTCAGCTCAGCGAGCGATCGCTTGTGTTTAATGTCCATGAGAGCATCCCTGTGCTGAAGGTAACGGGCCACAAGCCTGTTGCCTTGTGGTGCTGGAGGATGAGGGTTGTGCTGGGTATGAGGAGCGGTATTTTCCTTCAATCATGACATAAAGAGGTTCACGGGTCAAGTGTTCGGGGTGTCCTTGTGTCAGAGTAGAAAAGGAATCCAAATGGTAACACTCACACTCTAGGCATAAGTTTTTGGTTTGGTGATGCTCCAGAGCAAGCTGCTAGAGGTCTGGAGAACGAACACCACGACCTTCGAGATGCATCGGTGCACTAGGCACCAACCCTCTGCCTTCCAGCTGACTGTGGATGATCTTCCATCTATGGCAACTTCATCCACTCTCTGCCCATCGTATAAGGCCCTGAGCCAGCAAAGTACTTGAACATATCATAGAATCATAGAAGATACTGGACCAGAAAGGACCTTTGAGATCAGCCTGTTCCAAACCCCTGCCATGGGCAAGGACACCTTCCACTGGATCGGGTTGCTGGGGGAACAGTTTTGAGCTGAAAGAAGGGAGATCAAGATGAGATCTTAGGGAGAAATGTTTTTCTGTGAGGGCAGGGAGGCCCTGGCCCAGGCTGCCCAGAGCAGGGGTGGCTGCCCCATCCCTGGAGGGGTTCAAGGCCAGGTTGGATGGGGCTTGGAGCCCCTGATCCAGTGGGAGGTGTCCCTGCCCATGGCAGGGGTGGGACTGGATGGGCTTTGAGGTCCCTTCCGACCCAAACCATTCCATGATTCCATGATTCAAGGGAAAAGGTTGATGTCCCCCCAGTTTTAATCCCCAATGCTCCCTGCAGAACAATGTGACAGAGATTTGCTGGGGCAAAATCCTCCCAGAAACGTCACAGGGCTCCAGACCCCGGCAGCCCCCCTTAGTGATGCTCTGGGGACAGTGGCGCTTCTTGGAGATCTCCTTGTTCCTCCTAAGGAGAAGCTGGAGGGACAAGGTGAGGAAACGGAGGAAAGCATAAGTGAACCCCCCACTAGATCTTCCTAAGGAGATTTTAGGAGAGATCACCTACTAAGGAGAGGATGGATAGAAATTTTCGGGGTCTAAAAGCTGATTAAAAGCTCAGATAAGGTCAGATTTTTCAAAGGCGTCGAAAAGCTGCTTTTGAAAAGCCCTCTGGTTTCCTCTGCTTCTTCCCATACCATTCAAAATCCCTCGCTGGCTTCCTGAAGGTGAAAGGAGCTGAGCCACAGATGCCACCGAGGGATGCAGGCGAGGGAGCTGGCTGCGCTGGGCTCCTGGGTGGATTTGTTCCCACTCTTTTGTGTCTGGATCTCGGTGCCGCAGCCCAGACAATGGGCATTCAGTGCCCCGAGCCCTGGGGATGCCGCCAGCCTCTGTTGCCATCAGGTGCATACAAAGCCACCAGCCCTTCTGCAGGAGGAGAGTGATGGAAAGCTAAAAGGCGATTATAATATTCCAGGGGGAACTTTTTTGCTTAAAATGAAAATAAACAGAACTGAAGGATTACAAAACCAAACATGGAACATTACATGAAGCAATAATTGCCTCCTATTATTTCTCTGCACTCACCAAAACAGCTATTTAGACAAACAAAAGAGCAAAGAAAGGCAGAGACCAGCACTGAAAGTTGTTTTATCTCTACTAATCCCCACTGCTTTGATAAGTCTGTAATAGGATCATTTCGCATCTCCAAAGTGCGGTGTCTGAGGAAATTCCTCGTCACAGGCAGGTTTTGCTCAGGTGTCTGTTCCCACCTCTCAGCGATGGGGCGATAGGGCGACCGCCGGGCTCAGGGCACGTCGTGGAAATAAAAACCCCTGTACTTTGCATGGACAGAGCCAGGGAATCCTGTGCTGCTTCTTTAGCTGAGATAGCTTCCAAATATTATTTTATTATTGTTTCATTAATCTCTCTTTTATGTTGTTAGCAGTTTACTTAATTTGAATGCTCTTCAGCGAACCTCCAATGTCTTTGCTTGTATTTAAGGTCTCCCTGCAGCCTTCTCTTCTCCAGGCTGAACAACCCCAACTCTCTCAGCCTGTCCTTGTACAGGAGCTGCTCCAGCCCTCACATCATCTCCGTGGCCTCCTCTGCACTCACTCCAACAGCTCCATGTCCTCCCTGTGCTGAGGACTCCAGAGCTGGACCCAAGGCTCCAGGTGGGTCTCTCAGAGCGGAGCAGAGGGGCAGGATCCCCTCCCTCCCTGCTGGTCCCACAGCTCTGGATGCAGCCCAGGACACGGGTGGTTTCTTGGCTGTGAACGCAAGTTGCCAGCTCACGTTCCACCAACACACCCGAGTCCTTCCCTTCAGGGCTGCTTTCAGTCCATGTCATTTTTTTGTTTAGTTTTTCCCCAGAATTATATTTTTTAATACGTTTGCCAGACATTCACCTTTGCCTGGAATTTATCTACACTGTCTATTTTTTTTTCTTTGTTGACTAATATTTCTCTTTAAAAGAAAAACACAGCCTGCCTGCACCAAGTTGTCGGAGATGGATACCTGGAGTCGATTTGGTAGAACGTGGGGGGTTTGGATACTTTTTTAATGTTGGATTTAAGATCAATTTTAGCCATTATTTGCCATATCAAAGTTTATGAGCTGTGCACAGAAACTTAATTGCATCAGATTTTTCTGTCAGGAGCTATGCTTTTCTGTCAGATTTTATCTTACAACAAAGAATGGTTCATGCACTGCTGCTGGCACATAAGAATTCATGAGCAGCTGCTGGGGGATAACATTTTCTCCATAAGCTGCTGAACTTTTTACCTGCACAGAGCAGTGCTACCACTGTGCCAGCACAGGTGTAGGGCAAAAAACACCTGGAAATGACCCCAAAAAACTAAGGTTGCACTCTAACCACACCCCCTCTGAGCCAACTCCCATAAAATGAGGTGAAAAGAAGCTTCTCACTGTCTTATCCATCACCAGTGTTCTACCTAGGTGCTACCTTCTCTGCAGAGGCCCATCTCTGCTGATCACCCAGTTGTAGCATCCACGACAGAGAGAAAACAGCCTCCTCGTTGCCACTTTGTCCTTGGATGCAAGAAACTGCTCTACAAACCTTCAACGAGGAGCTCGAGTGCTCCCTCGGTCAGTTTGCAGGTGACAACCAGCTGGGTGGGAGTGTTGACCTGCTTAAGGCTCTGCAGAGGGACCCGGACAGGCTGGGTCGATGAGCCCAGGTCAGTTGTATGAGGTTTAACAAGGCCAAATGCTGCACTTGGGTCACAACAACCCCATGCGATGCTCCAGGCTCGGGGAAGAGCGGCTGGAAAGCTGCCTGGCAGAAAAAACTCTGGGGTTGTTGGTTGACAGCAACAGACACCCGGATTTGTATTTACAGGGAATGCCAGGGCTGCTCCCAAAAGTGCATTCCCTGTGGATGTCTCAGAAGATACAGACTAGTGGCTGTTCCTATTCATAGCAATAATATGAACTGAAATGAAATATCAGCGACCCATCTCATTCAGCATATCTCTATTTCAAATCTGTGTTTTCTAAAGAATATTGAAAGCATAATACAGAGCCTTCAGCAACCTGCTCTGCTTTATTACACAATCCACACAAGTTTTCCATTTTTTATTGAATTGGTCACTCAGTCATACTAAACATGGCAGGAAAAGAACAGGAAATAAAATGAGCCAATAAATAAAAGCAGGGTCTCCAAAAGCTCTTCTTACTGAAAAGAAAGCTAGAGCGTTCTTCAGAGTTCATCCAGGAGAAACCCACCTTACTTAGAATAAAATTGTGCAGCGGCACAGAAAATAAGAAGTTAGAGCAAATGAAATGCATTCATTAGTAACAAAAATTAAAGATGTCTTAGGAGATGGGATTGGCCCTTCGCTGGGGCTGGTGGTTCAACTCACCCCTGGTGGGTCCAGGCAGGGCTGCGAGGTCCCCTCTGCCGCCAGCGCATCTCTGCTCACCCCAAGAGCTTTTTAGTATGTTGTGAAAGTGAAGATGTTTAGTTTGCCGTGACATCTTATTTTCTGTTCTGCTGCACAGTGTTATTTTAACTAGAGCAGCCTGCTCTCCGATAAACCCAGAGGAACTTAATACCTGCAGAAAATCCTGCATTCAAATGCGGGGGGTGTGGGCTCGGTGGGGAGAGGAGAGGCTGCCTCGCCTGCTTCTCGGGGATGTTGCTTGGGTCTCCCCTGTGCGCGCAAGGAGGATTCGCGTCTGCTTAACGTGCGGGTTAGAGAGCCGTGAAAATGAGTAGAGAATCAGAGAATGGTTTGGGTTGGAAGGGACACTAAAGCCCATTAGGGACTCTTGTCTGGGACAGTGACAGAACAAACAGACCCCTCCAGGCACGCTTTGAAGCCAAACTTTAGATCTTCCTCAAAGTCCCCAAGCCAGCTGCAAGAATCTTTCTTAAACTGTATTTCTTAGCTGACAGAACACAAGCTGAGAGGCAGATCTCCTCCATTCCGGGGCACTCCCTGGCTCTGCTGGCAGCAGGCCAGCAGAAAACACCTCGTTTTGGTTGAGCTGGGGATTCCTTTGGCCAGCCCCACACCGCAGACGCTTGGTATTTCTGCAGCAGGGACACCTGCTTGCCCTGGCTGGGTTGAACTTTCCCATTGGCAGAGACAGGTAATTTTTGTTAGTAATTTCATTTTGGTTGCATTTGATCCTCAGCTTGCGTTTGTAATGCAAATTGGAAGTTTTTCATTCTAAAAAGACCGTATGGAAACATCTCCTCTTCCTGGGTGCTTCCCCTCCCACCTTTTTAGAAACAGCAGTGAAAGTTTACAGGTATTTCTGGTCAACCAAATGTCTGGGAAGTGCTGGCTCAATTCTCCGTGTGTAGCCTCATCCAAGCAGGTCGTCTGCACGTTTTCCATGAGTGATAGGGCACACCGGGTCCACCAGGGATCATAGAAACACAGAATCATGGAATGGTTTGAGTTGGAAGGGACCTCAAAGCCCATCTAGTTCCAACCATCCAGACACCTCCCCCTGGCCCAGGCTGCTCCAAGCCCCATCCAACCTGGCCTTGAACCCCTCCAAGGATGGGGCAGCCACGCCTGCTCTGGATAACCTGGGCCAGGGCCTCCCCACCCTCACAGAACGAGGCGTCCTTCAGTGGAGTACAGAAAACACCTAGATGCCCAGTTTCAACTGAGCTTAGTTTTCAATAACTGCAGGTAAAGAAAAGCATCCCTCCATGATGCAGTTCACCTAGGAACACCAGACTCCCCTTCCTTTTACATCAGTCAGTCCACAAATGCTATAAATCCACACCCATTTCTGTGAGCAGGGCACCCTGTTGTTGAAAAGGGGATGGATGTGGCCTCCAGCCATGATGTTACCTCTTGTTGAAGAGGCAGGAATGCACTGAGGAAACCACAGACCCACGCAGAGGTGCTGGGGCTCTTGGGGAATGGAGAAGCACTCTTTGCAAGGTGCCTTTTCACATGGTCTGACCCGCTGTGGCAGGAGGAGACCCAGTAGGGCTGATTCAGATAAGAGACCCTAAAGTACTGGAATATCTTTCATCTGGATGGCACTGGGGCAGCAGCAGCAGGAAAACCAGCTGCTGTCTGCATGCTGTCCTGGTGGTGTTCAGGAAATTCCTGCTTTCCCCTCCCGTGCCACCCCAGGAGCTACAAGCTGGCTTGTGAACAGACGCTGACGTGTCCCACAGGCTCCGTTTCACCTGCTGCGCTTGGGTCTTCTGGGCGTCTCTTCTCTCTCCATCTCTGTTCTTCATTGCAGGAGGAAGTTCAGCCTTTTAAGAACAACTTCTGGATAGCATTTATGTTTCTCCAGTGGCAAACACAGCTGAGACAGTTAACATGTGGCAAATCTTTGTGACTGTCCCTCAAAAACGATGATTAATATTAATGGCAAATCAAACGCCATCAATGAGAATCACTCTGGTGTGACAGGCTCAATTTTCAGCCTATAGCATCTTCCCATTCAGCACGTTAATACTGAGCCGACCTTTTGAACCATCTCCATGAGATCAGTCCAGCAGGATGAATAATGGAAGAGCCCAAGGGTCACCCAGTTGTCTGCACCCAACTCAGAGAAGGTCTGGCCATGGGTGGCTGGGATCGGTTGTGTCCCTTCAGCTCTCCATCAAACCTAGAGGACAGCAGAGGGTGAAGCACAAACCAACACAGCCTTCCTGGCTCTGACACAGGGAGTAGCCTCCACTCCAGGTCTCTGCTCACCTGCACGTTCAGGCAGCCCAGGACATGGTTGGTTTCTGGGCTGTGAGTGCCTGTTGCCGGCTCGCATTGAGCTCCTCATCCCCCAGCACCCCGAGTCCTTCTCCTCAGGGCTGCTCCCAATCCATTCTCTGTCCAGCCTGGGCTTGTGCTTGGGATTGTCCCAGCCCAGGTGCAGGTGAGTTTGTGGGTTTCTGCCTCCCCAGGAAAGGAACAAGGAGGTACAGTTTCCAATAGTGGCATTTTTCCCCTGGTACATAACGCTTGGTGAAGGTAAGTGGAGGACTCCCATGTTAAAACTCCACCGTTTTAATTACCTATCATCCATCCTGCCTACACCAGCCACATCAAGTTTCTTCTCAAGCTGTCTGCTGGGGAAGAGGAAGCTCTTCATTATCCTACATGCTCGCTCCCCCCTCGCCCCCCACCAGAAGAAACAGAGGAGAGATAATGCTTGAAAAACCACTAGGAAAAAAAAAAAAAACTAATATGGAGCTGTCTCCAAAGAGCTGCTTTCCCTGTGTGGCAGGCGCCTCATGGATTAACCTTTTGTATATGCAGAAATAGGAAATGAATAATTGAGTGGCACGTAGACGTTGCAGCGCTCCCTGTCCCGCACCCTGTGCCGCTCAGCCTCGGCGGCTCACTTTACAAAACCCTCTTCAACGGCACCTTTTAATTGAGATGTGCAGGGGGGGGGAGGCGAGGGGCAATGAGTGCTGCACGTCGCATCGCGCCTGGTGATGCCCCTGGGATCATGTGCAGGCAGGAGGGTGCTGCCCACAACTTTCTGCATGCAGCAAATCAATCGGCCAAGGTGCATCTGCACGCAGACGGAGGTGCAGGAGGGCCCAGGGATCCTTCCCAATCCCAGTCTACCAGCACAATGCAGGAAGAAACCAGTTAGTGCCCTCCAAAGTGATCCTAACAGCCCTATTCCTTTCCACAGATCCAATTGCAAGGTTTTGACCTCAGACCTTGCTTTTCCCCAGCTAAGACACATCACCAAGGAACATCATCTTAGCATCCTGGTAAGAAGACATTCCTTTGGGTGCAACCGGTCCATGCAGAAGTAGAATCATAGAATCACCAGCTTGGAAGAGACCCACCGGATCATCGCGTCCAACCATTCCCATCAATCACTAACCCATGTCCCTTAGCACCTCGTCCACCCGTCCCTTAAACCCCTCCAGGGAAGGGGACTCAACCCCCTCCCTGGGCAGCCTCTGCCAATGCCCAGTGACTTATAATACTTGCAATAAAGGTCAGAGCCAAAAGTCAGGAGAAATCAAATAAGGATGACACAAAAGAGACAAATTTGGTGAAGGCTGGAGTGGCTAGAGAAAGGAAATCTTTCTTTGGAGTTCCTGTTCCATTGGATTTGATGCATTTATTCTGGCATCTTCCCATCAGGAGCTGCCATGGCAACTTTCTCATCCTTTGGGGTGACAAACTGGATGCAAGTGCTTTTCACTTTCTTCTCTGAGCGTGTGTCTGACATGCTGCTGCAGTGGGCTGCTAGGTGGTGCTGCTTTGCATGACAGCTGCCTTGCTCTCCTGAAACCTGGGAGGGGCTCTTGGTCAGGGAGGGCAGGGATAGGACCAGGGGAATGGGTTTGAGCTGAAAGAGGGGAGATTGAGATGAGATCTTGGGGAGAAATGTTCTGCTGTGAGGGTGGGGAGGCCCTGGCCCAGGTTGCCCAGAGCAAGGGTGGCTGCCCCATCCCTGGAGGGGTTCAAGGCCCATGGCAGGAGTGGGACTGAATGGGCTTTGAGGTTCCTTCCAACTCAAACCATTCCATGATTCTAACGTGTTCACACCCTATGAAAAAGAGGCAGCAACCTCTGATATGACAGCTGCAGTTAGGGTGGTGGTGGCCTGCATGGCTAGAAATTGTGGTTATGGGTCTCCGCTCCCTTTCTTTTGCAGCAGAACGTGGCGCTGGCCCCTCCTCTGACACCTCCCCACAGTTTTAAGTCAGACTTTCAGAGTACAATGGCCAGTAAGACCTTCCCATCCCAAAGAGGCACTGAGCAATTTCATCCCCCCCCCCCGCAATGTCAAACTACAGCTTGCTATCATCCATCCTTTTCCTCCCAGGACTGCCCAGCCCCTCCCTTTCCAGCACTGCTAACGCGGCTTCCGAAGGTGAATTTACCACACGAAATTTGTCTGTGTTATCTGCGCTGCCCTGGTGCCGGTTCAGGCAAGAATGATGGATATGGTCCTAACCCGACAGAAATTAGGGAAGTTCACACTGTGTTTTAATAGCAAATGCGCTGATTTGACATTGAATAATGGAGCTGGTCAGGTTCTATTAGTGGCAGATTAGACCATAATTCAATCTCATACCTTGCTGTTTTAAGCCTTTCTCACAGACTGTATTAAACCTGACCCAGGTCTGAGGAGGCAGAATGGAAGCGCTCTGTACGTGGGAATGAATCACGTCTCTCTGCGACGAGAGGACAAAGCTGCACTTGGACCCTGTGGGACCTCAGAGGCAGCACCCCCAGAGGAACCCGAGACCTCCTATTCCAGCGCCCAAATGCACCCATCCGAGACACAACGAGGCTGAAAAAGCTTTTGAGTGGGCGTCACGCTATGGGGCTGCACCTGCTGGAGAGGGGGCACAGCCCCACACAGCCGGGTGAGGGACACACACAGCTGGAGGGGACAAGCCGAAGGAGGATCCAGTGTGTCACCCAGGAAGGGGAGCAAGGGATGGAGGCAATGGGAAGATAAGCGTGCCTCGATGCAGGGTGTCAGCACTAAAGGAAAGCACCGCGGTGAGTGCTGGGGCTCCACACCTCGACAGAGAGAGTGCAAGATGTGAGAAAGAGCCCTAGGGCATGGACAGAGAGAAACCCATGGCTTTTTCAGTTGGGGGGTTGGTCAGGTAGGTGTTCCCATAGCACAGGTGAGCACCACAGCTCCTGGTTGCCATCCCATATCTAGTTCTCAGGACGTTTCCCTGTGGATGCAGCTGTTGCTTACCTCATTCCTTCAGTCTCCAGACACAGCTTCCATCACCTTTTGAAGCTCCAGGCCTTTCCTTCAGGCCACCTTTCAGAGTTTTCTTGTCTGAGGACAGGCTGAGAGAGTTTGGGTTGTACAGACTGGAGAAGAGAAGGCTGCAGGGAGACCTTAGAGCAGCTTTCAGCGCTGAAAGGGGCTCTGGGAAAGCTGGGGAGGGGCTTTTGATCAGGGAGGGCAGGGACGGGATGAAGGGAATAGGTTTCAGCTGAGAGATGGGAGATTGAGATGAGATCTTAGGGAGAAATGTTTTTCTGTGAGGGTGGGGAGGCCCTGGCCCAGGCTGCCCAGAGCAGGGGTGGCTGCCCCATCCCTGGAGGGGCTCAAGGCCAGGTTGGATGGGGCTTGGAGCAGCCTGGGCCAGGGGGAGGTGGGACTGGATGGGCTTTGAGATCCCTCCCAACACAAACCATTCTGTGATTCTATGAATGAGAGGGCGATTGGGTCGCTGACATGGTGCGGTATTTTCTGATTGAGAGGAGAATGCTGAATTACTTTCACAATCGTTTATTGAATACCTAAGATACAGAAATCCTAACAGAGATAGCAATGTCCTGTAGATTAAATTCTCCATTAGAGAGACTTCCTTTAGTAGTTAGACTAGTAAATATTTTCCCATCTGTTTTCTCCCTGCCTCCCTTCCCCCATGCTGCGAGCTGACAGAGTGGGTGAGAGTTTTCAGCATCCTTTACAAGACACAACAGAGCCCAAATGAAGCCATGAGCATCATTGCCCCACCTGCCCACGGTGCAGAAAGCTCCCAAACACCGAGCTTCTCTCAACAGCCCCTGATGGACTTGCGCTGATTCTGAATCTGGGGTAACTTTGGTCACTGGATGCTCACGCTGGGGGAGTCACAGGACATGGACTGTCACCTCAGATGAAAACAGTCACAGGAACCCTAATGAGATGTTTTCCTTCTCGGCTGCTTGTGTGACGTCCAGCATCTGTCATATCCTCTCTGACCTCCTCACCAGGAGCTTGCAAGATCATCCAGGGGAACAGCCTTTAAAACCCATTTGGTGATGAACATCAGGGTGAACTGGGACATCTGTGGCGACACAATGAGTGTAGAAAAGGATAAACATTGGAAAGCAGTAGTGTAGATACGCAGAAATCATGATATAGATGATGATATAAGTGTAGATGATGATATAGATGACATATAGATATAGATGATGATATAAAAGATGATACAGATGTTATAGATGATGATGTAGATGTAGATGCAGACATATAGAAAAGCAGTTGACAGGATTTCTTTATAGTGAAACACAAGTCCTGCTGTTTTATCCTATGTACATCTTCGGTACCTCTGAATGGGAAGAGGACCGGCCCAGATGATCTGTTGAGCCGGCAGTGTTGCTGAAACCCACCAGAGAAGCTGAGTAGCAGGTTGGAGCTCCAGTGCTGGAGATGTCCGCAGCCCTTCCTTGCAGTGAAAGAAGCAGCAGGCACGTGGGAGATGGGGATTTTCACAGGCCAAATTGCCCCTGGGAGAGGCAAAGGGGTGGCCAGTCTCCAGGATAACTGATGGATGCACTTGCCATCTCCCCAAAGACAACAGGGGGTTTGGAATCCTCCCAGGTACCACCTGAGGCTCTGGTTATTACCACACCTCATGTGCCTTTTGGCTTGCAAGGACCAGGGATGCTTTGTGGTTTTCAGCCAGGGTTCCTACATCTCTCCACGAAGGGATGAACCGTTCAAGACGGAGGCCAAAGATGTTGCTCCAGGCCACAGAAACTGAACTCTGCCTCCGGCCCCAGGCAACCCTCAGCGAGCCTTTCTGCTCACCCGTGACCCCCAATCTGTACCAGGGAAGAGCCGCGGGCAGCACTTTATGGAGCACTTTGACAGGCGAGGATGACGAGCACAGCACAAGGGCTGGCTCTTATGACTAATCTGGGAAAGGTGCCCTGAGGTTCCCCACGCTGCAGCTCCTCAGCTTCTGCTCCTAATTGAACCTCTCCTGGAGATCTCTCGGCACAGCGAGCACGTGAGCAGCACTTCACTGCAGTTACTCACTTTGTACAGGTAGCATCACTAATGAAGGTGCATCAGAGCCCACGAACATCTCATGAACCACGGGCTTTCTCACCTGTACTTCATAACGGAGGCAAAATAATTGTATTTCTTTTAAGAGTGCATTATGGCTCTGACAATCCTGCATGCAATCTTCCCTCCATGAGCTTCCTGGAGCAGAGTGAATGGATCCCCAGCCTCACACAGAGCACCACAGGCTCTGCAGGGGTTTGCTTTGTGAAGACACTTCCAGTTCCCATGAGACAGTGGCCTCTGAGAGCAGAAGATGCAAAGGTTCAAGACAACAACATCAGAACAGATCCCCGCTGAGATACCAGCACAGTTTACCTTTGGCAGGTGCATTACTTCAGGCTGAGCTCTGTTCCCCAGCAGTTTCATGCTAGAACAGCCAGAAGCTGTAGGAACCAATATGAGGAGGTGACTTTTGTGGTGCTTTCTTAGCAACGTCATCCACCCTGGCCAACACCTACAGCTGTACCTGCAAACCCGCGACCAGAAGCCTGTGTGGATGCAGTAGGCAAACCAGTTTCCATGAATGGCTGGGGAGCTGCCACAATTCTATGCACTAAGCATGTCCTGATGGATTTTTGAGAGTGATGGGACCTCACGATGGTCCCAGCACTCCTGAAAGCCCTTCCAAAATCCTGTCACCTTCAGGATGCTGTTAGGGGACCTCCGAGCCTCTTAATCTGTCAAGGTGATTCTCGTGGTTTGGCATGAACCAAATTAACTAAATAAACCTCAGCAGTGGCACTAACCATGTTTAACGTGGGCATGTAGCTGTGCTTGTAAATAACGGAATGCTGAGGGAGAAGCTGGAATTACATCCCTCCAGACAGCTCTTCTGTAAGGGAGAGAACAGAATGTGTAATGCTATGTATTAAAAAGTATTTATGCTGCTAAAACTAGCATTGGAATAGCACATAAACATCTCTGTCATGATCTCAATGCAACCTTGGAGTCCAAATGGAAGATCTGGCAGCTTCTAGGAGCCTGCAAAGGTGCAGGGTGGGGGAAAAAAAGCAAACATTCCATGTCTTCTACATTTCTGCCACACATAACCTCATCCTGGTGCAACCGTGTCACTTGTATGGAATCAGGAGGTAAATGTGCAGCAACAAGGGGGACCAATTAATGTCTCTGCAGCTCCCAGGAGATCAACCCCAGGGCGATACAGCACTCCTCATGCTTCTGCTTCACCAGAAACTGCCTGAAGATGACAAATCCACTTGAGACCTGAGTGTTCCCAAAACCCAGCAAGAGAAGGCCATCTGCATTGTGCTTTTGTGGCTCTTTCGGCAGCATCGCCAGCCCCATCCTCTCCAGGAGCCTCACGGACCTGGGAAAACATGGAACACATGAAAAATTATAGAATCATAGAATGGTTTGGGTTGGAAGCAACCTTAAAGATCATCCAGTCCCACCCCTGCCATGGGCAGGGACACCTCCCACTGGATCAGGGGCTCCAAGCCCCATCCAACCTGGCCTTGAACCCCTCCAGGGATGGGGCAGCCACCCCTGCTCTGGGCAGCCTGGGCCAGGGCCTCCCCATCCTCACAGCAAAACATTTCTCCCCAAAATCTCATCTCAATTTCCCCTCTTTGAGCTCAAAACTGTTCTGCCTCATCCTCTCCCTGCCCTCCCTGATCCAGAGCCCCTCCCCAGCTTTTCTGGAGCCCCTTTCAGCACTGGAAGCTGCTCTAAGGTCTCCCCACAGCTTTCTCTTCTCCAGGCTGAACAAAGCAAACTCTCAGCCTGTCCTCATAGCAGAGGTGCTCTAGCCCTCAGATCATCTCCATGGCCTCCTCTGCAAAATACATTCCTAATCCCAGCCATAAACCTATCCAAAAGGTTGGTTCGGAGGGAATCGGGGATGATACCAGGGCAAAGTCAACCATGTGCAGCGGCAGCTCAGGGAGAGCAACTGGCACAGAAGAAATTTTTTTGGCAACCCTGATCAGAAACCCTGTAAAGCCTTCACCAGGGCTGTTGTCATTCCCTGCTGCTCCTTCTGCAGCAAATACAGGTGGGTTGTAGTGGGATGTCCGGTGCCGTTCGTCCCACGTGGCTGACTCGCTGCGGTTCGGTGCCAGCGGGTCCTGCGCTCAAGCGCTGCGCAGCCAGCTTGGGTGACCAGTTTGTACTACAGTAAATGCCACCTTGAAATACACACTCTTTAAAAGACTTTGATACTCTCAGACTCCATCACTGTGGTCAAAACCACCGGCTTGCAAAAGAGGGAGCTTCCTCCCACTTCTTCTCGCTTCTGCTCTTTGGTGAAAAGAGTCACCTCTGGAAACACTCACAGGCAGGGAGCGAGAAGACCTTAAAAACAAGGAGAAGAAGGGACAGATTTACCAGTCAGCACAACAAACACCTCAGGACAGACACATACAAGTATCCCTTCACCGAACTAAAATTGCAAGAGGAAGCCCGCAATGCAGAAAAGACTCGTGCAGCCTTTCCAGGCTTCTCTCTGCGACACAACTCTCCCATCTATAAAATGGGACCAATCGCACCATCCCTGCATCTGTACAGCATGAAATGTGCAAAGGGGATAATTATAAATTCGGTGAAAATGAGACATTTAGTGTCCAGGGTCAGTCCTATGTATGAGAAAAGCCCATAAATCCCCCAAAAAGATTGAAGATTTGACGACATCAAAAGGTTGCTGAGAAATAACGTGTTCCTCATCTTCAAGGTTCATACTCAAGAGATTGCTTTCCCTGGCTGCAGAGACAATATTTCATTGAGTGGGGAGACCTGGAGTGGGTCCTCTTGGGACTTGGATAGAGAAAAAAAAATAATATTCGGTGCAATGAAGCGTTTTATAGCTGAGCTTGGGCGCAAGTCAACACGAACCATTTCCTCAGGGAGACGAGAGCTCGGCGTGTGCGTGCTGGGCGCAGGCCAGCTGTGCAGAGCCCGGCGGGGACGCGTGGGGGTGTAAACTAATCCAAAGCCCTCCGTGCCCCTTATCAGGCAGTAAATAAAAGACTTTGAGGAAGGCTCTGCTTTTAAACCCAATTACTCCAAGCTGAAAGCAATGACAGAGATTCTTCCTGTAGGAAAGAAGACTTAAATGTATGAGGTGATGTTGAAATAGTCTTCATGATGCACCTTGAGAAGTGGAAACCATCCTCTTGTCTGCACAATCTTTCCTGTGCCAATTAGACCCCTGTAGTGAAAAGCTGTGGGGAAAACCTCTCTCCAACAAGCATCCAAGCCGACCGTCCTCGCGATCACAAATACAAGTCTTCTGCCTGAGCCCGTTTTCCTTTTCTCCCCTGTTTTTCAGAGGAGCTCTGCTCCCTGCCTGCGTAAAAATCACATGCGGGAAATAGTTACCGAGCACCATCAAGCAAACCTTGCGTAGTCAGAGGGGAGGATTTGCAGCACCAGATCCGAAGCCTCAAACAGCAGCACAATTATACTCTTTACTGGTGCAGCTCCAGGAGTATCCAGACAAATCACAGGCAAGCAGAGTAATTTTATCCTGATATGCCTGTCTAAACAGCAGAGAGCTCCTCAGTAGTGTTCTCCCTCGCTTGTTAATTTAACGCTTGATATATAGGAAAAATTAGAATTAAAATGTATCCAGCTGCTTCCTTCATTCCTGATTCCATTTAGAAATATCTCACATCTCCCCACAAAATGAGCTCAACTGCTTGAGACACTTAAGAGCCTGTACGTTATTTTTAGATAAGCCTCTAAGATTTAGGATCCTGAACTCCAACGAAGGTTGTGCTTGCGCAGCTCCGGCTGCAGCCCCCGTCACATTGAAATCCCAGCCCCAGCATGGGAGGAGAGGCAGATCCCTGCTGCCTGGGGGGACAAGCTCTTGCAAGACCACAGGGATAGGGGCCTTTGAAAGACAAGCAGAAAAGTAGGGCTGGCTTTGAAAGAACAAATAGCTGGAGTCAGGCCTAATGCTGACTTTCTGGAGAATTTAGGCAGCGTAAGATACACAAGAAGTTTACAGCTTTCTCGCAAGAGGACAAGAAGGCGCTAAGATCTTTTCTTTGGTGACCAATAACAGGACCTGAGAGAAGGAAGATGCACCAGGGGAGGGTTAGGTTGGACATGAGGAGAATGTTCTTCACCCAGAGGGTGGTGGAGCACTGGAACAGCTCCCAGGGATGCAGTCACGGCTCCAAGCCTGACGATATTCCAACAGCCTTTGGCCAACGCCCTCAGCCCCACGATGTGAGTGTTGGGGTGTCCTGGACTCAATGATCCTTGTGGTCCCTTCCAACTCAGGGCATTCTATGATTCTATGATAAGTGCGCTGCTCCTCCAGCCGTGGGGCAACAAGGAAAGGAAACGCGATGCTTGTTTAAGTCATTGAGAACCTTTCCTCCACTTCTCCAAGTCTCTCCAAGCATCAGCCTTGCGCAATGATACGATATGGAGAAGATGCCTGAAGAGGCTGAGGCGGTTCTGAGACTCTATTGCACGAATCTGCAGGAGGAGAAGGCAAGGGTTGCACTGGACCCTGGATAATCCAAGTAGCTGGAGACCATGGGGACCACGTGAGTAAGTGCATCCACGACGCATTAGTGATGCTCATGAGCCCATATCCTTCAGAGACACTTGTGAGTTTTCTCATTAAAAAATGGATTCTTGGGCTGGAGACAAAACAAAAGAAACACTCGTTTTAAAGTGTTATGCAAGAGCGACAGGAGTGGGCACGGGTCAATGTTAGTTAACTGTGCTGCCAGGGAAGTGAATTCTGGAACACTCTTATCCCTCTCCACAGCTTTGTTTCTTCCATGCCCACTGGGTGAATGGAGATGTTTCAATTTGGAGAGCGCACGGCGGAGATGGGGTATGAGGAGCAAAACCCAGCCCTTTCAAAACCAACAGAGCTACAGCTTTGCCAGTGAGAAAATGTGTTATCGGCACTGATCGGGGGGGAAAGAGACAAGAAAGAAAGGAACATGGAGAGAGGAGTGGAGAGGCAGTGAGAAAGATCTGGGTTTGATCAAGATGAATCAGGGTGGAGGGTGGAACCATGAAAAGAGGTCTTCTACCTGTCCTGACTCAAACACAGTGTAGATACAGAGGTTTGACTGCTTTTCCAGGATGGGACAGTGAAAGCTAGGCAGAAAGATGTCACTGAGCACCTCCAAAGGAATGATGGAGATTGTAGGAAAGGCGATATCCTGGGAGAGGTGTGGAAGGACAATGACTAGAAAACTTGCATTTCAAAAATATTGTCAAAAACTTGCATTTCAAAGCCAAGGATTGGTGATAAAGATAAGTGGGAAAGAGGAAGATGATAGAAAGGAAGGGACAAAAGCCGGGAGAAATCAATGGTTTGAGTTGGAAGTGACCTCAAAGCCCATCCAGTCCCACCCCTGCCATGGGCAGGGACACCTCCCACTGGATCAGGGGCTCCAAGCCCCATCCAACCTGGCCTGGAACCCCTCCAGGGATGGGGCAGCCACCCCTGCTCTGGGCAGCCTGGGCCAGGGCCTCCCCTGCCCTCACAGTAGAAAATCATTTTAAGTGCTCGAACAGCCTCCTCTCAAATAAGAAGGATATCTAAGTCGACATTGGAGCACAGCACCAAGAAATCACCACAAGGATGAGGAATTAATCATAAACCCAAAAGCCACTCCTGTTTCCTATTGCAAGCACAAAACAAAGCCAAGTGGGTGAACTCCACTGGCCTGTCTGCATCCAACCGAACGCTGCTTCATCAGGAGTGAAACACCTGAGCAGAAAGTGCTGTGTATGCCTGGATCAGCTGGAAAAAAGCAGGTGCTGGAAGCTCAGTAGTTACATGAGCCTGCAGGAGCAGCTGCCCGAGATGCACTTGCAGGGTTTCCAAAGCCTTCAGCAGAGGCACACATGTCCTCGAGATGATGCACCACCAGGGCTGCTCACTTGCCAACATTTCCTTCACCCCCACTTTTCTCAAAGGGACTTGGGGAGCCTGGGGTTTCTCCAACTCAGTTCCCATTCTATATAGAACCATAGAATCGTTAAGGTTGGAAAAGACCTTTAAGATCATCAAGTCCAACCTTGTACCGTCTATACCAGTACTGGAACCTCTAGCCTCCGAAACACAAGATACCAAAACAAAACCAGGCTCACAGACATCAAGCTCCAAAGTAAAGGGAAGAAGTTTAGCCAAAAAAACCCAAAACCCAAGGCTGTACATCTGTAAATCACAGAATCATAGAATAGTTTGAGTTGGAAGGGATCTTAAAGATCATCTAATTCCGACTCCCCTGCCATGGGAAGGGACACGTCCCACTGGACCAGGTTGCTCAAGGCTCCATCTACCTGGCCGTGAACACCACTAGGGAAGGGGCAGCCACCACTTCCTCCGTCTCTCGCTGCCCAGAGAGAAGAGACACACTCCAGTTAAAAAAAATAGACCCTCGAAGGTTCTAACCTTTCAGGAATTAAACAAAAATGTGAGGTCCTACCTGCCCAAGATCAACACACCATTTCCAACAAGCTCTTCTTGGACAAATGCTGTGCCCTCAGCTTCCTCAGCTCTTCCTCACAGCTCAAACTCGACAGCTTCCACCACGCTTCTTCAGGGGAGGCGTCTCTTTTTCTTTCCCTTTCTCTGCGATGTTCCAGCGCCCGGCAGGTTCTGCTGCTGTGGATGCAGAGGGTGCGTTGCCATTTCTGGGTGAGGAGGGTAAGCAGAGAGGAACCTGTGTAATGCTACCCAGGCGGGGATGATTAATTTGTAGTTAAGATCCATTTACTTCATTATCCCTTCATTGAAGCTTGACAAATGTGAAAACAACACTGAAAAATAGAAATTAATAGGAGTATTAGCACTGAATGCAACCTACTATAGATTTAATCCCCACAAAAGAGCATACGGATGTGTTAGATCTTCTTTCTTTGTAACGACCTCTTATCCACCTTCCTGTCCTTGGGCATAAAGCTATTTAAATTTAAAGAGATCTATTTATATACACACTCATGTGTCTGCGTGCGTGTCTATACATATGCATGCGTGTGTGTGGAGCGGGAGGTTTTCTCATCGGTTATCAATTAAGGCTGAGAAAACCACTTTGACTCAACTAAAGCACACGTACAGTTTGACCTCCTGGATGGTTTCTCTCCAAGCAGCAGCAGCTCCTGATGTCCCAGGAAGGGAGGTGATGGGAGGTGACCCATGGGGTCCTGTCCCTACTTGACCCCGTGTTGTAGGGGATGGATCAGCTCCACGTGGGACAACAGGCAGAGAGCAGGAACACCTCAGAAGGAGAAGAACAGTGAGGATGTTGAAGTGTCTGGAGAACAAGACTTACGAGGAACAGCTGAGAGAGCTGGGGCTGTTTAGCCTGGAGAAGAGGAGGCTGAGGGGAGACCTCATCGGTCTCTGCAGCTCCTGAAAGGAGGTTGCGGAGAGGAGGGTGCTGGGCTCTGCTCCCAAGGGACAGGCAATGGGCTGAGATGAAATGGCCTCAAGTTGTGCCAGGGGAAGTTTAGATTGGATATTAAGGAAAATTTCTTCACTGACAGAGCAGTGAAGCCCTGTCAGAAGCTGCCCAGGGCAGTGGTGGAGTCTCCTCCCCTGGAGGGGTTCAAGAAGTGTGTAGCCGTGGCACTTTGTGACATGGTTTAGTAGACACGGCGGTGTTGGATATATGATCTTAGAGGTCTTTTCCAACCTTAACAATTCCATGATTCTATGATGCTATTTTCCTCTCTCACACTAATTTCCACCTCCTTTTCATGCTTTTTTTTTGTGCATGCTTGCCTGGTTTGGAAGGTGCTTTTCACAAGAACCTCATGGAGATCTCGTGGAAAAGGGATGATCTGCTTTTGAGTGAAAAACAGATGCTTGCCCATTTTTGTGTAGGCATCTCCTCCAGCCCTGCAGCTATTTGAACAGGAGCACGTGGGCTGCGAGGGCAAAAGGTGATTAAAACATTATGTTAAAGCATGTTCGTGCCAAACCTCTGTAGCACCTCAAGTCAGACTGTCTTGGAGTGAAAATCCATAGCGGGGAGTTGTCTGGGCACTTGCAGATCCTCAAGACAAAACTGAAGCCCTATAAGCAAACACAGAATTTCACTCATTGCTGCTTTCCTCACTGAAAGCCACTGAAAGAAACGCTATTAAAAGATCTACCCTTCAAGGTGACCTGCAAATGAAGAAAAATGGGTTTGTGGCTTTATTTTTGGCTGTGTTCCGAAGGACTGAGATTGGAAGCAACGCTGGGATTTTTCTTTTTCCTGCTTTTCTACTTTTTTTGTTTTCCTACTAGAAATGCAGTTCTTGTCTGCCCTGGCACTTGGTGGCTAAAGAGAGAACAAGTGAAATCAAACCACCGCAGGGGACTGGCACGTCCGAGAGGAGGACGCAGTCACACCTCCTCCTGGTTCGCCTCCAAGGGAGGAGAGGGAATACTTTTGGCTGCAGGGGTTTTATTTTTAGGTAGGAGAGAAAGAATTTGTTTGGCTTCTGTTGGCCTCTGTTTAACAGAGTGATCTAAGAGAATCTTGGGTGAAAGTCGGTCGCTGATATAGATCTAATTCCCTTCCTCCTTTCACTGCCTGGTGAGGGAGTTCCCGGGTAAGTAGGGATGGATGGAGAAGAAGGAGAGGGGAAAAACACTTGTCTGTGTCGGGAACCAAAATGCCTCGTGCTGATGGCTCACAGGGAAGGAAGGAGGCAAACTTTAAAATCCCTGCATGGCAATTTGGAGAAATTACAAGCAATTAAATCCTCCGAAACAGAGGTCTCTAACCTTGCTGGGGAAAAAAATAAAAAATAAAGGAGAAAGCCTGGACTGCAGTGACTGCTGAAGGGTAAAACAGAGAAACCAAAACCTGGGTGGGGAAAAGCTTTGTGGGGATGGCCTGTGAGCCCATCGCCATGGAGAACGTCACCAACGGGAGATGCAGAACCCAGCTCAGCCCTCGGTGACACCGAACTCATCACTCCATGGCGGACACAGCCTGCTTTGCCATCCTGGGTGTCCTTAGAGATGGCAGCCCCCTGGGATCCCCTCACCCTCTCGTGCTGCCTCCTCGTCCCTGCTGCATCCAGCAACAACACTGGCTTTCACTTACTTGAAAGCCCAAACAGCTGAAATCATTTGAGCTACCAGCGAGTTGACCCTCCTCCCCTAGGAGGCCCAAAAGGTTTCACCACTGTCCCTTGCAGGGGGGTCTGGGTGGCACCCAGGCTCCAAGAAAGAGGACAACAGCTAGAGTAGCTCCACAAATCTCTTACATTTCTCTTCCTCTAACTGCTTTCCCTGACACACACCCCCGACCGCGACACAACAGCCTGGTCTGTGCTTTGCTGGAGATGGAGGTACCAAAAATTCTTTATGGGGTAAGAGAGATGGGACACCAAGCCGAGAAAATCAGACTGGGATCATCTAAAGGGTCATCCACAGTTGTAAGACAAAGAAACAGAAAATAAAATCTGATTTAGCCAAATTTCATTTTTATTTTGAATTTTTTAATTATTTCTGTTGGAAGGACGTGTCCATCACCTCCTACTCCAAAAGCCTTCATTTATTTCCATACCAATTTGAAGACATTTTTCACAAATCCGAACTTTTCCTGAAAAACAGTGGGAAAGGCTGAAGCTCTGGAAAAGCAGCAACAACAAAAGGCAGGACCTCAGCACTCTCAGGGCTTCCTAACAGGGCTCCGCTCTGCTGTGTGGTCCCAGGTCCTTGAGCTTTGCTTCCCTCTATGCAGCCTGAGAAATGTGAGCGTGCAAAATCATCATGGAAGCAGCGTGTGGGATGGGAGGAAGAGGGGTTCAGGAGAGCATAGAGCAGACCCTGTTACCTGCCAATCCCTTCGCCCAGCAGTTTGTGCTGTGGCTCTGCCTTGTTTTACACAGACATCGTTTATAAAAGCCAAAATAAAAGGAGCGATTTACTTACCGACCCCAGCCAGCGATGCCACGCGGGGCTTCCTTGAGGACGGTGGAGGAGTCGGGCAACACCTCTAAACAAAGAGCTTGGGAGCAGCTGAACCCCCTTTCCGTGGTCAAGGAGTTGGGGTGCCATCCAGGATCAGAAAAAAATCACATGAAGCAGCACCCTGAAAATGACTTGAATGGATCATTAGACAAAAGTGTGGGATGCCAGCGCTTGCTCCAAAAGGGTGAGGTTAGAAGGGTTATTATGAGCCGACAGCATGCGACTACGTTTGATTTCCAGCAGGAAGGTGGTTGTGAGTCTCCGGTGGGTCAATGGGGCTGGGCCTCCTCTGGGGACCTTCTCCGTTGAGAACCACCACAGCGAGGAGATCCTCCAAAAAGTGCAAGTCCCAAATCAAAAGTCAAGCCACTATTAAAGGAAAGACGTTAACAAGAGCTACAACTGAGCTACCCCAAGGTATTAAGATGTTGGAACTAAACCTGCCTTATTCCAGCCAGTGGTTGCATTTTAAGGAAACCTTTTAAAAGGATTATCCTCAGGAATTCTCTTTCAACAGCCTTTCCTCTAAGAGTCCTTCATGGTGACGTTCCTATTAATTATGCTATGTGATATGATTATGTATTTATTCAGGTGCGGGCTGGAAACGCGACGCAGGGCGAATGTTTGCAGGTGTCACTTACAACACGGGGACTGGTACCTCCAGCCTTTGATCCGGCTCGTGGATCTGCACAGGGCAGGCAGCCACCAGGGAGCTGGCATCCACGTTGTCACCAGGATGCTTGAGCTCGGGGTGATCGGCTCGTTACTTCATTTAGACATGGATTTATTACAAAAGGCTGGTGAGGACCCCCGAATGCCAGCTGGAGCTCTTCTAACAGGCAGACATAAGGAAAATTATATATGCATCTACATCCATATCTGGCTAAAGATGAAGAGATATGGCTTTATCTGTATCTATAGGCAGTTCCAGATCTCTCTGTCTCTCTATTTACCTATTTCGAACAATAAAAAGGCAACATCTCACATAGCTTTCGCTACTACATTTGGGCTAGAAAAGGAAGTTATTCTGCATCCCTCCACTTCCAGGCTCTGCAAAGGTCCTTGGGAAATGACAGATGGCATCGCAGTCTCCGTCTTTGCATGCAGGGTGCCATCCTCCTTGTAACTATTCCTGCACGTGAGGGTCATCGCGCCGAGAGCACAGGAAGAAAGGAGTCACCTCCGGCCAAGTACGGCCCCACCTAACCTAGAGCCACGGGGAAGAGCTCATCGGGGCAGGTTTGGTTTAATACTTGAAGGCATCACTGAGAACAACAGAGGTTTGCTCTCCGGTCACTGCTTCTAGAAAGAAAATTGCATCTCAGGTTCAGGTACCGAGCGAAAAAGTGATGCGGCCCTTAGGTCTGGGAGGTCTGAGGCCGCCGGGCTGATGGGTGCAGAGAGGATCGTGCCTCGGCGTGCTCACGCCGCCCCGAACGCATCCCCCGGATCCCTTTGCGCCTCAACGCGCAAGAAGGACACGTGCTAAGAATTTAAGAAAATACGTTATATTTAAATACAAACATCCTGCTCCGATGTGGAGAGACGCTGCCTTCGCGTGTGCGTGTGCGAGGGCATCATATATATTGTGCATATATACAGCATACGCAGCCTGGGTGTATGTTTAAATCTAGGTCCGTGCACTCACGATATACGAATGCTGTAAATATCTGTACAATATTTTATTTTTGAGGCACGCACGCAGGGGAGAGGATGAGCTGTTTGCAGCACAGAAGCATAGAGACACGGCACATACATGTCGAGCACACAAACTCCGCTATATCTATATTTTATATACACATGTGGACGCAGATATAACATCTATACTGCATATATTATTTAGAGCTATACACAGGCATTTTTTCCGAACTGAAACTTTTTCTTTTTCATATCTCTAATTTACCCAAAGTCTGTAACGTAAAACAGGACCTGGGGAAGGGGGGAGAAGGGAAACTTTGCTTTACCT
The DNA here is from genome assembly GCF_032191515.1 of Phaenicophaeus curvirostris. Classification (NCBI taxonomy): domain Eukaryota; kingdom Metazoa; phylum Chordata; class Aves; order Cuculiformes; family Cuculidae; genus Phaenicophaeus; species Phaenicophaeus curvirostris. The sequence continues at coordinate 26,753,436 of NC_091401.1, read as the reverse complement.
GCTCCAGATGAATCTCTTATTATTTCTTTTTTTTAAAAGGAAACTTCATCGTATATTCTAGAAAAGTATATTGGAGGGGTAGCTTTACCAGAGGCAGAGAGGATGTGCAGGGAGTGAGAAAGTGAATTGATGGATGGATGGTTAAATGAATATAAATGAACTGATACCTTTACAGGAAAATAACATTTCTTTTCTTTTTTTTTATTCTATAGATCAGTGGGTTTTGTATCTGTAATTCTTTCATATCAGCAAAGAGGAAATAAACTTCCATGTAAATCATTTTCCCCCCATCTGGAAGCATATTAAAAGCATGCCAATTTTTTTTCTCTTTTAAGCAGAGCCTTTTTTCCCCCTATTTGCTTATCGGTTCATCCACCATTACATTTTAAATGAAATTGCGAGACCCCCCTCTCCTCGGTCCCCCCCTCCCCCCCCCCCCAAATTCCGGGCTGATGTCGGGAAGAGGGAATCTGCCTCTCCCCCGCTTTAGAATCCCTGACCTAGATTCAATTACAGATAGACCCGGCGGAGAGGACGGCACCGCGCTGCCTTCTCAGGGGTCTCGTTAAAAAAAACGGCACAAGGGGGAAGAATAAAACACCCCCCAAGAACGGAAAAAGAAAAGGGGTCTGGGGGCGCGGCCGTTCGAGGGTTTCGCCCCGAGCCGGGCTCTCGGGCTCCGGCCGCCCCGACGGCAGCAGCGGCGCTGGGGGCAGCGCTGGAAACGCCAGCCGGGAGGGGGGTCCCGGCCGTGCCCGGGGGAGCGGGGGGACCCCCCGAGAGGAGACGGGACCCCCCGAGAGGAGAGGGGACCCCGGGGGGTCCCTGGGGGGACGGGGGGGACGGGGCGCCTCGTTGCGTTTCGAAGCGGGTCCGGGGCGGCTCTGGGACGCGCGGCTCGCGAGTCAAATCTTCAAATTCCGCTCGGTGGAGGCTCCTTCTAATTTCCAGCGGCGAGATAAGGGCTGGAGGATGCGAGGGGAAAAACCTGCAGCCCTCCTCTCCCCCCCTTTAACCGCGCTGCTCCTCGGGCAGCGGAGCAGCATCCCGCATCTCAACTTCTCCCGACATATGTTTCCAGCAGATAAGTAAACAATCTGGACGTGAAATGAAAATTTTAATTAATGCGGTAATGCTATTACACCTCGAGTGTGCAAATCCCATCGCCTCGCGCTGTGACAATGGGCGGGGAGGAGGGAAGGAGGCAGCCAGACAACGAACCGCGAGCAAATTCTAATCGGGGTTTTTTGCTTTTCCACTCGGCTCCGATTGTTTTCATAGTTTGTTTCCTTCGAATTAATCTCGTCCTTATATTTCAATAATCACCAGCTACTCCCCTCTCCCCCTCGGAGCCGCTTCCCTCTCTCCCTCCTTTGTAAATTGGGATCGACCTGGATTTAATTCCTGGGCTTTTTTAGGCGATGGCTCCGCGCAGACCCGCGTCTTATTCCTTGATTGGCTTTTTTTCGGTAATAATGAAGTATTTTGCCTTAATAGGAAGGAAAAAAATAATAATCATACTCCTAAAGGCTGCGCTGCCCCTTGATGTCGGTCAGAAACACCCCGAGCGGAGCGGAGCGAGAGGAGAGGGAGCGGCAAAATTAAGGACCGAAGGGAAAAAAAAAAAATAGAAGGAAAAAGAGGAAAACAGAAACATCCAAACCCCGAGTGAGGAGAGCATCGCGAGGAGCCCCCATCCCCAGGGCGGCGGCAGAGCGCGGGGCTGGGGTTTTTAAGCATTTTCAGATATTTTCTAATTTTTATTATTATTATTATCATTATCATCATTACGGGAGGCTGCGGCGGGATGAGGATGCGCCCCCGATCGCTTTTAAACGCCGCGATCCCGGAACGGAGCCAGGAGGTCGGGGCTGGGATAAAACCGTAAAATCAGAACCGCGATCTTTTTGATGCCTCAAAGTCTCTTTGAACGCCTTTGATACCCTCAATAGCGAATTTACCGGGTTATTATCACTAATAAGCAGAAATAAGTAATATCTCTCACAGACTTCTACCGGCTTAATGTGTCCTTTAAATAAAGTTTTTTAACATCACGTAATTCCCTCCCTGCCTTTGTCTCTCTTCCTCCTGCCCCTCGACTTATTTCCAATCTCCCTTAGTTGTTTTTTGTTTAAAGGAAGGTCAGGCCGGGGGATTTTAAGTGTTTAGATGGTCCTGCAGGCAGCAACGAGCCGAAAAAGAACCAGTGAAGTTGGGAAGAGAGCAGGGAGAAGGAGAAGGAGAAGGAGAAGGAGAAGGAGAAGGAGAAGAGAAGAGAAGAGAAGAGAAGAGAAGAGAAGAGAAGAGAAGAGAAGAGAAGAGAAGAGAAGAGAAGAGAAGAGAAGAGAAGAGAAGAGAAGAGAAGAGAAGAGAAGAAAAGAAAAGAAAAGAAAAGAAAAGAAAAGAAAAGAAAAGAAAAGAAAAGAAAAGAAAAGAAAAGAAAAGAAAAGAAAAGAAAAGAAAAGAAAAGAAAAGAAAAGAAAAGAAAAGAAAAGAAAAGAAAAGAAAAAGGGGAACAGGGAAAAGGGGGAAAAGGGGGAAAAGGGGGAAAAGGGGGAAAAGGGGGAAAAGGGGGAAAAGGGGGAAAAGGGGGAAAAGGGGGAAAAGGGGGAAAAGGGGGAAAGGGGGAAGGGCGAAAAGGAGAAAGGGGAAAAGGAGAAAGGGGAAAGGGAAAGGGGAAAGGGAGCTGCCGGTCCCAGCGGCTCCGCGGGTGCGCAGAGCCCCGCGGCCTTTGTGCGATGGTTTTACTGAGCGGAGCAGACAGTTGTGGGGAAACAGGTTTGACAGGGAGCGGCGTTTCCCCTCGAGGGAAGAGCTTTCCCCCCCTCCCCCTTCCTTTCTGTTTTTGGTTTCCCTTTGACATCAAAGTCAGCAATCGGTTCATTGCAGTGTCAAGATCATTATTTAATTTATTTATCTCGGCAAGTTAAATAGCTGCACACCTGCACCCGGGAGAGAGAGTTGGAGGAATAAAACATCGAGGGGGGGGTGGAAAACGGAACAGGGAGAGCAGGGACTGTGGAGAGAGGAATGACAGGAGGAGAGGGGCAGGGAGAGAGGAAAAGAGGAGAAACAGGGAGAGAGAAGTGAGGAGAGGGGGAGAGAGAGAGAAGGAAAGAGGGAGAAAGAGAGAGAGAAGGAAAGAGAGAGAAGGAGAATGGAAGGAGAGAAAGAGACAGGGAAAATGGGAAAAGAAAAAATGGAAGAGAGAGAGAAATACATAAATGAAGACAAGAAAAAGGAAGGAAAGAAAGAAGGAAAAAAGGAGAGAGGAAGAGAAAGAGAAAAACTGAAAGAGAGAGAGGAAGAAAGAGAAAAAGAAAGAGAGGGAGAGAGAGGAAGAAAGAGAGAGAGAGGAAGAGAGAGAGAGAGAGAGAGAGAAAGAGAGAAAGAGAGAAAGAGAGAAAGAGAGAGAGAGAGAAAGAAAGAAAGAAAGAAAGAAAGAAAGAAAGAAAGAAAGAAAGAAAGAAAGAAAGAAAGAAAGAAAGAAAGAAAGAAAGAGAGAAAGAAAGAGAGAAAGAAAGAGAGAGAGAAAGAGAGAGAGAAAGAGAGAGAGAAGGAAAAGAGAGAAGGAAAAGAGAGAAGGAAAAGAGAGAAGGAAAAGAGAGAAGGAAAAGAGAGAAGGAAAAGAGAGAAGGAAAAGAGAGAAGGAAAAGAGAGAAGAAAAAGAGAGAAGAAAAAGAGAGAAGGAAAAGAGAGAAAGAGGGAGAAAAGTAAGGAAAAAAAACAAGAAAGAAAGAAAGGAAGAAAGATAAACAAGTGAAAAGGGAAGGAAAGGAGGAAAGAAGCAAGAAGAAAGGTAAAGAAAGAAGGAAAGTAGGAAGCCAAAGCTCCCCGATAAAGTTTCCCACGGTGCCGCTCCGCGCTCGCCCCGGCCCGGAGCCCCCAGGTGCCACCTGGGTCCCTGTCACAGGTGCCACCGGGATCCCTGTCACAGGTGCCACTGGGGTCCCTGTCACAGGTGCCACCGGGATCCCTGTCACAGGTGCCACCGGGGACCCTGTCACAGGTGCCACCGGGGGCGCTGAGCGGTGGGCGCTGTCCCCGCGGTGGCAGCCGCTGTCCCCGTCCCTAACCCAGCGCCGGGTCCCCGCGGAGCCGCCCCCCCAGCCGGTCCCCTAATTGTCCCCGTTTGTAAAGAGCCGCTTTGTCATGCTAAGCGGGGCTGGAGCGGCCGTTCCAACCTCTCCTTTCAGCCCTTTTCCCCTCTCCCCTTTGTTCACCTTCCCCTCATCTCTCATTTATTTCTCTCCCCGCTCCAGCCCCGCGTCTGTTAATTGCGTTTCGCTGTTTAATTCTAACGGCGCTCTCCGAAGGGCGCTTGGAGCCCCCTCCCCGCCGGCAGCACCTCCGAAAAATCACTGAATCCATCCCCGACGGGTCCTTTACCGGCTCCGACACCCCCAAATCTCCCCCCGGCGCGGGGAGGCTCCGTCGGGGTGCGGGGCGAGCGCTCCCCTCGGCTCCAGACCCGCTTCTCCCGAGGTTTTTTTCCAACTCGCGGCTCCAAACCCGCTTTTCCCGAGTTTTTTGCCCCCCTCGGCCGCTTTTCCCCTCGGAAAAAGGGGGATCCCGGTGCCCCCGGGTGCGGGACGGGGCAGGTGCCTCCTGCGGGGCAGCTCGTCTCGATTCCAAACGCCTTTATCCGACAAACCAAAAGCTTTAACGAGGTTTTAACCTGCCCGATACATAGATATATATTTTTTTTTTCTTTATCCTTCTTCTTCCCGACACATTGTGAAAACATATTTAAATTACCATCGGTTTTTATTCGGTTTTTCGTTATGATTAGTATTATTTTTTTTTTTACAATTCTACTGCCTGACTTCATACCTGACGCTCTGTCTAAAGTAAACTTAGATCTAGTCTCACCGGATCACACAAATTTAAGGACTATCTGTTTTAAATTAAGCAAACACTATCATATGTTTTAAATATAAATGTTTCTCCCCCCCCCCTTTTTTTTTAACTTTGAAGAGCCTTTTTCTGACACGAAAAGCAATTTTACCTAGTAGTGCGTGGTGGCAAAATATATATATATATTTATATATATAACACAGCCGATCTCGCGTTTTCATGTGCAAAAAGGAAAACAAACAAACAAAATAATAATAATAATAATAAAAAAACCCAAACGTAGTAAGACCGAGACTTCCCAAAGTCAAGTCCAAGCCACACGAGACCCCGGCGAACTCGTTAAGAGAATAAATAAAAATCGAAACGCGTCTTTTTTTTTGTGTGTTTTTTTTTTTTTTTTCCGTTTTCTCCCCCGCTCGGTCCCGGAGGGGCAGTTCGAGGTTGGCTTTTCGGGTTGTTTTGAGCCGCATTTCCAGCTCCGCCGATCCCCCCCCGAGCCCCCAGGGCGCCCCCATCCCGGCTCTCGGGGGGCGGCTCTGGGGACAGCGGCTCCGGGTCCCCGAGGCAGCGTCCGAGTCGTTTTTCGGGGGGTCCGCAGGTCTCTGTACAACCCCTGGGGGGGTCTCCCCGTCGGGCTGGGGGCCCCGGGGGGGGCCGCGGGGCGGGCGTTACATGGCAGCGGCGTGCGCTGAGGAGTAGGGGTCTATCCCGGCCTTGGTCATCCCCGGGAAGAGGATGTAGGCGACCGGGGGCTGCAAACTGGAGGCCGACCAGGCGGTACAGTTACAGGGCACCACGTAGCCCGGGTTGGTGGGCGAGGGGTGGGTGTGGGTGTGCTGGCCCGGGCAGCTCAGGCTGCCGAACGCCCCGTTCTGGTAGCCCAGGGTGGAGGCGTAGGGCAGGGAGCCGGCGGCCAGCGTGTGGGGGACCTCGGTCATCTTCTGGATGGCGCCGGAGCCGAACTGGCTGGGGTCAAGCAAGGAGTAGGGCGCGGAGCTGGGGGGCAGGAACGCCCTGGCCTTCTCCGGGGAGCCCAGCAGAGAGTCCGAGCCCCCCACGGGGAGCCCCGCGGCCTTCAGGGGGTCGGTGTCCCCGAGGTAAGGCAAAGGGAAGACGTACCTGTCCTTCTTGAGCAGGTTCTTGGGCTTGCGGCGGGGCCGGTACTTGTAGTCGGGATGCTCCTTCATGTGCTGCGCCCGCAGCCGCTTCGCCTCGTCGATGTAGGGGCGCTTCTCGGCCTCGGAGAGCAGCTTCCACTCTGCGCCCAGCCGCTTGCTGATCTCCGAGTTGTGCATCTTGGGGTTCTCCTGGGCCATCTTGCGCCGCTGCCCGCGGGACCAGACCATGAAGGCGTTCATGGGCCGCTTGATGTGGTCGCTGGGCTTGGACATGGCTCGGCTGGGCGAGCGGCACGGCAGGCGCGACGCGGCGGTGAGGGGCGCCGGGAGCGGCGGGGCGAGGAGGAGGAGGAGAGGAGGAGGGCGAGGAGGAAGGAAGGAGGAAGGCGAGGGAGCCGGAGCAGCGGGCTCAGCTCATGGCAGGAGCCGGGCCAGGGCCGTCCCCGGCGCAGCGGGGCAGGTGGCGGCGCGGGGCCGGGCTGACATAGCGGCGGGGCGGACACCCCCGCGCCCAATCAGCGGCCGGGGGACCCGCTTAAAAACAGGGGGAGGGAGGGGGAGGAGGGCTGGGGGCGGGGGAGGGACCGGGGGGGGAGCGAGGAGGGGGGGAAGGAGCGGGCGCGGGCACCCCCCCCTTCGAACGCGAGGGTTAAAAGGAGGGATCCTGCGAGCGGCTGCGCTCGTGCGGCGAAGGGGGTCAGCCCCATCCTCCCCTCTCCTCATCCTTTCTCCATCCTCCCCTCACCCTCCTCTCATCCTCCTCTCATCCTCTCTCCATCCTTCCTTCATCCTCCCTTCACCCTCTCCCCATCCTCCCTTTGCCCTCTCCCCGTTCTCCCCTCACCCTCCTCTCATCCTCTTTCCATCCTTCCCTCGTTCCCCCTCACCCTCTCCCCATCATCCTCTCACCCTCTCCTCATCCTCTCTCCATCCTTCCTTCATTCCCTCTTCACCCTCTCCCCATCCTCCCCTCACCCTCTCCTCATCCTCTTCTCATCTTCCCCTCATCCTCTCCCCAACCTCCCCTCATCCTCTCTCCATCCTTCCTTCACTCCCCCTTCACCCTCTCCCCATGCTCTCCTCGTCCTCTTCTCATCTTCCCCTATCTTCTCCCCACCCTCCTCTCTCCCTCCCCTCATCCTCTCTCCATCCTTCTGTCGTCCTCTCCTCATCCTCTCCCCTCCCTCTCCTCATCCTCTTCTTATCTTCCCCTCATCCTCTTTCCACCCTCCCTTCATCCTCTCTCCATCCTTCCTCATTCTCCCCTCATCCTCTCTCCTTCCTCCCCTCATCCTCTCTCCATCCTCTCTCCTTCCTCCCCTCATCTTCTCTCCATCCTCTCTCCTTCCTCCCCCTCATCCTCTCTCCATCCTCTCTCTATCCTCTCTCCTTCCTCCCCTCATCCTCTCTCCATCCTCTCTCCTTCCTCCCCCCACCCTCTCCCCCCTCTCCCCCTCCCTCCCCCCGCCCCGGTGCGGGGCCGGTCCCGGCTCCCTCTGTCCCCGCAGCCGTCGGGGCTCCAGCCCCTCTCTCCACCGGGCACGGGGCCGCCCCCGGGCTCCCAATTCCCACTCCCCCCGCTCCCCCTCCCCGCTCCGCAGCCCCGCTTAACCCCGGGAGCGGCCCGCGTCCCGGCTCGCTTTGAATAATTGCCTGCCTCCCGCGGAACGCCCGTGGGGAAAATATTTATTAAATGGAAACAATTGTCCCGGCTCCCGGGGGGAACCGCGTTTGTTCCGGGCTTATTGGTTTTTAGCACCTGCTTTGGTTAACAAACCTGCTCGGAGAAGCCCCCCCGGACCACCCCCCCCCGCCCCCTTCCAGGAGAGAGAAACGAGAACTCGGGGCGGGGGGCGAGCCGGGGGGGGGTCCCGGGCCGGGCCGGGGGGCGGCCCCTCGGGGCTCCCCCTGCCCCCCCCGGGCTGCGGGGAGCGGGTGCTGGGGGGTGCGCACCGCCCCCTCCGCCAATGAGCATCCTCGTAATTAGTATAAACCGCCCTCCACCTTATTTCCTCCTTTCTTCCTTTCCGCCGGCAAGAAACGACTTTCATTTCCCGGCAGAGCCGGCTGCGAGCCGGGAACGAGGAGGAGGAGGAGGAGGAGGAGGAGGAGGAAGGGGGGTGGGACGCAGGGGATTTGGGGTCCCTTCACCTGGACAGGGCCGGCAGCGCCGCGGGGTTCGGTGTCGCTGTCGCCGGCTCCGTCCCAGCGACTTTTTTCGTTGCGCCTTGAAATGCGCTGCGAATTCCTCAGCCCCCACCGGGACCCCCGAGCCCGGGGCGGGGGGGACCCCCAAAGACAGCAGTGAGACCCCCAAAGACAGCAGTGGGACCACTACAGACAGCATCGGGACCCCCAAAGACAGCAGCGGGACCCCTATGGACAGCAGCGGGACCCCCGGGGTGGCATCGGGACCCCCAAAGACGGCAGAGGGATCCCCTATAGACGGCAACGGGACCCCCAAAGACGGCAGAGGGATCCCCTATAGACGGCAACGGGACCCCCGGGGTGGCACTGGGACCCCCGGGAAGGCATTGTATCGTCCTCCCGGGACAATCCCCCCTTGCCGAGGGGGGGCTCCCCCCAGCCTCCCCCCCGTCTCCAGCAGCCGCTACGCGCACACAAGACCCGCAACCCCCAAAATCGGGGTGCAGGCTGCCCCCGGGACCCACCCCACGCGGGGTCCGCGCAGCCCGGCCGGGGATGCTCGGACCCGGGCGGCCTCGGCCGCTGTCGTGGAGGGTGGAACGAGTAGAAACTTCTCTTTTACCCGCTCTCCCTCCTCGGAGAGCCGATCCCGCACCCCGGCAGCCGCCGCTCCGCTCAAACCCGCCCCCGAGCCGCTTCCCCCGTTCCCGTCGCCTCAGCGTGGTGCGTTTTGCTTCCCCCCACCCCGCCCCTTCGCCGTTTTAGCTACAAAACTCCTTTTGTTTTCATTGTTTATTCTCAGATTCCTCGGGGAAAGGGGGGAAATCATCTCCTCCTCCATCCCTCGCGAAGGCTGAACGAGGGATGCCGGGCGTCGGGCTCCAGAATCCGCGCAGCGGGACCAGGCGGCTGGAAGGGAGTGACGGCTCCGCGGCCTCCCGAAAAGTCTTCCCAGTCAGTTAATATTAACGATAAACCCTGGGTAGCCCCGTTGCCGTTGGCTGGAGCCTCCGCAGGGGCGCAGAACACGCGCCCCGAGCTGCTCGGGGCATCCCGGGCTCCGTTTTTGCTCCTTTCCATCCCATCGGTGCCCCCGTTCACGAAAAAAAAAAAGAGAAAAGAAAAGGCGGAGAGGAAAAGAAACATTTCCTTCGCGATGCCAGCGCCTTCATCCTTAAGTATTTCCATTTTCACACCGGGCGTCCATCCCCGAAGGGAACCTGTTGCAGTTGAGCATCCCCAGAGGATGAGTTTCCATTAAGTTCGTGCCTTTTTAATTTTTTTTTTACTCTCTTTTGAGACGGCGGCGATTTCCAGGGCGGTGACTGCAACCCCCCTCTCCTCACCAGTTTGTTTAGACCCCAAAACTTACAGCGCGATGATTATTCCAGAATGATATCATGGTAACGCGGAGAGATAAGAACGGCCTGATAGGGAAATGTTAAAATTATATTCCTGGAGATAGTTCATTTGGAGTAACTTTAAATTAGATGAGATCATGTAGCCTGAGATCTAATATCAGCATAAATAGAGCTGTACTTCTGCCTTCCCCTTCCTCCTCCTTGCAGCTGCCGCTGCCAAAAGCGAGAGGAGAAGAGCACGGCACCTGTGATTGGAAAATACCCCCCCATCCAAACTTTTAGTTGCTGGAAAAATAATGGATCTTGCAAGAACGGGTTTGGGGTTTTTTATGCTTCAGGCGTTAGGAAAGGGAGGGGATTTTTAATCGATTTTTAATTGAAGTGAGCACGTTTTGGAAAGGCTCGCAGGTCTGTGGTGCTTTTCGCAGACACCGAGGACACCAATGCTCTTTGCTGCTCTGCGAGACCTGGTGAGGCTCCCACCACCAGCAACACTTCCTACAAACGCACAGAATTAGCTCAGTGCACAGGCTGAGAACTCGGATACTTTTCCTTCATATTTGGTTATTTTACATGCGAGTGCATACATGCATTCCTTCATATACTCAAAAAAGACCCACTTAATCACATACCATCACATAATATCTTCTGAGAGAGCTGTCTATGTAAAATACATGCACCCAGCAGCTCACACAAGCGCACAGCACTGATGCTCTGGCAGGTACCGGGTGGTACTGTGCACTTATGGGTTCTTCTCTGCTCACATTTACAGTATTTCTTGCTCAGCCCCCCTCCGCACCCTGAGAAAAGCGTTCATGTCACTACAGCTACAAATAGTTGCACCGATCCAGCCTTCTGCGTGCAGAGATTTAATGGAGCAGGTCACTGCCCTGCCCGTGCGTGACAGGCGAGGGTGGCAGTGATGGATGTGCTGGATTGGATCATCTCGTGATCTGGTTTGCCCAGCGCCTGCTTTCTCACACTGGCCAACAGGAGATGCTCCCTGGGAAGGCACCAGGCTCTGTGGGAGAGAATTGGAGCATAACTTGCTACAAAAAATAAAGATCCCTCTCAGCTCCCATTGATTTGGACCTGCTTTATGCCCTGAAGCTGAAGTTTACAGCCCTTTCAAAACTTAATTTTTGTTCTGCTCATTTTATCTATCTGTGGCACTGCACAATCGCCCATAAATTCCCTGTCCTTTAAACCAGTGCTCTCTGCATTTACAGAGCTCGTTTCTCACAGGTGATCTGTTCGTTATTCTTTTGCAGCATTCATTTTTTTTCCAGTCCGCTGCTAATGAAGAAGTTGATGTATATTTGTGCACCAGGGCATTTCTCTGCTGGCTCAGGCTCCCCACAGGCGATAACCCCGCGGTGTGGTCATCCACCCTGGGGATCCAGTGATGCTGGGAAGCCCATTCCCTGCCAACACCATGCCAGGTCCTGTCGCAGGTCCTCTCCCAGCCCCTGGGGTAGGGGAAGAAGGAGTGGAGGTCCTGATTACTGAGCTGGCGGGACTGCTTTGCAGCATGATTTTGTGCCCTGAATTACAGCAGCCTTCCCAGATGATAAAATGAAGCGCAGCTCCCTGTGTGTGTTTGGTGGAAGGGCTGCTGTGAGCTGCACTGCCTGTAGCCAGGGCAGCAGCCGCCTGGGCTGACACCACTGTGACCCTGAAGGACATGATGCTGGGGCAGAAGCTCCCCATGCAGACCTAGACAGTAGGTTGGGCTCCACACGACCCACTGGGATCTCTGAGTACAACCCCTGCAAGGGGCTGCTGGGGAAGTGCCACCTCTGAGCCACCTCCTGGCATTTTGTTAGCAGCATGAACTGATAAATAATAGCTAAGGAGTGCTTAAAGAGTGGGTCATCCTTTCCAGGGTGAAAAATACCTACTGGAGACCCAGCAGGACTCCTTTACGTTGGGTAGAAACACACTGCAGAGCCCCACAAGGCCCTCGGGTGCATCAGCCCACATCCCCAGGGAAAGGTGCTTGCAGAGGCAGCAGGAAGGAAAGCTGAGGAGCCTCTCCAGTAAATAAGTCTATTTACAGTGGCCACGCATGGAAACCTGTGGGCTTGACCCAGAATTGACTTCCGAGAGGTTGCATGGCCAGGTAGCCTCAGTCATTGTCAGCAGCATGAAGTGAGGGATAAATGACCTGCTCAGAAGCACAGAACAGGCTTGCAAGGCTTCTTAGACCAACTGATACAGTCAGAAACAGCCCAGCTTTCAGGCACACGAGCTCTGGAATAGAAGCAGCAACTTTCCAGAGAAGTGTGGAAGCTGAACTGTTTATTTCAGGTACTCACACACCTCCATTCCTGGGGAGGATGGAGCACAGCAGTGCAATTGCTCTCACATGGAGAAAAGCAGAGGCCAGCCCAGGGCTGCATGGAAAGCTTGGGGCAGGAGAGGGAACAACCTGCAGGGTTTGGTATTTCAGGTGAGCAGCACAACAAAGCTGGTGAAGGATTTAGACCCCAAGCCTTATGAGGAGCAGCTGAGGGACCTGGGTTTAGACTGGAGAAAAGGAGGAGGCTGAGGGGAGAACTCATCACTCTCTGCAGCTCCCTGAAAGGAGGTTGTGGTGAGGTGGGTGCTGGGCTCTTCTCCCTGGTAGCCAGTGACAGGAGGAAATGGCCTCAAGGTGCAGCAGGAAAGATTTAGGTTGGATATTAGGGGGAATTTCTTTACTGAAAAGTTTTGTTTAGCACTGGCAGAGGCTGCTCACGGAGGTGTTTGAGGGGTTCGAAAGATGAGTAGATCGTGTACTTGAGGACATGGTCTGCTAGCAGACTTGGCAGGGCTGGGTCGATGGTTGGACTCAATGGTCTTTTCCACCCAAAATAATTTCTGTAATTTTGTGATTCTGTAGCCTTGTTCTGTATTACTGACATTAGTCGAAAGCTACATGTGGAAAGCACGTGGAGCTCAGGCAAACATTTCCAGCTGCTGTGTTCTGCAAACAGAGGATACAGCTCAAGCATATAATCTCACTGATATTCTTCTAGTACGGTTAAATAAGATGAGAAGGGGAGGTCTGGTCAAGATGCAAAGATACAGAGGAAAACACTCCTCCTATCGATTTGTGTAATCCCAACACCTGTTCATAGGCTCAGGGTTCTCGCAAATCTATGTCTCGTCCCCGAGTACCGCATTTTGCATTTTGATTTCTGAATGAGACAAATGGTGTTTAAAGACAGCGGATGTCCCTGAGGGCTGCAGTGCTCCAAGTTTTAGGAGCATCTGTTATCTTAGTGAAGAGTGGTTCAAGTTGTGTCCACTCCATTTATTGAGGATTTGTCAGCATCACACACACCAACAAGGAGGAGTTAAGTTTTTGTGTCAAAATTGCCCTCTTTGGTCAATGTGCTCCGTCCTGTGAAAGATCTGCCCCATAATCACAGCCCACAGCACAGTTAAACTCACATTTAACTTCCTGCCTACAGGAACCAAGCCACCCAAGAGCCATCCAATTCCCTCCCTTCTCTTCTCTACGCTGATATGGCACTTGAGTTAAACGTATCCACCAGCAGTACGAAGCCTCTGAGAAGGTAACACTCGAGACCCATCAAGGATCCGATGAACAGCCAATTTATCTTCCTGCAAGGACTCCAGAGCGCTCTCCTCCACACTCACACAACCGTTCTCAGTGTCTCAGGGTGAGGCTCCAGGGGTGGGCTGGATATTTTAAGCACCGAAGGCCATTTCTTCCTCATGATCTGTTTTCAGTGTAAAAGCAGGACTCTAGGAGTACCGATGTGCTGTCTGAAGTAATCCTGCAGAGGTCATCTGTTGTATGGTCCAGAACAACCCAGATAACCTCCAGAGCATGCCGGGAGGTTTTAAGCATGTTGTTTAGGTCCTAAATTGCTGGAGATGGACCACATTGTAAGTGATGCTTCAGTAAGCAAGAGATGCTCCACAGTGGTAAGAGTTGGCCAGATGCTTTCCTGCCTCAGTAGAATTCGCTCTGTGCAAAGCACATCAAGTACTGAGATGCTGGTCAGCAGCACCACATCTGTCTGGCAGACACAGCTTTGGACTGAACCAGTGAAACAGGGTCTAAACACCCAGGCAGTTCTGCTGTTTATTGAACATCCAACCCTGTCACTGACCTCACCGAGGGAACCAGCTGCAGGAAAACCATAAAGCACAAACCCACCAATGCTGCCTGCAAATACAACGGCTTCCATCCATACACGGCTTTGCAGGAGCCCAGATGCCTCCAAGATGCCCTGAGGAGGTTGCTGCTTGAGCTGAGCACAAGCCAGCAGCGGCCCAAGTGGACAAGAAGGCCAACAGCATCCTAGTCTGTATCAGAAACAGCATGGCCAGCAGGAGCAGGGAAGGGATTGTGTCCCTGTGCTCAGCGCTGGTGAGACCACACCTCAAGTCTTGGGTTCAGTTTTGGGCCCTTCACTCCAAGAAGGACATTGAGGGGCTGGAGCGTGTCCAGAGAAGGGAACGGAGCTGGGGAAGGGGCTGGTTATAAGGAACAGGGCAGGGTCAGATCAGACGTGAGGAAACATTTCTTCACAGAAAGCGTTTTGGGGCCCTGACTGCCGAGGAGGTGGTGAAGTCCCCATCCCTGGAGGGGTTTCACAGACGGGTGGATGAGGTGCTCAGGGATCTGGTTTCGTGGTGGACAAGGACAGTTGGACTCAATGATCAAAGGTCTTTTGCCACCAAGTGCTTCTATGATTTTATGATTCAATGACTTGAGGCCCTTTGTCCCTGTAAAACAGATCCCTCCACAGCCACCTTTGGGGCAGTCTCAGGAACCAAGTTTGGGGGATGGTACAGATTATATGATCATGGCTTGAGGGAATTATTTTATTTTTTAATTGAATTTTGTGTGCTTTGCGCAGATACTACAGTAGTGGGCCTTTTATCAATTGTTAACATGAATACTAATGAATACTAATGCTGATCATTTGTTTCGGGAAACAAATACAAAGATATTTGATGGAAAAAATCCCTCTCTGAATTTTAACACCAAAAATAATGAAATGCACCCCAGTGTGGTGGAGCCAGAAGACAAAACCCTGCAGTTACAACATGGTGACACAAGATGTGCGGTTCGAGGAGCCACCGCTAGCAGTAGATGTTCTGTTGACTTACAGAGCAAGGCCAGCCTCCAGGAAATTAATCCCTTGCAACCCACAAGGAGGAACTCCAACAACCTCATCTCAAAACTCAGTAAATGCTCCTCAGAAGCCACGTGAGGTCAAACCACCATGGAGAGCAGGCAGCGATGCTTCTCCTCCAGAGTCCGTCCTGCAGGGCTGAATCCAGCGCCCATTATTTATTGCGATGATTTACGAGGTGCCCATCTCTCCAGCAGCTGCGTGCTCTTTCTGAGGTTTGGAGATGGAGGTTTGGAGATGAAAGCCAATGCTATTTCCACTCACCCAGCCCAAGCGGGCAGGCACGCTCAGTAACCCTTTCCTAACCCTCAAGACAGGTATTCTGTGGGGAATAATTTAGCCGGCAGGAGATTCCAGAAACTGCAATTAATGAAAGAATTGGATGAAGCGTGTGTTATATCTTGTTCCAAACACAGCCACAGAAGTTTACACCGGGATGGGGGAGGCAAACGTTGAAGAGAGGGCCTGCTCTGGAGCATACCCAGGCTGCAGCACCTGCAAGTTTCACCCCCAGGATAAATAACTTAGATATCTCCGTCACTTGGGGCTGCTCAAGTTATTCATAGCAAATAAATTACCAGGTGTATTTAGTCTGTTGTTCCCCCTCTCCCATTCCTTTTCCTCCACGCTCATGAATCACTTGGAAATAGATTCTGATTTCTGCAAGTGTGTCTATTACTCATCATAGAAAGACGTGGCACGGCTCATGCAGAGACGTGCGGCCAATGCGCTGTCGGCAAATACTTGTTATTGGTCTGGTGTCTACGTCTGACTGGTGATTCAGGTCGTTTGCTGCTGCTTTGAACCTGAATTAGCGATGGGGGGTGTTCCCCCCTTCGTTTTTAGCGAGCAATACAAGGAAAGAGGGAGGACCACAGAGACATGCAGCACAATCCTGCTCCACCAGGCACAAATCCCCTGCTTCTCCTGGCTTCTTGAACAAAGACTGGCACCCCCATGGGGATGGTGGCCCTCACTGAGACCCACAGTCAGACCCAAGAGCATTATGGTGTCCACCTCTGCGTCAACACCCAAGCTTTCACATAGGTTAGCCAGCACGGCCTGTACATCTCCAAGAGTCAACACACCAAGGCAATACGTTCTCCACCTGCCACTGAAAGTCACGTGGGAAGATGGATGAACGGCATTTTGTTCCCTTTTGTTATCCCAGCTGCTGAGGAACCAAAGCAGCACAGTGGAGCAGCCCCTTCTCCATCCAAACCCTTTACCTCCGTGGGTAACTGCCACCCCAATGAACAAACAGCTTGAGGTGGCCCAATGGAGGGGTTCAAGGCCAGGTTGGATGGGGCTTGGAGCCCCTGATCCAGGGGGAGGTGTCCCGGCCCATGGCAGGGGTGGAACTGGATGGGATTTGAGGTCCCTTCCACCCCAAACCATTCCATGATTCTATGAGGTACCCTCCGAAATGAATGAAATCAGAGGAACTAAGTAATTTAGCCCCTTTCTTTGCTATTATTCCCACATTAACACCAGAGTCTTCCCTTGTGGGATTACAACACGTTTCCGCTGGAGCACCGAGATAAAGTAAAGACTGCAGATCTATTTTTGTGCCTACACTGCTTTTTTGGTGGCAGGTCCACCAAACTGACTCCAAACATGAAGATGAAAACAGGAAAAGAACGTTTTCCTTCTCATGTGGCTTCTTCCTGCCAGCTCCTGGCTTCAGCAGCATCCCAGCTCCTGGTTTCCCCCGAGGTTAGAGGTGTGCACACCCTCCCAGGGAAGGCAGCTTGGCAGTGACAAGCCTTCTGTCGATCCCCATCGCTGCCCTAACACGTGCAGTGAGTGGAGTATTTTCTACTCTTTGCGGATAAGGATTCTTTTCCAATTAATCAGTCCTAGTTATGTATTTAATTGCAGCCTGAAGACTCTCTCTCTGACTCACTTGATGCCTTTAATCGTTATCTGTTAGGTATGTGGCTGGGTGCCTGGGTCAGAGGGCTTTGCCCCTGGTCCTCAGCAGGATCTCAGGACCAACAGGTCCAGAAATAAAATGGAATGGGAATATGGTCTCTCGGCCGCAGCCCTGAGATCTCCAGGTCTGTCTGGCACTGGCCCAGGTTGCCCAGAGCAGTGGTGGCTGCCCCATCCCTGGAGGTTTGATCCCCTTGAGCTGGTTGGAGGGGACAAGTGGAGCCTGTTTGCAAGGAAAGGACATCTGGTCAGGCTTCTCCTGCCA
Organism: Phaenicophaeus curvirostris; assembly: GCF_032191515.1. NCBI lineage: Eukaryota > Metazoa > Chordata > Aves > Cuculiformes > Cuculidae > Phaenicophaeus > Phaenicophaeus curvirostris. Next base: position 26,736,593 of record NC_091401.1, on the reverse strand, counting down.
GATCAGCCCAGTGGATCCTACACAAAGGTTGTACTAACAACCTGGTCATAGCAAAGCTGGGCAAAGTGGCTTTCAATATGTTTGTCCTTCCTCCAAAATACATGGTTTACTTTTGTAGGCATGGATTAATCCTAAAATTGCAGTCTGATGTGTTTTGGTTTTCTTTTTTTCTGAAAACTTTCCTCAATTTTAATGCAAGAGGACAAAAACTGCTTGCAAAAATGCTGCTCATTTCCATTTTTCTGTTGCCGTTACACAACATTTGTGTTTTGAGCCCCAGCCCTGTGGGAGGTCTTTTTATTCTAGTGAAGAAAATGTCCAGGATGCAAATGAATTTTCTGTTTCCCTTGCAAACCAGGAATGTTTCTCCTGTGGAGATTTTCCATTAAAAAAAAAACCCCAAAACAGGTTTACCAATACTCCACATTTTGGACTCTACAAGAAATCAAGCCTCAAGAAAAGTAGGAAAGGAAAAGAAAAAAGTAATGCTACAAACTCTAATCAGAATGAAACGCAGGTGACATAGCGGGGAGAGGAGGATTTTTCTGCTTTAAGCTACTGTTGAGGAAAAAAACACTTTAAAACACTGGAGTGCAACTTTTTAGCATCGTAGCTAAAAGATGCAGGAAAAAGCAGGCAGGAGCTCTTTGAAGGGGAGTGTTCATGCCCTGCTCTCCTGCTCTGGGAAGCAGAGTCAGAGCCAGTCAGGCGGTGGGAGGTATTTTAGCTGTGGGCTATGGGTGGGGAGGCGATGGGGGCAGCCGGGGCTCACCAGGGGCTGCGGAAGGGATGTGGCGATGCAGAAGGAGGCATCCAATTTGTTGATCAGAACACGCAAGGATTTAGTCATCACGGAGTGGGGCTGGCAGCAAAGGCGAACTTCATAAAACACTCCCAGTGACACCAGTGTCTGTGAAATGCGGTGAGTGGCGCGGGCAGGTCCTGGCTGCTCTGGAATAGCTCGGTGCCACTCAAGTGGAAGGACTGGCCTGGAGCCTACTTCAGCCGGGGCTGTAGCTGCCGATCCACACCTCCTGGGATGGGGAAACAGCAAAGCAACACCAGAACTCAGAGGGGAGCATCAACGTGCCAAGCTACGGGGAGGTGCCAGAAACATTTTAGGACACACTGATGGATAATCAGAGTGTAAAAACCTGTAAGAATCTGTTAGAGCGAGTCCAGTGGAGGCCCCAGAGATGATCCGAGGGCTGGGGCACCTCCTGTAAATGAGGACAAGCTCAAGGAGTTGGGGTTGTTCAACCTGGAGAGGAGAAGGCTGCAGGGAGACCTTAGAGCAGCTTCCAGTACTGAAAGGGGCTCCAGGAAAGCTGGGGAGGAGCTCTGGATCAGGGAGGGCAGGGACAGGATGAGTGGAATGGATCTCATCTCAAAGAAGTGGGATTGAGATGAGATTTTGGGGAGAAATGTTTTGCTGTGAGGGTGAGGAGGCCCTGGAACAGGTTGCCCAGAGCAGGGGTGGCTGCCCCATCCCTGGAGGGGTTCAAGGCCAGGTTGGATGGGGCTTGGAGCAGCCTGGTCCAGTAGGAGGTGTCCCTGCCCATGGCAGGGGTGGGACTGGATGGGCTTTGAGGTCTCTTCCAACCAAAACCATCCTGTGATTCTATGGAAAATAGAGGGATACGTGCAAGGTCAGGACTCCACTGTAGAAGAGCCCAAAGCGAGGGTGGGTCTGTGCTGGTGCAGATGGCAGGGATGGATTTACCCTCTTTCAGGAGGCACCAAAACCCGTGTCCCAGGGTTGGGGTTTGACCACTGCTGAGCTCCCGCACTGGTGGCAAGTGGCAGAGCTGAAAGGTGGGCTCTGCTGTTGGGTGTCCTTCCCGAATCATCAACACGCACCCGAAACTGGGAGAGCAGCCGTGCCTTTTTGGGGGGAGGGAGGGAGCCTGGGAAGCTCTGCTGAGGATTTGACTGTTCAGCTGATTCTATGGTCAATGGAAGCCCTGCTTTGAAATCTCCCCTGCAAGTTTTCAGCAGTGGAGGAGGAGAGGCGTGAGCCCCTGCTCCCTCTGCTTACATGTGAGCAGTGCTAATTCCGCGCCTGCCTGCCCGCCGTGACGAGGAGGGGCTGCGCTCTGGCTGGGCATCTTTTCTTTGAAGTGGAGCAAAATCCTAAAGCTTTCATTCGGAGAGTGCAAATCACTGCTAAAAGCTCTCCCCTCTCTGACCCCCATCTAGGAAACTCTAATCCAGCCTCCCTGGCTTCACCAGTTTCCTTTTTTTTTTTGGTGGGTATTTTTTTTTGCTGACAGTGACCTTGGCCTTCAAGTGTGGCCGACCCCGGCTGGAAACAAAACAGCCCCCTTCAACCAAGAGGTTTATGCTGATTTTTTTTTCCTTCCACACTAAGTTTCCCCTGTTCCTGCACGATGGATGCTGCTCTCCAAAGCCCCTGGTGCTCGCAGCCTGTTTTGCATTAGCTAGGACAGGATTCTCCAAAGTGTTACTGGGGTCAACATCATTTTGATGCTCAATATGAGGATGGTGATAATCAGTGAGCTCGTTAGCCCCAGTTAATCAAAGGGAGTTGGTCACTCACCTTGTCACCCAGCTCTGAATCAAGCCAAACTGGGAGTGCACAGAGAGCAGGGGCCACGTCTTCTGCTCACTGCAAGATCACGACAACAGCAGCTCTCGCTCTCGGCGTGGTGGGCACGGGATGGGTCTGTGGCCACCAGGACAAGGTGACAGTTTTCAACAGTACCCAACAAAGTGAACCAAAATACTGGAGGGGTCAGAGGGGGCGAACATTTTCCTTGGACGTGGGAATTCCTGAATTTTCCATGAATGCTGGGCTTTGGGCTTTCTGCCAGGGCAGGTGAAGCTGCCAGATCGCGGCTTTCCTGGTGTTAATCTGGCAAACCAAGCGGTTAGCTCGGAGTTGCCTTGGGGCTTGAGAGAGTCCAGGACGCATCGCTGCTCTCTTCGCTGCTCTGGCCTCTCTTGCCCTGTGCTGGGGATGAGCATGTTATCTGCACAAGGCTCGTCTGGAGCCACAGCCCCTTCGAGACGGAGCTGGAGCACACAGCGATGCTGGCAGGGCTGGGATACACAGCCAGGATAGCTGGAATTGTTCCCTGATGGTTGGACAGCTTGGGTTTTCCTAGGATAAAGCACTGGTCTGGGACTCTTCTCCTGCCCCACAGGATGATATCGAAAGGTGATGTGTTTCCTGCTTGTGTCTGCAGGGTGACCTTGAAAATCCTGCCTCCATTTAAAGCGTGATGCACTTTAAAGGCAGGGGAGATTCGAACAGCCCTGCTGCTCCCTCTCTGCTCACCCAAAAGACTCAAACTTCAGCTTGCTGGTGGAGACCCCCGTGCAGTGCCCAGTGACCTGTAGTGTCTGCCTGCAACCAAAGGACAGACTAAGGCTGTGCACTAAGGCTGCATTTAGCAAGGATTTCCCATGTGCTGTGAAGCAACCTTAAAGATCATCTAGTCCCACCCCTGCCATGGGCAGGGACACCTCCCACTGGATCAGGGGCTCCAAGCCCCATCCAGCCTGGCCTTGAACCCCTCCAGGGATGGGGCAGCCACCCCTGCTCTGGGCAGCCTGGGCCAGGGCCTCCCCACCCTGACAGCAAAACATTTCTCCCTAAGATCTCATCTCAACCTCCCCTCCTTCAGCTGAAAACCATTCCTCTGCCTTTGAGCATCAGGAGATGATAGACAGGGGCATGGCTGCCCCACAGCAAAGGACAAGGTGTTGCTCCTCTGCCCCAGCGAGGTGTCCTCTGTGGAGAGAGGGCAGGACCCTGTGATGCCCGTGCTGGGCTGGTGCCCTGTGCTGTCAGTCAGCCCTGCGAGAGCTGGCTTAGAAAAAGTAGAACTTCCCTTATATCAAAAGGAGTCCTCTTCTTATTTATTTTGAGCTGGTTGACACAGCTGATCTCCTGCTGCACTTAAGGCTGTTTTCCTTGTCGTTTTTAGAGTCTCTTTAATACTTTGTATTGTTCATGTTTTATTTTATCTTCTTATTTATTTTCCTCTAACGTCGACCTTCTTTCATCTCCCTTAGACTTTCCCCCGCTGGCCCCCACTCCTGACCAAGTCTCCCTTTAGCTTCTTATTTTTCCCTTTAAGTTTCCTTTCGCTTATTTGATATTGAACCAAATCAGAGGAGGGCTTCGTGCTTGCCTGACGGGTGCACCACAAGTCTGCTAGGACAGCTTGGCCCCACGCCTGGGGGACTTTGCTCTCTCTTATCCAGAGAGCATCACTCCCTTCCCTGGGGACCATCACTTCATCCCTTGGAGACCATTACTCAACCTCCTGGGGAGCATCATCTGTCCATCCCGGGACCATCACTCCCTGCCCTGGGGACCATCGTTCCTTCACCCGAGGGATCATCACTCCCTTCTCCTTGGGACCATCACTTTCTGCCCTGGGGACCATCACTTTCTGCCCTGGGGACCTTTACTGCCTTCCTCTGAGGACCATCACTCTTTTCCTCTGAGGAGTATTGATCCTTCCCCTGGGGACCATCACTTCCTCCCCTGGGGACCATCACTCCTTTCCCTGATTAGCATCACTCCTTTCCTCTGAGGATCATCCCTCCTTCCTCTGGGGAGCATCACTCCTTTCCCTGAGGAGCATCCCTCCCTCCTCTGGGGAGCATCTCTCTCTCCCCCAGGGACCATCACTCCTTCCTCTGAGGATCATCCCTCCTTCCTCTGGGGAGCATCACTGTCTCCCCCAGGGACCATCACTCCTTCCTCTGAGGAGCATCACTCCTTTCCCTGAGGAGCATCCCTCCCTCCTCTGGGGAGCATCTCTCTCTCCCCCAGGGACCGTCTCCCCTCTCCCCGAGGATCCCCCTCTCCCCGGGTCCCCCCTCTCCGGGACGGCAGCCTCTCTCCCTCTGCCCAGGAGAGGGCACTGGCGCCGCAGCCCACAGCCTCTTTATTGCCGTCTCCAGCTATTTAACTTCATTTTTTTTTTGCTGTTCAGGCTCCGATTTGCGCCTCCCTCCGCCTATGAGCGTCCCCCTTGCACCCTCCTTTTTTTTTTTTTTTTTTTTTTTTTTTGTAAAATATATTTTTCCCCAATTTCTCCTTAAATCTCCCTGTGCCTAACCTCTTTCCTTCAGGTCCCCTCCTCACGCCTAATCCCACCCTAGAGCTCCAGGTGCTCAGAACGGTGCTGGACACCTGGAAGTGCTGGCGCACTGGGAAAGGTGACAGGGAGTGTTTGTGGGGTACTGCTCCTCGTCCCAGCTTCTCCACTCCCAACATGCTGGAGCCATGAGGAGAATCCTACCCAGGCCCAGTGACAGCAGGAATATCGTCCTCCTGCTCCGGTTCCACCAGAACCCTCGAGATGCAGTGGGACAGAGGTGGATGGGGCCTGTCACCTCCCCATCCTCTCTCCTCTTCCCTGCTCACCTCCTGAAGGAGAAATGGTCTCAGCCCACGCCCTCAAGGAGCTCTGGTTGTTCTATTACACCTCCTGATTCCTCGGGAGCAGCTGTGCCACGGGCTCCCCGCTGCCCTCACCCCTGGGCACCCAGCGGCCTTCCCCTCCCATCCCAGGATGGCTCCTTCCCAGCGCCCGCGGGCCCGGAGCAGGCCTGGAGCGCGGCTGCTCGCTGAGACACCGCACGGAGCCTAAAAATAGCAGCCTTTCGTCTGCTCTGCGTCAGCCGAGCTAAATTATCGAGTGTTGTTGTGCTCCAGGAAGAGACACCCTTGCTTGTTTGTTTACTCCTGCGTTCGGATGCTCCTTGGTGCTGAGCCCTCTGCAATTCCCACACCCAGGCAAGAGGGGGATGGATCTTCTTGACAACCTCTGCAGCACCTGGACTGAGCCGTGCAGGGGAACTGGCCACGCACACGGCGTTTCATGGACCCGATGCCAAGATATGGTTTAGAAGTATTTTCATTTTGGCTCTTCAGAGGAGATTAAGGACAGCCAAGTCAGGCGGGTTGTCTGGAAGATGAACTTCCATTAGCTCCAATTGACCCTCTTTCAACCTCGTTCACTTTTAATTGTCCTGCAAGTCACTCAGACCGGTACAAACTCTGCACTATTTCAACTGCATCGAGGAGCCTGCAAGCAGCGGGGGGCGTCAAAACTATCTAAACATCCTGGCCCCGTGGGCTTCTAGAACTGCTAAGAGGCACCACTTTTTACCTGCAGAAATGCCCTTGAAAACTCATCCCAGGGGGCTTCTGACTCCGTTCCCCCTCATCACCGCTGTGTTTTGGGGATGTCCCTCATTTCAAGGAGGGGAAAAGGCGTTGCTCATGCTCAAGGAGCCACAGATTAGAGCTTGTGAGGAGGGCTGTCTGTGCTGGTACCTGGACACTGGAGGTGACACGCTTTTCAGTTGGGTTCAGTGTTTGGATCTTCCCAAGCCAACAGGTGATGTTTTGATGGCATTCAGGTCAAGACTGCTCTGTGTTTCCTTGCTGTGTGCCACAGCATCTCCTCCACACCCAGCCCCTCGTATTGCTCCTGCTGGGCTCCCCAGGAACTGCTGGGAGGACACACTCACCAGGCTCTGGTGGGGCTGGACGTTCGGGTTTGAGCACTGGGAAGCCTCCAGCTCCTTCTCCGTGGTACAGGCTCGATCTTCCACCCAAGACAAATTGATGGCACGGAGTCTTATCTAGAAACAGCCAAAAGCCATGTGCATCCCCTCTGCAAGGGCATCACTGGTGTTTCTGCCAGGTTGCCGTATCTTCTCCCCCTGGTGCCAAAGCCACGACTGGTCCCATCGCTGGGAGCACTTGGGAATGGATGGGGGAATTTTCCAGGTCCTTTCTCCTCCCTCCCGTCTGTGGTGTTGGAAAGAGGAGCAGAGGCTCTCATGTGTGCACATGAAGTCCCCGCACTGCCTTCAGGACTGAGGGCAGGAAGCCAAAATCAAATCTTCCTTTTTTCCTTCCCCCTCTCTCCTTTTTTTTTTTCCCAGAGTGTATCACTGGCTATTGTCCTTATCAAACAAAGCCCTTTCATCAGAGGTTCTTTAACACACTTTATTTCTCTTTTATTTTGCTTTGAAATAAGCCGGGCAACAATTAATTTCAGAGAGAGAGAGAGAGAAAGAGAATTCAACAAGGATCTATTACTACTCTCTGCTTCTATTGCTGTAATGAAAATCTATTTCCTTTCCCTTTTGTGTCCCATATAATTTAATGCCCATTTTATTAATGGTCTGAAATAATTACGGAACCTTTTGTGATTCTCAAGTATGTTTCATTTAATTGTGCAATAAACGCCTAATCTCTTCCTCCATCTGAAGCTATTATGGCATTAAAATTAACAATTATGCAGCAATGCGCCCGGGTCCATAGAAATCACTCCAGATAACTAGACATATATAAATCATTCATGAGAACAATTTCTAAAAAGAGACGAAGGGAGAGAAGAAAAAAAAAATTGTGTTGAGAATGACATTGGGAAGCCAAGGGCCTGGGCTCTAAGAAGATAGCAACACCTTAAAAATTCTTTTTTTCTTCTTTTTTTCTCTTTCTCCTTTTTTGTTATTATTATTTTACTAATTGTGTTCGGTGGCACAGCCCCCCTCACCCCCCCTCACATTAGCCTGACAGATATTTTCAGAATTAATTAACTGTTAGCTCAGAGGATAAATTGTTCATTATCAATTTCCCCCCCCCTTCCCTTCTTTCTTTCTTTTCTTTTATAGTTTTTCTCCTTTTTTCTCTCTCTTTCAGGCCAGCAATTACACTCTCCGCCTTTCAGTGGCAGGTCCTGTTCTGTAGGAGGTAATCCAAATGGGGAAAGTGCTTTTTCTTTCAACCCTATTCACTTCTTCTCTTCTTCCTTTTGTGGGATTTAATAACCACAGCTGATAGGCGCGCTGTGGACAGAGAGGTTAAGTTTGTTGTCTCAGCACTTTGCCGACAGAGGAAGGCTCAGGCATCCTACTGCCTCAGCCAACTCCGCTCACCGCTCCTCACCCCTCGCTGCTATTTAATTGTGATTCATTTAATTGTGAGTTCAGCCCTGGGACGGCCCAAGAATCCTGGTCTGCACAGGGGATGATCTTGGCTGCCCGAGGAATGAGGTCTGGAGTGTCTCTGGCAGGCAGAGCGTGGGGAGAGATCCTTGGCATGTCCATCTCAAGCAGAATTTCCATGCATAGACAGCAGGTCACAGAAAGGGGGAAGATCACAGAATCACAGAATTATTAAGGGTAGAAGAGACCAACCAAGTCCACTCCTGGCTGCCACCCCACATGGGCTGCACCCCATCACAGTGATTTTCAGATCATTGCCAGAGCAATGTTAGTATCAGGTCCTGGTACCATAGCACCCTCCAGCAATCCTACCTGAAAAGTCAAATCCAGGTTGTTGATCTTGTCCTGCTAATGGAGGCATCACATTTACATTTCCAAGGATCAGAGAGGAGCAAGTTGTACACCTCAATATTTATTTTTTGTAGATGATTCACTTAGGAATTTATGTTATTAGAAGTGGAGCAGGGAGTTCAGAGACTACCTTCATCCCTTGTGCTGGCATCCTCCTCCAGGTCTGACAAGACTATTGCTGCTAGTTTGTTTATCTGCCACTTTCACATGTTTTTCGTATCACCTGTCTTTGTTTCATTCTCCTCCATGACCTAGACTTACTGAAGACATAACAGCCAAAAGCTTCTTTCTCCTCAGCAAAGACTATAAACCACCCGCCCGCCGCTGTTTTGTCAAGTGGTTCCAGAAGAAGGTCAGATCATCACCCCAGTGTTAGAGAGGCATCTTAAATCACAAGAGTAAAACCATGTGAGTACCTTCTGGAGAAGAAGAGATGAACAGCTCAGCCAGATTTAGGAGTTCAGTACACCCATGGGGGTGGTACGTGGTTATCCATCCAGCACCCATCTGCTGTCCCACTGGAAGGTGATGTGGTATGTCAAGTGCTGGGCTGACTAGTGGTGAATGGGAAAGCTCTGGCTCATAAAACTGTGTGAGGAGAAGCGTTGAGCTGTGAAGGTTGTGAAAGATCTCCAAGAGCCAGCAGTATTACAGCTATTCCATTTTGTCTCCTTGTACTTTCTGTTGTAGAAATGCAGTCAGCAGGGGTCTCTAAAGTGTTTGGTGATGCCCTGTGCCTCAGGAAATACCGATCTTCTACGTGACTTCAGTATGGCACATATATGGTTAAAGCTGATATCCAGATACAAATCTGACCAAAGACTTCAATTAATAGCTTTGAATAATAGTAGCATATTAGAAATGAGAGATACCATTTAGAAGAAAATATGTAATCAGCAGAGATCAAGAGAGAACCAGACTCTATCAAGCACTACAATGAGCATGGTTCAAAAGATGATTCATAAAATTAAAATCCCAAGTTCACCCAGTGACCTGCCTCATCTCAGATCAATGGGGAGAGTCACACGTCATCTTTGATAGCCTTTCTGTGTGAAAGATTCCTTTTCTGATCAGGTCAAAAAGCCCAACTTTACCCAGAGTTGATGACTGGGGACCTATCAGGCAGCGTTATGAATTCACCGTCCAGAAACCATCTTTTGCTGTACAAAAAATAAGGCTGGAGGGCAAAACTCTTTTGTATCATGGACTTGAGCAATGGAGTTCCAAAAGTCAGTCCATGATCCGCTTGCTCTGTTGCTGGCTTGTCGTGCTAGGGTGCATCCCAGCTGATTGACCATCTCAACAGGCTACATATTACAGACCAGGATATTCTGCATCTCTGGTTCTCACCCAAGGGTTCGACTGAGCTGTCTAAGCAGCATGATGAGCAGAGTTTCTGCAGAGAAGTCCATTGGCTTTAAGACATCGGTGCAAGGAGGCAGGTAGGACGATGGGCAGAGCTGGCGAGGATCAAGTAGCGTTTGATCAGCTGGCACTGCCCTCCCTGTGCCAAGGCAGTTCCCCAGCTTATGCCTTATTCTCCAGTGCTACCATTGTGCATGTGTTCATGTAAGTGCAGGAGAGAGAGATTAAAATGTGTCCTTCCAATTAAGACATTATTTCCACTTCATTTAGATTTTCCTGTTCTTAATGCACTTCATCGTTTCAGTTCATTTTATCCAAGTGTTTTAAAAAGCCCTCCTCTTCTATTTCCCCAGTGAGGATGATTAAGACAGAACAGGAATGATCTGCATGTTTCCAAACTTTGCTGCCTGTCTGGAATTAAATCACAGCTGCAACGAGGAGAAGAAAGAGGGGAGTGGAGAGCTGTGTGCTCACAGCCAGGCAAAGAGATCCAAACGCCACAGGCAGTAACTTCAGCTAATGGCCCACGCTGGGCCTTCAGCAGGGGACTGAAGTCCAAACTACCTGGGAGTGGGGCTGGCAGTCTGTGCTGTGTCCTCATCTCAAACGCTGTTTATTGCCCATGTTAACTTTTGCAGCTTGCCATGGAGATGCTGCCGGTGGCATAGACATCAAATCCCTGTCCGTGCTGGCTATACCGGTGAAGAGCATCACCCAGCCCTGTGGCAGGAACAGGATTCCCTGTCTGCTCTCTAGTTGCCTTTAGAAAAAACACCCCATGATTCTGCCCCTTGCATAGTTTTATCCAAACTTAGGACAGTGCAGGAAGGATGAGCAGAAGGGAATCATTGTCACTGGTGGAGGGGACACGTTTCTCCTTCAAATATGATGGTGGTATCTGATGAGACATTGTGTGATTCATGTTTGGAATGTAGAATAGAAGAGGGAACCACCGAGGCTCCAAGGCCACCTCTGGCAATGATGTCCAAGAAGCAAGCACTTGAGCTCAGAAATGGGGAATGAAGATGCTCAGTCATCATGCTCCTGGATGGTAGCTCCCAGCCTGGATTTGCACTAGTGACAGGGGAGGAACATCAGTTTAGCTTAAAATCAACTACTTCCCACAACTCGTCCCCTGGTATTGAATGGAGATAAAGCATTACAGCATGATGGTCACAAAGCAGAGCTCCTACCTGCCTGCTAAAATCATCTTGGCTCTTCATGCAGCCTTTCTACGTGAAAATCCAAAGCCACAGGAGCTGCATTTCCTTGCTGCTTTAAATAATGCTATTGGAATTGGAAAAATGTGTGTTGTAGCAGTGTGGTGCATTGACGTTGCTCAATGTTGTGATGGTCAAGAATACCCAATTTTCCTATCAGACAGGCCATCCTACTGAGATGGGTGGAAAAGAAGACCCCCTGCTCCTCAGCATCTCCTGTTGTGCAGATGCACTGGAGGCAGTGAGTGAGAACATTGCGTTACCAAAGCCCATTTCATTTAAATGATTGTTTTCCTATCACTGACTGGTATTTATTTACTTCATAGAGCGTGGCTGAGGTCGCAATGAAAAATGACCCAACCTCAGCACAGAGACTGCCCCATACTTAAGACGATTAAGATAAAGTCCCACATAAGTGGCCCTAATAAAAGGAATTTATCACAAGACATGGAGAGGAAGGTATCTTTATTCACGAGGTGAATAGCACTAAGGGTTGTCATTGCCGATTTTCGGTTTGGGAAATTATCATTCATTCTCCAAATTACTGACTGCACAAAAATTACTAAATGGTGCGTTATCACTCCCTCTCAGCACGAGAATGTCTTTGTTGTACGTTTGATTACAAATGGCTTGCCCCATGATTATCATCAATAAATCACAAGTAAGCATAGCACATGCCATGAGGAGGCTTGGCTGAGAGGTTCCTGGAGCTGGTGTGAAAGGAAAGACAAAAGCACCCTCCGGCGTGGAGCTGTGGTCTCTCAGTTTGGTAATAACTCACCTCGTTGTCTTGTTTATGCACAAGGACAGCCGTGGACTCGCATGGTCACTGTGAGAATTCATAGACATTGAAAATGCATTTCCTTACCTCTTCATAAATCCATGCAAGGCAGAGATACCTGGGTGTCTTTTTTTTTTCACCCCCTTCTGCATCCTGCCAGGAGGATTGTAGGCACAGCAGGTACTGAGTGGCAGCCCAGGATAACGAATGAGGAGAATATAAGTGATACTTCTGCAGCTCTGCAGCAGGTTTGCTAAACACGATGTCCCCGTAACTCAAAGGTATGAGACAAGCCAGGACGTTTTTTGAGGTCAGAACCATCTGTAAGGAGCCTTTGGGCTTTTCCTCCTCCCAAGATGTCTCGGCAATCCCCATCTGAATTTAGGACACGTCTGTTGGTTTCTTCTGAAGACAATGTGAGACTTTGTTATGGAAAGGCGTCCCTGCATCCACAGACTTTTAATGAAAGGAGGAAGAGGCAATAGTCTGCAAGATGGAAGGGTTTCACCTGCACCCTGGTATCCAAATATGCTTTAGGTGAGTGAACAAGGAAACATCACAACTCAAAGTAGAAAAGCTGTTTATGTTTCTCCTGTTGAGTCCACAGAAGGATCTTAGTCAGCTTAGGGATACCCTGCAAAGACTAGATTGCTTTTATTGAAGGAGAAAACCACGCATATTTTTACTGATAAAATAATGAGATCTTTTAGTGCATCCTGAAATAAATTTGGAGTACCCAAAGACAGCAGATGGAACTTCAGACTGGTCCCAGCAGAGGCAAAATATGAGGCCATTATATTGGTCCTTGTTGCTCCTCCCATAGTGCAAAATCCTATATCTTTATCTGTTGGTAAAAAAAAACAAAATAAACAAGCAAAGTCCTTGGTGGGTATGCTCACCTCCTGTGTCAGGAGAGATTCTTGACCTTGGAGGGGGTGATTCAAGCCCAAACCTTGAAGCTGACCTATAACAAAGCTCATCCTTGCTCCACACTTGAGTGACTCATCTATAAAGCTGTCTCCTACAGCTGTTGTGAGGAGGAAAATCCAGAGAAGTAGGCAGAAGCTTTTCCAGGAAGGCCGTGTTAGGAAGCAGGAAGGAATACACAAGGAGCCAAGGTGATCCCAGAACCGTGAGGGATGTGCTGTGTGTCTGGTTTGGTGAGGGCAGATGTTCAGTCTGGTGAATGGACAGCGCTTGCTGTTCGACGAAACAAAACCTCTTTCAACTGTGAAATCTCTGAAGGATCCCCCAGCAGGGTGATGCTGGTTTTTCTCCTCTCGTCAGCTGCGTCTTGCTTCCTCTCCTTTGGTTCATAAGAAAAAGAAGGGGCTGTTCTTAAAACCTCTCAGCGCACAGAGCCCGACTCCTGGGTGCGGTGAGGGCCAGGGGAAGGAGCAAGCGTGCTCCCTGCAGTATGAAAGGGACGGAGCGCAGAGATTAAGATCTCTATCGGAGCTTGTGGCTGCAGCGATTACAGTGTATTAAGGCTCTGTCAGTGTTGACAAACACTGCCCCAATTAGGAATTAGCTTGACATGGCATCTGATAGCACTGCTTGCCGCTGACCTGCTAAATGCGCTGCCCTTCCCTCCCCCCGACTCATTTAACAGGGCAGCGGGCAGAAAACAAAACCAGAGACCTCTTTCCACCATCCCTTCTCCCCCTCTCACCCCTTAATTGATGCATCTCTGTTGACAACCCTGGGCCTGATACATGAATATTAATGGGAGTTATTGTGCTTCAGAAACGCCTGCCCTGCCGTGTCCAGTCCGGCATTGCCTGGTGCCACTGGTGATGTTCCAGCTGCTCGTGTTTTCCTTCAGCATCATTGGAGTCATGTTCATCAGATAGCAAATGCCGTATTTTTGTTTCTTGAAGGCAGGGTCCATCTAATGTAAGGGTTACCCAGACATCCAAGACCTTCCAAACCCACCGTCACCTTCTTGGTGCCCAGCATCACAGGATATAAATCCATTGGTCATCAATCCAGTTGCAACCGGTACAAGTGGTACAAGGGGAGAAGTTATTGTTACATCCAAACGTCTCAAGGGAAGATGCAGAAAGACTAAACATACCAACAGTCATGGTGAATTCGGGGCAGAGAAAGATGGTGAACTGAGTATTGGACACTGTTAAGGTGATTCTCCACCACACACACCCCCACAACTCTGCTGTGGTGAGACCTCACCTGGAGCCCTGAATCCAGTTCTGGAGACCTCAGCACAGGAAGGACATAGAACCACAGAACCATGAACAGATTGGCTTGGAGCAAGAGCTTTGGTGACCAAGTAAGGCTGGATCAAGTTGGTTTAGTTGTTTTCAGTTGATTCCAAAGCTAAGTCTTGCTTTAAGCCAGAGCGTTGTCCAAACCAGGGCCTGTCCTGACATCCCGTCTGGTTGGACAATGGGTTTGCGCTGATGCTCATCCCCTTGCTGATGGTCAACAGCCACAAACCAGGCTTCCCGCCCACACCTCCCTCCCTTTCTTAGCATAGCAGGAGGGTTTTACACACATTTATTGCTCCGGCTCCCGCATTTCCATCAGGGCGAGGAGGACCGGGGCGGGTGCGCTGTTTTGGTTCACCTTTCTGCAGCAGTGGAAATTGATAAGGTTCATATGCATACAAAAGACTGAATGGAGAAGCAGGAGGGTGAACGGGGTCGTACACCCAGATGGATTTTTTAATTCCGGGGGAAAATAACACCACGCTCTCAAGTGATAACTGAGCCTTTCTTCCCAACTCGGACCAAAATACGATTTTTCATCTGCGCATTGGAGGAGAGGAAAATTATACAGAATTTCATTCTGCAGAATAATAAAGCTTCATGCTGAATAAAGCTCCCATAAGCCAGTGTAATTACTGAAGGGCAGGAAATACACTTTCAGTTTATATCTAATCACAATGCCATATTGTGTGCTCTGAAAAGGACTTCTGGAGGCCGGAGCGTTGCTGGAATGTGAGCAGGCCCTGAAGACTTTCTTCTTGGCAGGACTTTTTTGGCTGTGAGAAAAGAGAACCGACTAGCTGAAGGCAATTAATAGGGCACAGAAACACTGCTTGAGGGGAGTCCAGAAGGTCTTCGTTTTGTGCTACAGTCTCAACCCTCGTAGCTCTGACCTCCATATGGAACCTCAGTGCTGTGGTCCAGGGAACCCCCAGCAGGCCCAAAGGAGAATGCAGGTGGCTAGGGTCTGGATGCTACTGCTCCATCCCAGCTGAACACAGACCATGGACCACAGCTTGTACATGCAACTAATACGACTGGGATGAAAAAAAAACTCCTGGAGAACGTCCAGGACACAGAGTTGGGGAAGGGTTTAGAGGGGAAGCCATGTGAGGAGCATCTGAAGTCATTGAATCTGTTCTGCCTGGGGAAGAGAAGACTGAGGGAGACCTCATCGGGGTCTACAGCTTCCTCACAGTGGAGGAGGAGGAGCAGGTGCTGAGCTCTTCTCTCTGGTGACCAATGTCAGGACCTAAGGGAATGGCAGGAAGATGGGTCGGGAGAGAGTTAAGTTGGACATTAGGAGAAAGTTCTTCCACCGAAGGGTGATGGAGTGCTGGAACAGCTTCCAGGGATGCAGTCATGTCACCAAGCCTGACAGCGTTCAAGAAGCATCTGGCCAGTGCCCTCAGCCCCACAGTGTGAGTGTTGGGGTGTCCTGTGCAGGGACAGGAGCTGGACCTGATGAGCCTTGTGGGTCCCTTCCAACTCATGACATTTTATTATATGATACGATTCTTTGATGATGTGAAACTGGTTAAAACAAGAGATCAATGTGAACATTATAAGAAATGCCTCATAAGGTTTTGAACAGGCTTGGGAGATACCAAAAGGGACGTGTTCATAGAGGGGAAAAGCAATGCAAAAGGGCAGCGAGGGGAAAGAGACAGTGTTTTATGTAGTGAGAACTCCTAAAGAGGATGACAAAATGCCCTTAGCACAGCTTGAAACATTGGTCTGGTGCCAGTAAATACAGAGCGTAAACCTGTTCTCAGTGTGCAGTTTATTCCAAGGCCCTTGCACTAAATCCCCTACAAAAGGCGGCTGCAGAGCATGTGAAGTGCTGCAGCGTGGAGGTCCCCACAGGCTGGGACACCCATCTGGGCTGTGGGGAAGGAGACGGGCAGGGACGCGTGTGTGGCAAAAGATTTTGCCACAGCCTGAAGAAAATCCTCCCCCATGCCCTCAGCTGAGGTTGTAACCTCACTGGAAGGTGGTAAAAAAGCGATGCAGCTATGAAAATGCCCTCAGAGGCAGAATTTGCAGCCCCACAGATCAGTTTGTTTGAACTAGAGGAACAGAGTGGAGAGGGGAAAGCTGACAGAGGGAAAGCTCCTCCTGCCTGAGGAGGCCAGTGCCTACCTCAACCATACAAGTTCTGGAAAACACGGACGGAAAGTTGTCTGTCTCCTGGCTGCAGAAGAAAACTCCGTGGCTGAGGAGGTGTCTCTGGTGTGGATGGGGGTTCTGGTACCCCCGCCTCACCTGGTCAGCCTGGTGTCCCTGTTTTAGAGGTTGTGGTGGACACTGTGCCTTCCCCCACAAGATTATTACATGTAGTTAGAGAGGACCACAGTGACTCAGGCTGCTGCCAAGGTGCTCAGCTGGGATGCTCCACACGGAGGTGCACCTCCCTCGCTGGAAACAGGCAGAGTGGGTTACACACCACAATTTCCCTGCTAAGATGCGATAAGTATATTTTCCATTTCCAAAATACACTGATCCATGCTATTTTCACTTGCTCTGGTGCCACCAGTGTCTTTTAGCCCCCCGGTTTGCCTCTATGTAAAAGCATTCCTATTTTTTCTCAGACAGCTCAACAAGCTGTTGGTCAGAGAGAGCAAGAGCTGTTAAGCTCTGGACTCGCTCCAACACATCCATGTCCTTCCTGCGCTGCAGAACTGAATGCAGGACTCCAGGTGAGGTGTCATGAGGACAAACACCTTAACAGCCCCCCGTAGTCACCTATTGTGATCCTGTCCTGTTAAGACCCTGCCTTAACATTATCTCTCTGATCCCCTGCCTGTTCTCCAGCTTCTTCATTCTGGGTTAGACAACCTCACCCCCCCAGGTGAAATCTTGCTTATTCCACATAGGACACCACTGTAGTGTCACTGGTCTGAACTGGGAATGCTTCTCCTGGAAGAGGCTGGGACCTTTGCTTTTCCATAGCACGACTCCTTGGTGGCTCATCGACGTCCTCTGGTTAACTAATGCACTCACATCTTTCTGCTCTCCTCTCGTTTCCAACTGATGAGCTCCCAGTTTAGAGCAGAATTTCTTGTTAATCCCCAAGTGCATGACCTTGCATTTAGTAGTCTTAAATTTCATCCCGTTTCCTTTACTCTCGTCTTCAAGATTATGCAGGTCTCCATGTATGGTATTGTGATCCTCCTTTACTTTGCTGACGGCTCCTAAATTTATGAGGACTAGAAAATTGAGAGGAAACTTAAAGCCAAGCCTGGATGCCAGTTCACCTTGGGTGGGAAGGGTGGATGGGGGTGAAATCCCCCAGCTGCACACGGGTGATGACGGGTACGTGGGTGCAGAGGACAGCAAGCAGCTGCCTGACCCCACAGTGCTGCACTTCATACAGAATCACCCAGTATGGGATCTGTCAGAGAGGAAAAGGCTTGTCCGCTCGGTCAGACTCATTTGCTCTCTTGTCAGCCAGGAGGTGGTCAGACTGGTTTATTTGGTAGTCAAACACTGGCAACTTGCATGGGGGCTGAGGTGGGAGGTTGGCAGACTGCTGAGATGCTGCCCAGTATCACTGAACCATCCAGTCAGGGGCTGGATGGGAGAAGGCTGCAGTGATTTCCCATCAGTGGCTCTGGAGTGCAAAGTAAGAGACTGTGCCAAAATGATGAATCCTCTGCTTGGAAGGTGACCATGCCGCATCCACTGCTGCCAGAAAGTGGCTGTGCAGCTACGCCAAGTTTCTTATGGAACAGGTCCCCTTACCTAAAAACGCATGGTTTGATATATAACGTGTTCTGACTTACAAACCCATCCATTATTGTTTGGATGCCCAAATTCACATCCAAATTTAAAAGAAGAGAGTGAGGGCTAGAGTCCAGGAAGGTGCCAGAGATCATAGAATATAGTAATAGAATGATTTGGGGTGGAAGGGAACCTAAAGCCCACCCAGTCCCACCCCTGCCATGGGCAGGGACACCTCCGACTGGATCAGGGGCTCCAAGCCCCATCCAGCCTGGCCTTGAACCCCTCCAGGGACGGGGCAGCCACCCCTGCTCTGGGCAACCTGGGCCAGGGCCTCCCCACCCTGATCGTGAAGAATTTCCTCCTAATGTCCAATCTAAGTCTTCCCCCTTCCAATTTAAAGCCATTCTCCCTCATCCTATCACCCCAGAGCCCCTCCCCAGCTTTCCCGGAGCCCCTTTCAGCACTGGAAGTGGCTCTAAGGTCTCCCCACAGCCTTCTCTTCTCCAGGCTGAACAACACCAACTCCCAACTTTACAGACTTGTTTATCTCTACCCCACCTCCTGCCCACTTGGCTGTTTAAAGCTTGGGTTTATTTTCTTCTCTGTGCATGCCCCAAAGACTTGTGTACCACCGCATCTGAAAGAAGGGCTGCTGAACAGAGAGGGGTCTTCTGCTTCATCTGCACACGCATCATATTTCTGGTTAAATGAGAGCTCTGTTGGGATGTTTCTTTCCAAACTCCTTGATGCTGTGAGACCTCCTAGTCCAAGGACTCGCTAGTCCTCCAGCTGCATCTCCTCAGAGACCCCATTTGCTCTGCAAAATCCCCTGTCTGCACAGAGTTCGCCTCTAACCTCTCTCCATTTCAGACAGGAGTGCAACTGTTTTGCACTAAGCAGCGAGCCGAGGGGATTCAGCCCTCCCAATCAGCACCACTAAAGCATGAAATGAGGACACAGAACAAGGGAGCAAGCAGGGGGGACCGCGTACTGCTTCTCCCACATCACCAAAAAAGAGAATTAAAAAAAAAAAAAAAAACTCAGGGAAGAAAGCAGAGCCTTTGCATTATTATGTGTTCCGTCCAGACCGCAAATGCTCTATTTTTATATACCTCTCCATCTCCCCCCAGCCCTGTCCCCTCCTCCTCCGCCCGCACAGGCAAAGTTCTTGAATCAGCAGATTCTGAGCTCGGGAGCGGTAAAGAGCTATTGAGGGACGGACTCTGATAGCATTACAACCATACATGGAGCCATTTTCTGTGGCGAATCGCTGAGTTCTACCTGGTTATCTCCTGCCTTGCACATCACTTCCGAATGACATGCTCTCAGTCTGGGCAAAAAATGAGAGTTTTTTTTTTAAGAGCTGGGATTTCAATAATATGTGACGAAAGGATGAGATTACTTTCTGAGGTGGGAGAAGGCGAGAGAGGGGGAGAGAGGGAGAGGAGATGAAGAGCAAGTTCTTGGCCCTTTATGGAGTTTCATAGCAGAGCTTCTTTCGTGATGGTAAAGGCAGCCTAGTTGTCTTTCTTTGGATGGCTCCTTCCTTTTTCCCACGTTGAAGAAGGATGGGAGAATATGCAATATAATGCTCTATGAGCGTGTTCTTCTCACCGCCGCACTGGCTAGCTCAGCTACTGGGTCCTTCTCGAGTGCCACCAGTCTTGGCCTCCAGTGCACCATCAAGGAGAATAGGACTTTTCCATGAGCATGCATAAAACTGGTGGTAGAGTGGAAATGACCCTGAGGTACAGATTTACGTCTTAAACCTTTGTTTCAGCACTCAGATGTTGTGTGAGGAGAAAAAAAACCAGAACTCCCACACCACAGAAAAGGCAAAGGCAGTTTGCATGATTCTATCAGGTCCCCAGATGCTCTTCATCTCCCTGGGGAAGCCACCTCAGACTCAGCAAAACCTGTGGCCTTACAGACTAACTGTGCACAGGGCATCTGCAGGGTAGGAGTCACAGCTTGGCTGGAGCCCGTGTGTTGTTTGGCACTTGAGAAGGATATTGGCTGCTCTGTGGTGACTATTTATGAAGGACACTCCTAGGAGGGAGACGAAGCTCCTGCCCAGCAGAGACTGGACGTGTTCACTTCCCTGACCAGGAGTTCTGGTGACCAAGGCAAAGCCTTCATGGTAACACCCATAGGCAGCAGCTTCCAATAGTGAGAAGGTCACCACGGATGCAGGAGTTTCACGCGGCTGCAGCAACATGGAGGGTATCAAGACTGGAGATAACAGCTTTAAGCTGTGTGGATAAACACAAGCACATTGCTTTCTGGGGCTGGAATTAGATGATCTTCAAGGTCCCTTCCAACCCAATTCACACTATGATTCCATGAGTCGCATTTTGATCTGATCTAGTGGGAGGTGTCTTTGCCCATGGCAGAGGGGTTGGAACTAGATGATCTCTAAGGTCCCTTCCAACCCAAACTGTTCTATGATAAAGCTGCTTACCCCTGGGACCCACCTGGACGTGTTTTTTGCTCTCCCACTCATCGACCAGCCCCAGGGAGACGCAGAGGCTGGGGCAGCGAGCAGCGCAGGGGAAGGCGACCGCCTCCTCTCCCCAGAGCCAGATGCAATCACCTGCCCGTCACAGCCAGCTGCGGGCTGTCTGTGTCAAGGAACAATCTGACAAAGTGCACCGGATGAAATTTTGCTGGCTTCTGTCTTTAGATAAGGGCGCTATCACTGACTCAACATATTTTATGTATAACACACCTGATGCAAAAAGCATTCAAGCATCGGGCTTGTTTAAATGTATTTGATGGTATCTTGAAAAACCAGTTAACACTTCTCGGCTTGATGCGGGATGCTCTGTGTGGCGAATCACTTCAAGAAAGGCCATCGCAGCTTGTCCCCCATGCTCAAAACTGCCTGCTAGCCAGGGCCAGGGGGGAGAGAGGAGGACAGTCTCCCTCGTAAGGTCATGGTGAAGTTGCTTTGTTCTCCAAGGAGGAAGAAGACCTCAGGAGGAGCAGGATGGACAGCCTGTCAGCAAAGACTCCTTCCACCTCCACAGCTCTGAGAGACTGGGGACATTGGGCTAATGTGCCAGGATTTGTCAGTCACCTCCAAATACATCTCAAAGTCCTATGGGAGCCTGAGACTGCTAAGGCTCTTTGCCAAAATCATCAGCACAGGTGTCATCCTGAAACTTATTTTCATAGAATCACAGACACCTGGAATGGTTTGGGTGGGAAGAGACCTCAAAGCCCATCCAGTCCCACCCCTTGCCATGGGCGTGGAACTGGCTGGGACTGAAGGTCCCTTCGCACGCAAAACATCCTGTGAGTCTAAGTTTCTATGATTTTCCTAAATTACAGATTATTATTCCATATGGGTATGAAGAGGCAGCACTTTCCTTGTGTTTGGGATTTGGGAGGAAAACTCCAACAATACCATATTTATTTTGCTTTTTTTCTGTTTAAACCCCGTCCTTTCCCGCAGGAGCCCCTGCTCTGCTGTTTGTTTGGGGTGCAGGAGGAGGAGGAGGAGTTGAGGAGGAAGAGTGTGCACCTGCCTGTGTGTGTAGGGTGGCTGGGGCTAGTGGTGAAGGATCCCTTTGTGAAGATCAGCAGCTCTCTGAGCTTTTATCCCAGGCAAAGATTACATTTAACTCCCAGAGGTCTTTGCTTCTTCAGATCCTTTTCAGACTGAGTCACTGCAGATAGTTTTGGGTGTCCTTTCATATTTTTTTTGACAGTATTAAATATATACCCCAGTGAGCTATAAATCAGTGGTTTATCAGAGAATAAATCGTATCTGTAATAAGGGACCACTTCTTTTTAATTGGACAGTGCATTAAATGAAACAGATATACTTCCTCAAAGAATACAAAAATGTGTCAGCTGGACTTCTTTAATGAATTTTAATTTCAAACCACCTTTTCTTTGAGAGAAAAGCTATTTCTCCCCATCTCTCCAGTAAAATCGCATTTTTACCAGAGGATTTGCTGAGTTTTATGGGTTGTTGTACTCGCACCACTTGATCCTTCATTCCTACACTAACATAGCAGTCTTTCCTCCAGTTTCAAACTGGTTCATGTTGAAATGAGTTTTTTAGCAAATGAATATTTGTTGGCATGTGTGAGGTGCCTCCATGTGCACGACTGTATGGATGGGCACGTGTGCAAGGGAAAAGGCTCATCCCTGGCCCCGATTATGGGACCCAGCCCAGCCTAAGCACCCCCTGGGGGGGTTGCTGACAACTTCAAGCCCCAGCAGCCTTTTCCCCCATGCACCAACTAAACAGAGCAAAGACATGGGTAAAACTCATCCTAGAAATGCTGAGACTAGACATTACGCAGCCATGGGAAGGCTGTATCTGAAGATTTTCCGCAAGCAAAAGGTCACAATTCTGTTCACAGAATCCTCTGTTCTTTTGCTGGGGGGTGACTGGTTGGGTCAGATTGTGTTGTACGAGTGTTGCCACCCTGCCTGAATCCTGGGGGAAACCTCTGCACTAGAAGTACTCTCCTAGCTGAGTTTTAAGTCATTTGGGTACATTTTGACTTAAGGAGAGGATCCTTTGGGAAGGGGAGGAGGACTCCTTTTATTTTGTAAGCAAGAATGGACTCTGACCAGGGAATGTAACAGCGCAACATGTTAAAGGACTGGAGACAGCGTAAAGGAGGTAAAATAAAGATTATGTGCTTCCTTGCTCTTTCTCATTCAGATCTCAGCCTCTTTAGGGCACTGACAACTGACCAAAAGTAGGAATTCTGGTCCTTTAGGGAATCTTTTGACATTTTCTTTTCAGCAGAGCTGGCGTTTTGCCATAGACCAGGAAGAGCTGAAAGATCTGATCGTAAGAGTTGTGCTTGGCAGACGGTTTTTGTGTCACACGAGGTGAGGTGTCACGTCTGGAGAAGTCAGCTGAGAGCATTTGTAGTCAATGAAAGAAGGCAAGCCCTTAAGGAGGTGATGGATCCCACCACAGGCCAGGAGTGTGTGCAGGTGTGGAGGTGGGTGCAGAGCAGAATGACTCCATTCTTCACCTTGGGCTGTCCCAGCCCCACCACTCAGCCTCCCCTCCCCTCTTGCATGGCAGTAGGGGTCTGTTTCCAGCTCTGTTTGCTGCTGTGTGATGGGTATTATCTTCTGGTCCCTTTGGCTGCTCACCTGCAACTCCACGGGGGCCTTGCAGCATCATGTCCCTGCTGGTTCTCACTCTCAGAAAATACACTGGCTCTGCAACTATTTCTTTCTCAATGTCCTGTTAGTGAAATCCTTATGAATTTGAATCTCTTTAATTATTTTCAGCCAGCGCTTGTATTTCCTACCAACACCCTGGGTACAATTTCCCTCCCCCGAGTGCCCGGCTGGGTCACTGTAGGTAATAACTGGTTATTAGCTCTGGGCAGGAGCAGCACACGTTTCCACCAGGCACGAGAAGATATTACAGACAGAAATACATTATTTCAAACTTCCTGTCCTTGGGGAGTTTAGAGTTGGCATCATTTTCTTTTTTGTTTTGCTGGCTGAATTTCTAAGAAACTAGCAGCTTGGGAACATACGGGAAATTCTTTATCCTTGTCATCTTAATTCATAAGGGGAGACCTTAGAGCAGCTTCCAGCACAGAAAGGGGCTCCAGGAAAGCTGGGGAGGGGCTCTGGATCAGGGAGGGCAGGGATAGGATGAGGGGAACGGTTTTGAGCTGAAAGAGGGGAGATGGAGATGAGATCTAGGGAGAAATATTTTGCTGTGAGGGTGGGGAGGCCCTGGCCCAGGCTGCCCAGAGCAGGGGTGGCTGCCCCATCCCTGGAGGGGTTCAAGGCCAGCTTGGATGGGGTTTTTGGAGCCCCTGATCCAGTGGGAGGTGTCCCTGCCCATGGCAGGGGTGGCACTGGATGGGCTTTGAGGTCCCTTCCAGCTCAAACCGTTCCATGATTCTATGATATCTGGTCTAGTGCGGCTTTTTCTTGGTGCCATCCATTATCTTTATGCTTTGAAACCATAGCTTTTTGTTTTTCTCCTCTGCTTTTCTGTTACACTCTGGAGCAGCTGAATGAAGACACTTGCCCAGAACTGTATATTTCTTATACAAGTTATTCATTGTTCTGCAATTTAAAAAGTACAATAAGACTGCACAGTCATCATCACATGTAGTACACTAAGCCTTGCAGCTTAATATCGTATAGAATGCATGTTTCTTCCTGCATAATGAGATTGCGAAACCTAGAAGACAGCTTTTTTTCAAGGAAAAGCTTAAAAAAAAAAAAATCTCCAATGAAGTGTTTGGGGAAATGCTTTGTTGAAATGCCTGTCAGTTAACCAGATTGGTCAGCTGAAATTATAGCTTACACGGTGTCTCTCAAAGGAAGACCCTGCTGTCTCCTCCCAGCTGCCGTGACTGCTCCGTATTGTGAGTGCCAGGATCTGCCTGGGTCCTGACATCTCCTGGCAAGCAGAGCTGCAAGCTCTCACGGCGACCGAATGCACCTCTAAAACAAACTGGGAGGAAGGAAAGGACTCCCCACAGATGAGATTTGATCCCCCTGCGTGGCATCATGGATGGAGAAAAAAGAAATAAATCACGCTTAGAAAAGCAGGCCACTCCTGCCTTAAATTCAGGAGAGATTTGTCCCCTCTGCCAGGCTGAATTTTGGTTTTGTGTGTGCAGAGCCAGCTCGCAGCAACCCCAGAGCAATGGGCTGGGGTCTTGCCTGTGTTAGGAAAATGCTGCCTAACCTGGATGCTGTTCAACAGAGTATAACAGAGTATATTCAACACCAGAGCAGAACCCAAGGAGCGGTGTGCCATCTAGTGTGCACTGCTCCCTTCAGAAACCCCTTAGTTACTGCCCAGCTTAAAACAGTCAGTTCGTCTGCTCTGCAGTGGTTTAACAAGTTGGCCTTCAGGGTTTGCACTGAAGAAATGTTTGCACCTTACGGCTTGAAGAACTTCTGGAGGCTGGGCACACCCTGCACCAGATGGGCTGCTAGGGGAGCCATGCAGGCTGGTGCCATGAAATCATAAAACAGTCTGGGTTGGAAAGGAGATCGAACACATCCAGTGCCACCCCTGCCAAGGGCAGGGACACCTCCCACTGGATCAGGGGCTCCAAGCCCCATCCAACCTGGCCTTGAACCCCTCCAGGGATGGGGCAGCCACCCCTGCTCTGGGCAGCCTGGGCCTCTCCACCCTCACAGCAAAACATTTCTCCCCACATCTCATCTCCATCTCCCCTCTTTCAGCTCAAAACCGTTCCCCTCATCCTATCCCTGCCCTCCCTGATCAAGAGCTTCTCCCCCAGTGTTGGTGGAGGGTTTGCTTTTCCGTTCTCAGCGAGCAGCTGAATCCTCCAACAACACAGAAATCAAGGCAAACTGATGCAGAGCGTTTGGTTTCCTCTGTCTTTGCCATGGAAAGCTCCACCATCGGGTTTCCTCTCCTCTGGTCCATGCTTAGCCGTGTCCTGATCTAACCCCAGCGTTGCTCCAGCATCCTCGCACGGGGAAGGTGCCTCTGGACGCGAGAGCTTTGGGCACAGGGACGAGCCAGCTCCTCAGGGGTCTGGGTGCAGACGGGCTCCGTCCCACCTCACACCAAAGCCAACCAGGGTGGCAAAGCTCATTCATGGGGTGGGGGTGGCAGGGAGGGGATGGTGGCCACCCCAACGCCCTCAGGAAGGCTTTGGGTGCCGTGTCCAGCCTGCTGGGAGGGAGCAGCGAGGGACGACCACGTCCTGGGGGAGGCAGGGAGGTGAGAGCCCACCCTGGCACGTGGCCAGGACTGGCCTTCTGGTGTGATGTGCTCTTGGATTTTATTTAAATCAGTAAGATGAGAGGACAGTTCAGAGCACTGGATTAATTCCACTTTCTCCCTCTCGCTCTCTCTTTTTTTTTTTATTAGGAAAATAAAAGAGACTTTGAAATATTAAGAGAGAGTGGGATTAGAGCCCTCTCCTGCTACCCCAGTCTTTCCTCCCCTATTAATTTCCACTTGATTAGAATTCTTTTTGAAGTATTTAAATATGGACAATAGGAAAAAGGGAGGGTGAAGTTATTGAATATCAGTTAAACTGTATTAATATAAGCTCAGTTCCAGCTTTTATATAGATACTTCATATATATGTATAGTTTCCACTAGGAATAAAGTCGATCCATCCCTCCTCCCCTACCTAAAGTAATTATGATTTTAAAAAAAACTATAATGAAACTCTTAAACTTTAATAGCCCATTTATAAATCCCCGGCTTAAAATTTAAATGCTTTAAAAAAAGTTTTAGAACTGTAGAAATTTTATTCCCCCCCCTTTTTTTCTCTTTTTTTACATAAGAGACACTTTTATACCGTAAAACTTTTGAAGCCGCACAGCGTTTCACGAACGCTCACCCCTGACCTCGGTGGAAATTGGGTGCTAAGGGGCCAGTAAGGAGGGTGTCGGGCTTTCCCTGCAAGTGTAGGGAGGTGATGGCACTCAGCCCTGTGCCAGCAAGGTGGCCCTGGTGGCCTCACGTGGCCCTGGAGAACAGCTGGAAGACAAGTCCCCTCTTTGGTAGACGCAGCCCGGTGCTTTGCCAGTGTGAGACAGAGGGACCAAACTTCTGTTTTCATAGGATCACAGAGTGGTTTGGGTTGGAAGGGACCTCAAAGCCCATCCAGTGCCACCCCTGCCATGGGCAGGGACACCTCCCACTGGATCAGGGGCTCCAAGCCCCATCCAACCTGGCCTTGAACCCCTCCAGGGATGGGGCAGCCACCCCTGCTCTGGGCAGCCTGGGCCAGGGCCTCCCCACCCTCACAGCAAAACATTTCTCCCTAAGATCTCATCTCAATCTCCCCCTCTTCCAGCTCAAACCATTCCCCCTTGTCCCATCCCTGCACTCCCTGATCCAGAGCCCCTCCCCAGCTTTCCTGGAGCCCCTTTCAGCACTGGAAGCTGCTCTAAGGTCTCCCCGCAGCCTTCTCTTCTCCAGGCTGAACAACCCCATCTCTCTCAGCCTGTCCTCGTACAGGAGGTTCTCCAGCCCTCAGATCATCTCCATGGCCTCCTCTGGACTTGCTCCAACAGCTCCAAGTCCTTCCCGTGCTCAGCACTTCAGAGCTGAACGCAGGCTCCAGGCGGGATCTCACGAGGACATTTTCTTGGTGAAGATTAAATCCAGGATTGCTGATGGATGGTCTGGGGTCCCTGTGACAGACAGCACTGGGTGTCCATGTCATGGTCATTTTACACTCCCTGTCTCATCACCCGCTGGGAGCCAAGCCTTTCTTTTGGGTTTTATTTATAAATCAGTATTTTTCTAAACCAGATTTAGATATCTCCATCCAGATTCATAAATCCTCTCGGCTTACCTAAGAACTGTGGTTTGATTTACAAACCATGACTTTTCACGTCAGATTTAACTCTCTGACTGACTTCTGAAACATTCGATTGGCTTAGAAGTCAGGAAATAGATTTACAAATCCTAAAACAGATTTACAAATCTTCAAACATAATCACAAGTCATGCCAATAAGTTCTAAGGGAAAAAAATAAAGAAAAGGTGTTTGTTTACAAACCTTTTCTTTGCATTAGGAATACAAGAGACTGATTTATACCTCAGGACTCCGAGGTCCTGTCACCTTTATGATAGGCTGTATAGATGCAGCTCTTCAATTTAATGCAGAACTCCGGTCTGTAAATCTCAGCTGGCTTTTCTAGCTCTGGCTGAGCCTAACCTCTAGGAGGATGCAGAATTCAGCAGGGGCTGGCATGACTCCCACCATTTCCATCCACCTCTCTGCCCAAGAGACGATCACAGTATGACCACTGCTGCCACCCAGGAGAACGTGACACCAACCACACCAGGAGGGACACGGTCACCGTGATGGCATTGGAAGTCATAGAGTCCTGGAACTGGTTGGGTTGGAAGGGACCTCAAAACCCATCCAGTCCCACCCCTGCCATGGGTAGGGACACCTCCCACTGGATCAGGGGCTCCAAGCCCCATCCAGCCTGGCCTTGAACCCCTCCAGGGATGGGGCAACCACCCCTGCTCTGGGCAACCTGGGCCAGGGCCTCCCCACCCTCACAGCAAAACATTTCTGCCTAATATCTCATCTCAGTCTTCCCTCTCTCAGCTGAAACCCATTCCCATCATCTCCCTGCCCTCCCTGATCAAAAGCCCCTCCCCAGCTCTCCTGGAGCCCCTTTCGGCACTGGAAGCTGCTCTGAGGTCTCCCCGCAGCCTTCTCTTCTCCATCCTGAACAACCCCAACTCTCTCAGCCTGGCCTCATACGGGAGCTGCTTCAGCCCTCAGATCATCTCCGTGGCCTCCTCTGGACTCGCTCCAACAGCTCCATGTCCTCCCTGTGCTGAGGACTCCAGAACTGAACGCAGGCTCCAGGTAAATCATTTTAAACTGAAGATGCTTAAAGAGAGGAAGGCAGCTGCCCAAGGAGGGGGCGTGTTTAGGGGCATGGGCTGTGGCAGGTCCTCAGCAGTGCTGTGATCCTGTCCTCTCCACGCCACAGCGCTCCTCTATCCCATCTCCTGGGACAGCCTTAGCACAAAGGTAATCATAGGTGATGGTCTTGCGCTGTTCTAAGTGCACTGGAAACAATCCAAGTGTTATATTTTTGCAGCACCTCCACTGTAGCTTGGCAGGACCCGCTTGGAGGGGAAAGAAAAGGGGTTTTCTATCTGCCTGTGGATAGTTTGTTATACAGCCTTTTCAAAGGACCGTGTCATCTCTGTGAGGTGTTGGGCCTCTGTACCAGATTAAACAAATAAACACGCCGCGATTCAGTTGTTCCCCTTGCAAATTGTCGCTAATGACACAAATCA
Source organism: Phaenicophaeus curvirostris (assembly GCF_032191515.1). NCBI lineage: Eukaryota > Metazoa > Chordata > Aves > Cuculiformes > Cuculidae > Phaenicophaeus > Phaenicophaeus curvirostris. Next base: position 26,708,133 of record NC_091401.1, on the reverse strand, counting down.
GCCACGTTGTTCTGGAGACACACGGAGGAAAAAATTGGTCCCCAACATCTAATGTTGAAATGGGCAAAAGCACCTTCATAATTCAGTGATTTACGTTCTTTTTTTTACTCCTTCATTTTCCAGATAGACATCATAAAGCATCAACTGGCACTAATTCATTTTCCCCTTTGCAATCACCTTTAAAGGGAAGAGCAGCGAGGGTTTTCTCCCAGGTGTAAACATGAGGCATAAAAGGCCAGATAACAAAGAAGATTTCATGGAAACTCATAGATATGGGCACCTTGGCGCAAGGTCTGCCGCAAAATGATGGGCAGCAATTTTCAGATGACATTTTGTAAACAGAAAGCTGAAAAAAATGCAGCCTGAGAGTCAATTTTGGGGCAGGAACAGGAGAATTTAGAGCAGGTCAGTGGAGGAGGAACACATCACCAGAAAGGTTGGTGGTGTTTATTAGAAAGAAACTATAAATTTAATAAACAACACCCCCTCCCCAGCAATAGAATTGCAGAATGGTTTCAGTTGGAAAAGACCTTTAAGATTGAGTCCAACCATTGATTCAGCCCTGCTAAGTCCACCACCAGACCACGTCCCCAGGTGCGACATCTACTCATCTTTTAAACTCCTTCAGGGATGGGGACTCCAGCACCTCCCTAGGAACCTCTGCCAGGGCCTGAGAACCCTTTCAGTAAAGAAATCCCTCCTAATATCCAACCTAAATCTCTTCTGGCGCATCTTGAGGCCATTTCCCCTTATCCTGTCACTGGCTACCAGGGAGAGGAGACCAACGTCCACCTCCTTTCCAGGAGCTGCAGAGAGTGATGAGGTCTCCCCCCAGCCTCCTCTTCTCCAGGCTAAATAGACCGTGGTCCCTCAGCCACTTCTCATAAGTCCTGTGCTCTAAACCCTTCCCCAGCTCCGTTCTTTTCTCTGGACGAGCTCCAGCATCTCGATGTCCTCCTCAAACCCTCCGTTTCCCGAGGCTGCTGGTTTTTGTGCTTCCAGGGCTACCCAATGGACATTGGTGGGACTTGGATTGCCAAGCACCCTCACAATCCTCACTCATTCTTTGAACTCAACTTTGCATCTTTTGCTCTCATAAAATAAAGAAATTCTCGCTTCCAAATTAAGAAACGTTTTGCTCTCCCGGTACCCTGGCCTAACGCCTGCCTAGATGCAAGGAGAAAGAGTCAGTCCCTTGGTGTCGGGGTTCCTCCCTCAGGTCAAGATGCCCAAGAAAATGCCATTTCCATTTTCCCCTCCACAGGGACAGCTTCTCTCTAATATTATTACACTTTCTCCACCCACCTCTTCCACCGTGTGCCCTTAGGAGCTAATAATAATAATAATATTGCAACCTTGTAATAAATATTGCGATGGGTGCCTAACAGGCAGTCTGAAAAGACTGAGGATAAATACATAAATAAATAAATAAAAGAACTTTCCCATTTATCTGAGAGCATAGAGCAGGGGGAGAGAAAAGAGTCAGCTATTAAAGATCCCGCATAGCCACAGGCAAATTCGAGCATCATCTCCTTGCGGAGACCTTATTTTTTTTTTAAAGCAGAGATTACTCTGGTGGTTCAAGGTGCTATCGAGCTCTAACCAGGGACAATTACAAGGCTCCAGTTGGAGCCTCGGAGACGATGCTTACGTCTGATAAGGTTGAAGGGGAATAATGGAAGGAGGGAAGTGATAATGGAGTGCTGAATGGGTGGGTTGAGGTATCATTGCTTTAGAGCCTGGAGACAGAAGCAGCTGCTGATGCAGAGAGGATGTGGTGGTTTTTCCTTCCCTCCCCATTTTGTTTCTATTTTCCCTGCATAAGAAAAAAAAAATATAATCTCTGAATGTACACTTCAGAATGATTTTTTTTTTCCTAGCTCCAAGCAACACTAGGAATATCACTCACCAACACGTTTTATGCTGTAAGAGCATTCATGAAAGAGGCCCCTGTGCTTTGCCTCTCTCATCGCTCAGTTCAAGAGGTTCAGAGGCCAATTTTCTGTTCTCTGCCCATCACCGCTTTGCTGAGGACCAGGCTGAACCCCACAGCTGCTCTCCAAGCACCTGAGGGGTGACCAGCTCAGCACCTTGTGCTTCACAGGGTGAGCTGAGCCAGGGGTGTCCACCCCAGAGAGAAGAGAGAGGAGCAATTTCTGCTTTCAGCTCCTGGGTTTTTCTACCGGGCACCAGTTCTCCACGTATTCTTGGGGGCTACCTTCCAAAAGGCAGGACCTGCTTCCCTGATGGCAGTGACTGGGCTAGGGGGGTGGTTTTAACCTGCAAGAGGGGAGATTGAGATGAGATCTTAGGGAGAAATGTTTTGCTGTGAGGGTGGGGAGGCCCTGGCCCAGGCTGCCCAGAGCAGTGGTGGCTGCCCCATCCCTGGAGGGGTTCAGGGCCAGGCTGGATGGGGCTTGGAGAGTGAATTTCAAAAATGGCCAGTGGTTTGCAGCTCTGTCTTGACTAAAACTCTCAGAGAGGTGGTGCCAGATATGTATCAAGCCCCCAAACATTGCCCTTTGCTTGAAAGATATCACAGAACTTTCTGGGTGGGATTTCTCTCACCTGCCTTTGAAATATTGACAGTGTCAGCACCTGGGAAGGGGCAGGGCTCTCCTGACAGTGGTGAAGCCCTGGCAGAGGCTGCCCAGGGCAGGAGTGGAGTCTCCATCCCTGGAGGGTTCGAAGGACATGTAGGTGCGGTGCTTTAGGACGTGGTTTAGCAGGCACTGAGAGCTGGGTCTTGCAGGTACTGGGGAGAGCTGGAACGAAGACATGAGCGTGAAATGTACCCAGAGAAGACTGCACACCCTTACAGAGAGAGCACATGGGATGGACAACGTGCCGAGGCATCGACATTTCCAGTTTTGCCATTAGGACAAGGAAAAAAAGTAGCAAAAGCCAATGATTGAAGGTATTTCGTGCTTCCTTCCTTGCTACTTCAATTTACTCTTCCTTTATGCCACCTTGAGCCTTTGGGTGAGCTGAGAGGGCAGAACTCAACTACTGAAAGAGCCAGGTACGAGCTTCCCAGCAGCCTTCCTGCTCTTCCCCAGCTTTCGCCTTCTCAGAGAAAGCGGCAGGAGAAAAGAGCAGGGAATAGACTGGGAAATGTCCTTCTGCTCTCTGCCTTTGTAATGGACTAAAATAAAGGAGGTGCTGCATGATGCCAGGAGAAAGGCGATGATATCTGTCCAGGTTATGCCCTGGGTACTGAATCCAAATGCATTTCAGCCAAGATCAGTTGCTCGGGGGGAAAAAAAAGGAAGAAAAAAAAGTTTATTTTCTTTCCAGCTCTTGGAAGTGAATCTATTTGGTGTCAGGCTGAAAGAAGACAGCGTGTAAGTAACTGAGAAAGTGTTTACTCAGTGAATTAGTTCAGCTTTCATTGTGCACAGAGGATTATGGCCTCAGCAGTGGATGAGCTCCATTTCAGGCTGGAGTGGCTCACTTAGCTACCTCCAGGGCAGGACTAATTATCATAGGACTTAGGCCATTAAAGGGCTTTAACTACCAGTGCTCTCTCCCAGGTCTGGATTAACTGTTTGCCTGGAGCAAACCGCCTGGATAACCATCCAGCCTAATGGTCTGCTTTGATTTCTCTGCCCCGGCTGCCCACCCCTTTCGCCTTTAAACTTTGTGTTATTGGCAGAGCTGGAACAAAAGCTGAGAATATTAAAACGGTGGCTGCAAAATGTCAAAGGGTTGTTAGTGTTTTGTTGTGGTTTTTTTTTTTTTCTTTGCTCTTCTGCTTTCTCTTTGCTAAGGCAATTTTAGGAAGTGCTGCCTGGCCTGGCAGAGCCCTTACCTGGCTCAGGAGGGCTGAGGGGGATGCTCGAAAGGCACCACCCCCAAGGGAAAATACCAAATACTCCCAGAGCCCTGCTCTGCTTTACTCTGTTGTCTACGTGACAATAATTGTGGCAGAAGGTATTCTGCATAGAAATAGCGACAGACTGCACTGCCCTAGGCACCAAATAGCCAAGATGAGAGTGGAGTTATTACCCTGCTTCACAGGAGAAGAGCAGGGGTGCAGGAGGTTTAAATGGGTTGCCCAAGGTAACAGATGGAGAACGTGGCAGCGGTTGCTCTGCTCCTTATCATTAAAAATATGTTTGAAAAATTATCTAGTGATCCTTCTTGAACTCCAGCCTTAGAATCATAGAATCACCAGGTTGGAAGAGACCCACCGGATCATCGAGTCCAACCATTCCTATCAAAACACTAAACCATGCTCCTTCCCAGCCTTTCTGGGGGTGCTTCAGCACAGCTGGGTCGGGTTCAGGCTGGAAGGGGGTCTCTGAAGAGGATACAACTCAAGACGCTAAAACCAGATGCAGCTTGGAGAGGCCCCTCTTGCAGTGCCAGACCTGGGGAGGGCACTGATGGAATTTAGCAGGAGGGACGCTGGAAACACGATAGGAGGTTCTTCACACCACGGAGCTAGTTTGTGCTGAGGGTTTGTGTGTACAGAGCCGTGGGGAAAACTTCCCTTTTAAAACAGCTTGTGCAGAAGGGCAGGGTGGATGGACTTCTGGTCCCCTCCTCTGTTCTCTTCTTCATGATGGTCAATGCTGCCTTGCTGTTGTCTTCTACTCTGCCATGTCCATGTCCCCTCAACACTTAGGGCACCAGGGACACCAGTAAATTGGTCTTCTTGGTACCATTTGAAGGTGGAAATGCTGGCAGTGAACTCCTACCTCTTCGTCCCTAGAGCAGCACCTTTAGGGCGATTACTCATCTCCACCTTCCAGTTTCACAGAGTAAAGCTCGAGTACGGGCTCTGCTGTTCCCCTGTGCCAGAGCCTGCACCCTGACAGAACTCTTCTCACTCCTGGCATGCTGGGAGCAGCGTGTGAAAGCAATGCCTGTCCAGCAAAGGGTGTTTCTTCCTCCTTTGATGCCTTTCCCCCTTGCTTTGTTCGCAGCCTTCCTTGGCTAACGAGATTCTGCATTTTATAGCCCAGCCGTCAGCTTTCACAGCGTTTTTCAGAGCTCTGAAGTCTCTTGCAGATGGTTGAAACATGCCAAAATTGTGTTCTGCTGCTTCGTCTATATGGAAATTGTCTAATTTCTGCCTTCCTCTGATCTCTTACTCTGAGGATAATGGGGTTTAGTACTTTCCCTTCTTGCCCCTGCTGCAGGTGCGAACCGGAATACAAGACAAACTGCTTGCTGGAGTGCAAGTTATTTGTTATTTGCAGATGAATGGAGCTGGTTTTCATTTCCTGTGATTCTGAGTATTAAATTCCTTCCCCTCATCGTTTACCCATTGCTTGACATCTTCTGCTTTCGACTCATTCATTCCTCATTGCATCTGAAAGCCATCACATTGAAGCCCATCAAGAAAAACATAACCGAAGCGACTCATTAAGGGGAAAAAGAGGCAGATAATTATGAAACAGCAAGCAAGTACATTTGAAGAAAAGGCATTTCTTGGAGGAAAAGTAGACCATGTGAGGATTTCCTCTCTCGGTACCAAGGATGCTCCAAGCCTGGATGAAACATCTGACTATGGAATCTCTTGAGAAAGCCACCAAAATAAAAATCAGAGGTGGAATAATCTAGGAGCAACGAATCTGCTCTGTCCTCACTGGGAGAGCTGTAGACTGTGCACTTTCAGAGGCAGCAACTGCCTCTTACTCTCTGCTTGCTCAGCACAGCGAGACCCTGACCCGCTTTGTAGCAGACAGGGATAATTGCAGTAAGACAAGAGCCCCAGAGCTAAGGCCAGGCAGGAAAAACACGTTCTGGTGCCTCCTCCTCTTATTTATCTAATGCAGGTTTCCCACCTTCCAGTGCCACTGCAATTAACTTGTAAATGTATGCTACAAAATTAATTTCCCACCAGCTGCTGTTCTGTAGCTACAAGGAAATGAGGCAAAGAAACAACACCATGAGCTCTGATATGGCCCTCACAACCAGCTCTGCCCTGATACAAGAAACCTATGAAACTAATAAGCCCAGCCCAGCTCCCACAGAGAGTCCAAGAACCAAAGGGATTGCAAGTCCACCTGGAGATGCTCCATCCAAAGCAAACAACAGGGATAGGAAACACCAGGCTGAACTCTACAGCCAGGTGAGTGTTTGTGCAGCACTGTCTTGAGTTTGAACTAAAACAGTGTAAGAAATATCAGGTGGGATCTGTTGCAATGGGATCCAGTAGATCCCTAACACATCCCGGTGCTGCAGTCAAAAGACTAGACAAGGTGGATGATTCTGAATGGTGTCAAACAAGTGGCCTCAAGTTGCACCAGGGGAGGTTCAGGCTGGATATTAGGGAAAACTTTTTCACTGAAGGAATGGTGAAGCCCTGGCAGATGCTGCCCAGGGCAGGGGTGGAGTCTCCATCCCTGGAGGGCTTCAAAAAACATGTAGAGGTGGCACTTTGGGCCATGGTTCAGCAGGTACGGTGAGGTTGGGCTAACAGGTGGATTGGATGATCTTAGAGGTCTTTTCCAACCTTAATGATTCCATGATGGCTCAGATTGGCCAACACCAAACTTTGTGTTTTTATACATGCTCCTCTGTGGCAGAAGATAGCAAGTTTGCCACTACATATTGTGAACAGAGGCAGTTCTTGATGGCAAGTGAGAAAAGTTCACGCTGCAGATGCAGAAGACGTTAGTCATGGTGAGAAACAGCTGAATACATCATCTACTCAGTGATTTTTTTTTTCTTCTGAAGGCTGGCTCCACAGAGGACAGCTGTGCTGAGAATCAGAGAGAAGAGTCTTGAAACAAACAGCAAGATTAGCTGGGAGCTAAAAACAGCTGCTCTAGAAGAAAGAACTAACCCATTCTCCCCTACACACACAATAGCGTGTTATGGGAGACCAGCTAATCTTGAAGCATGGGCACAGAACTCAGCACTGGGTGGAGATAACAAAGATCAGGGGCTCTTGTGTTACGGGTCAGCTGCTGGCCCCCAGCTTTACGTCTTCTCAGCAGACACAACAGGCGCTGTCACACAATGTCACTATGCCTGTGAGAGATAAGCTCCTGGATGAAAAACAGCTGGCTGAAGCTCAAGTCAGGCAAGATGGAAACGATGCTTCTAGGAAAAAAAGAAGCGATTCAAGCATTTTCTAAGACAATGCTGATGCTTTCCTCCTCCTTGTGCAGGGACACCACCAGTGGACCGAGACTGCTCTTACTCCTTAAGGCTCAGCCTGTGCTCGCCCCAAGCAACCTCTGGGCACCAAGGTCTCTATCCTGCTTTGCCCTTCTTTTCTGTGAACTGTGGTGAAACACAGGACTTCATCAAGCCAGGTCTGAAATACCTCTTCTCCAAGATGAGGCTGGCCTCACCAGATCAAGGTGAGTGGCAAAGAACAGAGGATGCCACTGAATTGGAACAGATTTTCTCTCCTTAAATGATCACAAACTTGCTTTGAGAGTACAGCATCTTCCTTACCTATAGAAAGGCCAAGGAAGAATGAGGGTGATAGGTGGAATAGCAGGAATATCTGGAAATTTGAGGAAGATGTTTCATTCATTTTGATCCAAGAGCTGTTAAGTTCTTACGAGCATTATCAACATAGTAGTGAGCTACTCCTCAAATGGAAGAAATAATGAATTGTTTTTTCCTCTGTGCTTCAAGTTCTTCATCCCTTCTGCAATGAGCATGGTTCCCAAAATAACTTCCCACTCTAACCTCCTGTTTTCTTCTCCCTGTCCATGAAGTCTGCTTCACACTCTTTCTCTGGAAACCAGGTAAAAAGGAAGAGGCACAAGCTGACCATCGTCTACTGGCCAAGGTGATGCATAGCTAGATAAATCGTGAAGAAGTGATCTGTTGAGTAATTCTTGCATCTCGAGTTACTTCAGTTGATGTATCACCCATTAAATAAAGCAGTCACCTAGAATATTACAATTCCTTCTGTGCAGCATGGATTAGCCAATTCAAGTTTAATTTCCTCCCTCCTACATGGTTGCCTCTTCTTTCCTCTCTGTGCCTCTTCTGAGACACGCAAGTTCTTCTTCAGAAGAGAACCCACAAGGTCTTCATCTCATCCCGATGTAGAATAACGGCCAAAGACACAGAATTCCTCTTGAAACAGGATTCACATTTTCTATCCAGCTTGCAGAGAGAAAAGGGCAAGAAGTCTCCTCCTTGGCAGCTCCACAATACCTACCTCCAAGGACACTTTCCTCCTAATCCCCAATAACAGCAAGATTTTTGTGCCCTGAAGCGTGAAGGTTTACGTCTCTTCCACAGAGCTGGATGCTTTGTTTAAAATTCAGAGCATTATAACTTCCAAAATAGCATCTGCGTTCCCTTTCTGTGGACGCTTTAGCAGCTGAGATCTGCTGACTCAGGACTTCCAGCAGTAATGCTGTTCACGCTGGTGCAAGGAAATACCCTGGGGTGTCAGAGCTCAGAAGTGGGAGCGCTTGTGCATCTCTCCGGTGGGAGCAGGGAGGAGGATGAGCAGGGACTGGATCACCCCATCACCTGGATTGTCAGCCTTTCCCACTCCTTCTCTAGGACATGTCATATTCACACGAGGAAGCCCTCGGGATGCTCATGGTGTCCTCATCAATAGACCAGATGGTTGAGAATCTGCACGTTCATTGTGTTCAATGAATAATCTTTTCATTTAAGGTCTGTTGTCCTGAGATGTATGTGCCTTTAGCAGAGCAAGAGGTTGTCATAGCCAGTCGCAGTGGGATGGAGGAAAGCAGTTTGACCTCGTGCTCCTCCTAGGCAGGACCAGTGGTTGGATGTCCCTGGCTGGATGTGAGCCACGTTGTGAGAACAGAACCAGCAAACACTGGCTGGGAGGGGATCTTCACTTGAAGGGGACAACTGCTGCTCAGAGGCCTGCTTCTTGGAAAACACATCAACATTTGTGATTTCCTACAAATTTGCTTCCACTTGTTAACAGAATTCCCGGAGTCTTTTTTTGCCTGTCCTTGAGTTGATGCTCCTTGCAATTCATAGAATCATGGAATGGTTTAGGTTGGAAAGGACCTTAAAGCCCATCCAGTCCCACCCTCTGCCATGGGCAGGGACACCTCCCACTGGATCAGGGGCTCCAAGCCCCATCCAACCTGGCCTTGAACCCCTCCAGGGATGGGGCAGCCACCCCTGCTCTGGGCAACCTGGGCCAGGGCCTCCCCACCCTGACAGCAAAACATTTCTCCATCAGATCTCACCTCAATCTCCCCTCTTTCAGCTCAAAACTGTTCCCTTCATCTTCTTCCTGCACCCCCTGACCCAGAGCCCCTCCCCAGCTTTCCTGGAGCCCCTTTCAGCACTGGAAGCTGCTCTAAGGTCCTTCCTGTGCTGAGGACTCCAGGTAAGATCTCACAGAGCAGAGCAGAGCAGAGGTGCAGAATCCCCTCCGTGGCCTTGCTGGTCCCACTGCTTTGGGTGCAGCCCAGGACACCGTTGTCGTTCCAGGCTGGAAGTGCCTGTGTCCTTCTGCTGAGTCAACGACCAGTGGATCTGGGACACAGTTTCCAAAAGTTGGGCTGCCAACCCTTCTGCCTCTTAAAGTTTGACTCCCACCTCGTTGGAACCTCTCCTTTCCATGATGCTGGGACTGTTCTACTCCTTGGTGGCACACAAAGAAAATTCAGGCATTTTACAGGAAAAAAAAAAATAAATGTGCTCTCATGGATATGTATAAAATTGCTCAAGTCTGCACAGCAAAACAGTGTGTTTCCCTCTCTTTGGACTTGCTCCGTCCTCCTCTTAACACGTGGAACCAATGCCTCCTTTGGACCGTGATGGGGGAACCTGGAAAGGTTGGCAGAATTGCTGCAGCCGGACCTTGGGCTGGTTTTATTTTCCTATTGAACCTTGATGGAAACGCGTGCACAGCAAGTCAGGCCCTGTCCCTTTCCCTTTCTCCTTTCTCTCTCTCTCTTCTTCTTCTTTTTTTTTTTTTATTTCTTCCAGGAGTGCTGATGATAAGAAAAGCAATGTCTAAATCTTCTTAATGGTGTTTATGCAAGCAGTTTTGCTTAGCTGCAGTCCCTGCTACCCCCTCCCCCGTCCACCCTCCCCTCCCATCTCCCTGCTAATATCGCTGCTTCATTCCTTTCCCTGTTGGCTATTACTATGGACTACAGCGAATCTAAAACTAAATAATCCCCTTAGTGTCAAGTTTTCTGGGCTGAGCAAATAAATCTAACCAAATGCATTATCTAGGTAGAGGAGGCTGTTGTAAGGGGGGAAAAAAAGATAAAAGCTATTTTACTTTAAGGCAAAGAGTAAAACCATCATTTTTCATTCACATTGTACTTTTAAAGTTGGCTTTTTAAAATTTTATTTAAACTTTACTGTTCAATCCCTTTCTCTTCCCATTGTAATTAAAAAAAATGCAGCAAAGCTTCTGATTTCAAGCATTAAAGAGAGGGAGAAAGACACGAGATAAGGTGCCATTCAAATCCCCCTCTCAGACGGGTAATTCTGATCAGGCAGTAAAGCGGTCTAAATAAATAAACCCTTCCCCATGCCCCCTTCCCCGGAGGAGGGGGGACAAAGGCTATTAGAAAACTCATTTACAGGAGGAAGAGCTTGTGGAAGATCTGCATATCTCAGGACAAGGAGGAGAGGTCTGCTGTGGTTTAGCCCTGCTCGAGTTCACGAGTCGGTGCCTCAGAGGGACAGGAGCACGTCTATCCGTGCGGGATGGCAAACAAGTCCAGTTTTTGGTGTGGTTCAGCTTGGGTCTGGAGACAGGGCTAACCCAAACCTGGGGACAAAGTGCTTCAGACCTGTGTGTTTAGCTCCAGTTTTCATCCAACGAGTCTTTGAAAGTGCAAGCAAAGCCCCCCAGCTATTCCCTTCTGCAAACCCAGGGCCAGCAGCAGCCCATGGAGCTCCACTGGATTTGTACCAGCCACAAATCTGGCTGGCGTTTTCCCCGTAGCTGCTGACATTCACATCTGAATCAGGTTTGCTCTGCTCTGCCTTTCTTAGCAGCCTTCCCTCTTTTCCTGTGGTCTGGGGAAAGCGTGGTGGCATCCTCAGCCCAGAATCCTCAGCCCAGCATCCTCAACCCAGCATCCTCAGCTCAGCATCCTCAGCCCAGCATCCCACTGGACCCCAGCCTGGTGAATTGTCCTCATGCACACATGGCACAAACCACCCAATACGGGCACTGTTTATCTGAATTCATCTTCTCCCATATTGGCTCTTTTCAAATGCAGACCAGATTAAGAAGATGCTTGGTGTGGCTTTTTCGAAATCAGAACCTGACTCACACACTTGTGTAAAATCAAAGCTCTCTCATTTTGGCCTACGTAAGTGAAAAACCAAACTGGCTGCTCAGATAAAACCCCATGAAGAAGAATGGAAGGTTTGCTCTATCAGTTCTTCTTATAAATCTCAACAGAAGTGAAAGCACAGGTACAGCTCACATCAAATAAAAACAGTGAACACCCCTCCACTGCATTTTGGGGATCAGGATGTGTGACAGACACCACAAGTAGTCACAGGCCAGCTCTTGACCTGCTTTTGGTCCACGTAGCAAGGACACCAGCTGAGGGCCAGGCTCAATCAATTTGTGATACAATGGCGCAAGCATCATGCTCATTTTATTTTAATACTCTTTAAAACATCTGCACAAACTGCCTGCTTGGCTAGGGGTGAACTCTAGAAGCTGAGGAAAAATTGCAGTCTTTGATAAAGAAGCTGAAGTGTGTTATCGGAGAAGACCATGCCCTCGGATATTCTGCAGTTTCTTCCATGCTCTTACGGCATCACCCAGTACTTTTGCCCCCTGGAAAAAACCCACATGCAATTAGATCCATGTGCATGTTATTTTCTGTGAAACTGGCTTCAGTTTCTGCCAGTATTAACAGTCACTTCTGGAACCTAGAGGAGTGCCAAGCATGCTCCAGCACAAGCGGATGCTGATACGCACAGAGCTTCCTACCCTGCTAGAAGGTATTTCCATATTCAAAACTCTTGTAGAGCAGCCTGTGATGAAAGCAGCTTGTCCACTCCTTACGTTAGTGCTTGGCCTGGAGCCTCCTCCTGTACAAACAATTGTCTCCCAGGAGCATCCCTATGAAACACAAGCAATGACTTTTAGAAGAAAGCCTTGGGGGTGGTTGTTACTAACCCCACTTGCAGTTTTATCCAGGCATTCATCACCCACAAGATCCTCCCTCTCCTGAAAAGAAGATTTTAACCAAAACCGTTGTTCCTTCCTATTTACCACATTTGTCCCCCTCCCACTTTGGAGAACCCAAAGGCCCCGCTGGTCACCCTGAAGGGCAGCACCACAGGCTGCATCCTCATGCAGGGCAGGGCTGATCTTGCACTACCTGCTGCTGAACCCACCACGCAGTCAGGCGTCATCTCAGCAAGGGCACACAGCTGACTCATCTTCAACTTGATGTTCCTCAGGACCTGTGATCCTTCTCTCCTTTCTCCCAGGGTGCTGTGGATGGGAGAACAGCATGTCCCGTCCAGTCCTTGGTGTGCAAACTCTCCTCTGCCAACGAGACAACCTATATGGAGACCTTCAGCCCCAGTGGAGCACTTAATCTCTTGCTTTGTAGTGCCACCTTCCTCCTAAGCAGAGGATGACAGCTGGTTTCCACCATCTGCCTGTTGTCCAAGAAGTTCCTTGCAGTTTAAGGAGTCTTTTAGCAGAATACTATGTCTTACAGAAGTATAAGTTCTACCGAGGATTTCTGTGCCCATCCCGGGACTTCGAGTCAATTCTGATGCTTCCCTGAAGCTTCGCATTTGTGGTTCTTGCCTGATGCTCTGTCATTTTCTTCCTCTGTCTCTTCGTGTTTTACATGAGGTTGAATCACCATTGTCTACTGGGGTGCTCTGCCAGATGACTGGTCCTGGGCTGCGGCCAGGGGCACGGAGCCAGGACGGATTGAGCCTGTTGTACGATGTGTGGGATTTCTGGGTCCAAGCCCGGAGGGTTTGGGAAGAGGAGTAGGACCAGGAGCCAAGCACAGACAAGACAGTTCTTGGGACATGAGGCAGCAAGAACAGGGAGCAGAACTGGATGTGGATATCTCTTATCTGTGGGTTTGATTGAACCAGGCTGCCTTCCAGCATGGGCCTGATTATATCTCTTCACCAAACAACTCCCTGGTGAGACAGTTAGCTCCTCAAAGCTGGAAAAGAGGTCTCTTCTGCATGAGAATACCCATCTGCTTCTCTGCCCTTTTGTCTTCTCACAGGTTGCTTAAGAACCGTGTGTAAACAGTTGCTGTCTTGTGTTATTTTTCCCTAATATCCTCAGTTTATCTCAGAATCACAGAATAGTTTGGGTTGGAAGGGACCTCAAAGCCCACCCAGTCCCACCCCTGCCATGGGCAGGGACACCTCCCACTGGATCAGGGGCTCCAAGCCCCATCCAGCCTGGCCTTGAACCCCTCCAGGGATGGGGCAGCCACCCCTGCTCTGGGCAGCCTGGGCCAGGGCCTCCCCACCCTCACAGCAAAACATTTCTTCCCTAGATCTGGCCTCAATCTCCCCTCTTGCAGCTGAAAACTGTTCCTTCTTGTCCTATCCCTGCCCACCCTGATCCAGAGCCCCTCCCCAGCTTTCCTGGAGCCCCTTTCAGCACTGGAATCTGCTCTAAGTTCTCCCCTCAGCCTTCTCTTCTCCATCCTGAACAACCCCAACTCTCTCAGCCTGTCCTTGTACAGGAGGTTCTCCAGCCCTCGGATCATCTCCGTGGCCTCCTCTGGACTCGCTCCAACAGCTCCATGTCCTCCCTGAGCTGAGGACTCCAGAACCGGACACAGGACTCCAGGTGAGATCTCGTGAGAGTAATGTTATTTCAACCTGATCTGGTTAAAGATGTCCCTGCTCCTGCAGGGGTTTGGACTGGATGACCCGTAAACGTCCCTTCCAACCCAAAGCGCTCTATGATTCTCTGAAATACAGATATACTTCCAAGGGAGGGAAGGAATTCTCAGAGTTCTTTTATTTGGTAAACGTACCAAAACATTGTGAAAATAAAATTACATCTGTAAACAACTTAGATTGCACTGAACGCATCCCTCCTACTTAAAATTTGATCCTGAGGTAGCCCAGAAGATTTGCAAAAGGCACACAGCATATCTTTATTAAGATAAAGCTGCTGCGTGGCCGAGGGGGAATACCAAGAATTACAACTCATTCAAAATACTCTGTGCTGCACGGGGAGGAGTTCTGGCCGGGGATGCTGAGAGACGTGTGCGATGGGGCACTGGGGCGGCTCTTCTGCGGAGGACACGGATTCTGCTTCAGCATTTATAACTCCTCCTCCTCTTCCAAAGGAACAAAAGCCCTGCAAAGTTTCAGAATCAGTCACTGAAGGGTTTCTACTCATTTGAGAGAGATCAAAGCACTTAATTTCCACTGTGACATCACTCAGCTGTGTTAGTTTTAAAAAGTGGGGGGGAAAAAAGAGTGGTTTTCGGATGAAGTTGAAAGATTTCCTCCTCCAAATGCAAAAGCAGGACCTCTTGGGATTGTCATAATTTCACTTTCCCTCTGTGTTTTCCTCTCCTAATTTAATTTTTGATACAGAGAGTGCTGCTCTCAAAGCCTGTGGGTGTTGGAGGCAGCAGGATCACCAGTAAAAAATAACTACAGAAGTAAAGGTAACAGAAACCACAGAACATACACAGCAGTGAGGCCTGATAGGGCAGTTACCTTGATCCTTTTCCACAATATAAGGAGGAAAGAAAAATGATTAAAACAATGCAAAAAGCAATTGCACATCAGTCATGTTTTAGGCCACGAGTTTAGTGGCTTTCAAAACAAAGATTTTGGAGATGTTCAAGTCCTGGTTGGATGGGGCTTGGAGGAACCTGGTCCAGTGGGAAGTGGCCCTGCCCATGGAACTGGGTGGGCTTTAACCCTTCCAGCCCATTTCTATGACTCTATGATGCATTTACCTGGGGAAAGACTTGTAACAGTGGTTTCAGGACAGCCAAGGGGGCAACAGCCCAGGTCCTGCTTGTCTGAGCTTCATCTGAGCATCATCTGAGCTTCATCCCCCAGCACAACGCAGCCTTCCCTTACCCTGAGCGCTGCAGACACTCCCTAAACTAATTCCTGTGTCGCGCTGATTGACTGAATGTTTGCAGTCATCAAGTTTGCTCTCTAATCCGCTTGCTTTCCGCCAAGCATCCCGCGAGGACTCAGGGGGGTTGGAATCGGAGGATCTTTAAGGTCCCTTCCAACTCAAACAGCTCTACGATTCCCCAGAGGGTAAAGGCTACACGAGACCATGTCTGGGCTTCTGCAATGGGACCGAAAAGGTGGGAAAGGGGGTGCTGGAATTAAAAAGCAGAGTATTTTTAAGATGCTGATTTAGAGTGCTATTATAAATGCTGCCCACATAGCCTTTTAACCCTCAAAGATATCAGATAACTTTTTTTTTTCTCCCTGTGGTGAGATGAAGTGGCTGTCATTATCTGCGAAGGTCTGTATCATATTGGAATCTGCCGGTGCAGGTCAGCGAGTCCGTGGTGTTCTGGTCCCAACTCCGGCGCTGAATTACATTTCCCAGGCACAATGGCTGCAGAATGGGTGGGTGCTTTGTCATTTAAACTGCATAAAGAGGCAGAAATTGATTTTTATTGTGGATCTTCATATCTAATAAAGCTCTGAGGGGCTCTTTTCTTCTCCGATTGAATGGCCATTGAATGCTTTCAATCTAGTTCTGTGTTTCATGCCTAAACTGAATAGTGGCAGGAGGAAAATAGATGGGGGGAAGAGAGGCCAAGTCACTTTCCAGATTGAAAAGGATACAGAAGAGAAATAAATAAAAAAATAAAATAAAATAAAGTAAAAATGAATCAGGAAAAAAAAAAGCTATTTAAGTGGAAAGGGGAACTTTCCTGATGCTGAGGAAAAATTGCTTTGTGCAAGGTGCATGCGCACGGCTGCGTGCACAAGGCCACGGAGCTGGTTGAGGGTGTGGAAAGATGTGGGACTCTAAGAACTGTTTATTGAGGGGCCCTGATGTTACCTGCACCTCCGTTCTGTGCTTTGGGACTGGAAATTCCTGGCTCTCTGATCAGGACACATTAATACTCCACTTCAAGATCTGCCCTGCATGCACTGCCCTCGGTAACTAACATTTTTTTTAGGCTGCTATAAAATGGGAATGTTTATGTTTGCATTAATTAGAGGAGAGATTGGTTTAAAAAACAGTTGTTTTTAATGTAATTAGTACCTAGTTCATCACGTCCTCCTCAAATCAACAAAGAGACAATAATACATAATGGCTTGTCAGTGACTCTCTGATAGTTATTGCTCATTTAGTCCCGTTCCCCTTGGGAAGCTTCATCACAATTAACAAGACCAGTAACGTCAGCATTAATTGGTCGTGCTGATGGTCTGATCTAAGGTCCTAAGGAGTCCCCCTGTAGCACTGCCGACTGGTCAGGCACTCCTGGGAGCTCTGCCTAATTGAATGTTGAGTCCCTCGATCGCTAGACCCGGGAGAAATAATCATTGCCTGCTCATAGGCTCAGCCTTCAAAGCACAAGTCCATGGGAACAACAAAATGCTCCCCAGCAGGACACGGACAGGCTGTCACGGAGCAGCCAGCCCCACACAGGTGCCCTCCTGCCCCTTTCCACACTGGAAGCTGCTCTAAGTTCTCCCTGCAGCCTCCTCTTCTCCAGGCTGAACAACCCCAACTCTCTCAGCCTGTCCTCATAGCAGAGGGGCTCCAGCCCTCGGATCATCTCCGTGGCCTCCTCTGGACTTGCTCCAACAGCAGCATCTTCAAACTCTGGCTGGTCTCTTTGACTCCCAGATGTGGGAACTGGCTCAGAGTGGTCAAGATGTAAGGACTGCATTTCTTCCGTGGTCACTTTTATTGTTTTCAGTACGTGTATGTGATTTGACTCCTCTTCTTGTCATAGAATCATAGGCTGGTTTAGGTTGGAAGGGACCCTAAAGCTCATCCAGTTCCACCTCCTGCAATGGGCAGGGCCACCTCCCATCTGAAAGAAAAAAACAACCAAGAAACAACAGAAGCACGCAAGTTGCTGGTACAAATCCTGGTTGTCCTTGCCAGGAGCTCAGTGCAATCTCGAAATGTATTGATGATCCAGAAAACCAAGAAAATACCAGGCTATATTAAAAAAAGAGAGAATAATACTGAGAATGCTGTAATGGAATTATGGAACTGCATGATACACCTTCACGCAGAATAATGTTTTCTATTCTGGCCTCTCTGCCTCGAAATGCAGACACAGGAAAGGTCTAGGGGAGGGCAAAGGAAATTATTAAGGGCATGGAAAGACATCCATGCAAAGAGAGATTAGAAAGATCATGGCTATATAATTTAGAGACGACATGAATAAGAGAATCCATGATAGAGATATATAAAATAATTTGCCTTTTTCTGGCTTGCAGAGCTTTTGTGAACTCAGCCTGCACTGGTTTCCCTTCAGATCCACGCAGGACTTGGATGTGCTTGGCAAGGAGGAAAACAAATATCATGGAGCTGGAGGACGTTGTCCAAGAGCCTAGAGTGTGGAGTTTTATTTGAGATTGAAAGTGAGGCATTTTAAGTAATGTGGTCCTTTATCTGGCCCTGGATTCAAAGACCATTGTATGAAGGAGGAAATCTCTCAGAATTCCCTGTACTTCGATTCCCTTGTGGAAGCTTGACTCTGAGGAAGCCCTATGCAGATGTCAATAACAGTATTTTCCTCTGTTGTTATGCTTATTTTAATTCATACACCCTTCCCTGGGGACAGGGTCTCACCATCTCTGGTCTGGCAGTACTGGTCATGCATGACCAGCTCAGCAAAAGGGTAAAACCACTCTCTTCAGTCAAACTACCTTTGTGGCCAGAAGATCCTGCTCTAGACCCTGCTCGTGGTTTAGTAGGCACCGGGGTTTGGAGTTGATAGTTGGACCTGATGAGCTTAGAGGTCTTTTCCAACCTTAATGATTCTGTGATTCTATCTCATGTCAGAGACTTCACTTCCTGCAGAACTTCTAATGAGCTTAGTGAGGCTCACCAGGTCTCTCTAAGTCATTAAGAGCATGTCAGTATTTCAAAGGGCTATGTGGAAAGCAGCCTGCGTCCCGCAAGGTCTCCTCTTTCACACCTCAACGTCTAAACAACCCAAGACAACCGCATCCTTGTTTTCAGCCCAAGGCCAGGAGGGAAGCAAAGCTTTTGACCTGGAAATTGTCTCAGCAGAGCGAGGGCCTTTCTTTCTCCTTTCCCCATAAGTGCTCTGGTAACTGTTTCAAGGGAAGTGTTTTAAAGAGAATGTGAGTTTTAGGGAGATACAAAGGAGCTCCTATGCCTGAATACCTGTCCATTTCTTCCAACTGTACTGATTGGTCTAATAAAAGGTTATTAGATCTCTCTATACAAAGTCGCCTCTATTCAAGAGGTAGCACTTCTGACACTCTTAAGATACTGTACAAACTCCGTGCCTTTCAAAACAGTAATCTTAGACAAAGCCGTACCATCTGAGGGCCAGAAGGAAAAGGGGGAACAAAACCCAACCTGGCGTACAACAGAAATAGGAAGAATACAGACAACAGAGGTGCAAGTAAGAATGATCCAAATAAAATGGTTGAGATTCCAGATGGACTCGAAAGACATAAATACCTCATCTAACCTCAACGCACAATGAGTTGCCAGGGACAGAAATGAAAGCAGAGATCTGCTGGATGCCAAGTAGTTTGTTTGCAAGTTCCGAGGAGGAGGAGAGAGGTCTACAGCACTTAACAGGATGGTTTCTGTTTGCTTCAGGTTCTGACAGAATGCAAAAGTCCAGTACATTTTGAAGAGCTGGTGGGAAGAGCAGAGACACTCGGAGTGCAGGATCACGGCTGGATTTGGGAGGAGATGCACTGCTGAAGCAAGAGTCCGGAGAGCAGGCTCTCCCAGTCATCCTGAGGATGGAGGGACGGGAGTCAGGGCTTGGGATAATGGCAAAATTATACTTCCTGCAGTTTCGCTTGTATACGAGTCTGAAAACAGGACGGTGTTTCTCAAGGCAGCGTGTTTCCATATATCAAAAAAAAAAAACACAAACCCTTTTGATGTCCCTGATCAACAGCAAGGAAAGCACGGAAGAGCTTTGAAAGGTGGAAGCAGTTGAACTGTTGTGATGGTGTCTAACAGTTAAGCGTTGTCCTCTCAGCTCCCCAGTATCGTTCTGCAGCAAAGGCTGAGCAAGAGGACCGAGTCTCAGGCAGACCCCGCAGGCAGCCTGGAGCCCACCCAACCTTTTGGGTCTAGGTAGTATTTCTTTACCAACACAAGGTCCAAGCAGCTGAGGATACCACCAAGGAACACCACAGCAGACCTGGAGCTGAAAGAGAAACCTTTCTCTAGAGCTTAATAAAAAGGCAAATCAAGTTGAACCGATTCTCCTCCTAAGTGAGGAGCAAACTGGCTGAAAGAGCAGCTGGGACAGGTTGGAGGCATAATTGTTCAGTGGGGCAGTGCCCAGAAATGCAGGGCAGCTGGCTGGGAGGTTTATAAACTGAGTGGTGTGAGATGCTGAGCTTTGTGCTGTTCTACTCCCATTAAAGCCCTCATTCTGGAACGCGGAATGTCTCCAGACTGAAATATAACTGGGGAAGAAATAGAGAGAGAGAGCTGAAACAAATCCTCTCCTGAATGCCAGGTCTTAACTATAGGTTAGGAGTCCTTTCAAAGACTTAGCCTAGAGGATAGAAGTAGCTGTAAAAAGTCATCTTCATTTCTGTTATCCAATGTAGGCAACCGGCTGTCCCCAAAGCTGAGGAAGATGAAGGACAAATGCTGCTCTCCTGGGCTTTTTTGACAGACGACCCCAACTGTAAGTGAGTCTGATCCAGGGAGGGCTCTGCTGAGGGTCATTTATTGGGAAGTTTTAAAAGTGCTGCTCCATGGCCAGGGGCGGGCAGTGATAAGGGCTCTGGTTGTAGAAGTCAAAGCTCGGCTGAAATGAGTGATAACGATGGTTAATGCTACAGATTGTGACCCGTGACACCAGTTGAGTTTGTCGGGCTTGGTGTGGCGAGGGGATTTTCTGTGTTTCTCTCTGCAGCATCCTCCCCTGTTTGCAGTGTCACAGACAGGCATCACTCACACTGGATTTGTCTGACTCCCTGTCAAAGTGAGATTTATTCATGGGAGCCTGTTTTGCCATGGGAAAATAAACAGCATCTTCTCCCTACAGGGATGTGACATGTCAGTGTCCCATGTCTCATCCCTGGAGGGGTTCAAGGCCAGGCTGGATGGGGCTTGGAGCCCCTGATCCAGTGGGAGGTGTCCCTGCCCATGGCAGAGGTGGGACTGGATGGGCTTTGAGGTCCCTTCCAACCCAAACCATTCTATGAGTCCATAAAGACAAATCCTCTGAGTGTCTCCTGGAAGACCATGTCATCTTCATCTTCCATTAGTGTTCAGTTTTGGGCCCCTCGCTCCAAGAAGGACATTGAGGGGCTGGAGTGTGTCCAGAGAAGGGAACAGAGCTGGGGAAGGGGCTGGAGCCCTGGGGTTCTGTAGAGGCTGGGGGACCTGGGGCTGTTTAGCCTGGAGGAGAGGAGGCTGAAGGGAGACCTCATCGCTCTCTGCAGCTCCTGGAAAGGATGTGGTGAGGGGGGCATTGATCTCTTCCCCAAATTAACAAGTGATGGGATGGGAGGAAGTGGCCTCAAGTTGCACCAGGGCAGGTTTAGGTTGGATATTAGGAAAGATTAGACTTTCCTGCCAGAGTGGTGAAGCCCTGGCAGAGGCTGCCCAGGGCAGGGGTTCAGTCTCCATCCCTGGAGGGGTTCAAGAAGTGTGTAGAAGTGGCATTTAGGGCCATGGTTTGCCAGCCACGGTGGGGCTGGTCTGACAGTTGGACTGGATGAGCTGAGAGGGCATTTCCAACCTCAGTGACTCTGTGACAGACCCTTGATTGCTACGTGCCTATAAAGTCTTTAGATCAGAAGAGCATCTTGTCTGAAATCCATGTACGCTACACGTGGCCTTTGATTGCTGCTGTCGAGGTGGCACTGGGCAGCGTTGATGCTGCAATTCTAAATCTGCCCTGCCTGCTAAGTGGTTTCTGTGTAGTTTGTTTCTCTATGCTTGTTGCAACACCTACCTGCGTGTGCACTCAGTGGTTTGGTGTGTCACCGTTCGGTTTTTCATAGAATCATAGAATAACCAGGTTGGAAGAGACCCACCGGATCGAGTCCAACCATTCCAACCATTTTGTCCTCAGAAGTGTTGCTGTCTTGGGTCTGAACGGGGTTCTGGCAGCAGAACTCAGTTCCCTGGGCCTGCAGAGTTGTGGCTGGTATTTCAGCATCACCTCGGTGGGTTCTTTTGCTGTGAACTCTGGCTCCTCCATCATAGTGGTTCCATGGTTTTTTTGCCAGGACTCCCGCTTCGCAGCGCTCTGCTGGAGCGTGTGCAGCCACAGAAACTGTTCCTCATCTCTATTAAAAAATATTCAAAATGATGCAGGGAGAAGAAGTTTGAGTTAATTACAAATTATTCTCGATTTCACTATCATTTTATTAACAAATCCACATTAATCCAGTATTAAAGCTGGGCGGGATTATAGGATTTCTCTCATCTGAAGCTTGGAGCAAGGGAAGTCTATAATAAACCTACCTATTCATTTGACACAAAGCTCTTCTATCAAATCTACCACAACGCGGGGGCCACCCCCCCTTCCTCGAAACATCCATATGCAGTCCTATACAATAGAAATGGTATAGTTATATGATTAACTAGAATGGAGACAAAAAATATCTGGGGTAAAGTTGCCTTCCCAGCTCCAAGCCCCATCCAGCCTGGCCATGAACCCCTCCAGGGATGGGGCAGCCACCCCTGCTCTGGGCAGCCTGGGCCAGGGCCTCCCCACCCTCACAGAAAAACATTTCTCCTTAAGATCTCATCTCAATCTCCCCCTCTTCCAGCTCAAAACTGTTCCCCTCATCCCATCCCTGCCCTCCCCTATCCAGAGCCCCTCCCCAGCTTTCCTGGAGCCCCTTTCAGCTCTGGAAGCTGCTCTAAGGTCTCCCTGGAGTCTTCTCTTCTCCAGGCTGAACAACCCCAATTCTCTCAGCCTGTCCTTGTGTGGGAGCTGCTCCAGCCCTCGGATCATCTCCGTGGCCTTGACAGAAAGGCAGAAAGAACTGTTTCATCTTGATCCTACCACGGTCCTCAAAATTCTCCTGAAATTTTTCACAGATCGGAGCTGGCTAAGGCACTGGAATAGTTTGCTTTAAGATATAATCCGTTTAATAAAATGTAAGGGTCAGAACTGCACGTCGGCAGAGAACATTTTGCTAAATAGGGCACGATGAGGTTGCTGCTCTCCTCCCGGACTGGTCGCTCCTCCCTGCGTGTCCTGGCGTTTCATAATTGCGTGAAATTGCCATCTCTGGCAGGGCTGGTGCAGGTCGATCGCTCCCAAGTGTAACAGCTCCTGAGCCGAAATTATGTTTCTTAATTTTATGGACCTCTCTAACAATAAAAACATTTCCCCTGATAAAAAACACTCCAGAGAAAACGAAGAAAAAGTTCAGGTTTTGCAGGCCTTTATTGTCTCCCTCGCGGAGGCACCAAGGAATATTTGAGCCCTGAAATGATTTCATTTTATACCCACAAATTCTATCCATTTCCCCACATGTTTTTGATGAAATAAAAAGGGGATTTCATAGAATCATAGAATAACCAGTTTGGAAGAGACCCACTGGATCATCGAGTCCAACCATTCCCATCAATCACTAACCCATGTCCCTCAGCGCCTCGTCCACCCGTCCCTTAAACCCCTCCAGGGAAGGGGACTCAACCCCCTCCCTGGGCAGCCTCTGCCAGGGACCAATGACCCTTTCTGTGAAATATTTTTTCCTAATGTCCATCCTGACCCTCCCCTGGCGGAGCTTGAGGCCATTCCCTCTCGTCCTGTCCCCTGTCCCTTGGGAGAAGAGCCCAGCTCCCTCCTCTCCACAACCTCCTTTCAGGTAGTTGCAGAGAGCAATGAGGTCTCCCCTCAGCCTCCTCTTCTCCAGGCTAAACACCCCCAGCTCTCTCAGCCGCTCCTCTTGTTCTCCAGCCCCTTCACCAGCTTTGTTGCTCTTCTCTGGACTCGCTCCACAGCCTCAACATCCTTCTTGTGGTGAGGGGCCCAGAACTGACCCCAGGATTCGAGGAGCGGTCTCACCAGTGCCGAGTCCAGAGGGAGAAGAACCTCCCTGAGACACGAGCCCTTCATCAAGGGGCCTTCCCCAGGCTCCCACCACCAAACCCACCCGAACACCACGCAGAGCGAGGCTTTCGAAAAGCCGGGCTCGAAATAACTCGCACTCTAATGCGAGCGGCAGACAAAGCTGCAGAAAAGCAGAGGAGCAGGCACCCTTCAAGCTAAAGCATGTTATTAAGGAATATTCCTTTTTTGAAGTTTGTTGATTTTATTTTTATCATATTTTAGCACAAACCCTTTTCATGTTATAAATTAAGTAACTGCTACAGAAGGGTTATGGGCTGGGGTTTCTTTTAGAGGCATTTCCTATAGAGAGATTTTTAAAGTTCCCTGTTAAAAAAAGAAAAAAAAAAGAGAAAAAAATCATGGAAAGCTGTGCTGAATTATGTGATACATTGAAATTAAAATGAAATTCCAAATTATCTTGCAGTCAGGGCCTGATGTGGACTGAGTGATAATAAATAAAGGTTAAAAGGACATTGGCAAGTCTTTTTTCACGGCTTTCAATTTTTCCCCTCCCTGTTGTTTGTAAAAACCTCTTAGAAGATTAAAAATAATATTTCTTTCCCTATTGATTTTTTTTCTTTTTCCACATTCGAAAACAGCATTTATTTATTTTCTGTGTTTCTAATGGAGCTGGGATTAATGTGGCTTTATTTGTTCTTGGCTTGGCTCGTGCTTTCGTCTCGCAGAGGGACTCAGTGCAGCCAGTGAGGGTGTTTCTTAGCACCTCAAAGGTCCAGCCAAGGACCAAGGTCATCACTAAATATTCTGACCCTGGGGCAGCCACCCAAGATGCTCAGCTTGTTTGGCTTTGGCTCTTGATATGTCCAAGGTCACCTCAAGCTCTAGGGTCACACACTGGTCCAAGGGCTCCTCCCTGATGGGTTATGGAGGGAAGAGAAGATGCTGCCCTCTTCTCAACAGAGGGCTTGGAAAAAAATGGTGGGAAATAAGTCTTTGTGTTGCCCAGGGGTCCGTGTGGAAGGTACATCTTCAGCAGAAAGCCCTTCGCCCACTGGAGGGGTGGGAAAGGGCATAAAGCAATAAATGTTTTGCTGTGAGAGTTGGAGGCCCTGGCCCAGGCTGCCCAGAGCAGGGGTGGCTGCCCCATCCCTGGAGGTGTATTTGAAAATACATGAGCAACACAAAATTGGGATAGTTCATATCACTCCTATAAACACTCATAACAATTTAAGACAAATAAATGTATGCATTTAAAATGGATATATTGGACATGCCTGCTAGGATGGTTAACCATGAAACTATTTAAAGTTGTAGGAAGAGAAGAAAACAAAAATACATCCCTGGAGGGGTGTCATAGATGCATGGAAGTGGTGCTCAGGGATCTGGTTTAGTAGTGGACAGGGATAGTTGGACCCGATGATCTCAAAGGTCTTTTCTAACCAATCCATTCCCTGATTCTGGGGCTCTAAGTTGCAGTTTGACAGATTTTGGTAGGTCAACCAGCTGCCTGTGGGAAGAGAAAATACCAGGAAAGATTATTTTCTTTCAGCATAATTCATCAGAATGGGGATAGATTTGTTTCTGGATGCCATGCTTCAGGTATATATTTTTTAATGTATTTAAAATATTAGAGACATAATCCCATCTCTCTGTGATAGAAGTTCAATTAAGCTGAATTTGGCCTCACCCATTGATGGTGAGGGTCAGCTCAGGGAAAACTGCAAGTTTGAGAAACAGTGGCAGGCAGTTCCTAAATGGAAACGGGCTCAAACGGACTCAGGTTCCACCAGGGCAGGTTTAGGTTGGGTGTTAGGAAAAATTGCTTCACTGAGAGAGTGGTGAAGCCCTGGCAGAGGGTGCCCAGGGCTGTGAGGGAGTCTCCATCCTGGAGGGGCTCAAAGAACGTGTCAAGGTGGCACTTTGTGACGCGGTTTAGCAGGCACGGTGGGGTTGGGCTGGTGGTTGGACTGGATGGGCTGAAAGGGCTTTTCCAACCCTAATGATTCTGTGATTCTATAATCATGTGTTTGGTGGGATTATTTGTGGTGAGTAAAGCCTTCCGTGCTTCTACCCCCAGGCTTCCTTCTCTTCTCCTTTTAGCTCAGAAAATAAAGAACCAAATCATCCTTTCTCCCTCTCCCCCTGCTCACCAATGTGTTTCTGTTAGGAAGACAAATCTTATTGGGGGGTGGGGAGAAGAAATTTTCTTTATAAATATTAATTTTATTCATAAAAATGCATTTTTGTAACAGATTATGTTTTTCTGTCGACAAAACCTGTGTCTCTGGGTGATGCTGGAGCTGTTTCACATAAGGCCAGGAGGATCCCTGGAACGTATCTGCCCACCTATTCTGCTGGACACACCGTGATGGGGCTGAGGATCTGGCCAGGAGCTGGCTTGACTTTCCACTTGGCAACCCCTGGGATTGAGCTGAGATCTTGGGGAGAAATGTTTTCCTGTGAGGGCTGGGAGGCCCTGGCCCAGGCTGCCCAGAGCAGGGGTGGCTGCCCCATCCCTGGAGGGGTTCCAGGCCAGGTTGGATGGGGCTTGGAGCAGCCTGGGCCAGTTGAGGGGTTAGAACTGGATGATCTTTAAATTCCCTTCCAACCCAAACCAGTATGTGAGTCCGTGATTCTCAGAAGAGGCAGAGCAGCAGCCCCTCTCTGGAGAACAGCAGTAAATTTGGACACGAGGCTTTGCTCCCCCAATTCCCCTGAGTCAGTGGAGAAAAGAATTGTCCATGAGCCACTGGGGTATTATCAGCGTCACGGAGCCTGCTCTAAATCCCCGTAGGAGATGCACATGAAATATGCAGGATCTGTGTGCAGAGGGGTTTTTGGGGGGCAGGATAAAGGGATTTAAACAAAACCCTCCCAGTTTTCAGGTCTGCACCGGGAACCCAGCAACAAGTACAAAGGCTGCTTGGCTTGCAACTCTGAAGTTTCGCCGGAGCAGACTTTCTTATCGCTCTGCCTACAATGTGTGTGATACTTTATTAACATCTTCCGCCGTAATCCCAGCAAAACTGAAGGAAAAAGTGTCAGATCAAAAGGGGGAGTATGAAAGCGGGCGGCTAAGCAGGTTGCTGGGATGCTAATGATTGCTTCCTTCATTCTCTGAGTGTCACGCACAACATCTCTAAGCCCGGCGCGGCACGTAAGCCACACAAATAGCCATATTTGTTAACATTCATGTGACTCTTTCGTCTGAGCTGTATTTCCTTGAGTACACCACAATGAAGAGTTTCTTTTAATAGGGATCAACCAGGAAAAACAACTGTGAGGGACTTTTCTCTCCCTCTCCCTCCCTCCCTCTCTCTCTCTCACTCCCTCTCTCACTCTCTCTAAACCTTTTACACTGCGGTTGAACAAGCCTCTGGATAAAGACTTTATCCAAAAACCCCCTCTTTAAAGTTATTTCAAATTTCTCTGCAAGGCTTTCAGAAATCTGTTTGTTTGAGGGCAGAATTAGATGTGACCGGCGTTTTATTGTGACATAAAACCATATTTCTTCCCTGGAAGATTAAAAAATAAAATCGGTTAATAAGAAAAGCTGTCAGCAACAGAAAATGGCTGACATAATCCGTTTATCCTCCGAGCAATAAAGATATTGGTCCTTGGGAGTCTATCCTCTCTCTCATGTTATTTCGCCCAAAACATTATCTTCCCAGCATTCTGATGGATTAAGAAGTCATATGGGAGATAGCAGGGAAATGACAGATACAAAAAAAATAATATCCTTTCATTTCCCCTCCTCCCTGCACTCTCTCTCTCTCCCTTTCTCTCTCCCGTTTTCTCCCCAGCCCCTCCTTCCCATGCCTCCCTCTCTCTCTTTTTCTCTGTCCCCTTGGAAAAGTGCTCCATCTCTTTATTCCCAGCATCCCAGAGGGCTGCGAAAGTCCCAAGCCACTAACCCCAGTGCGCCGTGGGGAAGCGGCACACAACTTCTTGCACGCCTCGGTCCCTCTCGTGCGTGCGGATGCTGGCAGCTCGGCACCGTGCCATATCCGAACACCTCCTGAATTTTGTAGGAGCTGCAGTCACAGCTCTCTCTGTCCCTGCGTCAAAGCACGTCTGAGCAACTTGCTGGAGGAAGAGAGACAAAATCCACCACTGGGTCTGAGTGGAGCAGAGCTGGGACTCTTTCCTGATTTTCCAGTGGTGAAATCTATGGGTGGAAGAGGGCTCTGGTCTTTGGAAATCTCTTCTGCACTCATGAGCATCTTCTCCTGTAGCAAAGTATAGCTGCTACAGGAGTTCATCTCAACAGCAGATGAATGCGTGGTCCTTGTGGCATCATACTTGGTCTTGGAGGCCACCGTCTGTCTTTCTTGAGGTCCTGGGGCTACTGGAGATAAATCATTGCATAACAGGAAGGTCTCAGGGCTGAGGCCCTGGCCCAGGTTGCCCAGAGCAGGGGTGGCTGCCCCATCCCTGGAGGGGTTCAAGGCCAGGCTGGATGGGGCTTGGAGCCCCTGATCCAGTGGGAGGTGTCCCTGCCCATGGCAGGGGTGGGACTGGATGGGCTTTGAGGTCCCTTCCAACCCAAACCATTCTGTGATTCTATGAATACGAGCAGCTGGTTTTTCTGTGAGTGTCTGAAGAACTGCTTCATTAGATGACCCCAAAACCTGTCCAGAAACTCCAGACCGCACCATTACAATGCGCTGAAAATACCAGTTTATTCCCAGTAAACAGATCCCTTTGTTGAGAGCTTTAAGCAGAAAACCATATTCAAGCGTAACCCCCTCCACCGCTCCCATGCCTATCCAGCCATGAGCAGACATTCAAAACCATCGTTATTTCCACGATGGGGCAAACTAAGGAAAGAAGAGCCTAGAGATCCTTTCCCACAAGCTGGCAGGCAATTCGAGGGATCACCAGGGGTGGAGGATCACCAGGTGGAAACACATAAGCATGTGGAAAAAACAGAACGAGGGAGTCATCTGCCTATCAGCACCAATCCAGGTGGCTCTCCGGGGAGGAGGTCGCACTGATTACCAAAGAAACAGAGGCCGTTGGTGGCAGGGGTGGCAGGAGCTAAGTATATTTACTTTGAGCTGAGCAAATTTGTCAGCTGCCTGTAAAACACATGATTACTATGGAATTACATGTATTACATTCTGTATTTATTCTTATTTATAATATAGATTACTCTCAAGGGCTGGATTCAGACAGAAACCATGGATTACGTCTGAGAAACAAAACTGGAATCCAGTAGCAGCTGAACATAGAAAATATGAAAGCAAGAAAGTAGGGGGGTAAGAACTAAAAACAAGGCCAGGATTTAAAGAATAGAAGGGAATCAATATCACAGACCTGGGCCAGCCTTCAAACAGCCACCTAGATGTTTCGAAGTCCTCAGATCAGCATCTATTTTAGATTAAACAGGCATACAACCTCCACTCCTTGTTCATAGGTTATGGATTCTAGAATTCTGTTGAGCCTTTGGCATCGCTTTTGGTTACACATGAAAATCCCCTTTAAGAGTTAATTGTCTGGTGATAAGTCTTATAAGGAGCAGCTGAGGGACCTGGGTCTGTTTGTCCTGGAGAAGAGGAGGCTGAGGGGAGACCTCGTCGCTCTCTGCAGCTCCTGGAAATGAGGTGGGTGCTGCACTCTTCTCCAAAGTAACAAGTGATGGGATGAAAGGAAAGGACCTCAAGTTGTGCCAGGGGAGTTTTAGATTGGGTATTTGGAAAAATTTTTGTACTGGGAGAGTGGTGAAGCCCTGGCAGAGGCTGCCCAGGGCAGAGGTGGAATCTCTGCCCCTGGAGGGGTTCAAAAAGCCTGTAGAGGTGGCACTTTGGGCCACGGTTTAGTAGACACTGTGCTGTTGGGCTGACAGTTGGACTGGATGAGCTGAGAGAGCCTTTCCAACTTTCATGATTCTGTGATTCTGTGACCTTGGGCAGCACACCTCTACTTTCCACATCTTAGTTCCTCCCCTATGAAACATGGGCACCCTCATAGAGGGGAAATCCAGATGGCTGGAAGGGCTGCTGCCTCTGTATCCAAGCATTCACTTATTCTTGCTATGACCCATACTTTTTAAAATTTTTGAGAGGGCTTTATACTTCTCCAGTCTCACTTGTGGAATACCAAGACCAGGGAATTTCCTAGTGCTGGTTCCTCTGGTTGGAAATGACTGCTCCTTGCTATGTGCATGAAGGTTGCTAGCCCAGTCACTTCTTGAATTATGGTGTATCTTCTAGGCTGGAAACTCATTTCTTTTGTGACCTGAACAGAGTAGCTCTTCTCTTAAGGTCACTGATACCAGTTCAAGACATAAGAACTCGCCAGGTATGAACTTCTAGTGGGAGGTGTCCCTGCTCATGGCAGGGGCTTGGAACCGTGTGATCTTTAAGGTCCCTTCCAACCCAAATCATTTTATGATTCTACGACCTGCTCCATCACTGAAAGCACAGGGAAACCACGATGGGAGTTGGGGTATGGTACCCTTTGTACCAACATCACCCTTCTGGCACCCCACGGACTCCTCACGATGTGGCTACATGCTGCAAAGACTAGATCCCATGCTCACCCTCATCAAGAAATCATTTGCGCAGCCTGAAAGCCTGTAACTGGCACTGATCTTCAGTATTCCTACAGCTGCTGATGTCGAACAGCACCCTACAAGTAGTGCTCTGTTGGCACTGGCACAAGAGACAGTGAGGAGGATGGAGAGGAGGAGACACACACACATGCACACGCACACATGCTTATAGGGATAAAAAGGATAACTGGATCCATGAAAATAAGCCAAGCACTGCCATCGTCGGTCTAAATGCAGATAAGTATTGTACTGAAAACAAAGATTACTTGTACTTTGTAGATAGAGACGTGTTTTGTTACAGGATGCTTTGTATGGAATTGGGTCACAGCAGAATATGAGCCAACTCCCCCCCCCAACCCGCCTCCTCCCAACCTCCCTCTCCGCCTGCCTATCCTTTGAATCTGGAGCCAAATCTCAAGGGTAACGGAGTAGAAATTGCTGCAGTTTTGCCGTTTTTTCCCTCGGCTGGGATTTGTTTTTCATTTGCGGGGCAATACTCGCGCTTCTCTGCCATTCATCTATTAATTAATGTCATTGATTATGAGCTGCTCTCTCTCAGCCTTGTGCTTCCAAAGCTCGGGGGGAGGGGAGTGAGGTGCATCCAGGGCATCCCCAATTCAAACGGCGAGGGAAGCGCCAGAGCTTTGTTACTGTCCCTGCCATCGCATGTCCTCTAGCCTGGTCTGTGTGCTCTGCCCATCACCTTGGTATCTGACCACCTTCCCTGCTTCCCCTGTAGAGCAAAGCATCTCCTGTTGTCCTTCCAGCTTCTGCTGCTGGAAAGAACTTTGTACCCATATTTGTGGATTCTATGGCATGACCTGCCCTTCGCAGCTACTCCAGATGCCAGTCCGTGTCTTGGGCACTGGCTGCTGGAATTTATCACCACACCAGAGTTAACACCCTAGGCCCCGGCCAATGAAAGCCTTTCTCCATCCCAGCTTTCTCCATTTCTCATCAAGACGTTGCAACCAAGATTAAGCACCCCTAGAAACCTTTGATCTGTGCCTGCACGCTTCCCGTAGATTATTGTCCTCCTTGGTTCTGGGTGCTGGCGCTCCTTCAGAGTGAATATGTTGCTTGTTGTGAAAGCCACAGAGGAAAGGAGATCCAGATTCTGGACGTACTCACATGTTAGGTTTTTTTACCAAAAAGAGAGCTTCCCACTATCTGGGAAATGCCAGCTTCTCCTGACAAGGAACTGCTTGGGGATGCTTTCTAAGGAACCACGGCACAGATGTCTATTGGAGACATGGATCAATTTTTCTCCAACTATGGAAGCCAGAAAGTTCTTTTTTTTTCTTCTCTTTTTTCCCTTCTTTTTTTTTTCTCCTTTTTTTCCTTATTTTTTTCCTTTCTCCTTTTTGCCTTTTCCTTTTTTCTCTTTTCTTTTTCCTTTTTTCCTTTTATTTTTTTTTAATGTGTATAATATTGGTGTCTCTTACCAGCCAGCAGTGGAACTTCGGGAAACAGGCCAAACAAGTTCTGAGGTCTGACAGTTGTGTCCTCTGAGACTGGAGCTACCAGCACTCGAGTAAGATCTCTAAGGGATGTGAAACATTTTGACTTTACAAAGTACAAGGGAGTTTTGTGACTTACTGGCTATTGGATATTTGTTGGCATGTGCGTTATTGGGTGATGGTGTGATTGCCGGTAGTGTCAGTGTTTATTCTACTCATAGGAAGTCAAACTTGCACTGGTCCAAGCTGGCAATTCACATTTACTTACATTTTATAACACTGCTGCTGGTTTGATATCTTCTGTAAGACAGACCTACAACTGCTTTCAGACAGGCGCCACCTAAACCAGCCTAAGTCATGCGTCATCTCTAAATCCTCTCCCACGTGTTGAGCTTACCCTCCTGGGTCATCCCCATCTTAGAATCACCAGGTTGGAAAAGACCCACTGGATCATCGAGTCCAACCATTCCCATCAATCACCAACCCATGTCCCTCAGCACCTCGTCCACCCGTCCCTTAAACCCCTCCAGGGCAGGGGACTCAACCCCCTCCCTGGGCAGCCTCTGCCAGTGCCCAATCACCCTTTCCCTGAAAAATTTTTTCCTAATGTCCAGCCCAAACCTCCCCTGGCGGAGCTTGAGGCCATTCCCTCTCGTCCTGTCCCCTGTCCCTTGGGAGAAGAGCCCAGCTCCCTCCTCTCCACAACCTCCTTTCAGGGAGTTGGAGAGAGCAACAGCCATGGAAGCGGCAGGGTTTCAGGTTAACATCCCACCCTGCTGTGGAGCCAGGAGGATGCCCCTGCCCGGGGCATGGATGGGGCTGTGTGGTGGGACACCTCTAACCGTCACCAGAGGAGCCCAAATGGCAAGACCATGTGTTATCAGACTTTAAATCAGCCACATTTTTTAGCTGCTGAAATGACATGTAGAGCAGTTTGGACCCTTCTCCTCTCTCCAGAAAGGCTAGACAGCAAAAATACCACTTCTTCAGGCTCTGAGCTTGGGGGATTTAAGTAGGTGCCCAAGCGTTTTCTTGAGAAAGCAGGTTTTGTTGCGATGCTGCGTCAGGGCTCACTTTCCTCCACCTGCTGCATTTCAC
This sequence comes from Phaenicophaeus curvirostris, assembly GCF_032191515.1. Classification (NCBI taxonomy): domain Eukaryota; kingdom Metazoa; phylum Chordata; class Aves; order Cuculiformes; family Cuculidae; genus Phaenicophaeus; species Phaenicophaeus curvirostris. The sequence continues at coordinate 26,675,881 of NC_091401.1, read as the reverse complement.
TCGCGGGCCTGATCCAGCCACGATGCATCCCACATCGCGAAAGGGCGTCACGGCGTGGTGCAGCATAAAGTTTTTATCGGTGCGGGTTGGGAATGAGGCGCATAACTCACCGGCGCTGTTGCCACTTGTGAGTGATGCGCCCATTCCACACTCCCATGGATAAAACCTTTATGGCCACAGCAGCACCGAGTATTGCATCTAATATATGCACCGCTGTAATGACGAGCACTGGAAACCTGTTTTTTTTAACCTGTTTCCTCCCCCTTTCTTCCCCCTTTCTCCTTCCCACCCTTAAATACCCCTCCGCGTCTGCTTCGCGGTGCTTCGCTTCTGCTTTGTCGAGCGCCTGGGGAAGCCGCTCTATCGATATTCTGGACAAGGTTTTGATTTGGGGAAAAAAAAAAAAAAAACCACCACAGAGTGAGCGGCATAATTTAAAAATCAAAGAAATTCATTTCAGTAGTAAAAGGTTAACAGCCTTTAGGAGGAACACTTTTTAATCACCCACGTCTAGACTCTATCACTCGAATCACCGGCAGCAGGAGTGAAATATGGCTAAGCCCCCGTCACCAAACAGCACCTAAAGACTGTTGTATTTAATCATGTCTGTGCACTAGTTATGGATTTTCATTATGATTCCCGATGCTGTTGCGCTGTGTAAAATATTAATATCCATAGTAATGATGCATGAAGCTTGGAGTGTAATTTCTTCACTCTCCTTGTCTGATATTAAATTGTTACCACTTTATCATTTGTGTAGAACTGCACGTTTCAATTAATCTTTCCGTATCAGCAGCCCTGATTAATATAGATCATGATTCATAAGCTTATCGTCACTATAGTTTTAACAGATCATTTATAAAGATCTTAAATTTCAGGGCCTGGGAGGCGCAGCCACTCCGTCCAAGGCTTTTCTCAATTCTTGCTCCAGCAGGTTCCTCCATTCAAAGAACTAATTCTGAGACAGAAAATTAGCCAGATAAAAATGCCTGCCTGATTTCTTTTTCTTTTTTTTTTAAACTTTACTCACAGCTGCCCATAAACTTTTTTCCCTGTTCACCTCATTGAGCAGAAGGTGTGTGACTACAGGTGTTCACCAGCTTTGGTCTTGCTCGGTTTGTCCCCTTGCTTGTTTTGATCCCAGTTCCCCTGGGATCTCCCACTTGTTTTGGAGTCTTGGATGTTGCTGCCCCACCCCTGGAGGGGTTCAAGGCCAGGTTGGATGGGGCTTGGAGCAGCCTGGGCCAGGGGGAGGTGTTCCTGCTTATGGCTGGGGGTAGACCTGGATGGTCTTTGAGGTTCCTTCCAACACAAGCTACTCCATGATAACTATTGGTCTGCTCCATCTCCTCATGACGGTGATTTCTTGTGCTACAAACCATGCTGGAAGGTACTAGCTGCAGTCACAGGCTGAAAACTCACTCAGATGATGTGCTTTTCCCTAGCAAGAAAGATCTCTATCAACCAGACCTCTTCCCAAAACTTTTAAAAAGCCACGGGGAGCCAAACTCTATGTTTGCATGAAGAAGTGAGCTCCTGGCCGGAGCCAGCCAGGTTTTATTTTCCGTGCTAGCCTGTATCCATGGGAGGGAGTTTATGCCCCAGCTGCAGCACAGAAAGTTGCATGGGCTCCTCCGAGGGGATTGCCTTGGAGCTGGGAAGTGATGGCAGCCACGAACCCCTCCTCAGGTCCGTGGAGAGCTCTGGTGTTACCCAGCATGGTGCCACCATGCCCAGGATCACCGGGTCTCCTCAGCTGCTGCACGGGCGTGCGGCGCACGGCACAGATGTTTGCCTGGAAAATTAATGGTGAAAAGCAGCAGCCCACGCTCAGCTGGGGATGAATAGACAGCATCTCGCAGGCGGGAGTGCCGGGCCCTTTCAGGAGATTGTTATAATCGTAGTAATGAAGAACAGCAACCAATTAGTCATTTTTTAGTGGATAGAGTTGGAAAAGACGCATTAGATAGTTTAAAACATCCATCAAAGGTCCCTGTCTGGCGTTCTGTATATTCTCCAGGGCTTTGTCAAGCGATCTTAAGTGTTTCAAATAATGGAGAGACTCATGAGACTATTTAAAATCCTAATAGATGATTTTTTTTTTCCCCCTACTTACATATTTTCTTTCCTGACAGTCCCAGAATTCCTCATTATATCCCTCAGCTCATATTTGCAGAAGGATGTGGGGTTAACAAGGAGGAACAGCTCTGGAAATCCCACCGGGGACCGTGGGAGAGCAGGAGCAGGCAGCCACCGGGCTTAGCAGGGACCGGGGCACGGAAAAGAGGGCACCAACCCATCTCTGCCGTCTTCTCCCTCGCCTCCGTGCCCATGAGCGCTGCGAAGAGTGGCTCCCAGGCACCGAGGAGCCGACCTCCTCCCTGGGAAACACCCACGGAGCTTCTCACCCCTCTGCCTAACGGGGTGCGATGATGGAAACGCCAGCGGTTTATTAACCTCCTGCACTCCCCACCTAACAACGGGGAAGGGAAAAACCCTGGGAAGTATACATCCATATCTGAAATCTATACAGCAAGACAGATCTGGCTGGAGCAGTCTTTAGGGCATATATGCATTACCAGGCTACAGTGAAATATAGCCTGGAATTTGTCTCCTAAGATGAGATAATGTAGCTGCGTTAAGAGCCGCAACTGTCACTTCCAAGTGAAGTAGTGGGTATTGTGTTGAGTACATTCGCAGGGCAATTTTCCAGTCGGAATAAAAGGCTTTCCGAGGTGAATTTTACTTGGTTTTTATCCATCTATCTAAGGTTATTTTTATATATATATTATACAAATACTGACTGGGTCTGAGGGCAATAGAGGTAAAATATTGCACTAGGAAAGAAAATACTTCCCAAGTCTCTGTCTATATATTTTGGCCTCAGCTAAAGGCTCAGGGCAATAGATGCCATTTTCCCCCTCGGGGCACGAAATTTTACTGCTCCTGCTTCTTAGCTATTTTATTATCCCTTTGTATGTTTGTAAAGAAGAAAGAGATAGGGTAGTGCTGGGCTTGGAGGTTGCTGCACAAAGCACCAGGCGTTAGAAGAGTTTTGCATGAAATATGAATTTTGTATTGCTGAGATCTGTGTTTTAAAAGTCCTGGATAAAATACAGATAAATTCCATTCCCCGTGGATTTTTTTTTTCTCTGAAAATAAGTATAATATAATAAATTCCCACAATTATTCACAATAGGAGTTCCGAAAGAGATCAGGGCTCTGCTGTACCAAGCTCTCTGAAATACATTTGAGGTAGCTTAGGTACCAGGCAATTTATGCATCCTACAGAAAAGCTGAGTGGGTTTAAGGCGATGCAGCCGTTTAGCAGGAGCGACGGAAACTCCTGCCACATCTGCCTGTTTGCACGCCCACCAATTTTCTCATCATGCTGAGCTGAGAAGGTAGCACGCGTGAAGAGAGGTCAGTGCTTGAACATCTTTAGACACCCAGGGAGGGCAAAGAATAAGTCTCCTTGCAAAATTTGCTCCTGAAACCTTGCATACCCCTTTTTGGATGAGCTCCAGAGGCAGATAAAGGTGCCAGCGGTGAGCCTGGGGGAGGAGTGAGAGCTGCTGTCCAAGGAGGTGATTTAGCTGGAGAAGAGAAGGCTGTGGGGAGACCTTAGAGCAGCTTCCAGTGCTGAGGATGAGGGGAATGATTTTCAGCTGCAAGAGGGAAGATTGGAATGGGATCTTGGGCAGAAATGTTTTTCTGTGAGGCTGGGGAGGCCCTGGCCCAGGTTGCCCAGAGCAGGGGTGGCAGCCCCATCCCTGGAGGGGTTCCAGGCCAGGTTGGATGGGGCTTGGAGCCCCTGATCCAGTGGGAGGTGTCCCTGACCACGGCAGGGGTGGGGCTGGAAGATCTTTAATATCCCTTCCAGCCCAAACCAATCTATGATTCTATGACCTCAGTGTTTGGCCTTGGGGCATGAGGAGGACAATGTCCAGCTCTGCGCTCCGGGTTTCACCAAGGAAGACGTGCAGCTGCAGAGGGAACAAAGTCGTCATGGGGGCTTGAGAGCTGGGGGACGACAGCTGATGGTGAGATGCGTGGGGAACGTAGCCTCTTCAGGAACAGAGAGAGGTCAGCTCTTGAGGGGCCCTGGGCACCTTTCCATTTGAGAACACCCAGCAAGTTTTGAAGGCTGGTGAATGGAGGATAAGCCTAAATTCCAACAGGAAATTAATTTTTACCTGCAAGGACCAGCTGGGATGAGTGGCAGGGTGAGGTTTTGTTCCTTCACTGGTGCCGAGTCAGTATGCGCTGGCTCCTCTGCAGCGTGTGCCTGGGCAAACCAGTAGTGGAAGGAAAACTATGGGGTGGTTGTCTCTAAGCTCTTGTAGCTCTGGGTTTGGTCTGTCTTCCCCACAGACCTGTTCAAGACCCTTCCATCTCTTCTCACGTCTGCTGTGGCCTCCAGATGGGGGTCCAGCTCTTAGGCACAGCAAACCCGCTTACACCAAAGCCGTCGTAGCTGAGCCACCTGCAGAGCTGACCCAGGTGGAGCTACAGCCACCAAGCCTGGCTCCAGAGAGACAGCAGTGAGCCCACAGTGATCCCTGTTCCTGAGCAGCCAGAGAGCACCGAGAGAGGAAACAAATCACCAGTGGCACCTATAGCCACACGCAGAAATTAGAGAGTCTGACTATAAGGTCACAATAAATCAGTGCACTGACAAGGAGATCTACCCTTTGTCCAGGGCAGAAGATTTATCTCTGACCCCAGGCAGGGGCATTTCTTCCTTGATTTGTTAAAAGCTGAGCAGAAAATGGAGCTGGATCCAAAACCTGATGAGTACCTGATTGCAAATGCTTGTGCCCAGCCCCATGCCCGCTCTGTCCCCCCTCCACAGGAGCATCTCAGGAGGCTGTATTATGTTTCAAGACAGCCTCTATTTTTTTCTGTCCGTGATGGACCAGCTTTTGCAGAACTTGATTATGCGGTTTGTTTTCCTGATGGCATTTTAATCAGAGGGCTCGCTCTCACCAAACACCGACCAACGCTGGAGAAAAGCCTGCGTGCTGCCACAGAGCAGGGCTGGGGGTCGTCAGGGGGAACGCGGGGCAACCCAGTGCTGGGGGACAGGGAGAAGCCACGTTGGGGCGCAGGAGGGATCGATGCAACCAAAAGAAAAGAGGTTACTCCGACAGAAGAGGTTCAGACTGGACATCAGGAAAAAATATTTCACAGAAAGGGTGATTGGGCATTGGAACAAGCTGCCCAGGGAGGGGGTTGAGTCCCCTTCCCTGGAGGGGTTTAAGGGACGGGTGGACGAGGCGCTGAGGGACATGGGTTAGTGATTGATGGGAATGGTTGGACTCGATGATCCGGTGGGTCTCTTCCAACTTGGTGATTCTATGATTCTATGAAATGGCAAACAGCATTTCCTCCTTTGCCTCCACAGACAAAATCTGCAGTGTTCAAGGTCCATTTGTATCAGAGTTTCACACAGAGTTTATAGCAGGTAATTTAATGAAACAAAAATAATGCTGCTGTCCCATCTACACATCAGCAACACAGACACTGACAGCAGTAAAGGGCAGTAGAGGAAAGGATCAAAGGTTCTTCCCCCAGAGGGTGGTGGAGCACTGGAACAGCTCCCAGGGAAGCAGTCACAGCACCAACCCTGACAATATTCCAGCAGCATTTGACCAACACCCTCAGCCCCACGGTGTGAGTGTTGGGGTGTCCTGTGCAGGGACAGGAGCTGGACTCGATGGTCCCTGTGGGTCCTTTCCAGCTCAGAGCATTATATGATTTATTTTAGCATTACTTTACAATCCTTAAACTCCTATTTAGGACCTCTTAGCTTTCCTTTTTTTTTTCATATCTCACCATTAAATTATTCCTTAACTGACTATTGTCATGATTTGAGGAACTTTTGACATTATAAATGCAAACATGCCCGTAAATCTCACAGTAAAAACTGTGAGAAGCCTGCAAAATCATAAACAGTGCATATTTTGCTATGGCAGTGGTTCAGAGGGGAAAAATTAGCATTTCACTATGGTTTGGCCCAACTGTGTTTTGATTTCCTTGGAGGTTGTTGAGGGGTTTTTTTGGTTCAGTCTCCTGTAATATAAATAATAATGTAGCCAGATGCTTGGTTCATAAACACATGGCTGATGAGCAAAGGGATGCGAAGGATAATGTTCATCATCTTTAAAATACTGGGAAACGAAGCTGCAGTTGTGAAACTGGATAAAATGCAGGGCATAAACCAAATGTTAAAATCCAGGCGGGAGCATCATCTGCCCACAGTGACGGGAACGGCAGCGGCCGGTACAGCTTGTCTGGGGCTTTATTGCACAATCCTGCACTTTCTGCACAGGAGTTTCAAAACATTCCAGAGGTCCCTGGTTTCACAGAAGAGGGATGGACCTGGTGTGGTGCCAGGAAGCAAAACAACAGTTGTCTAAAATCAGTGCAAGCCCAGGATCCTGCTCACACTTTGGTTCCTCTTTTGCCACTGCTTCATCTGAAGTTATTGGAAGAACCATAGAACTGAGTGGTTGGAAAAGACCTTGGAGATCAAGTCCAACCATCCATGTCCACAGCTAAACCAGATCCCTGAGCACCTCATCCACCCGTCTGTTAAACCCCTCCAGGAATGGGGACTCCACCACCTCCTGGGCAGCCTCTGCCAGGGCCCCAGAACCCTTTTGGGGAAGAAATTGTTCCTGATGTCCAATCTGAAGCTGCCCTGGTGCAACTTGAGGCCATTCCCTCTTGTCCTAGAGAAGGAGGTTCAGTCCTTTCTGAATGAGACCACAAGTGTCTCTCCTGGATATCCAATTACTCTGGAAATTACAGAGATCCCTCTGGAAAATTGATTACTTCATTTGTTTGCCATGATCATGTGAACCAGATCTGAATAACAACTTCCCTCTGAATTACGCATAAGAGCTGGTTGCATTATTAAACATGATCTGTTGAATATTAATCACTTTTCTGGGCTTGTGAACCTAAATTCAAGAGGTTTAGCAGCATCACAAACAGTTGGGGTTGATTCCTGTTGTCCCAGCCTCCTAGATTCCAATGGGTTACAGCTGTGATAGCAGTGGATAGTCAGGACCTCATTTGTAGAGAAGCCTATAGCCATGCAGGAGAAAATTCCCAGCACCCTCTTCTCCAGAAAAAATTTGCATAGAGTTTTGCATTTCTGTTCCATTGGTGCCACCTATTGGCAAGTGCACAAGTCAACCCATGAAAACTCATTTCCTTTGAGGAGCAGTGACAGGGACATGCGCCTCCCACCAACGATGGCCAACTGCACTCATGATGTAGGCATCATCTAGGACCAGTTTGAGAGCAAGCTCTTAGTCCTACTGGGGTGTTCAGCTCCATCAACAATCTTCCACCAAACTCAGCTCACGAATCTACAAATAAACAGCTTGCTGCCGCCGAGTTGGGTAGGAAGTCCTACTACTGGCTTCTGCTTAGCCTGGATGCTACTTTTGTCCCTGGGGGGAAGATGAGTTACTGGCAGGTCCTATAAAGGATGTGGTGCCCACTGCAGTCTGCACAATCCTAAGTGGATCGGACCTCCACACAACCTCTTTTTGGTGTCAGGTTTTAGCTGACATGGTGACTTGGCCACCAAAGCACCAGCACGATGGCCACGCTCCATCCCTGGAGGAGTCCAAGGGCAGGCTGGATGGGGATTTAAGCAACCTGATCCAGCGGGAGGTGTCCCTGCCCGTGATAGGGAGACTGAGACTGGATGATCTTGAAAGTCCCTTCTACCTCAAACCATTCTATGATCCTATGACATCCTTAGTCCATGGATAAATCAGGATGAGCCCTGTTGAGAACACACTTTCTCCACGTTTCCAAGTGATGAGTCATTTCTAGCAACTACTTCTCCCACATGATTTTCTATATAGGCTGGAAGCAACCCAGAAAGGTGCTGTTCAGCTCCCTGCTCACCTCCATCCCATCCTTTCCAGAATTTCTCAGCTCTCCCAGAGCCCCCTGTCTCTGATCCCAATACAGCCCTTCCTGTCCCCTCCACTTTCATTTCTGTTTCTTTACATCTTTATTAAACTGTATAGCCACTTTGATAGGAAAATTGAAAAGAAAAAGATATGAGGAACAACAAAAAAGCCATAATTATGAAGATTCAATTTAATTTTAAAGGTTGAGGAAGGAGGAAAAAAAAAAAGAAGCAGGAGAAGAAGAAACCAAATTAATTTAGCAGGAAAGCATTGCATGAAATATTGTTGGAGTTTAATAACCATGCAAAGACAGATGATATGTGTGGAAAAATTAGTTGTAGGACCTCATAATAGTCTATTAATATTTTCTACAGGCGCAGAAACCCTTTGCTGAATGATTGTAACAAAGTAATCTCTTTTTTTTTTAAGACATTAAAAAATATCTTCAAAAGAAGAAGACGGCAGCAATGTACATACTGTACAAATGGACACCCTGGCGAGGCACGTCAGATCCCAGGCTGCCTTCAGCACGGGCTTCTCTGCTCTGGAACGATGGAGGGAGGCTTCTCGCTGGGGAAAGTTGTCTGAAACGGTCCCTCCTGTGGGTGAGGGCTCCAGAGCTGGACACAGGACTCCAGGTGAGGGCACCGGAGCAGGACAAGGCTGCGGGATGGGATCGCACAGCCCCAGGACCTTGGTGCAAAGAGGAGGATGCTCAGGTTGACTCGTCATCTTCTGTACCCTGGCAGAGATAGGGTAAAGAACTTCATACCATGGCTGATGCTGATACTGAGGAACAGCGTGTCCAGGAGAAGCACTCAGCCACGGCATCAGCACTGCTGAAAAGCTGAGGCAGCTGGAAGGAGCCCAGATGTGGGGAGGACAAAGAGAATGGGTCAAGTCACAAAGAAGTCATACCCACCTTCAGCAGCAGGTGGACATGAAGCTGATGGAGCGAGTCCAGAGGAGGCCACAGAGATGATCGGAGGGCTGGAGAACCTCCTGTACAAGGGCAGGCTGAGAGAGTTGGGGTTGTTCAGCCTGGAGAGGAGAAGGCTGTGGGGAGACCTTAGAGCAGCTTCCAGTGCTGAAAGGGGCTCCAGAAAAGCTGGGGAGGGGCTCTGGATCAGGGAGAGCAGGGATGGGATAAGGGGGAACAGTTTTGATCTGAAAGAGGAGAGATGGAGATGAGATCTTAGGGAGAAACGTTCTTCTGTGAGGGTGGGGAGGCCCTGGCCCAGGCTGCCCAGAGCAGGGGTGGCTGCCCCATCCCTGGAGGGGTTCAAGGCCAGGTTGGATGGGGCTTGGAGCCCCTGATCCAGTGGGAGGTGTCCCTGGGTGGGCTTTGAGATCCCTTCCAACCCAAACCATTCCATGGCTCTGTGATGCCATGTGTTGTCTGAAAGGGCAGTGGAATCATTCCTGCACGACGCAGGAAAACAAAAACACACAAACCCATCTAGGTGCATGTTTAAAATCAGCGTGAAGAACCAACTCAAGTAAAAGGTCACTATACCTGCACCAAGACAAAGGATGGTAATGGGAGTGAGGGAGGAGAAGTCTCAGTTTGAATGTTTTAGCTCGGTCTTTCAAAAGGATGTATTTCCTTGCTCCTAAATGGGATTTGCTTTAGCCTCAGACAAAACCCTTAGGATCCTGTAAACTCAACTAGGTCACTCCTGCAAGGAAAAAATAAAATGGAATAATGACATGAAATGAAATGCTGAATAAAATAAAATAAAATAAAATAAAATAAAATAAAATAAAATAAAATAAAATAAAATAAAATAAAATAAAATAAAATAAAATAAAATAAAATAAAATAAAATAAAATAAACCCAGGACAAACCCAACCTGCAATTCCTCATTCAGCTACCCCTTTCTCCTGGTTTAATCTGTGTAGCACCATCCAGTTCCAGCCTCTCTCCTTCCCCTTTTTTTAAATACAGTCTAATCCTGAGTGTGAACTGATGTAGTTTGTGTGTTAGGGGGGAAAAAAAAATCTCTCTCTCTTTCTGCCTTTTTTTTCCCTTCTTCTTTCCTTGGCCCAGTTCATTATTTTTCTTTCTTGTCACTCAGTGTGATAGGTTGAACAGAAGTGCACAGATGAGCACTGAAAACGGTGTCACAAGGCCTTAATCTAGTCTTTAATGCCTGACTTCAGAGATGTCATTTATCTTCTAACTGCAGCAGGCTTCCACCAACTTTATCTCTAATAATATATTGATGGATTAAAAGGGTCGGGCAGGAGACCGGGCTGGAAAAATTGCTTATTGACATCAAAATACAGTGCCCTCAACCTGATAAACATGGAGGGGCTCGTGTATCTCCCAGAATAGTTGGCGTTGCTATAATTTTTTTTTCTAGCCCGTTTCTCCCAGGTTCATGGGGTGGTCCAGTAAAATAAACAAACGGAACAAATAAATAGGAAATATGGGTTGTGCATTGATGCAGCCGAGAGGAAGCCCAGCTCTTTGGGTAGGAGTTTCTTAATGATAGCGCCGTGCTATTTATCGCAGCCCATGAGCCACGGCTCGGAGCGACCTGACAGGGAAAGATGTCATTGTTTTAGCGGTCGGAGTGTCAGGACACGCGGGATGAGAGATTGCAGCACCTTGTAATAGCGTTTCGGGAAGCTGCTTCTGTCCCTGTGGTGTAAAATTCGGGAGCTGTCTAGCAATCTCTTACAGCTGAAATTCATCCCTTGCACGGATCACATGCAGCAAGAACTAAACGGGGGAGGAGAAGGGATTGTACACAGGCCATCGGTAGAAAGGCTGCCCCAGGCTCAGCGCCCTCCACCGCAAACCTGACACCTGACAGATGGGGAAAAGCAAACTACCTGCCTCCTGCGAGCCCCTCACAGCTGCAAATCCCACCCCCTTGCTCCTCAGGCACCCTGGGCATGGGGCGTTGTGGCTCGAGCCTGGTTTAGAATCATGGAATGGTTCGGGTTGGAAAGGATCTTAAAGATCATCCAGTCCCACCCCTGCCATGGGCAGGGACACCTCCCGCTGGCCCAGGGGCTCCAAGCCCCATCCAACCTGGCCTTGAACCCCTCCAACGGTTCTCCAGTAGAGTTCACCCCAAGATACCACCCATCGTGCGCTGTGACAGACACATCCCCCTAAACTGCTGCCTGGGCTTCCTGGGAAGCCCAGGAGCCACTGAGACAGATCCAGAGATAAATCTTGTCACTAGAGAACGCATTTCATTTCATTTTTCTGGAAAGAAATTCCATGAAAATCAATCTTCCTACAGAAAATTTTGACTCTTGGCAAAAGGTTTTTTTTTTCTGATGGGGAATTGCCTCAACTCAAAAACAGCTGAGCAGTTGTGGTTACAAGAAGAGTCACATTTCCTTCTGATCTGCTTTGAGAGGGATTCTGTGTGAAGGCAAGCTCAGCAGTGCTTGAAGAGGTGGTAGAGTTGTAAAAATCATCATCACAAGAATTCTTAATTGTCGGGAGTTCAGGCTGCTTTGATCAAACCTCAAATTCAAGCAAGGTGGCTTGGAGCAGTGTCAGATGACCAGCAGAGACCACATTTGCTATAGAAGTGGCCCTTAGCTCCGAAGAGATGAGTTGGCGAGAATTAACAAGCTTACACACCTTGGAAGGCTTGTCCTTCCCTGATAGACAGAAATAATACTCCAGCACATCACATAGACAATGTCAAGTACAAAGACCAGTCAGGCTGGGTGGAGAATGGATTAAGAGCAGCCCTGGAGAGAAAGACTTTGGGGGGGCTGGGGGAGGAGAAGCTCAACATGAGCCAGCAACATGCACATCCAGCCTTAGAAACCACCCGTGTCCTGGGCTGCATCCAGAGCCGTGGGACCAGCAGGGAGGGAGGGGATTGTCCCCTCTGCTCCATCTGTGAGACCCACCTGGAGCCCTGGGTCCAGCTCCGGAGTCCTTAGCACAGGGAGGACATGGATCCATTGGAGCGAGTCCAGAGGAGGCCACGGAGATGATCTGAGGGCTGGAGCAGCTCCTGTACGAGGACAGGCTGGGAGAGTCTGTGTTGTTGAGCCTGGAGAAGAGAAGGCTGCAGGGAGACCTTAGAGCGGTGATTCTATGGAAGATCTCTAGGACAAAGAGCCCACAAATAAAGACCAAGCCCCATACAAGTGGACTCTGGAAGATCTGTATTAATGACCACCACTCACGAGCCCTAAGAAACATGAGTGAAACAAAACCCCAGATACATGGGGAAACTGGAGAAAAATGATCCTGGTGGTCTTTGACAAGCAACCAAGCCTTAACCGTGATCATGAGCTTTGCTCTGGGAGCAAACAGCTGAGCATCACACGGGCTGGCGTCCCAGTTCCTCCGATGGGAATGATTGGCAGGCGGCAGAACACAAGCCTTGCATTATAAGATTGTCTTTCCAAAATTTCCCCACTGAAACGCTGAATTTATCAGCTGAATTTATCAGCTGAAATGCCTCAGACTTCTGGGAAGCTGCCTCTGGCCAATCGCTTGATGGGAAGAGCAGCTCTGCTTTTTTTGGCGTGTGGAACTAAAGCAGCTCGGCTGCCTCCCCTACACCTGCCACTCACTCCTGGTTGCATTTTATCTGAGCACCATTTTCTAATTCCACGTCAGCGAAGACTATCACAACGCAATTTTGCAATAGGGAGCTGAAATGACAAACCGCGAGGATTGTTCCATTTCAAACATAAATTGAATAAATTACTGCAGTTATAAATAGCGATTTAATACCCTGATTCCGTTAAGAAAAAACACCAACCTGGTTTTTTTTTTAGGTGGCATTCACTATATGTTTCTTTTTTTTTTTTCAGAGTCGTTGGCAAACAGAATTCCCCCCAAAGGAGGTGGGTTTCTATCTTGGAAATGGGATTCTCTGAAGCCTTTTGCAGGACTTTGCCTCATCCCCACTGAATCCCTGGGAAGGTCCTCAGTGGCCCAGCCAGCTCAGGGTTTGACCAGCACTGCTTGGTTTTAGCATCTCGCTGTTCTCTGAGACATCACATAAATCAACTTTTTCCATTATTCTCTTTGATTACCTCACCCCTTTCTGAATTTCCAGCTAAACGCTTGTCTTCCCTTATATAAAGGGAGGAGGTGGTGCTTCTCAGCCCAGAACTGCATGGTGCTGCCTTTGCAAGAGCACAAGGCACAGCAGCATCAGCCATGAGCACATCCTGCAGCCAGACCCGACCTCTCTACGGACCCTGTCGTAGCATCACTGCGTTGCTCACAGGAATGTGATATGAAGGAAGCACCGACAATAATTCTTCATAGCTCTCCACTGCCTGCAAAGTGAGCCACGGCAAACTCCCACTGGTGCCCACAGCGCTGGGGTTTTCTCCTCAAGGCTCAGCTATTTCTCACTGTTAGATGTTGACAAAGAATTGTAGAATCATGGAATTGTTTGGTTGGAAAAGACCTTTGAGATCAAATCCAACTGTCCTTGGCCACTACTGAAGTAGATCGCTGAGCACCTCATCCACCCATCTGTAAAACCCCTCCAGGGATGGGGACTCCACCACCTCCTGGGCAGCCTCTGCCAGGGCCCGAGAAACCTTTCCATGAAGAAATTGTTTCCAACGTCCAATCTGAAGCTGCCCTGGTGCAACTTGAGGCCGTTTCCTCCCGTCCTCTCACCTGTCACTTGGGAGAAGAGCCCAGTATGCATGTTGCTAAAACATATTTCACATGGAAGTGATTTCACTACCTGATGGAGCAGTAAACTCTCCAGATTTTTTTCTTTTTCCCAGGGTTGTCCATTTAAAATAAAAATAACCCCTATCACACTTGGCCATCCTTACTTTTTTTCCTATTATTCTCCAGAAGTAATTGCCAATGATTTAATGAACCGGTTCCCGACAGGCGTGGTCACGCACGTCTATTTGTTGTACCGCATCCTGCGTCTTCCAAGGTGCCTTCCCCTCAAACTGCTTTTCCCCTGAACAATCACACGCCAAAACCTTCATTATTTTACACCTTCTATGCCCCTCTTCTCTCCTCACCTTGTTAAATACGGCTCGAGCAAAGGAGTTCAGTAGCTCTACCATTTTAGCAACACCATTGATTTTGTCTCCCTCTTCATTTATTAATGGAACTACTTTCTCTCTAGTATTCCCTTTTCCCTGATATAATTGTAAAAGCTCTTTTTATTCCCCTTAAGCCTTTCTGCTCTCTGAGCTGGCCTTATCTTTTCCCTGCAAGCCTTAACTGACTGTATATTCTTGTTTAGGTCTCTTCCCCTTCTCCATTTTTCACTATAGGTTCTTTCTTTACGCTCCTATCTTTCGCCTGCGCTTTGTTATTCCACACTGGATGCTACTTGTCCTCCCATTTATTTTGATGGGAACAGAGGCAGGGTGCACTCCATGGGGCTATTCTGGCATTTCCAGCCTTCTCTCACACCTCTGGATTTAACGCGTCTCACCAGTGCAACGGGTTCCTTCCTGGCCACAGAGGATAAGGAGTGGGATGGAACGGTGCTGTCCATGGGAAGTCCCAAGACTCGTAACCCCAGCATCCCAGGCGCGTGTCCCCATCCAGAAAGAACCAAATCACCTCTCCCAGATCACAAATCCCCTTCTTCCCAGTGCTGGTCCAAGCCAACTCTTGCTTCCCAACCCAAGGTCATGGGGTTTCCAAGAAGGGAGGGGGGGATTTCAGTGTGGCTTTGATTATTCAATCTACTACTATCCAGACTGGATGTATTTTACCAGGGCCTCTGTGGAATTCCCGAATGGGATTTTGTGTTACAAGCACCACAATGCCAAGGAGTTAGACCAAAGAGCTCAGGAGCCACCCTGGTTCTCTGGGTCTCTTTCTTCTTGCACCTGGAAAATAGAATCTCAGAATCACAGTATGGTTTGGGTTGGAAGGGACCTCAAAGCCCATCCTGTTCCACCCCTGCCATGTTACCTCCCACTGGATCAGGTTGTTCATAGCTTCATTCTCATCCATATCGTGATTTCAAACAGGCAACGGCTTAAAAGAAAAGAAAATCACAGTATTTTTTCTTAAGGAATCATCATTTCATCTAGAAGAATCAAAGCATTGCAGTTTGTAAAATAAGAAAACATGCCTTTCACTTCCATTGGATTTAGAACCTGATAAAATGAAGCACTTTTCTGAAATTGTAACAAATTCACACAATCTTTTTGCTTAGTCTGAATCTGTGTTTTCCGATACGAGATGGGTTTTTTGCAGTGACTCCACAGAAAAGAGATGGGAATTATCAGAAGACCAGAAAACAATTCCTCTGAGGAGAGAACGAAGAACTCGAGGTTACTCAGCTGGAGGAGAGGTGGGACATTGCCATAATCTCTGAGTACAGAGAGGGCTTATGGAAAGTGGAAGGGATAGCTTTTCTTCCTGGTAGGTAAGATAAGTAGTCATGAGCTTAAACCACAGCAGGAGAGGCTAAGGCTGGATACAAGGGGAGCATTTCTAGCGACGAGGCTGCTGAAGGGCAGGGGCAGGTACTGTGGGAGCAGGTTTTGCCTGTAGTGATGGAGACTGAGATGAGATTCAAGGAAGAAATATTTTCCAGTGGGGGGGGGGGGGGGCCTGGCCCAGGTTGCCCAGAGCAGGGGTGGCTGCCCCATCCCTGGAGGGGTTCAAGGCCAGGCTGGATGGGATTTGGAGCCCCTGATCCAGTGGGAGGTGTCCCTGCCCATGGAAGGGCTGGAAATGGATGGGCTTTAAAAGCCTTTCCAACCCAAAACATTCTGGGGTTCTATGATTCCTTTTCTTAGGATTTCACTGACCCTGCTGTCCTAAAAAGCACCAGTTGGCAAGGCTCAAGACATTTTTTGGATGCTGCAGCACTTCTGCAGCCCTGCGGGCTTTTGGTGGATCCGGAGAGGAGCACCTCAGAAGATCTGCTTGGTCTCCAAATCTACCACCAAGCAGAAGAACAGCTGTGCCAGGCGCTGCCCATGTGTTGAGCGCTACTGAGGCACAGGTTTCTATAACAACATTATCAAGAACATAAATGACCCAGGCACTGAAAACCAGCCAGAGCGATGAAGCTGAAAGGTACCAGGAGTGACGTTGCAGGCAAACCCAGCCCAGGAGGACCCCGAGCCCGGGACACACAGTGGGAGCAGGTGGGATCCTTGAGGGAGTTTGGCACTGCTGCCTTCTCCAAGCCTCCCCTGGTGTGCACAGAAGTTACAGCATGGCTAATTACAGGAAATTAAAGAGAAAGAGATAGAAAGAGATTGCCTGAGCTGAGAGAGCCCTGTGAAGGAGTGGTGGATGTCCTGTGGCACTGCAGATGCAATTAGACTTGCAAAAAGTGGGGATGGAACAAGAAAACTTGGAACTGTGTAGCAGGAAAAGGTTAATTATAAACCATTTCTTCAAGATCTAATTTCCAGGCATTAAGTATTTGTAGATTAACAGGCAGTGAGGCCAGAAAAGATGTTTAAGTGGTGTAGGCTGGAGCGGCAGCGGTGAGAGGCTGTGGCAGAATGGAGCTTGTCCTTAGCCCAGAGACCCACAGGAAAGATGCTAATGGAAGGACTGTGGGAGGCACCCGGTTAGAAGAAATGTTCTAGATTGATGTCAGCAGTCAGGAAGCATCTGGAATCTGAAAAAAGCACAGTATACTCGCCTGGTTTTATGACACAAATTCTTAGCCGAGATGGAGATGTTTTCTTGGGCTCATCTATTTATAGGCCTCTGGTTTCACCGAGTAGGAGGTTTTGATTACACCATCCAATACATTGAACCTTGGTGCAGAGGAAGAAGGACAAAATTCTGATCTTTGTAACTTTTCTAGCAACTCTTCCATCAGTCCAGGCAAACCCATGAAACTGCTCTTTCCAGCACTCCTGCAAGAGAGCAAAGATTTCACATCAACTCCCCAAAAGACAAGATAACACTGAGATTTCAACTTGCCACACCTGAATTTCTCCTATCTTGGCTCTTCCCTGTCATCTAAGAACACAGAATTGGTGCATTTCCAGGCTTTTGAAGACTACATCATATGGCCCCTTCCCTCCACCATCCATCTCCAGAGCAGCTGAGGGATCTGCTTTATGAGTTCTGCTGGGAGACATTCCTAGAGCCTCAGTGCTTTGAGGTTAGAAGCTCTCCTGCACCTCTAGCCCCAGCATTCCCATGCCGACCAAGTCTTCAAGCATTTTAAGGAGAAGGGGGAGAGTGGGGAAAGGAGGTCCATGTTTGCAGAAAAAGAAACAATAATTCCTTCAGCAGTTAGATGTTAAAAAAAACAAATAAAGGCTTGTAAGCTGCTCTGAAGCTTGAATGTCAGAAGTAGACGCTGGGGACACGGATTAGAGGGCACAATGAAGGTGAGTCTGTGAAATGAGCATCACAGATCTTTGGGTGATTGTTAATAAGAACACAGAAATGCAAATCTCCAGGAGGTGGGAGGCATCAGCCTGCGTGCCTACCAACCCACACCAATCCTACCAACCCACACGCGACTCCAATCAAATCCAGGGGGATTCACACCAGGACGGTAAAAGGCACGTGGCTGACTTGATGCCTGTCAGAGCACAGAGGCCTCATCTCCTGCTGGCAGAGAGCAAGAGGCCCCACTCAGGAACAATCGCACTGCCTCTTCGTGTACGGAAAACATGGGGAACTGACCCCATCTACATTTGGTTCGGTCCATGAACAGCCTCTTCTGGAGGCTGCACCAATAAGCAAATTGCACCCAGGTCGGTGCACGCCGACTGCAGCCACAAATAATGGATCCTCCTGGCTCCTTCCATCCCTCTTTTACTTGGTTTTATATGGGAACCCATTCTGAATCGCAGAGCCATTAAGGCTGAAAAACACCTCTAAGATCATTCAGTCCAATCGTCAGACCAGCCCCTCTGTGCCTGCTAAACCGTGGCCCAAAGTGCCATCTCTATGCACTTTCTGAACCCCTCCAGGGATGGAGACTCCACCACTTCCCTAGGAAAACACTTACGAAGCTGAGATGCTGCTAGAGAAGAAAGCTGAGCAGAATATCATGCACTGGTTCCTCATGCAGTAAGGGCTCTCTTCTTGCTGACAATAACTTGGGTTGCTCTTTTGTTTTGGGTTTAGAAGCTGAAAAGCTCTAATTCTATCCTGCCCTGAGCTTTGCGCTGTGCAGGAGGACAATGAGTCATTGCATACACCCTTTGCATAAAGATAAGCTCTCATGAAAGTGGTTTGTCAGCTTCAGAAACGATGAGAAAGGACAAATGCTTCCACATCAAGCTTTTGAGTCGTCTTGCATGGTACAGCGCTTGGATTCTCGAGGATCGGGGAGCAAAGGGTTGAGCCAGGGTCTCCTCAAGACCTGGACTGTGCTTCTTCCCAGCCAGCACTCAATCCATACATCTGATCTTGCAATTCTGTTTGCAGATGTTGCCATTGGATCTCCTTCTCCCACAAGGGCTGAATGCAAGTCAAAGAGGATGATTGGTGAACACTAAATACATGATATCCTACAGCACTTGGGGGAGGACAGAGAATGTCAGAATCATAGAATCACAGAACCGTGGAATGGTTTGAGTTGGAACTGACCTTAATCCCATCCAGTTCCACCCCTGCCATGGGCAGGGACACTTCCCACTGGATCAGGGGCTCCAAGCCCCATCCAGCCTGGCCTTGAACCCCTCCAGGGATGGGGCAGCCACCCCTGCTCTGGGCAGCCTGGACCAGGGTTTTAAGCTGCTGCTGATTTGGCCCGACGTTGGTTTCTGGCCCTTGAGAAATCCGGTTAGCAAAGATGGTTACGCACACTGGAGCAAAGGTGGAGATTCCCAGGGGGCTGAGGGCAGAACCCAAGCTTTTGGTCCACCTCAGAGCACACCCTTCCAGGCTCCTACAACCAGCAGCAAGGAGAAAACACGCCGCATCAAAGTTAGCACTGGGTGGGTTTCATATTATGTCTCCACAGCAGCAGAGATACAGCAGGCTTCCACGGGCACATCCCCTCTTTCTTTCTCTTCAGAATCCTTTATTTTTCCCCCCTTTCTCATTCTGTCTTTGCTTGCATTTCAAGGTTAAAAAAAGTCAGGATACAATAGTAAATATGTAAGATTAGCTCCTAAAATATGTTAGCAAGTGAAAGCTAAAGAAAGCCAAATGAATTTAAAAAAGGCTTTCTTGAAGCTTAGAACAGAGACAGTTCTTTTGATCCTTTATCACACAATAACAAAAAAAGCACCGAGCGGGATACATATATATAATATACATATAATATATATATTTATATCCTCCATGTGCGCGGGTATGTGTGTGCGTGTGTGTGTATTTTAATTCACATAGGCTTTCCTTTCCTTAAAATGCTGCAAGAAGCTTTTTTTTTCTGCAGATTTCTTTTTCTTCCCTTTTTTTTGATATTTCAAAGCTGGCAGTTCAGTAAATGGCTGGAACTGCCACATCTCTGTTCTTGCTAAAGAAATCAATGCTAATCCTATTACTGGCAGTTATCACCTATCCCAGAAACCGCAGCTAAAAGAAAAAAAACCACTGAGATGTCAAAGTAGGAAAAAAGCATGGGGGAGGGGGAGAAAGCGCCCTTCATTCACTTTCAAACAGTGATTGTTTTCTTATTTTTGATCATTTTTTCCTGTTAAGAGAGAAACTAAACCACACAAAAAAAAAAGGGGGGGGGGGGGGGGTAGGAGGGAAGGAGAAATCCATGCTCAAATAACATTAAGAGCCTGATTTAAACCTACACACCCGCACGTAAACCCGGGCACCGCCAAGAGACGAGGCTCACGCCCCATCGCTCGGGCCAAGAGCATCCCAGTCCCCCAGGTCTCCTGCCCCCTCGCCCACAGATCCAGAGGGGTCGCTTGGGGCCAGGGCTGTCGGAGCAGGGGTGGTGAGGGTGTCAGCGCCTTTTTGGGGGTGTTTGCCATGGAGGGAGCCCCCTAAAGCACCCGGCTGGGTGTTTATATGAGGCAGCGTTGGTGCCACCTTGGCTGGTTTGGTGGGCTGGCTCTGCTTGGTGCAGCCAGATGTGGATACGGCCAGACCCACCTGCCTGCTCCAGATGTGAGCCGACACCCCATTCCCTGGGACCCAGATGCCAGCCTGGCTCCATCCTTGGCATCTGCAGTTGGTCTCAGGGCTGAGCCCCTCAAAAGGCTTGGGTAGGTCAGACGGTACTTCACCATCTACATGGCATCTCAGTGACTCCGCGGCTATTTTAACCTGCCTACACCTTTACTTCTCTTCCCATGTGCTCCCGCAAGACGCTCGCACTCCTTGAGCATCTGCAGGGTCCAGCTCACCTGCCTGGGATTCCAAGGTCCCCACTGTGATCGTCATCACGAGATGCCGAGAAGATGGAGCTCCTGAGTTCAGCTCACTCGGTGCAGGTCCTGGTTTGGCCTGTCAGGTGGCTCTGCCCAGCTCACTCAATGCCTCATGAGTCTGGGTGATCGGACATCCTAATTGAATCACAGAACCATAGAATCATTGATGTTGGAAAAGCCCTCTCAGCTCATCCAGTCCAACCATCAGACCAGTCCCCCCCGTGCCTGCAAAACCACAGCCCAAACTGCAACTTCTACACGCTTTTTGAGCCCCTCCAGGGATGGAGGCTCCACTCCTGCCCTGGGCAGCCTCTGCCAGGGCTTCACCACTCCTTCAGTAAAGAAATATTCCCTAATATCCAACCTAAACCTCTCCTGGTGCAACTTGAGGCTATTTCCTCCTTGAAATAAAGCAGAAGCAGACCCACGTATCCACAGCCAGCGAAAGTGTAAGAGAGGAGATGGGGATCGCTATGGGTGGCTCAAACTGCAGGCTGAGAACCCCATCTAAAGGTTTCCCCTTCTTAAAAACAGCACTTCAATGACTTTTTTTAATAGTAGTGGGTTTTTTGGCCTTGTTTTCCATCTTTAAAACAAAGGCCAGGTGCTCAGCTGAAGATCTGCCCTGGACAACTGGATGTAATCAGCCAAACTGCCAGGAAATGAAAAACTGTGTGATTAGAAGTGTTATTCACCATTTATACAGTATCAGCTCTCCCTCAGCACCAATATTTGGCCGTTCTCCTTAGAACTATGTGGGTTTTATCCACTTCTGTAGCTCAATCAATAGGAAGATGGCCCTACTGCAAGCACTGAATTTGAAAGTCATAAAGAACTTCCTATAATTAGGGCTGCTAATGAGGGACAGAAAACAAAGCCCTACAACCCCAGCAGCTCCGGTTGCCCTTTCTGCCCAGGCTGTTCTGGAGACCCCAGAAGGGCTCCCATCTCAAGGGTTGCAACCAGACAAATACAGAGCTTTTAGCAGGGCAGCTTATAGAGAAATCTGGTACCTGCTCTCTCTTCCAGCGTCGCATCTTTTCAAACAGGATTTCCCCATTTGCTGGGACACCTTTTAGCTGCAGCTGTCTTGATGATTTGTAACTCTCGGGGAAGAGTGAGCGCACGTTGCAAATTCATGCAGAGTTTCTGCTTGACAGAAGCTCCTGGCAAGTCAGATGCTGGGATATTTTCTTCCAAACTCATTCACAGTGGCTCCCGCATCTTACCAGTCAGCAGTTTGCAAGGGACAGGAGCCAGCTGTGCTTGAGGGATGGGTGGTCGCTGCCTCCTTGCAACATCAGCCCATGGAATCATAGAATGGTTTGGGCTGGAAGGACCCTTTACAGGTTTTATCCAGTCCACCCACCCTGCAGGAGCAAGGACATGTTTAACTGGATCATGTTCCAACAGTTCTGTATCCTTCTTATGTTGAGGACTCCAGAGCTGGACCCAGGGCTCCAGGTGGGTCTCTCAGAGTGGAGCAGAGGGGCAGGATCCCCTCCCTCCCTGCTGGTCCCACGGCTCTGGGTGCAGCCCAGGACACGGGATATGGGGCCTCCATCCCTGGGTTAGGCTGGACATAAGGAAAAGGATCTTCCCCCAGAGGGTGGTGGAGCACAGCGAAGCAGTCACAGCACCGAGCCTGACAATATTCCAGAAGCGTTTGGCCAGCGCTCTCAGCCCCAGGGGGTGAGTGTTGGGGTGTCCTGTGCAGGGACAGGAGCTGGAGTTGATGAGCCTTGTGGGTCTCTTCCAGGCCAGGACAGTCTGTAATTCTATGAATCAAAAAGGCTCTTTAACAACTTAGATCTAATTACCTTTTTTTCATTGTAGAGAAAGCAAATGACTCACCACAGAAATGAACCCGTTGAGAAGTACCTTGGTAGAATAACTTGCTTCTTTTGAAGACGGTGAGCAGCTCACCAAAGCCACCTGATAATTCTTCACCTCCTCAAGCCCTCGAGTGACGGCTGGATGTATTTTCAGAAGACGCGCGTTGGATCAGTGGCAAAGTATTGGTCATTGGGACAGAAAGGTGGTGACAGGGTCCAGCCCATCGCGAGGTCACAGTGGTTTTGTGGGGCTGTGACACCTATGGGCCCACCAGCAGGTGAAATGTTCATCATCGACACATAATTACCTTATCCCCGATCTTAATTTCGACTATTTCGCTGTGAAATGCTCTCTGTTTACATCTCCTCTCCTAAAAGTTTCATATCAGGAAATAGCATAATGTCATATTTAAATTAATTGGATATTCTAGGTTTACTGCTTACTCTGTTGGGGGGGGAGGGTAGAAACGACATAATATGCAATATAAAATAGATGTTTGTGCAGAGCGTATAATTTAATGCATGAGATACACAAGATCTTCCAGCATAGAGTGTTTTAAACAACAGCATTTTAGCCTCCAAAGCACAGCAGCAAGGGAAACATTTTCCATGCTCAGTTTCTCTGCTATTGGAACATTTGTTTTTTATTCTGAATATTTCAGCACATCTATTTACCTGGCACTATATTTAGTACCACAGTACCAAGATGGCATATATAAAGATTCAATTGCAATTCCCATCTGATGTCCCTTCCCTCTCCTTTTTACCCTCTTTTTTATGTCCACACTCTGAATTCAGCACAAAGTTGGTGTGTTTAATTTAAAAAGAAGTAAAACGCGCCAGGAGACGCCTCAGACCACTGCAAATCACCTACTTTATAGAGGCAGTAAAATTGTGTATCGGATTAAAAGTGATGCTGATCTGAAATTTATGATAACTTTTAATGGCATTATAATTTTTTTCCCCTGTGCGCTCCATCACAGAATCGTTTGGATGCACAGTGCAGCAAGATGAAATTTGTAAGGGAAGAACATTACACAGGCAAGCACGGAGGGGGAGAAAAAAGGCAGTGGAATAATGCAAGAGCCCCTTTTGGGAGTGCAAAGGATGCTGCCGCCGTGTGCTTCGTGCTGCCCACGGCGCTGGGCTGGGCTGGTTCATCCCTGAGGTGCGAAGGTGTGGATGCTCTCAGCACCAGGGAGAGAATTATCACACCCAGCAAAAGGTGGAAAGGACATTGGGACCAAGTCACGCTATGTATGACTTGGAAAGGTCTGGTATTGGTTTGGTCCCTGCTCAGCAAGAATCAAGGCTCCTTTTGCCTCTGCAAGGCAAAGCCACAGTGGAGATATCCTACCTGAAGACCACAGGGATCTCCTGCCACCAGCACAGCTCTGCAGCATCTTCTCACTCTGCTGAGGGCAGGTCTACGAGGATATCACCCATCAGCACCCAGCACCAACACAGCTCTTGTGGAAAGAGTTGCCAGCTGGGGCTGTGGAAAAAGACTCATCTGAAATTCTCCATGTAAATTAGCAAGTTTTTAAAGCACAGCTTGATCCTGTGCTTGGTAGGAACGTGGATTCAGCCCCAGGGACTGGGATCCAAGGGCACTTACGGGTGCACAGACTCAGAAGCGCAGCACCTCACCTCACACCTGAGCACTGCTGCCCTCCATCACCTGTTTATAGACAGAAAAGGGACTCCAAACAAGCAAGAGGATGAGCTACAAGCACCAAAGTCAACAGCTGCCAGCAGCTTAGCTGGCATCCAGGTGGAAATGTCCTGGAGCCACACACTGAAGAATAAGGGAAAAGTTAAACCATCATGTTCTTACTCCACTACCACCTACCCTCTGCCCAGCCAAGAAGCAAAAACACTACGTGGTCATGTAACTAAACTGTGTGATCACACCCACAAGAAGCCACAAGCAATCCTGAAATCTGCCTTTCCCCCACTTCAGCTTTGCAAAGCAACAAACGTTCTCTAACGTGAACATCGATGACAACACATTGGTCACACTGAAATTAGTACAAATCACTGAAGAATCATAGAATTGCAGAACCAGAATGGTTTGGGTTGGATGTGACCTCAAAGCCCATCCAGTCCCACCCCCACCACTGAGTACAAGGAAACGTCTCTGAGCACACGTTGACTCCTACTGAGTGAAGCAACCGAGCTGAGCCCTGTCTCACCGTGACAGGTCAGAACACGCGCTAAACCCATCTCTGACTCTCCTCTCCCACTCTTGGTTCCTAAGCTATAGGGTTAGTCTCAGGGTTTCTTTGTGTCAGACCCCATATACTGAAGCGAACGCAGAGGCAGGGGCACCGCCTCGGTTCTGCTGCATTAAAAGAGATGGGGATCTGGATGCCAAGACAAGGACAGGTGAGACACCGGCTCTCATGGAATGGATTTACCACCCCAGGAGCTGGGGAGCCTGCTCTGCTCTGCTGCTGCAGTGATTTGCAGTGGGCTTTTCAGCAAAAGGACTTTGCAAAAGATGGGAAATAGCATCAGGTGCTTGGGCTCTGAGCAGGGGAGGTTCCCTGGTACCTGGCACTGAAGGGGTTCTGGGAACCACCCTGCCTCATTCTCACAGACACCTGCCTAAGTCACCATCGACATAAAATTTTGTCACAGCACCTGGTTTTGCCATTGCTGCCTTCGACAGCGGGTGGTGAGATGTCCACCCTCCCCATGCCTCTCTGCTCCACTTCGTCCTCTCCTTCTCCAGGCTCCGCAACACCACCCCGCAATAAACTATTAACTGCTGTAAGTGATTGTTTTGCTGTATTATGCGAAGTCAAAAACCTTTCGAGTTGTATTTTGCAGTGAACCTGCCTTTGAATCCCTACATTTTATCATTCGGCAGCAACACATATAATTTCAAACAAACAAGTGAACAAGCCCGACGATAATGTCCCGAATCTCTTATCAGTCAGTTTTACACTGGCATAACTCCATAAACTTCAGTGGAATTAATCTTGATTTACACTGTTGGGAGAGCAGAAACAGGCACTGTAAATAGCTGTATCCCGATGCAAGACACTTAAAAGCAAAAGCGGTCACACCAGAACGCCTGGCAGCAGATGAGGATGAAGGCATAAAAAAAAAAAAACAAAACACGCTTTCCTGGTGGTGCTAATCCACAGGCATAAACCCAAAGGACAGCGATGGAGAAGTTGCGCCAGCCAGCCAGCTTTGCAGAGCCCACAGCAAGTGATGCTGCTCATGGAGGGACCAGTTCATCACACATGGCTCTACTGGGGACATGCTGGGTGACACATGGACATGCCAAGTGGGGACACAGCCTCCTGGGGACGCTGCTGCTGAGGCAAGACAGACCACGGGACAGCGGCTGCGGGTTCCATGTAGAGGACGTGTTGGCCGTCGGGGTTGACAGTCGTGGTATCATAGAATGCTTTGGGTTGGAAGGGATCTTTACAGGTTTCATCCAGTTACACCCCCTGCCATGGTGTCCTTACACCTCCCACTGGGTCAGGCTGCTCCAAGCCCCATCCAACCTGATCTGGAACGTTTATGGGGATAGGAACTCCATTACCTCCCTGGGCAGCCTGGGCCAGGGCCTCCCCATCCTCACAGGAGAACATTTCTCCCTAAGATCTCATCTCCATCTCCCCTCTTTTAACTCAAAACCACTCCCTTCATCCCATCCCTGCACTCCCTGATCCAGAGCCCCTCCCCAGCTTTCCTGGAGCCCCCTTTCCACACTGGAAGCTGCTCTAAGGTCTCCCCGCAGCCTTCTCCTCTCCAGGCTGAACAACCCCAACTCTCTCAGCCCGCCCTCGCAGGGACAACCGCCCATCCCTATCTGTAAAAAATTTCCTTTGTCCCCCGTTTGCATTGGAAATTTTCTACAGCAAAAAAAAAAAAAAAATCTTTGATTAATTAGTACCCACTGCACCTATTGGTTTGAGCTTCAAGTGCTGCCACAATATAATAAGAAAAAGCCCCTGGTCCTGTTTCCCTCCCAGGTGTTGCCACCATGCACCGTAACACCTCGGCTTGGCCGGCAGCCTCCACCCAAGCACAGGACGATCAAAGGGTAGTTAAGTAGCAGCCCAGGCTTTATCCAGTTGCTCTTATCAATCTTCATAACAAAGAGAAAACAACTCGACCATCTCTTGTAGGAAATAAATTGAGAACACTTCTGTACTCGCCTCCGTTCTCGTTTCTTCAAGAATTAGCGCTATTGATGAGGCCCAGGTGAAGAGCTCCAGAAGCAATCAAAGCGAGTGCTGTACCTCGAGGTCTACCTTGATAACACCTCTGTTCTCCTCCTTTCACTCTGCCCCTATCGCCCACTGGCATCAACACGAGGTGCATTAGAGATGATGCTTCATAAAGAAAAGCTGCACTTCACACGGAGAAAGCCTTGATCCAAATGCACTTCAATTAGCAGAGAGCAGGTCCCAGGGACTCCTGGGCAAGCTGCAGCTGCAGAGATTAAGGCAGAGGGATGCCTCGGAGTCAGCAAAGAGGATCCAGGGTGGAGTTTGCTCTATTTTTACATCCTCCACTCCCCATTCAGGCCGCTCCCCAGTTGCTCCATCAAGACCACTGTGCTGAGGCTGCCTAGAGATCCCCTGCAAGCTCCAGGTGATGGATTCCTGGGGCCATCAGACCTGTCAGAGCAGACACCAGATCTTCGATCAACAAGATCCAAGGCTTTAACCTCATTTAAACATTTTCTAAACAAAGGTCAAAACTTATCTGGCTGCCGAGACCCCGCTCAACTCTTACACGTGGAAAGGAAACGCTTTGCTGTTAATTAATTCGTTCAGATGAAACCAGCAAAAATGTCATTGTAACAAATTGGACACTCATTGATTATCGGCTTAAAGAAGAGTTAATGGTTCTGTTCTGGAGAAGGGGTTAGGCAGGTCTTTAAAGCGATACACACAGGCAGCACTTGTTCCTATGGGCTCTGGATTTGACACTTCAAGTGTAAAATGGTGAAGCCCTGGGCAGGGGTAGAGTCTCCACCCTGGAGGGGATCAAAAACCACAGAGAGGTGGCACTTTGGGCCATGGTTTAGCAGCTACAGAGGGGTCAGGCTGTCGGTTGGACTGGAGGAGCTGAGAGGGCTTTTCCAGCCTTCATGATTCAATGATTATGGAGCTAAAGGTTCTGCAGGGCACAAATCCAATGACATTACAAGAGAAGATGCCATCTACCAGCAACATGGAAGTCTTCAAATGAGTATTTTGCCATCCAGGGCTGAAATTCATATGCAACCCCTACACTGAATGAACAGCACCCCCTTTTCTCTCCTCATCCCAGCCTGGAGCTCTGACTTGTTCATGTACGGAACAGAAGCAGACAGGAGGGGGCAAAAAGCAGAAGGAAACAGAAAAAAACAGATGTTTTCCATTTGGTACAGGGTGCTGGGACAATGGCCAAGGTGGGATTCGAAGCACAATCTTAGGAACATACAGCGAAGAACAACTCAATGCCACAGCAATGACACTTGAGGACACTGGTTTTAAAATCACAGTGTGGTCACTGTGAGGAGCTGATTGAAATTGTGTGTATTTTAATCAAAAATCTGGATTGTGGATTAAATTTTAGAAAGAAATCACATAGCAGTATTTAATTAATCAAGGCTTTAAGTGACCTAAATGAAAATACCCTGTAATGATAACTCCTTGCCTGGCTTAAGTCAGTTTGTACTGATGATACGTATTATGTTTCCTGTTCACTGAAATAAGCACGATGAGTTCCTTACCTGGAGAAGTGAGTTTGTCTTGGTAAAGCACATTTAAAACAGCTCTGAAAACAAAAGCGTGTTCAACAGCATCAGGCACAGCGAGCAGGCAGAGGACAGTCTCACAGGCTTGGACTCAAGGATCCTGTGGGTCCCTTAAAGCTCAGAATATTCTGTGATTCTATGACTCCACGGGCACTATTGTACCATGTGCAGCTCACAAAATGTGTCTCTCTTTCCTGTCTCAAATAGTTATGTTTTTACGTCTCTTATTTTCACCTGGCTTTTAATAAACTGACAACACGTTTGCTTCCTTTGACAGCAAGAGGAGAAAACAACAAAAATTTCTCCTATCAATTCCAGACCCCTCTGAAAAAGAGCATGACTACAGCCTAGTTTAACTACAGCAGGCATGTCCTAGGGTAACAAGGATGTGATGAAATGCATGCTTTACAACCCAGCTTAAAAAAAAATGAAAAAGAAAGGCTATGTTCAATGGCAGAAAAAATTGATTTCACCACATAAAATATTACAAGCAAAAATCAGAGGTTAGAAGTAGAGTTGAAATGCAAACCATTACCTCCATTATCCAAAACAGGCTGTTTATTTACAGCTAGAAACTGTAGAAATGACTTGGCTTAATCGTAATTAAAACCTTTTGGTATCTTTAGAGCACCAGAAGTGTTCCGTGCAAAGGTAGCAGGGCCGTGAGGCGGAGGAGATGCTACGACTTAGAATAAGGACATCTTGGGCTGCAAGGAGAACAAAACAAAACCCTGACGAACATGATATTAGGCTGAGAACAATTCCAACTGTGGCAAGAAAAGAGGGTTTGTAATTGAATTTGCAGAAGGCCATACAGTAAAAAATAGAGCTAAAGTATTTGCAACATATATTAGCTGAAAGAAGCGTTTCAAGTGAGAAAGGATCATCTGTTGGGAAGGCACAAAAGCTGTCTGAGCTTGTGCCTGCTTTTGCCTGCGAGCTGGCATCAAACAACTGCCTTCATCCCCCCAGGACTCTGCTGCCCACCTGTAAACAAGGAGAAAGCTGCTCCTGGCTCCTGGGCTTTGGCTGGTCTGTGTTCACATCCACATAGACAGCAATTTCCTCCCTGAAGAACCTTTGCCTCCTGCGATGGATCTGCTGGGAGTGATAAAGGAGCGAGATCACGATACAGGAGACCTTGACAGGCTGAGAGAGTTGGGTTATTCAGCCTAGAGAAGAGAATGCTCCGGGGAGAGCTCAAAGCCCGTCCAGTTCCACCCCTGCCATGGGCAGAGACACCTCCCACTGGCCCAGGGGCTCTAAGCCCCATCCAACCTGGCCTTGAACCCCTCCAGGGATGGGGTGTCAAAGGCGCCGTGAGCCCCTTGGGTGAGCAACTCTACCCAACAAGGCACACGCAAGGGAGATGGGAGGTGCACAACGTGGCTCACACTAACATAATATACCCCAAAGAAGTCCTCTTCACCTTGTCCTTCAGTATCCAGCCCCTCTCTTCTGGCCTGGAAGGCATTCAGGAAAAAACACAAGTACGCATCTGCACATTAAACCAAGAACAAAGTGTCAGCTGGGGCTGCATCCAGTTCTTTGGCTCATCAAGGATGGGAAAGGACATACGGATGGCTTGTTCACCAACCCACGCTCTCCCTGCCAGCGAGCTGTGCCAGAAGTTATCAAGAAAGCTGCAAAATTAAAGCATGATATGGTGTGGTAATTACGTGTGCCTGAATATGTATCTTTTTACAAGTGTTCTGCCTTTTGGTAAATATTCTTTAGCATCTCTGTTGTCTCATTGCAGGGCAGTTAGCTGTGAAAATAATCACTTCAGCCACATTAACTCTGTCAGTGCCGCAGAGGGCCATCCCCTGGCCAGGATGAAAATAGCTATAAGGTTTGGAGGGACTAAGGAGGACATCAGGCAGTGGCATGAGAGAAAGTTCAGAGGCATCGGTGAGAAACTGGGGCTGTTTAGACTGGAGAAAAGAAGGCTTGAGGGGACACCTTATCAGGACCCACAATGGTATGAAAGGAGGTTGTAGTGCGGTGGGTACCGGTCTCTTCTCCCAAGCTACAAGCAATAGGACAAGAGGAAAGTTGTGCCAGGGGAGTTCTAGGTTGGATATTGGGAATAAATTCTTCACCAGAAGGGTTCTCAAATACCAGCAGAAGCTGCCCAGGGAGGTGGTGGAGTCTCCATCCTTAGAGGTGTTTAAAAATTGGGTAGACATGGTGCTCAGAGATAGTTTAGTAGTGAACAGGTGCAGTTGGACCAGATGATCTCAAAGCTCTTTTCCAACCAATTGATTCTAGCACTCCATCTGCATCTTTTCAGGAGTGGCAATTCTAACCTCACTCAGAAGTTACTCAGAGTAGGTTCTCCTCCTCTAAAGCAAACAAAAGTTTCTTTGGATCCCTCCAAAAGAGAGACATCGTTTGGATGAGCCACCGACTCCTGACAGCATCTGTCACTGTCCCCCTCCACCAATTACAGAGGAACCACTGCCTGCATAAGGAGCTTTGAAAACTCCTTCCCCTGCATATTAATTCCCATCTCTTTGAATGAGCACACAAACCCGCTGACTGGAGGTGTGTAAATATTTACAGGGTGTGCCCAACGAGGGTCAGAAACCAATAGATCACCCAAAGGAAGAATACATGCTCAGTGGCCGTAAAACCTGATCTCGCGTTTGCCCTGAGCAATTACAGTTAAGTAACTGCAACACAAGCACATATTTAAGTACTTATGCAAGGAAAAGGGGCTGATGACCTCGATTATATTTACATTGTGTTTCCTGTTGTTAGCACTTCCTTGTTGGAATTACTGCAATACATCTTGGGCTCCAATTTCACCTGCCAGCTCCACGAGACGAAGCCTTTGGAGGGGTCCAAAACTGCTTAGAAGCTGGGCCGTATTTCTTCTCGCACAGCTCTCCTGTCCTGTCTCAGCAGCTGCTTGTGTCTCCATAATCCCTTGTCAAGGAGATCAGCAGAAGCAAATTTGCCCCTAAAGTTCCTCTGAAATGTAGGTATCACCCTCAGCAGGTGGACAACTCATGATTTGCTCTGTCAAATGCCTACACTGAAACAGCACATTTCAGAAAAGCTTGATTGTGTTATTTAACAGGAAAAAAGGGTGACTATAACTTCCAACTGCAAGAAAAGCTGCAAAAATTTCATTAGCTGTAGCTTGGCTGCTTCCCTGGGAGCTGTTCCAGTGTCCCACCACCCTCAGGGGGAAGAACCCCCTCCTCATGTCCTACCTATCCCACCCTGGCATCTTCCTGCCATTCCCTCAGATCCACATGGATTCCAGGAGATGCAGAAAAACCCAGGACAGGCTGCTGTGGAATAAGCTTCCTTAAGTTCTGAAGTGTGGATATCTTTTGCAATGGCTTTTTTTTTTTTTTTTTCCGATGTAACACAACTGGAGAACTCAGTTGCAGCAATATCTTGGGGCAATGAATCCCCAAAGCGATGTATGAATTGCTCACAAAAGTGTCTTTTTATCAGTTTCAGTTCTGTTGCCTTTCAAGTTTCTTCGGTGTCCCTTTGAATGAGACGCTGTTGTAATTGTCTAAAACAAATTTGATTGCCTGCTTGACCTTCTTTATGCCGTTCATTACAGTCATTTCATTTCCTATTCATTCTCTCCTAGGACAAAGCAGAGACAACATCATCACTCCAGCCACAATTGGAAGTATTTGTATTGCCTGCCTCTGAGCCTTCCTTGTTTCGTTTTGGATGAGGCACAACCAGAACTTCACACCAGCTTCACGGTGGGAGCCCACACTCAGCAATGGCAACAACAACTACATCACTTCTTAGGGATCTGTTTAAAAAAACAACTCATTTTCTTGCTCTTTTTTTGTTATCAGAGAAGGAATAAGACTAAAAATCCTGCACCAGTCCTGCTTTGGGAGTGATGGTGCAAATCTGCTCCCATGTCACAAGGTCCCGCTAAGGATCATGGAATCCTAGAATGTCTTGAAGTCCACTTCTAAACAACAGTGGAACCTTAGCCATCCACCCATCCATCCCCACTAGATCTCTTAGCCAAACCTTTGGCTTCTGGTTTGATTGATACTTAAAGATTTCTGCTTGGAGCTGGCGCGTTTTCCTTCATGCAAACTGGTTCCCCTTGTATTTTTCAAAGGACGATGCTTGTTCCTGCCTCGGGGCCCTATTCTGACCCATCTGTTCGCCACCTTCAGCAGCCTTTGTGCAGCATGATGCTCATGACACCTATGTCCATCCCTCCAGACAGACAACCGCTCACCCCAGTAGCTCTGCTGCTGAGTTCTATCACGTTCTTCCCAGCTGCACCCACAAGGACTTGCTGCTGTTCGTGAGCTGAGCCCAACTGTGTCATCGTCGCCGTGGTTCACTGAGTCACTCACAAGCTATTTCCAAGGCTGGACCCGTTCCGTTGTTTTGCAGACACAATATTTCTTCCCTGGTCTTGGATGGGTTGGTAATGAAGGGTATGAAACAGCGATGAATAACCAGGCTTCTGCAGGGGAGGTGTGGGATGGGACACAGTCCAGGACCTGCCAAAGTGCCTCCCTCATTATCCGAAGGGGTCGCTGTTCAATGACAGGCACAAAGCCCTTCGTCTACACTGGATGCATCGTCCCTGCGGCGCCAGGAGCTTCTGCCAGCCTGAGAAATGAGAGACTGGGAGTCAGAAGAAGTAATCTTTAAGAACATAAATGGCCAAGCTGATTTACTTCCAAATACACAAAACCAAAAAAATTGCTGTTGGGCAGGGACCTCGTTTGCCAAGTTTCAACAGAGCAAAATTTTACAGCAAAGTTATAACCACTTTAAATGCCATTGTTGGTTTATAATGGGAAAGCTGGCAGACCAGTCACTGTGGCTGCTCTTTCAAGTGATGCTTTACCATGATCATGATCATAGCATGGCTTGGGTTGGATGGGACCTCAAAGCCCATCCCCACCCCTGCCACAGGCAGGGACACCTCCCACTGGATCAGGGGCTCCAAGCCCCATCCAACCTGGCCCTGAACCCCTCCAGGGATGGGGCAGCCACCCCTGCTCTGGGCAACCTGGGCCAGAGTCTCCCCACAACCTCCTTTCAGGAGCTGCAGAGAGCGATGTGGTCTCCCCTCAACTTCCTCCAGATTAAACAGCACCAGGTCCCTCAGCCACCTTTCATAACCCCTGTCCTCCAGCCTCTTCCCTTCTCTCCAGCCCCTCGATGTCCTTCTTGGGGTGAGGCGCCCAGAACTGAACCCCGGATTCGAGGCGCAGCCCCCTCAGCGCTGCTGATGTTGCGAGCCTCGTGCTTAGTTTGCATTCATTTCCTTCCCAAACTCTCATTACCAACAGAGAAAAAGAGCAAGTGAGTGCATTCAAGTGGAAATGGTTGGAGTGCACTTAGAGGAATTTAGCCAAAAGGAGAAGGAGAGATGACGGAGGCCTTTTTCATTTTTTTATTCTCTCCAAAAAAAAAAAAATCCTCCAGAACTTAAAACTGTTTTAATCAGCTGAAAAACATACGTGGGCTTTACAGCTCTGAGACAGCTTGCACAGGCTCTGATAAATGCCTATCGCTCATTTGCATACGCTAACAGCTACACTTTAATCAGCCTCCTAATCCCTGATGATATTAATGAATTTTTTTTATGCTCTCCCTCTCTTCTCCCCCCCCTCCCCGGTTTTTTTTTTTTTAGTATCATGTTTGCTAATTCAAAACCGATCAGCGGCTTCTGTGTGCCTTTTTTTATGCAGGAAATAATGGGTGAGCTTGGTACTCCTGTTATCCTGCTCTCACAAATAATTAAGACTACAAAGGGTACAAATCAGTCTGAATGCACCGCACAAAGGCTCAAGCTATGCAAAGGTCTTTTTCTCTCTCTCTCTCTTCTCTCTCTCTTTCTCTCTTTTCATTTATTCTCTTCTTCTGACAAGAGGTGGCTTAGAAAGATACTTAGCAAAGCAATGAACTGGTCACTCCCAAAAAGCAAGAATTTCCCAGCCATTTTAAATGCTCTGGATACAACAAATAGAAAAAGTCCGAATGTGGAACGTTTGCTCGCTGGGTTTCTTGGCACATCCTTGCTCCTGGCTGCCTGCTGGAGAAACCTTCCACTGAAATGGTTACCTCTGTGGTGGTGGTTCTGCTTTTCTCTTCAGGAGGGCTTGGCAAGGGAGGTTGGCGCAGATTTTGGGGATGGCAAACCGGGAAAGTCTTTCTTGCATACGTGAGCAGTGAGAAGAAATGAATCCATTTGGTGTAAAAAGCTGGCTCTATAAGCCTAAATACGGGAGAATTTCATGGAGTCAGAGAACGGTTTGGGTTGGAAGGAACCTCAAAGCCCATCCAGATCCAGAGGGGTTGGAAGTGGATGGGCTTTGAGGTCCCTTCCAACCCAAACCATTCTCTGATTTTATATAATCAGCTCTACAACTCCACCAATGATCGGCCTCCATGAGATCCTCCCTTTGGATGAGTTGGAACTGACCTTAAAGGTCATGTAGTTCCAAACCCCCTGCGCCATGGGCGAGGACACCTCCCACTGGATCAGGTTGCCCAGGGCCCCATCCCACCTGGCCTTGAACACCTCCAGGGGAAAATGCTGATGTTCTTTAGCAGCACTTTTGTAATCAGCCAGATGAGGGCAGATGAGTTAAGTCAGGTAGAAGTCCTAGACAGCAAAGGAGCTTGCGAGCTCTAGGAAAAGCTCAGACCATCTCTGAAAACCTCTGACCAGGAGGCTTTGGGGGAATTCATAGCATCAGTACTGGTTTGCAATGACTGGCGATGCCAGGAGGTTACTCACTAACCAAGAGCCCTTGTGCAAGCAAGGCTTGGTACAAATGCTGAACATAAAGATCTCTCCCTGAAAAGAAGTCCAGGTAAACTAATATTTTTTTCTCACAGTGGACAGACACCGCTGAACGTTCCTTTCAGCTAGTCCAGAAGAGCCCAAAGATAACTGACTATAGAATAAGGTTTGGTGTGAAGAGAAACTGTCAGAGAAGCATCAGCACCAGAACATTCTGAGGTTAACGAGGAGCTTATGACCCAAGCTGGTGCAAGGTCATTTTGGTCATGGCTGTCTTGCAAGACGATATCTGAGCCACCGGCTAAACACACCAAAAGCTACGCTCATGCTGAAAACAGAATACCAGCAATTGTTTTAGATCATGGGTATTTTCATGAATATGTTTATGGGAAGAATTCAATCAAGGTAGAAAGAGACCATAAAGCACCAGGAGCCGTAGAGTAAAATCCATTGTACAACGAGCCACCTGGACTTCAGAAAAATGTAATGAAATTGCAAAAGTACTCATTAAATGTGAAATACAGGCCCAGTAAGGAGCTTAGCAGATATGCTTTCAAGAACACCTATAAATAATGAAAGCAATGAACTGCAGGAAGAGGAGTTTGAAGTAAATATGAGTCAAGTACTACCCATGTCTGAAATGAAATTTGACAAGTTCAAACAAGTAACACAAAATTACCCAAGTTGACAACAGTTTGGGAAAAGTAATTCTGCATGGATGACCAAAGGAAATATCAAGCTAGTGCCGAGCATAAAAACTTATTGGGAGTAGAGATATGAAATCGCTGCGGTTGATGGGGTTGTGCACAAAGAACATCCTGTCATAACACAATATCAGCATGAGGTCAGAAACACCAAGTGTTTTTTCAGAGACAGGATCCAATAGGGCATTGTGGAAAGAGAAGAGCTGCAAGGACCCCAGGTCTGAATGCCACCATCAAAAGGAAACCTGATGCCTTCAACAGGAGCCAAGCTGACCCAAAGGACTCTGACTGGCCCAGGTTGCCCAGAGCAGTGGTGGCTGCCCCATCCCTGGAGGGGTTCCAGAGCAGGCTGGATGGGGCTTGGAGCAATCTGATCCAGCAGGAGGTGTCCCTGCTCACTGCAGGGGGTGGAACTGGCTTTAAGGTGCTTTTAAAGCCAAGCTATTCTATGATTCCTTGAACTGTGCCCAAAAGGACAAAGAACTGAAAGGTTCCCCAGATTTCCCCTACCTGGAACAGAGGAATTAAATGCCACATCACCTTGTCTGTGTATTTCTGGATTTACTTCAATGCATTACTAAGGGCGTTCAGCCCATGCTTTCAGAGCTGCTCTGCACACGAGCAGGAATCCTGAAGGCAACAGGGACATCTTGAAGGTGCCACCTTCATTTGAAAATCTAGCCCGATCACAGCTCCTGTAGATGTTCTCATTGTTGACAGTTTTACTCTGGTGTCAACATTAATTGGAGGCAAGTTATATACTAAACAAACTGAACTCATAAAGAAGGTCAAGTCCTTTTCACATTCCACGATCCAGTTAAAGTCACGTCATGGTCCCACCGCTACCTCCTGAGAAACCGTAGAAGACCATGGCATAGCAGAGCAGCACACTGCTCTCATAAGCCAGGGTTATCTCTTTCTGCAAGGACAGGAGGTGAAGGCCAGGAACCTCCCTACATCCACAACAGCATTTTAAACCCCTTTTGAATTGTTTTCAATTGTTCCCACACTTTATAATATCCATATGCTCACAAAAACCTCAATTTCTTCATTCATGGAAGTAGAGAACGGCAAATACGAGCCGATAATATGCGCCCAGCTCTGTTTTAGGAAGATGTTGACAAACCAGAAGGAGTTCAGAGAAGAGTAACAAAAATGATTTGTGCCTTGAGGACTGATCCGTGAAGAGCAAACACACAGTTTGGTTCAGTGACAGCTGCAAGAAGGCTGGAAACGGGCACTATAAATACTTGAAAAATGGACTCGCAAAGGAAGGGAGAACAAAGTTTTGGTTTGGATGCAGCTCAAGCACAAAGAAGGGAAGGTGTCCTAGAACCAAACCATCTGGAAAAGCCTCCTAAGAGATGGAAAAGACTTACACCTTAGGAATGTTTAACCCTTAAAAGACTGGAAAATATAGTAATTAAGATTATACTGACCTTGATAGTATGGTGAGCCACTTCCCTTTTTTTGTTTTGTTTCTGTGATCCAGTCACCAGAAGAGCTGGACACCTACAATGCTGCAAGGGAGGGATGAAGCACGGTTATTAGCAGCTCGTTACCACAAGGCAGGAGGACAAGCTAAAGGATTGCCATTCACCCCCTTCTACCCACAAAACGCGTCTCTGCCCCAAGACCACAGCAGCAATCCAACCTTTTCTGTGCACCCTACACACCTGAATGAAGACTAACCAGGATGGAAATACACACCAGCAATGCTCACATCTTCAAGCATCTCTGAACACCTCCTCGTCCCAGTTTTACAGGGTAGGGAATAGCTAAAACTTGAAAAGCAAGAAACATCTAGGAATTTCCTTCCACTTCCCAGACAACATCAGCAGGTCAGACCCCTTTCAGGTCTCTGCTCAACATCTAAATGGTGGAGTCTT